>NC_052077.1:13922676-14633926 GCF_015852505.1 Tachyglossus aculeatus
ACACACACACACACAAACACACACAGACAACTGCTGCTGCCCCTGGCAGATCTCACACACCACACACACACACACACACACACACACACAGACAACTGCTGCTGCCCCTGGCAGATCTCACACACCACACACACACACACACACACACACACAGACAACTGCTGCTGCCCCTGGCAGATCTCACACCACACACACTCACACCTGCTGCCGCCCCTGGCAGATCACACACGCGCGCGCAAACACACACACACACAACTGCTGCTGCCCCTGGCAGATCAATCAATCAATCGTATTTATTGAGCGCTTACTGTGTGCACAGCACTGTGCTAAGCGCTTGGGAAGTCCAAGTTGGCAACATAGGGAGACGGTCCCTACCCAACAGTGGGCTCGCAGTCTAAAAGGGGGAGACAGAGAATGAAACCAAACATACTAACAAAATAAAATAGAATAGATATGTACAAGTAAAATAAATAAATAAATAGAGTAATAAATATGTACAAACATGTATACAGGTGCTGTGGGGAAGGGAAGGAGGTAAGATGGGGGGATGGAGAGGGGGAGAGCTCACACCACACACACACACACACACACACACACACACACACAAAACTACTGCTGGTGCCCCTGGAAGATCACACACACACACACACACACACACTTTGCCGCTGAGGGCACACACCCACTGCTGCTGACCCCGGCAGATCTCACACACAGACACACATAACTGCTGCTGCCCCCGGCAGATCTCACACACCACAGACACACACACACACCTGCTGCTGCCCCTGGCAGATCACACACACACACACACACACACACACACACACACTTTGCCGCTGAGGACACATACCCACTGCTGCTGCCCCCGGCAGATCTCACACACAGACACACATAACTGCTGCTGCCCCAGGCAGATCTCACACACCACACAGACACACAAAACTACTGCTGCTGCCCCTGGAAGATCATACACACACACACACACACACACACACACACACGATGCCGCTGAGGGCACACACCCACTGCTGCTGCCCCTGGCAGATCTCACACATCACAGACACACACACACCTGCTGCTGCCCCTGGCAGATCGCAAACACACACACACATACTTTGCCGCTGAGGCCACACACCCACTGCTGCTGCCCCCGGCAGATCTCACACACAGACACACATAACTGCTGCTGCCCCTGGCAGATCTCACACACCACAGACACACCCACACCTGCTGCTGCCCCTGGCAGATCACAAACACACACACACACACACACACACACACACTTTGCCGCTGAGGCCACACACCCACTGCTGCTGCCCCCGGCAGATCTCACACACAGACACACATAACTGCTGCTGCCCCTGGCAGATCTCACACACACCCCCCCCCCCCACACACACACAAAACTACTGCTGCTGCCCCTGGAAGATCATATATACACACACACACACACACACACACACACACGATGCAGCAGAGGGCACACATCCATTGCTGCTGCCCCAGGGGGGGCGAGGGGAATGGGAAGAGACACCATGCAGCCCCCAATTCCACCCCAACGATTCCACGTTCGCTGAGCTCCAAAGGTTTCCACTTTTATTTCAGCTGTCGTTTTTAACATTCACTTATGACTTTTTCACGGCAGGTGGTTGGTTGTTGTTTTTTTTCCTAATAATATTACTCCTTGCGTGGCTCAGTGGAAAGAGCACGGGCTTTGGAGTCGGAGGTCGTGGGTTCAAATCCCGGCTCTGCCAATTGTCAGCTGTGTGACTCTGGGCGAGTCGCTTAACTTCCCTGGGCCTCAGTTACCTCATCTGTAAAATGGGGATTAAGACTGTGAGCCCCCCGTGGGGACAACCTGATCACCTTGGAACCTCCCCAGCGCTTAGAACAGTGCTTTGCACATAGTAAGTGCCTAATAAACGCCATCGTTATTATCATTATTATGTCCAGCATCTGCAAACAATGCAAATATTCGTTCATTCATTCATTCAATCGTATTTGAGCGCTTACTGTGTGCACAGCACTGTACTAAGCGCTTGGGAAGTACAAGTTGGCAACATATAGAGACGGTCCCTACCCAACAGCGGGCTCACAGTCTAGAAGGGGCAGACAGACAACAAAACAAAACATATTAACAAAATAGAATAAATATGTACAAATAAAATAAAATAGAGTAATATCTAAAGGAATGCTCACCACAGCTACCCGCTGAATTGCACAACAACGTTAAGGCAACTTTGCCTTAACACGCAGAACATCAAGGCAACCCTGATGGTACCGGGTTCCGTCTATCAATCTAAAATTTAATATTTAAACATTGGACTTGGGGAGAGGGCTCCGTATTTATTCGACAAAAATGATGTCACTAGCGCAAAAGATAAGCAAAAACCTCACCTCGGTTGTCAGTTAACCATGTAAACCTCCACTTCTTTTCACAGGACCTGGGCCCTACTCCCGGCTCTGCCACTTGTCTACTGGGTGACCTTGGGGAAGTCACTTAAATTTCTCTGGGCCTCAGTTACCTCATCTGTAAAATGGGGACTGTGAGCCCCATGTGAGACGTGGACCGTGTCCACCCTCGTACACTGACGCCATACAAAAGTGAGCAAGGAAGAGCCCCAGAAAGAAAAATGTGCGTTGAAAAGTCACCACACCTTCCAGAGATCACCATCGCGTAAGATGGGTTCCTAAAGATAAATTTTCCTTAACGTGTTCACTGCCAAAATGGATTTTTAAAGTGAAATATTTCCTGGGGTTTTCAACTCTAACCCTAATCAATCCATTGTATTTACTGAGTACCTAATCTTAAAAAAAAATCAAGGGAGAGAAATCAAATTAAAACCCAAAAAGGAATACTCTGTTTATACAAGGCTCAAACACCAATATATGCCTTCTTGATAAATTATTCCTGAGTTAAACTGGCATCTGCAAACTGCTTTTTCAATAGGAAAAAGGGAGGTGCGTTCCACTATTTTCCACCAAACTTATTGCCCTTGGGATAGGGACTGCGTCCAACCCGATTATCCTGCATCTATCCCAGGGCTTAGTACAGGGCTGGGTACATATTCATGAATGTGCATGTAACTTACACGTCAGTATATGTGAATGCTTATTTTTCACAAGATAAGAGTATGAGAGTATAGATTTAATACAATAAAAATGTCAAATTCACATCTGACCCACCATCCCTCAATTAACGATAAAAGTACACAGCGCGCAGAGCCAAAATACCAAAACTTTGAAGTATTTTTTTCCTCTTCCATTCTTGATTTTTTTCCCACCTAAACCAATCACATATAATCTTCCTCCGTATTTGCAGTCTACCAACTCCACTGTACTCTCCCAAGCGCTGAATATAGAGCAATGCGGACAGAAAGCACTCAATAAATACCACTGAACAACTTTGGTCTTCAAAAGGAAACCATTCAGACTGGTCTCAGACTTGGAAAGCACAGAGAAAATGGGCTTGGAAATATTCTACGGGTGATAAGAGGAAGGTAACAATAATAATAATAACGGCATTTATGAAGCGCTTACCATGTGCAAAGCACTGTTCTAAGCGCTGGGGAGGTTACAACGTGATCAGGTTGTCCCACGGGGGGCTCACAGTCTTAATCCCCATTTTCCAGATGAGGTAACTGAGGCATAGAGAAGTTAAGTGACTTGCCCAAAGTGACACAACTGACAATTGGCGGAGCCAGGATTTGAACCCATGACCTCTGACTCTAAAGCCCGTGCTCCTTCCGCTGAGCCACGCTGCTTCTTTAAAGTAGGTGCAGAATCGCTCAGTTTGCTATTATAGTCCCACAAACAGCATATCTTCCTCCACAGACCCATTTTGCTACCCTAACTGTTCCAAAAATTCGGACTTCTGGAGCCTGATTTGCCAAAGAGTGAAAATCCTTTGAATCACTCCCAAAAGTAGGGGGGGACACCTCTGGAGCTAAGAACATACTACTTTTTTTAAAAAATTTATTAAGCACTTTCTATGTGCCAGGCACTGTACTGGGATAGATAAGGGATAATCAGGTTGGACACAGTCCATGTCTCACATGGGGCTCACGGTCTCAAGCTCCATTTTACCGATGAGGTAACTGAGGCACAGAGAAATTAAATCACTTACCCAACCGAGGTAACAAGCAGACAAGTGACAGAGCTAGAATTAGAACCCAGGTCCTTTGACTCCAAGACCAGTGCTCTTTCTATTAAGCCACGCTGCTTCTCTTTGCCTGGACCTCTGAAACTGAATTTATCTTTAAATTATACCTACGGTGGTTGTAGTGAAAATCAGGTATGATCATTTAATCATCCTACCATCTGGGATCTCGGCAAAATAAAAGGATTAGAAAGTATGTGTTTGGTAGATCATTTGAAAGTACTGGCATTAATCTAACTGCCATGATTGGTGACAAAAGAAAGGTTGGGTTTTTTTTTATTCAGCTTCCAATTATCTGCAATTTCAGGGAAGAGAAAAAATTTGAAAGTTTTTAATTTTCCCCTAATTTAACAATTATCTTAAATTTGACTCACTCTTCGAAACGGAAATTCCTATTTTGGAAGCGTTACTTCTCTCCGGTTCTTCAGAATCTTGGAAAATGTAACCTCCGATTTTCCTATTTTGGGAGTGATTTGGTGGGAGAGGGAGAAAGGGCTGGAGAGAAGGGGGGGCGGAGAGAGAGACAGACAGACAGACAGACAGACACATACACACAAGATGTCTTGAGAGATATTTTTCCCCCCTTTGGGATTCAACCCTGACTGAAATAATTTTCCTGGGACAAACGTCGGCTTCCATTTCTTCGCAGTTACCCTTGAGAGTTGCAGGATCTGATTACTGCAGCTATTTTCTAATAGATGTTACTTCGGAGCATCATTATCATATAGCATACATTAAGTACCAGTGTTATTCTGCCAAGCAGATTACTAAGTCCCTGCAATACTTTGAGCATTCATGGGTTCTGGAAACCAATTCTGAGGCTTGCTACTTATCAAAAAGCCAAGTTTATAACATCCTGGGCGGCTCAAAACGCACTACTGGTTAAGCTGTATCTTGAATACACTGCACTTGTGATTTTCTTGTCATTCAGAGGTACATCCAGAGTGAGTAACGGGAAAATTTTCTGAGGCCTGTTTCAGGAGATCCAAGCTAGGTTCATCCATTCACTTACTGGAGTTTTTACTTGAGATATGCAATATTTCAAGGCCTCAGCCGTCTCCATCATTGTACTCACTATACCGCGGCTCAAATACGCAATATTTCAAGGCCTCAGCCGTCTCCATCACTGTACTCACTATACCGCGGCTCACATTCTTTGCTTCTTTCCCAAGCTACCCACGCTTACCTCCTTGTATTTCCCCTCCTGCCTCCAGGCCACACTTTTCCAGATCGCACGGCAATTCAGAAGCTAATCATCAATGTACCTATTGATTTAAAATCGGCTACAGATTCTTCGCCACTGCCATGTAAGTTATTTAAAACCCGTTGAACCTCCAGTTTTTTTTACACACGGGCACAACCTCTGGTGCCAAATTCCAAATGACCTTTCTCGCTGCTACTAAACCAGCGGGAGATCTCACTGCCATCAGATCCATCAGGATCTTTCCCCAACCCCATATTCCAGGTGTGCCCTGCAGGGCCTCTCTGCCGCGATCCCATCCCGGGCCACTCTACCCCCAATTTTGCTTGTAGCTCCGCCTCAATCAATCAATCAATCGTATTTATTGAGCGCTTACTGTGTGCAGAGCACTGTACTAAGCGCTTGGGAAGTACAAGTTGGCAAAATATAGAGACAGTCCCTACTCAACAGTGGGCTCACGGTCCTAGCGTGGGCGGGATGGGGGCAGCTGCTGTGGCCGAGGTGAGACTGTCCCTCCCTCTCTGTTCTCTTTCCTCTTTTGGCTGGGGCTGAGAGGTGGAGAGGGAAGGGAGCGGGAAGAATGGGACTATGCCAACTGTTACTAAGAACAATGTTCCAAAAATTAAGAAACCACTGGAGTGTGGGGAAGGAGGATGCGGGCGAGGCCATTGCCAGGTTTAGAACCCAGGGAGACAGGAAAGCCCCAGGGAATACGGAAGGGGAACATACAGGAGAGGAATCGGGGTAACACTGACTGACTTTATAGGTCTGGGTTACGTCTAGGCTGGTCAGAGAATGGAACCAAACAAACAGCAAGCAAGTCTAGGGGAAAACATACTCTAAAATGAAATTCACAATCCATCCTCGTCCTCCGAGTAACACCTCGTTTGAGTTGTGGGGTATGCCTGTATTCGGATACGATATTAATATGCGCTCGATGAGCACCCAAGTAATTTTAACCGCTTCTCCCTCCTGATTTGTTTGAAAGACGGCAGGAGATAAAAGAAGGGCAAACAAGAGAGCACTCTTGGCCTCGGTACACTGGTCTTGTGTCCGAACGTCAACCCTTAATCTTGGAAACGTTATCTCATTCTTCCATGGCAGGGAATGCAAAACACACAGAGGACTACATGCCCAGAAAAAAGACAAATAAGTAGCAGCAAGCACTCGATTCATATGGCAACAAGATAGTCAGGTCAGATCCTCTTCGATCAGGGCCTTTAAAAGCACTCTATTTCTGGCAATCCTGAATTTCAAAAATTCCCAAGCACCCTACCCTTTTATGTTTGACTTCCAACCAGACCTCCTAAGGCCCGTCCAGCAACCGGCTCCCGGCCTTCAGGTAGCATTAATTTCCCCCTCTCGCCCATTTTTGGAGGCCATGCAATGGCTATCTTGTCACTGTACCAATTCATACAGTCAAATCACACAGATGAGACCAGAAAATACATATTCTAAACTACACTGTCCCACAGATTCCTGGCAAAACAGCCGCTTCTTGGAACAAAAGCTTCTCCCTCAGCTCACCTAAACAGGTTCCAGGCACGGAGATGCCACACCCGGCTCTAAGCCACTTTCCTCATTTGCCTCCCCCCCATCCCTTCTGGTTAGGGAAAGGTGATAATTGCTGCTTCAGCCGGAAACTCCGTTAAGGTCCCAGCTCGGGTTCCTAAAATTGTAATCCCCGTCAAGGTTCTGAAATGTACTTTTGGATCGTAATTTTCTTTCCAAATTCTTTGCTCATTTTTTCCTGCCTCTCTGAATCACCACTGTGGTTCACCCGCCGCAAGATACCATATCGTTTCCAGACACCAAGGAAAACACTCTTCCAGCTCAACCACAAAAGAGGATCAATGAATGTCCTTAGAAGAAAGCAGTCAGGTCCAACTAAAGGCTGATGACTGTGTTGTGGAGCATCACATCCAACGAGACACGCAAATGATTTCAAACCGCCTAGAATGTCGGAACGCTATTGCGGGCCGTCCATATATGCCTGTAGATGCCTGAAATTATGTGCCCGCCTTCACCACAAAAACCACATAGCTAAAGATTTTCCACTGGACAAAGCTGTCATTAAATTCTGCTCTTGAGACCGACAAGTAAAAAATAAAAGAAGGCTAGACTGACCCTTAGGTGACAAAAAATATGTCGACGATGTAGTATCGAGCTCCGGTTTAGAGTCAAGTACTGCAGATTGGGGGGGTTATCGCCAATCTTCAATACAGTGGAAAGTCACGGGCCAATCAAAACCATGATCTCTAGCTTCAAAAACAATTCTATTTGGGTTCCACGGATCATATTTTCCATCGGACTGCATGTCGGGAGATCCTGGAACACAAATTGGCTACTGGCTTAGAAAAGAAGGTCACCCCAACATAACTGCAGAAGCACCCTAGCCTAGTGGAAAGAGAATGGGCCTCGCAGCTCTAGGGCCTGGGTTCTAATCCCAGCTCCACCTCTTTGTCTCTTTGGGTGAGTCGCTTAATTTCTCAGTGCCTCGGTGAAATGAGGGTTAAAGCCTCCCCCATCTGATTTAGTCTGTGAGCCTCCATGTGGGACAGGGACAGTGTCCAACCTACCTTGGAACTGCCCGGGCGCTTAGGACCGTGCCTGGCGTGTCGTGAGCACTTAACAAGTGCCATTAAATATTGCATTAGGTGGGACACGTCAAGAAAGTAATGACTGCAACACATCCAGGGAGTTGCTACGTGATGAGCCGATCTCAAACGGAGACGATCGAAGGAATGTTTTAAAAGTCTGAACGAAGCACCACCTCCAACAACGTGGCCCAGGGCGGACAGACCGACCTGGTGTGAGACAATCAGAAGCAGGACAGCTTTGACTTGGAGAGCGACTTCAAGAACATCATGTTACCGACAGGGAGAACTGACGTGGCACTTGAAGAAGTAAATCCAACGGCATGAATGAGAATAACGCCGATCCTGCCCCGCAGGTGGTGAAAGAAAGGCAGGCTTAAGTATGAAAACAGTCCCTCCCCAGGCTTAAACAGAATGGGGGAAAACATGCCCTCTATACGAAGCAAGGCAACGAAGCAGCCCCCTTGTGAAGTCCTGCTTAGTAAATATGCCAAACACTAAAGAGGCATGTAATCCGATGATTCAGTCAGAGTTGCTGCTACTCCATTTCCATTCCAACATTGCCTCCATAAATCTTAAAGCAATTTGCCGTTTCAAGGGAGCAGATACTTGCTTCAAGTGGAAGATAAAGGAGAAGTGGAGAACAGTTGCCTTCGTCTTCACGCTCCTGGGGTGTGCTATAGTGCCTTGGGAGATCCAGACGGGAGAACTGAACTCCGTTTTTAAGTATGCCCAGGGTGAGAGGGTCACTGCCGGTCACTTAGGGGCATCTTTTATGCCACACTCTGCACATATGACATTCTCCATCTATAACATTATCTTTACACATAGACACAATTACCCAGAAAATGATTCGATTGTTAAATTCTTGATTTGTCTGGATAATCACTCTAACTAGACCCCCGTAGCAGAGTTCAAGTGAAGAAGCAGCAAAATATCTCTGCTTGGATGTCCGCCTCATCTGTAAAATGGGGATGAAGACCGTAAACCCCCTGTGGGACAACCTGGTCCCCCTGTATCTGCCCCAGCACTTAGAACGGTGCTTTGCACATAGTAAGCGCTTAACAAATGCCATCATCATCATCTCACATCTATTCTATTTATTTTATTTTGTTAGTATGTTTGGTTTTGTTCTCCGTCTCCCCCTTTTAGACTGTGAGCCCACTGTTGGGTAGGGACCGGCTCTATATGTTGCCAACTTGGACTTCCCAAGCGCTTAGTACAGTGCTCTGCACACAGTAAGCGCTCAATAAATACGACAATGAATGAATGAAAATATCACTAATAAAAATATATCTATATATCTCCATATGTCAATATATATATATATACATATATTCTCCTTCAAAAGGACACAACTGGCAGTGAAATTCACCTGTAGGTTTGTATGTGCCATCAGGCCCGGGTGTTCTGACATTTTTTTAGAGTTCCGGCTTCTGCGGTGCCTTTCAAAAGTTGGAACAAATGTCATGAATTTGCACATTTGGAGATTGTCTATTTTTCAAAGAATCTTATCTCCGAAAGCGGAAGGCCTCATGGAGCTTGTTGAAACGCGGCCATCTCCCCGGGATTCCCTTTTGTCGGAGGTGCCGTGATGTAATATGGCCCTGTGCGCGCCGTTCTTAATGACTGTATAAAAGTTCCTGGTTTCATGGAGGTCAGCGTAGCTCTAGATCTCTTCCACTTTGGCGTCTCACCACCTGTCACGCATGTTCCTTAACTTGATTAGCCAAAATAGCTTCCTCACAGAAGCTCACAAGTGCGGGGAAGGGAGAAGACGGAAAGAGCAGAAGGAATGTGGGAGACTGGTCAGTCCATCTCCATTACAACTGAAGTGATCTTGAACTTAACTTCTTATCCTCCACCCTCGGACCTGCATTTAGCTCTTTGGAGAAGAAGAGTTACATGGTCACGTCAGGTGAAGAATACTCACGTAGAAGGAGCTCTTCCCTGACAGTAGGTCTTCAATAGCTGAAATACACAGTTTGGGTGGGTGCCACCCTGGACACTGGTTTACTATCAGAAGAGTGTGTTTCAACTGTGTTTACCACTTTTTTAATGGTATTTGTTAATCGCTTACTATGCGCTAGGCACTGCACTGAAGTACAGGGGCAGATGCAAGATAACCAGGTTGGACCCTATCCCTGTCCCACATGGGGTTCACACTTTTAATCCCCATTCTACAGACGAGGTAACTGAGGCACAGAGAAGTAAGTGACTTGCCCAAGGTCACGCAGTGGACAAGTGGTGGAGCCAGGATTAGAACCCTCGTCCTCTGAGTTCCAGGCCTATGCTCTCTCCACTAGGTCACTCTGTTTTGAAGAACGCACGGATTGAAGGACGCAGTTCTGGTTTAATGTCAAGCCTAGTCCATGTGTTTCAAATACTGAACATATGATATAAAAGTCAGGAGACTTGGGGTCTATTCTTAGCTTTGCTTAAGCGCAAAACCTGCTTCCACATATATAAAACGAGTATTAGAATACCCATCTGGTCCTCTCCCTGTTTCGTTGGGCTAGAGAAGCAGTGTGGCCTAGTAGATTAGTGCAGGGGCCCGGGAGCCGGCGGACCCGCTGTGTGACCTCGGGAAAAATCGCTTAACTTCCCTTTGCTTCAGTTTCCTCATCTGTAAAATGGGGATTAAATACCTACTTCCCCTCCAATTTAGACTGTGAGCCCCATGTGGGACAGGGACTGTATGTGACCTGATTGCATTGTTGATACCTCAGAGCTTAGAACATATTAAATACTTATTATTCACATAATAAGCATATTATAAGGACTGGCTCTGTGTAAAACCTAGCAGCATTCTTGTGCTATATTTGAAATGGTGTAAAGTAGCTTCTCACTACTGTCCACCGTCACAGCTGGCATCAGGGAAGGGTTTCTCTCTCTGTTTAAGGACACAGTTCTGAAAGAAGCGGAAGCGAGAGATTTCTCCCTCCTCTAGACTGTAAGCTAGTGAACAGCAGGGAATGGGTCTGCTGATTCTGTTGTACTGTACTCTCACAAGAGCTCAGTGCAGTGTTCTGCACACTGTAAGTGTTCAATAAATACTGTTGATTGATATACCCAGGGAGCACATGAATCAATCATATTTACTGAATGCTTACAGAGCATTGTACTAAGCGCTTGGAAGGGCACAATACAGCAGACTGTGCAAACACATTCCCCGCCCACAGTGAGCTCACAGTCTAGAGAACATTACTAATGATTTTCCAGGTCATTGCTAATGTGACTCCATTTCTGGATTCAGCACCTGCCTTCAATGCTCCAAACAGCCTTACTTCTAACTTGCCTTTTTAAGTGAAACGCACCAAGGTGAAAATGTAATTGCTCTTGATGGTAGTCTCTTTGTTTTGGTTTACCTGAACTAGAATTTCCTGAAATTGCAAAAGGAACACACTTTCTTCGAGACCAAGAATTTGTGTTAACTGGTCAGCATTCCTTCAAGAGGAAACTTGTATTGTTTTAAGGAAGTACTTTCTGACGTTAGCTCGTTGTGGGCAGAGGACGTATCTGCTAAATCTGTTGTACCGTGCTCTCCCAAATGCTTAGTACAGTGTGCTGCACAAAGTAAGCACTCAATAAATACCACTGGTTGACTCAAACACTCATTTTATGAGGCTAACACCTAAACCTTTTGAAAGACCATTTTGGGAACGGGTAAGGATGTGAAAAAGCATCAGGGAAGTTTATAATAAAAAAGAAATATGCTCATTGAATAAAATATATTATTTTGTACAAGTCTGTTTGTTTTTTTAATCAGTCATTGTTTTGCTTTAGGCAATTGAAAAAAAAAGGCTACCGTCATTTATAACATCTTGAAATGCAAAAAGTTGGTTTTTAATTACTCCGGGGACCTTGGTTAATGGAGTGTATCTCAACAACGGGACCGTCTGTCTTGATGATTCAAAGGACCCCAAGGTGGCATAATAATAATATTGTGCATTAATAATGGTCACCCCCTGCGGAGTTACCAAAAAACTGAGTTGGCACTCCAGTGCTTAGAAGGGTCCAATCTGTGGGACACTTGAGGCAGTTCTGGGCTCTCTCTAGATGGCTGGAATCTCAACTCGGTTTCTAAGCCCCTAGGCCGTCTATAGACCCAAAGGCGAACGTATCTGTGTAGAGCTCTTCGTAAGCTAAATTTTCACGACTTGACCTGATTCAAGTCCAGCCATAACCTAACAAGGAAAAGCACAGTTGGGGAACACCCAGCTCTAGTTCTCCCAGCACCCTTAAATGGCCTGAGTGGGGGTCTGCTCCCAGTTTGCACCCACTATGGGCAGGGCAACAAACATTTAAATGTTGTCTCGTCCTAATGAGCACAAGAAAAAGCCAGAAAGAGAGAGCAACGTTTAAGTGCTCTTTAGTTCTGCTCCTCTTCTCACTCTGACAGCCTACCCCCAGTGCCCCGCGGGTCCTAAGTAGAGGGGGAAATTCAGGTCCTTCGAGCTTAACCCAAACTTGACTAAATATTGCTCCATAATGGTGGCGAGGTCTGATTCTGCAGGCCTATGCAAAACCCTCTCCCATAATCTGTTTATCCTGTTTATTCACTCAGTTTAAGGACTGCAGGGAAGAGAGCACAGAGCCAGACGCCCTGCATCAGCCAGTTAGGGGATACTCTTGGCAAAAATTGACCAGTCGCAAAAATATCTATCTGTGTCTCCAGACTCAATCTTGTTGGGCTAAATATAATTGTAAATGCCAGTTGTAGATGATGCGCACTACCAAGCATTTATCACTAGTGTACAACATCCAAACAGGCAACATTAGGGGGGAAACAAATGAATTGAATGATTGCTTTAAAAAAAAAAATGAAGCACAGACACATAGATTGGGTCCAAATGAGAAAATTACTTGGATAACACATCAAAATGGCTCTTTTGGCTTCATTATCCATGTGTTTAAACACTTAGTACAGTGCTCTGCATACAGTGAGCACTCAATATCGTGGATTCAAACCAAAATCCCCTGAATAATGGAGTTCAGGATATACTTGGGGACTTGAATTTACAGATCCTTGCTAGGGATTCCCAAGGAATCACAGAGGGAAAAAAAAAAAACCCTTTTCTGCAGAAAGTTCTAATCAGAAAACCGAGATGGCAAATAGCAAATGGATATGGGTTTCCTAAGAGTAAACATGCCTGAACCGAAATAATCCAATCTCTGAAAACCTCATTATAAATGAGGAAGTGTACCCTGGTTCCAGTCAGAAGAGAAACTGATCATTTACATTATTTTTCAATAACTCACCTATCCTAGCTAAGAATTAGGAGGCTAGTCCTTTATTAATAAGCAATAAAGTAGGAAAATTTGCTGGTCTTGACAAAGATTCAAGTTTTCTGGGTCATAAAACGTGAATATACAAAACTATATTGAAAAGAACCTAATTTAGCCAATTCCCTTCAATGAAAAATATCCTAAATACAAACTATTCATCTCTCATCCTCTCAAGTGCAGTAAATACGCACTATCCGTCAAAATCAGGCAGAAACTCCACATCCTCACAGCACCTGTATATATGTATATATGTTTGTACGGATTTATTACTCTATTTATTTATTTATTTTACTTGTACATATTTATTCTACTTATTTTGTTAATATGTTTTGCTTTGTTCTCTGTCTCCCCCTTCTAGACTGTGAGCCCACTGTTGGGTAGGGACCGTCTCTATATGTTGCCAACTTGTACCTCCCAAGTGCTTAGTACAGTGCTCTGCACACAGTAAGCGCTCAATGAATACAATAGAATGAGTGAATGAAAATGAATGAAAAAATCCTGATTTTATAAATTTGTCGTCGAGGATGAGGATAACTGAGAATGGAGTCTCATGTCCGGACTGGGAACCTGACTGTAGCGCTCGTCATCCAGCGCCATTTGGTGCCTCGCTCCTGCCAGTCATGCTCCCGCTGGGGCCCTGCACTTAGTGCTCTGCACATAGTAAGCGCTCAATAAATACGATTGATACGATTGATGATGGGGCCCAGAGGTCAACGGGCAGGCATGTATGCAACACACTGCACAACACACACAAAATACATTTTCCACATACAAGACCCCCTTAACGGGCAAACGGCTGGAAGCATCGTGCCACCGCACCATAACCCACCCTGGCAGGAAGGTTATCTGGGCAGTCGCTGTGCTCTTTGCCATCCACATCAGACAGCTTTTTTTTTCCAGGGTTCTGGCTGGGACCATTCACTTCGGGGAAACTTCATCACTGATGGTTTAGCCCCAGCAGACATGATCGGGACTACAACCCAGGTCTCCTGATTTGCAAAAAAAGTGCTCTTTCGCCTCGACCCCGGCAACCTAATTGGACTGAAAAATACCAGAGTAGTGGAAGTCCCAAAAGACTTCGGGTGAATTAAAAATACTGGATTTTTCTTTTCCTACTATTTCATCTTCCGCATCCCTCTCCATCTGTTGTCCTCTTCAGTCCTTTCCACTTATAGACATCACCCCTCCCCCTGTGGAAATAATCCCCCGTGGTCCACTTTCTCATCACCTTGGCTGCTCTGAGTCTACTCTCCCGGCTTTGCTTATTTAACTCTGCATTCTAGCTACAGGCAAGACACGCTGAGTTAGGGCTCATTCTCCTCTCCTTTCCCCCTTGCCCTATTCCTGATTCCACTCTGTTTTTCTCTCTCCATTCTGCTGCCAGGAGATGTGATGAGCGGATCCTGGATTATGTATAAATGACAGCTGATGAGAAGGCACTATCCTGGCAATAAGTCTATGACTACTGTAGAGCTATTAGGAAAAGTTAAGCTTTGCAATAGGCCTTTAATCCAATTAATTAAATGCCAAGAGGAAATATGGAAATAACCTCAATATAACCGAGGGGTCTGTTGCTGATATGGCAGTAGTTTGCTTTTTTATATAAGCATACACATATTCTCATATATTCATTTTCATAAATGTGTTGAGGATTAAATATTGTGTCAGCTCAGAAATAAATAATGAATCTGAATGTTTGCTAAGGTCTGTTGACCAGAGCAAATATTTACCATTATTTAGTGATAACAGCCAAAGTTAAGTTAGAAACCACATTTTGGATACAATGTGCTAAAAACCTAATGAACAAAATGTTGAAATAAAATATCAGACACTTATTCAGCTCCCATTAGGTATAAAACCATTTGTTCACAAGGCAGAAGAATACCAGCCCAGGACCAGCAAACCTGGGCCTGTTGACTACAATCCACAGGTCGGTGATTGAAAGCAGAGTAGCAAATGGAATATTAAAGAAATATCCTAGGCCCATGACGCACCCAGGTTCCTTTCTTTAGTTAACACCCTCTCTCCACCCACTCATCCTGTCTCCTCTTCTATACTGTAAATTAAACGTGACTACATATACTGTTACAGTGTACTCTCCCAAGCAGTTACTACATTGCTCTGCACTTAGTAAGCGCTCCATAAATACCACTGATTGATTGAACTCAATAACTCAATCGAGAACTCAAATCCAGAATGCCTAGGGAAGGAAGAAGTTGGAATCCTGCCTGTTATCCCCCAAAGGCTCTGATGGAAAGTGACTAAATCCTGGTTAACAGTTACTAGAAGTTTTCTAAAAGTTAAGGAAACACTATTTTCTATCACGGTCTTCCTTATATTTTACAACAGGATTCGGGGATTCAAGAATACCCACGGTGGCCACTAATGATGCTCCTTTGCCAACTACCTCCCCATGAATACAGGACATCCTTTAGCCAGTCCCCAATGCTTAAATGCCCTTTCTTTGCAAATCATCCTTATTTTAAAGAGCTTGAACTTCCAGTTATTTATAAAATAATAGTAGTCACAATAACCGTGAAGAAAATAAATGACAAAAAGTATCAAAAATCAAAGTAAAAGCCTGTGTGAATTTACCTGTAAAAGCAATTACAAAGTCAGTACCTGATCTGAACAGCATTTCTACTTCCGTTCATCTCTGACTGACCTCAGCTCTCCCTTTCCTCAGGGATTGACGTTGATAGCACGGGGATGGGGAGGGAGATGGTAACTGAGGCACAGAGAATTGAAGTGACTTGTCCACATCCCACGTCGGGCTCCCAGTCTTAAGCCCCGTTTTACAGGTGAGGTAACTGAGGCACAGAGAAGTGAAATGATTTGCCCAAGGTCACACAGCAGATAAGTGATGGAGCTGGGATCAGAACCCAGGGTCCCTGACCCTCAGGCCTGCTTTTTCACTAGGCCACGCTGCTTCTCACTATGGTGAGCTTGGTGACTAATATTAGTTCTAAAATGTACAGGGAGATCTGGGACTGATTGCAGGATCATAAAACAGACACACTTCATTTTGATTCTGCTGACTCACCTATTGAATTGACTTTGAAAAATCCCCCAAATTTACTGGGTCTCTGTAGAGCCCCCACTCTCACCTCCCTTGCTGAGTACCCAAGAAGCCTTTAATTCACCTGTATATATGTATATATGTTTGTACATATTTATTACTCTATTTATTTATTTATTTTACTTGTACATATCTATTCTATTTATTTTATTTTGTTAAGATGTTTGGTTTTGTTCTCTGTCTCCCCCTTCTAGACTGTTATCCCACTGTTGGGTAGGGACTGTCTCTATATGTTGCCAACTTGTACTTCCCAAGCGCTTAGTACAGTGCTCTGCACGCAGTAAGCGCTCAATAAATACGATTGATTGATTGATTGATTGAGAATATCTTGGGCTCTGCCTCCAGGTGGAACAGATCAGACAGAAGGGTCTCGGGGCCAGTGGGACTTAGAACCCAAGTAAATTTCTCTAGACTTTAAGGTCATTATGGGAAGGGAAGTACTACGTGCTCTGCACATAGTAAGCACTCAGTACATACCTTTGATTGATTGGATGTAGTCTTGGCTGTGAACCAATGTCAGACCCCAAGCAGGAGCAGTGGCTGAACTGATTTGACTTGGGATTCCCAAGCCCAGAGTGGCCCACTGCAGAAAGGTGAGGCTAGTGGAAGAGGGTCTATACTAGCCTTTCATAGAGAACTGGGGAGGAGGGAGAGGAGGATGGCAGAAGCTTCTCCACCTGGGAGCCAACAGCTGGGAAAGCCGCTCCGGCCTGCTCTCCAATGAATCACCCCAAGAATTTGAGGAGGTGCCCACGTGCGCCCTTTGGGTAACCCATCCATAGTGGTCCGGGGGGCATTCGCCTCAGTGCAGGTCAGGATGACCAGACCCCTAAAAGCCCCTCTCAGAGGGTGGCCCACTGGCAGCCCTTGACAGGTCTGCTTTGTAGTACCATAAAGAAGTCACTCACACCCGATCCTAAGAGATTTCTCCAAGGGACTCCTGACCCCTGTATACACCCTTGCTCCGAGCCATTATATTCACCTCCCTAGTCAGCGTTAAAGTCTGGCACTTGACAGCCACAGAAATCAGCAGCAGGAGCTACAGATTATTAGTAGTAGTAGTAATAGTAATTCGTTAAGTGCTTACTAGGCGTCATGCACTGTTCTGAGTGCTGAGGTAGATACAAGTTAATCAGGTTGGACACGGTTCCTGTCCCGCATGGGGCTCGCAGTCTAAGTAGAAGGAAGGAGGCTAGGTATTAAAACTAACTTTTTAAAAAAGACTTAAAAGCATTCGCTAACGCTGTCTGAACCAGAGGACAAACCAGCTGTAAGCTAGATGAATGGCCGCCTTAGGAATTGCAGTTTTGGCTAAGTTAGAATCCCTTAGCCATTAGGTTTGCCCCCATTAAAATGCTCTTCGTTTAGTGCTTTTCCATAACAGCGCAATTGGATTTTAATGACAGAATTTCTTACAGTGCCCTAGCTATTTGCAATAGCAATCTGCTTTAGCCACATATGAATCATGAGCAGAGAATGTGCTTTCTGAGCGTTGGGCGTGGACTAGTCCACTAAGCAATCACCGAGAAGAAACACACACAGCTGCTGTGCTTTGCACTGCAGCGAGTTATCGCACAAATAAAGCATCTCATGAACATCATGAGCTCAGAGCAAATCCCAAAAGATGACTTTCTGCCCACTTCACTCTTTGCGGTCTGTCCCTTCCCAAGTAGCTTCACTAAAATCCCTCTAAACCACTCCCAAATTCACGATGAAAAGTTGACATCTATGAACTGAGTGTAAACAAACGATGGATAAACTTCCTAGAAAAATCTCCACTACTCTAAATGGAGACTTTTCTAAACATCCAAAGTCATGTTTACATGTTATCTGCCCAAAATTTGGACTCAGTTCTTCCATAAGAGGCAATACAAAAAATAAAAATAAAACACATGACTTCCAATTTTTTGCCTTAAATACTCTAGGTTGGAGTGAAATCAAACCAATAAGTTGTCTTAATTTTTCCCTCCCAAAATGCCTTTCTATTTGTATTTATATATATACACACACCTATATATCCACAAACATTGCTGCAAAATCTTCTAAATTAATAATTCCTCTAACTTAATAAATGTCACATCTCTGATTAGAATTAGAGTAGATTAGACTAGAATAGTTTAGAATCCAGGTCCTATGACACCCAGGCCCAAGCTCTTTCCACTAGGCCACGCTGCATTACGACTTTCTGTCATGATGCAGAACTGAAATGCGATAGACTCTGGATAGGGTCTTCGCGGGAGCGGCCTGGGAGTTTTCCCAACAGACCGTTCCTGTCAAAATGTGAACAGTTTGCTGTAGCACTGCTACCGGCCTCCTTGGATTCTAGCCTGGGGGACAGTGGAATGGGATGTTAGAACTGAAGAGGATGGGAAACCCTAGAATACCCCAACATTAACACAAACACACAAGCTGAAATCAGAGGTCTTGCATATGTGGCCCTAAAAATGTTTATCTTGTCTGAATGGAGCAACCCTTTCTCTGCGTTACCCCAGCTTTTAGAAAAACACATACATACACACACACACATATCATCATCATCATCTTGAAATCGGTGGTTCTGCGCAAAAGTGGCCTCAGAGGAAAAATAACTGACTAGTATAAAAGACTGGCATTTAGAATAGTTGCTATTTCCAAAAGACAAGACTGTCGGGTCCTAAATGCAAAGGAGACGTCTTTCAATGCCTCATTTTCAGTGACCCATACGATGTAGGCTCCACTTGCTACTAAATGCAAAAATCTAGCACCGTTATACATGGTTGATATGACAGCTAATATAGTACACGAAGATTTATCCTTATATTACTACACTTTAAAGAGACACTAAAGCTAGTAAAATATTCCAAAACTGTACAGTTGCAAAAATCCAATTAAAAATTCACACGCAATTAAACATTCATAATTCATTTATTTAAATATGTGGACCACATTGTATTTTTCCAACTGATTTCCAAGATCTTAAAGCCGGTATTTGGATAGCTTATTCTTCCATTTACAAGAGTATCTTCCTTAACCAACAGCTCGCCTCATTTTTCATAGGCTTGCTCTTATGGCAACATCCCAAAGAGTGGGTTTTCCTGATGATAAATCGATTCTGATACATTGTGACAACGGTATTAAAACTATTGTTGCATTGTACTCTCCCAAGCACTTAGTATAGCGCTCTGCACACAGTAAATACTCAATAAATATGATTGAATGAATAAAACTAAGGCAATCATCCTTTTTCCCCAATAACGCTTCATGATTAAGCTTAAGGCCTTCTCTGTATGACTGACAGCTGAGGGAAATGGGGAAAAAAAATCATTTAACTCTGCAATTACAATTCTAACAGTTCCAGAGTGAACATAGCAGAACTGCCACAGACATTTCTGTCTCTGGATTACTCGTATGCAGGATCAAATAATCAAATGGAAGAAATTTTAAATAAATATGCAGGAGCAAGTTGGTAAGCAAAAATAAATTGTGGGAATGAATAAAGATTGAAGATTCTCAGGAGTGGTTCCCATGGCAGTGTGGGCATGGCACACCCTGAAGTTTTATCTATAAAAAGAAAAAAAGATTAGAAACACTGGGGAGAAAATCCTATACAGTAAATTGTTAAGAGGTAAGGATTTCAGTTTTTAAAATTTTACTTAAGACTAGTTTAACTGTTTACTTTATCCTCCATTTAGGAGGCATCATTGTCACCTTTTAAAAAAAGGTAATTTCTGACAGTTACACAGAAATTAAATGTAAATTAAGCAATCTAAATAAATTATAAATCAACGTACCAGCACTGTCTTCTTTCCGGCACGGTGTGTTTCACCTTCAGGCTCTTCAAAGGTGGGGACTCCTTTTCAAATCCCCAATTTTTCGTGAAGGTCTTCTACCTCCCTGTGGCAACAATATTTTCTAATTAAAACAGTCCTTTTGTGCCACAGGGAGGATTTCTGATGATACAGCAAATACAAAAAGTTTTCACAGCTCAAAATAAAGTTAAACCCTGTCTCCTGACCACAGCCTTCTCATCTGCCTTCTCTCCCATCCCAACCCTCCCCACAAAATTGTTCCATCGCCCAATGTCGCAACCTCCGAACCCTAGACACCTCCACTTATCTCAGACCCAACGTCCCCTCGACTCTGCCCTCTCTGCCATATTCAACTCCCTTGTTCTCTCGTCCCCCGGTCACACGCACATCACCAGTTCTTAGTCCTGGGTCGTCTACACAGCACGCGCCCTCTATTCCTGTGTTTGTGCGGCTGGGCACTTTGGGCAGAAATCCAGGCATCGGACCAACTTCAGGAGCTTCAAATTCACCCTTACCTATTAAACATGGGCCCTCCCTTCTGCTTGACAACATTAATTCCCCTCCCTCGTGATTCCCACGTCCCCTACCCCCATCCACTGCTGCAGACCCGTAACTCTCTCCCCAAAACCCTCAGTGATCATACCTCCCTCACTGCTCGCCTCTTATATCCTTGCCAATTTCTTTGTTGACAAAACTGAAACCATTAGACTTGGGCTCCACTCACTCACCTAGCTCACTCCCACCCGACTGCCTCATCGTTCTGGCAATCTCTCAAGAGGAAATCTGTCTGCTTTCGAAACTGCGCCGCTTCATTTACACTTCTGACCCCATCTCTTCCCATCTTCTCAAAACACTTACCCCAACTCTGCTCTCTTTGACCATCATCTTAACTGCTCACTCTCTGTTGGCACCTTCCCCTCAGCTTTCAAACTCTCTCGTGTCTTCTCGATCTTAAAAAAAAAAACGCTTCCGCACCATCCTGCTATCGTCCTCTCCTCCTCCTTCCATTCCTGTCTAAATTCTCTGAACAGCTTGTATACAGTTGCTGCCTCCATTTCCTCCCCTCTAACTTTCTTCTTGCCTTTATAATCTGGGTTTCCACCCCTTTCACTCCACTGAGACTGCCTTCTTCAAGGTTCACAATAGCCTCCTTCCTGTCAAATCAAACGTATTCTGTGCTAATCCTGCTTGACTTCCCAGCTGCTTTATAACACCATGGCCCAATTCTTTCTTCTAGGAACACTATCTGATCTTGTTTTTTTTCTGATAGTTCTTTTCTGGTTCTCCTTTCACCTCTCTGGCTGAGCAAGCTTAGCCGCTTTTATCAGCTCTTCTGCCTCCCAGCCCCTACCTGTGGTATGCCTCATGGCTCAATTCAGGGTCCCCTTCTCTTCTCAATTTACACTTCCATGGCTTCAACTACCATGCCTAATCATTATTATTAATAATATTATAATAATTGTGGTATTTGTTAAGCGCTTACAATGTGCCAAGCACTGTACCAACCACTGGGGTAGATACAAGATAATCAGGTCCCCTGTGGGGCTCACAGTCCAAGTGAGGGAGGACAGGTACTGAACCCCCATTTTGCAGATGACGGAACTGATGCACAGAGAAGTTAAGTGACTTGCCCAAGGTCACACAACGAACAAGTCATGGAGCCAGGAGTCCTCTGAGTCCCAGACTCATGCTCTTTTCACTAGGCCATGCTGCTTCTCAGCATGGATGAGGATGATTCCCAAATTTATCTCCCTACCCCTTACCTCTCTCCTCTGCAATCTCACATTGACTTCTGCTCTGAGGATACCGCTAGCTGAATGTCCCACCGCTCCCTAACCCCCAGCAAGCTGAAGCTGTCTAAAATTGAACTCATCTCCTTCTCACGAATCCTTTCCTCCACCTCGCTTTCCCATCAAATTCAACAACCCAATCATCCTTCCTGTCTACAAAGTCCACTACACTTTGGCATTTTCTTGGGCCCTACCCTCTCTTTCAACTCCCATTTTCAACTGTCGCCAAATCCTTTCGGTTCTTCCCCCACAACATTTCCAGAATCCGTTCCAATTATGCCGGCCCTGGAACTGGTCTAGTTTCACTACTGCATCGGCCTCCTTGCTGCTCTCCCGGACTCCAATTTCTTCCCTTTCCCGTCCAACCTTCACTCTGCTGCCCAGATCTAAAAGGTACTGCTTCCCTCTTCCCACACCTCAAAAGCCTCCATTAGCTGCCCATTTGACTCCACATTAAGCAAAAACTCCTGACCATTTGCAGTCACATCAGCTCTCTCCCCCTACTTACCCTCGCTCCTCTTCCAGTTTCACACTAGTTTTAACCTTTGTTCCTCTCAGCCGAACCTACTCACTGGGCCTCTCCTTCATCTCTCCAACGGCCGCTCTTGACCATCGTCTTAACTGCTCACTCCCCCTCCATATCCAACAGACCAAAAGCTCTTCTCATCTTCAAAGCCCTTCAAGAGGTCCCGGCTCCTCCAGGAAGCCTTCACCATCTCATCTCAAATCTTCCCATCTTGCTTCTCCCAACTATCCCCTCAGCCTTTCCATGCCACCACTTAAAGTGACTACTTATGTTTATATATTCTACTAGATCTCCTATCTCTGTTGTATCGTTTCCCCCCCCCAAGTGCTTAGTACAGTGCTCTGCACACAGAAAACACTCAGTAACACTGATTGATGGATCTCGTCCGCTGTACTGTTAAAATCCTTGAGGGATCTGGTTTTCTAACTCTTCTGTACTCTCATCAGCCTTCGGTATAGTGCTCTGAACTCAGTAATGCTCAGTAAATGTGATCACAATAACTCTAAGCTTTTCCAAAAATAAACCCAACAGATTTTAATCAAACAATGCAGTTCCCAGTCTAACAAGAGAAAAGCATACCTGGTTGACCAAAGAAAAGGCACTCTTCCTGGTTTGATTCAACTTATCTTGTAAATCTTTAATACCTCTAGGAAATATTTTCAAAACTACTTTTTGGAGCAATGGGCTGTGCACAATTGCCTGGGCTGTCACTGTCACACTGTTCACAAAGACTCCAGTAGTCCAGCAGACCTAATGAGTAACAAGCATTGTGACATACGCCTAGGCTAAGTGAAAACATCTTGCATAAAGAGGGTTTATTAAGTCAATTTACCCATTTTGTTCAAAACTGCATCTGTCAGGAAGACTTTGATGAGAACTGTAGGATATTACCCAATTTTGCATATTATACACACAGATGAGAATTTTTTTAAAAAGTTCCCTTGATATTTTGCCACGTTTATCAAATTTATTCTTGACATTTACTACAGTGCTTCTTGTGTTATCACATTCAGGTCTCTTTTTTCTATTCTGCCAACACATGTATGGATGATAGAAATTAGTAATGTTTTTTTAAAAAAAAGGGCCATAGAAATATTTTTTTTTCCAAATCCACCCACTGCTCACTACATCCCACTCCTAAATCTCGACCTCCCTTCATCCCCTTGTACTTGACTTCTATACAGAGTGCCATGGGAGGTTTGTACAATGAGTCGGGGCCCGAAGAACCAATCCCAGCCCTAACGTGGCTTTGGTGCCATCGGAAAGTTGGAGAAGTGGACCTTCTGGTCCCCAGGCGATTGGCAATAGCAGAATGGCTTTAAATAACAGCACAAAGTTCATAATATTGAAGTGAGACTGTAACTGGCTTTTTCCTCAGCTGCTGGGTCCCTCTTGGCAAACCCCAAGTGTCTCTCTAGGTTGGAGCAAGGTCTTCCAACAGTGATATTTAGAGCACTGGATAAAAATCCACCAGCTACGAGTCCCATGGCTATGGGGCTAGATCAGTCTGATACCAAAGCCAACCCCAGTTAGCTTTGGGTGAGCTCCGACATCCTCCTATTGTCCA
This sequence comes from Tachyglossus aculeatus, assembly GCF_015852505.1. Classification (NCBI taxonomy): domain Eukaryota; kingdom Metazoa; phylum Chordata; class Mammalia; order Monotremata; family Tachyglossidae; genus Tachyglossus; species Tachyglossus aculeatus. Next base: position 13,946,673 of record NC_052077.1, read on the forward strand.
AGTGCAAGCTAGGCAGATGGAGACGAAGGGAGTGAGAGGAAGGGGATGAGAGAAAAGGGGCTGAATGCATGGATGGTTTTTGCTTTGGAGAACGTTTACTAAAGTAGACACCCTGCATATTTTGTAGGCCGCCAGAGCCATTGAAAGAGAATGCATCCTCTTCAAGATGTCGGTTCTGCCACAGTTGCTAACTTTAAAATTCAAGCTTTGAAGTGGTCAACCCCTATAATTGGCTTGGGCTAAACGTGCGGGGAGATGATGGAAGTTAGAGCCCAAAATCCAACTCATGCAGGAATCTAATGTGGATCCCCCAACAGGCACCCTGCTATTCTGGCCAAGCAAAAGATTCTGGTGGTGGGACTGTAACACATTGATGAATGCTGGTTTTCAAAGCTAAAGCAAGTAAAAAGCATACAGAGTAGGATTTGATATCACACACAAACTCAGAATTTCCAAATGGATACTTCCATAATTGCAAGTTGAAATATTCAAATTACAATTTCAAGGCAAGAAAGTATATTTAGGATCAGATACTACTATTTCAAAAGAGTGGCACTGTTTAGTTCAAGTGAATCTATTATTGCAACCGAAAGACGATGAAACGTACTGTAGAGTTGCGCTGGTTAGGCTAAAACTATCTAGATGACTTGTTCATTCCCCAGAGATAAAAAGAATATGAAATTTACTTTAAAAAATGAGGTACTAATTACCCTCTCAAACTCAAAGAGTTATATGATGCAATCAGAAGCAGCACTCATTCTTCCTTGCCACTGGTCCCACAGCACACTGATCATGCTCACTAGAACCTAGCACACCACATCACAGCATGTAAGAAAATAGCCTTAAACTAAAAACGAACTCGGCATAAAGACAGAAGTATCTCATAGTCCCAGTTACAAGCCATGTTTCAGGGAGTTCTGGGTCCAAAGTGGCTCCTTCTATATCTGTAGTCACCTCCTAGTCCATGATTGCCAGTAATAATTAAACTGCCATTATCCTACTGTCCTTCCAAAACAAGAATAACTAAACCTGAATCATTCAAGGAACATTCAGTACTGATTCCTAAACCGGCATCGCATCTTGACCACTCTAGACTGGGGTTTAGAAACGCAAGAAAAGGAGGGGAAAAAAAACAACCTGTTCTTATTTGAGCATGCTGAGCTTTCACTGGTGAATATATGACTACAGAGGAGAAAGTGGATAGGCAAGTAGACAGTGTTCAGGTCAATGTGGAATGTTTGATGCAGAGAATTTATGAAGAAAAGAGAGTGCTTTGGGTTTACCTAAAAGCTAGATTTGTGCTATCACTTTTATCATGCATTGTCTAGATTATCCCTTGAAGAGTTAGCACAGCTCTACTTCCCACCACCTTATGCAGCACTAGTTGAACAGCACAGTGGGAACATCCAAGACGTACAAGAGAAGACTTAATCCTGAACCTCCTGTTTTCATTTCCTTAAACGCAAATACAATAATTTCAAATTGCAGTCGGTTACTTTTAATTTAAGTCATCACAAGACATGACTACAGCCCTACCATGGGAAAACTATAAAACAGGTATCAGATTAAATTCTGCTACAGCAAATTCACCCACTTCTATTATGTAAAGGTTGCATCCACACGAAACCCTACTTTAAAGAACGTCTGTACTATAGTACTCGCCCCTTCCAAAGCCATGTGCATGCACACAATTTGCTTCTCCCGAAACAGCTGTACTCAAATAGGCAAGCATTGTCAGACAAACATTTCCTAACGATCATCTAGCCAAAAGGCATAGTGGAAAAACGTGCTATGCTAGAACTGGGTGTACCTTCTGTTCATATTTATGTCTTAAGTTTTAGAACAAATTAAGTAGCACATTTATTCAGCCTTTAACACACTTAACGGCTGCACCGGACTCTTTAAATAGAAAGGAATTAAGACCCAGATTAGCTGACCTCGAAACTGATCTACGTTAGCTAAAATTCTTATACGGTAACATGAGCACAGTTGGGCCAGAACTGGAATTAGCAGGTTAGGTGAACTTTCAGAGTAATTTTTCTGAGGGAGGTGAATGCAGAGTTACACAATGACAGCACGTCACGTTAATATCTATAAAAGCCATCACAAAACATCACCTTTTACCCAAACTCCCCTATCTTACTTTCCAAAGTCGAAATGGTTCCAAATGTTTTGTAACACTGCCCTACTGAGAGAAAACTGAGGGAGAGAAAACTGGCGGCGGGGGAGGTGGGGGTGTAGTGGGGTGGGGGGAGGAGTAATGAATCGCAGGTGATATTCAAACCAATTTCTTCCAGTTAATAAAACCTGACAATCTGGGATTACGGTTTTCATCCTAAAGATTCAGAAATTAGTCATATTAATCTTCACTCGCCCTTGAAAACTCCAGAAAGAGCAACCACATTCCCTGTGCGACTGGAAAGGAGAACTTCCTTCTGCTCCTCATTTTCTTGAGGCCTGGAAAAGCGCTTGGCTGCCTCCTGAAGCCACGTTCCTTCTGTGCAGCACCATGTAACAAATACATCCCCTGGCATCTTAGAAGCCTAAAATAGGCTTAGACCTGCTCCCATGTTTGGAATCCCATCAGCCTGTGAACTGGGTCAGGCTGGGCAAAGAGTCATCTAAAACTTGGTCTCGACTGGGCCAGATTCAAGCTGCACCTGCCAATCTCCTCTAAATCGCCTCGCTCCACCACGAAGAGCCGAGAGGCTCCTTTAACACAGGATGAGTGGCGCGCTACAACGCATTCCGAAATGTGCAGGATCCGTGTCTTCAGATGCGCTGCAGCTCACTACCATTTTTCGCTCCTCTAGCTTCTCATTAAAATATCTCCCAGGTCCATCCTGTGGAAGGCCAGATGTTTTGGGGGAGGAAGAAGAGGGCTGAGGTTCTCTTTCTCTGCCGAGAGACAGGGGGTTGGAAAAGAGAGGGGTGGAAAAGAGCGGTGGGGATCTAGTATAGGAGGTTTTGGAAAGCCTGTCTGACCGGAATATATTTAAAGGCATTGCCCTCAGTTTACAAATCTTCCAATGCCTTTAGGGTTGTTTTGGGGGGGGTCTTTGATTGTTTTGTTTTTAAGTTACAGTTCAGTTGGGCTGGACCCTGAAATGTCCAATGTCAAAGGCGCTTGGGTCAAAAACTCAGACAGGAATACTCCAAAATCTAAAATTTAGGTCTCTATACGATCTTCGGTCCATATTTGGTGTGATCCAAATAAAATCTCAAGCTACAGGGTAAAGCGTTATAGAACACACACTGGAGAACACTGTGGAGGGGGCCAGTACCGGCACAAGCTTATTGACTCGGAAAGCCACCCTTGGTCATGCTTCAAATTGGGTTGTGTGGCCTTAGCTGAACTGCTGCGGAGAAGCAGAGAGAGTTAAGATCTCCCACCTGTTGCAGGCAGTTAGGGCACCTCTCTATGATTTACTACATCCCAATCCCCCGGCTCCTAGGGAGGGGCAAAGGACCCATCAGCTTTAGAATATTCAAGGGCAGTCTATTTTGGCAAGATTTTTCAGACATTCTAAAGAAACTGAGCCTTCTGGCTAATCCACTTGGACATTTTTATCTAAAATCCACACCTCTGTTAGAAGGAAATCTGGCAATACATTTATTACTCCTTTCGTTTTCACTAATGCTTCTGAAATCGTCTTTCCCTGTAAGTCTGACCAAATCTTTAATTAACCCCTTTTCCAGATTTCCTCTCTCACACAGACTTCAAGCCTCTATTTAGGTGGCAAGGAAATTTCCCATTCTTTCATTCCTTCACTCAACCATATTTACTGAGCGCTTACTGTGTGCAGAGCACTGAACTAAGCACTGGGGAAAGTACAATACAATAATCAACAGTGACATTCCCTGCCCACAATGAGGTCACAGTCTAGCATAGGGGATCTTATTACCCTTTGCCATTTACTTTCACCCGTATCCCCAGCCAGTCGTTCACTGCATTTCTTCTGCCCATTCCTGTGTTTAAGATCTCTTCTGCGATGTCCACACCTCGGCCACAGCCTGCCCCATCATGTACCCCAAAATAACATTCCACAGGAACGTCAACCATTTTTCCAATCACTTCAGTCATGAGGCCAGGAATTCTACTTAGTTGTCAATTCATGATGTCCTGATCTAGCCCAGCATGCGCCCTATACTCTTAGTTTGAAACAGTATTATAAAAGCACAAAGTTAAGCATCTCCTCTGTTTCTTTGACTGTGAAAAAAAACTAGTCATCAACACTTTACTGTTCTTCTGCCAGTCCCAATCACAATCATTATTTCATTTTTCTTGGTTTTACAATGCAACTTAAATGTCATTCAAATAGAAACATGCAGGCCCAAAAATACAGTATGTTTTCCATCACCTAGATACTTCAGGCTATGGAGGATTGGAGTCACGGTATATTTTGGGGGGCCTAAAATTAGCCAGATAGTTTTCTTGTATAAATCTAGAGATCGCAGCTTAACGTCACCACCTAATCAATACATCATTATTTGATTCCATCAGCAACAGCAACATGAGCCCTAAAAATAACAACAACTGTGGTATTCATCAAGCTATTACTCTGTGCCAAGCACTACTCAGCATGGGGAGGAGAGGGGGTAGATACAGGATAATCAGGTTGGACACAGTTCCTATGCCACGTGGGGCTCAAAGTTTAAGGAAGAAGAAAAACAGGTACTGAATCTACATTTTACAGATGAGAAAACTGAGGCACGAGAAGTTAAGAAACTTGCCCAAAGTCACACAGCAACCAAAAGAGGAGCTGGGATTAGAACTCAAGTCCTCCGATGCCCAGGTCGGGTGCTCTTTCCACTAGGCCACATAGCTTTTCTAGCCTCCACAGACCACCTTTTTATTATTAAGCATTTTCTGTGTGCCAAGCACTGTTCTAAGCACTAGGGTAGATACAAGTTACTCATGTCAGACACAGTTCCTGTCCCACGCAGCGCTCACAATCAAAGTAGGTGGGAGAAAAGGTACTGAATCCTTGTTTTACAGATGAAGTAACTGAGGGCACAGAGAAGTTAAGTGACTTACCCAAGGTCACACGGCAGGCAGGAGGCACAGCCAGGGTTAGAACTCGGGTCCTCTGACTCTTGGGCCTCACTGCTTTAAGCTCCCAAGCTCCAGACTCACTCTACGGGAGGGGAGCCCCACCTCCACGTTACCGACGTTCCCACTGGCCCCTGAGCCAGCCCAGGAAGGAATCAAACAAGGAGTAACTTTTAACTGTTAGAACATCGTGACCCCTATTATAGTAAATACTAAATACTATGGTATTTGTTAAGTACTTACTATGTGTCTAGCACTATTCAAAGCGCTGGGGTAGACAGGCATGAATCAGGTCAGACACAGTCCCCGTCCTCGATATGGGGGTCACAGTCTAAGTTCTTGCTGCTTCTTCACAATTCACTGATGCCTGCACTGATCAATATTTATTCTGATGGTTTTGACACCTGTCCACATGTTTTGTTTTGTTGTCTGTCTCCCCCTTCTAGACTGTGAGCCCGTTGTTGGGTGGGACCGCCTCTATATGTTGCCGACTTGTAAAGTTGATCACCTTGTATCTTTTCCAGCGCTTAGAACAGTGCTTTGCACATAGTAAGTGCTTAACAAATTATTAATTATTATTATTTCTAGACTGTGAGCCCGTTGTTCGGTAGGGACCGTCTCTATATGTTGCCGACTTGTAATTCCCAAGCGATTAGTACAGTGCTCTGCACACAGTAAGCGCTCAATAAATTCATTCACTCGTATTTATTGAGAGCTTACTGTGTGCAAAGCACTGTACTAAGCGCTTAGCACTGTACTAATTGCTTATATGTTTGAATGAATGAATGAAGTACAAGGGAGAAAAGATATGGAAACGACCGTGGTCTGAGGTGGGAAGAGCTGGAAATCTTGTTGCTCCTATATTATTTACTGTTGTCCATGTCTTTTATTTTTGTTTCATCTTTCCTTATATGCCTATCTTCAAACTTTTCTTATCTATAAAATGGGGATAATACCTACTTTTCTTACCTCACGAGGATGTTGTGAGAGTAAAATGAATAACAAAAAGCCTATATGAATTCAAGGTGTTACTAAAGGAATATCCTAAAAAATGACCAAAGTGTCTCGATTAAAATAACAGTAACGATCATTCTTATAATAATGGTATTTTTTAAGCGCTTACTATGTGGCAGGCACTGTACTAAGTGCTGGGATAGATTACGCTTATAGGTTAAGAGAAGAATTTAAGTGACTTGCCCAAGGTCCCACAGCAGGGATTAGAACCCAGATCCTCCAATTCCCAGGCCTGTGTTCTTTCTACTAGGTCACGCTGTTTCACAAAGGAATATATTCCCCGATTATGCCATTAATATTAAACTTGTTGCCTAAACTACCAATGTAGCTGCTCCACAGCCGAAACTAGTACATCATATTCATTGCTTTTTTTCTGATATCATCCTTGTCACCTAACCTAACCCTCACAAGGAAGTTCAGGGGTGTGGGTAGGGAGCTTATCTACCACCTCCGTTGTACTGTACTCTCCCCAGTGCTTAGCCCAGTACTCTGCACACAGTAAGCACTCAATAAATACCACCAATGATGATATCCTAAGAGCATATGAAAGTTGGCAAGCACATCCATAAAGTCTCAACTTCTTGGAAGAAAGCAATCTGCGCATTATTTTAGTACTGTTCATCTGAGGATAATAGTGGTGACCACCCAGTAAGGAGAAACTTGCAAATGACAAAAAAAAAAAAGTTTTCCAGGTCTACCTGATTCCACAGTCTCGGTTTCAATTTCTTGTTCTTCCGCCACATCTTGCATCATATAAGTCTCATCATCGTAAACTAGGACTTGGGCTGCATACCCCTGCTCTAGTCTAGCACTCGGGACTGGCTCCACAATCACCGCTGGGTATTCGGAAACCCGGTCATCATCCTGCAAGTGTAAACGATAATTGCTTTCAATCAGATGTTTCGGCCACCAAAACCGCTAAGTCATAAATAATCGCCACTGCCTTAATATCATTTTGAATAGTTTTAGAGCTTTTCGGACTGGCCTGGGAAGAAACCGTGAGAAAAACCGGTGGCCTCTCAGATGCAGACTGCCTAAGCAGGAGCACTGCATTCCCAACCTCGCTTTGTGCCTCAGTCGTCCTTATTCAAGACAGGAACACTGACATTTTTGAAAGGATATTTCTCCTGCAAGGCTCCACAGACCTTTTCCCCGGCAAAAAGAAAACGGTTGGCAGATAGCCTTGCCACCACCTCAAATTCCACAACTAAAAGAGAACTTCAGCTTTACAGAACATTTGGTGTCAGTTTCATTTTTTAATGAAATTTCAATGTTCTAAAAACATGTCTTTCAAGAAGTTTTAAACACAACCACAAGTGCTAGGAGCCAAAGATTTTTCCAACTGTAGAGTATTGGAAAGATATGAAATGAGAAAAGCAGAGGAGGGAGGGAACAAATGAAATATGAAGCTATGAAAGTTACTTGGGCCTTCTAACTCTACCTTTGTGAGACAGCATGGGACAACCTGATAACCTTGTATCTACTCCAGAGCTTGGAACAGTGCTTTGCACATAGTAAGCGCTTTAACAAATGCTATCATTATTATTATTACCTCCAAAAAGTGGGATTTATGCTCACTTTACATAGTCCAAATGCAAATCTTTATGACCTATGACATCCAATGACCCCCTTTTTAAACAGCATTTGTGTCCCAAAATAGAAACATCTAATAGATAAGAATGCTTGGGAGGGAGGATAAAGGGGAGAGGGGAGGGAAAACTGAACAACTTAGAAGAGATGCTCAGATTTCTTCCAAAGATGCACTCAATTCTCCCATAATGAAGATATTCCCTAATGGGGAACGTTCATCCAAACAAACAAGCCTGTCTAGATATGGTAAAATCACCCTGTGGGAAGAAATGGTTTGTACACATGTGCCATGTCTGAAGAGCTGAGCTCTCGGGAACAAGTTTTCCTTAATGTAGGGTTTGTAAGAACTCAACTGCTGCATTACAGAATTATTATGAAAATAATAATATAATAAAGGTATTTGATAAGCACTTTCTAAGCACCAAGCCCTGCACCAAGCCCTGAACTCAAACCCAAAGGAGATACAAGACAATCAGGCTGGACACAGTCCCTGTCCCACATGGGGCTTTACAGTCAAATTAGACATATTTAGATAACTTACCAAGTGCAAGTTAATTCTAAAACTACCCTTCCCAAAATATTAGGTTGTACTATACGGCTAGGGCTCCAATTTTATATTTGAAAAACTACTCTTTAGGGAATTTATCATACAACCATTACACTGGAGTTACATCCCCAGACTTAAGTCTCGCTCCCCATTGACATTTTTCTCCAAGTGTATACTGAATAGTTTAGAGCATAGGTGCTTTGATGCCCGACAGACACACTGAATCAAGTTTTCAGTACATAATTCTCCCCTTTATTCGACTTGAGCCAGAATATGTATACTCTCAAGTCAACATCAATACTCCCGCTGTGAATAAGGTCACACAGCAGAGTCTTCTAGACTGTGAGCCCACTGTTGGGTAGGGACCATCTCTATATGTTGCCAACTTGTACTTCCTAAGCGCTTAGTACAGTGCTCTGCACACAGTAAGCACTCAATAAATACAATTGAATGAATGAATGAATAAGTTCAGTAACGAGCTTTTCATATCAAAATATAGATGCAATTTAAATAAACTGAATTTCTAACCTCCTGATTTTCTACTCCGTTGCTGGAAAACACCAAAACGGAGCCTTCGCTGTCTACCATTGCCGATGTCACTGTACATTCCCTCTGGGGGGCTTTAGGAGCTGACATCAACGTAAGTAAAGCTTCATGGATAATTAGCAGTTCTTAACACCAAGAGGAGAGCTTGAGTACAGTGTGAATCCCCAGATCCACTCTTCTTAATGCTGTTAGCAAAGGAGTCTGAAAAATAGAAAACATTTGGAGAAAATGGTTATTCATTCATTCATTCAATCGTATTTATTGAGCGCTTACTGTGTGCAGAGCACTGTACTGAGTGCTTGGGAAGTACAAGTTGGTAACATATAGAGACGGTCCCTACCCAACAGCGGGCTCACAGTCTAGAAGGGGGAGACAGCAAAACATATCAATGAAATAGAATAAATAGAATAAATATGTACAAGTAAAATAGAGTAATAAATATGTACAAACATATATATATATATATACATATGTGTATATATATATACAGGTGTTGTGGGGAGATGAAGGAGGTAAGGCGGGGGGGATGGGGAGGGGGAGGAGGGGGAGAGGAAGGAGGGGGTTCAGTCTGGGAAGGCCTCCTGGAGGAGGTGAGCTCTCAGTAGGGTTTTGAAGGGAGGAAGAGAGCTAGATTGGCGGATTTTCGGAGGGAGGGCATTCCAGGCCAGGGGGAGGACGTGGGCCGGGAGTCGACGGCGGGACAGGTGAGAACGAGGCCCAGTGAGGAGGTTAGTGGCAGAGGAGCGGAGGGTGCGGGCTGGGCTGGAGAAGGAAAGAAGGGAGGTGAGGTAAGAGGGGGCGAGGTGATGGACAGCCTTGAAGCCGAGAGTGAGAAGTTTTTGGCTGATGCGTAGGTTGATTGGTAGCCACTAGAGAATTTTGAGGAGGGGAGTGACATGCCCAGGGCGTTTCTGCACAGAGACGATCCGGGCAGAATCCAGACACGGAATTCTGTGTCATAAAAACACAGAAATACTGTCAACTATTTCAACAGCCCGCAAAGGGGCAAAGTTGATAGTATTCACTAGCTCATTAATAACTACACTTAAATGTCAAAAGAGGGCACCAACGACCATTCTACTTCTGACTTCATGAGCGAAAGTATTTCTTATGGGATTTCTACACTGTACATGCCTTCTTTGTAAAATTTGTTCAAAATAACTTAAGGCCACAATTTAATGACTGAGGAATAAAGCATAAACTCTTTCCCTTTAAATAATGGTAGATTTTTCAGTTATCTCAGTCTTGGGGGGGAGAAAAAAAACTTCTATATTTCTTCTCGAGTGCTTGAAATCTGAGTTTTGCCGGATAAGGAACGCTCTTTGCAGTTAGCTAACTTCAGACAAGTGTCACCTGCCCAGTTTTGGAAAAAAAGATGAATTAAACATTAATATGCTTTAATTTCCTGGCTCTTCTTTTCTCTTCCTATACTATAAAGCAATTTTGTTTAGGAAATTTCTATACTACGCTCTCAAATACAACAGTTCAGAAACAAGTGGGTTTGGAAATGTGTGTGGTCATTTCATTCTCTGTCCAAGCATTTTTCAAAACCAAAACACTTCTTCCACTAAGCGGAGGAAACTAAAATGATTTCAAAGTGATTTGGCTCAAACTGCTGAAATGATTTTCATTCACACGCGTGGTCCAGTGGTTAGTTAGAGCACAGGCCTGGATGTCAAGAAGGACCTAGGTTCTAATCCTGCCTCCGCAACTTCTCTGCTGTGTGACCTTGGGCAAATCACTTAACTTCTCTCTGACTCAGATACCCGAGCTGTAAAACGGGGATTAAGACTGTGAGCTCCATGTGGGACATGGACGGTTTCCACCCTGATTACCTTGTATCTACCCCAGTGCTTAGAACAGTGCCTGGCACATAATAAGCACTTAATAAATATCATTAAAAAATGTGCTTATTGTGAGCAAAGAACATGTTCACCAACTCCGTTTTACTGTACTCTCCCAAGCGCTTAGTACAGTGCTCTGCACACAGTAAGCGCTCAATAAATACGATTGAATGAATGAATGAAAATACCGTTGATTGACTGACATGCCAAAACAGGCATCGGTATAAAATTCTTTTTTAAACCAAATTTCTATATGATTGATGGGTACTTGCTTTTAAGAGTTAAAAGCAAACGACGAAGTTATTTAATTATGGTGATACTAGGTTCATAAGTATAGTCGGTATAGGAGGCTGAAGCAGTAGTCAAGGTGGGATAAGACAAGGGTTTGGGTCCAACTTGTACTTCCCAAGCGCTTAGTACAGTGCTCTACACACAGTAAGCGCTCAATAAATACGATTGGATGAATGAATGAACACGGTAGCAGTTTGAATGGAGAGGAATGGGTAGATCTTTTAGACTGTGAGCCCACTGTTGGGTAGGGACTGCCTCTATATGTTGCCAACTTGTACTTCCCAAGTGCTTAGTACAGTGCTCTGCACACAGTAAGCGCTCAATAAATACAATTGATTGATTGATTCTAGAGATGTGGAGGTAGAACCAACAGGATTTCGTGACAGACTGAATATGTGGGTTGAATGGCAAAGATGAGTCGAGACTAATGCCAAGGATAAGGGCTTGTGAGTCCGGTGGTGGTGTCTACAGAGGTAGGAGAGACAAGGGAAGGACAGGGTTCGGGTGGGATGATGATGAGTTCAGTTTTGGACATGTTAAGTTTGAGGTGCCTGAAGAGTATCCAAATAAAGATGTTCTGAAGGCAGGAGTAAATGAGAGACTGGAGAGAATGAAAAAGGTCAGGGACTGGAGAAGTAGATTTGGGAATGATCCACGTAGAGAAATAGTTGAAGCTGCGGGAGCAAATGAGTTTTCCAAGGGAGTGGTGTAGATGGAGGCTTTGTGGCAGGAGTGAAATTTAAAAAAAAATTTCTTGTCGGAACCACCATATCACCTGCCGCAGAGCAGTTTGTGAAGATGGCGGGGTCAGGGGGTGGGAGCGCAGTGGAGTGAGAGATTTAAAACTACCCCAAGACAAGTGATGATGATCTGACAGATTGAAAACTCCCCAGTGAGTTGTACAACCCTTGGAGGCAGGGATTGTGTCTTCCAACTCTACTGGACTTTCCCAAGTGCTGAATATAGTGCTCTGCACCCAGAGAGCACTCAATAAATACCACCGATGGATGGATGATAGCATCAGGGATGCCAGATGAACCTCGGCCCTAAATTCTTAGGCTCGAGACCCTTCCTAGAGGAACTGAGGAAAATGCCGGTGACTTGAGCAGGGTCCCCACCCTTTCTTGTCCCTTTCAGCCACGTTCCCACTGGGGCACGGAGTGCGGCTGCCGCATGCTGCAAAGCGCTTTGTGCAACCTTCAGCACTCAAGACTAGAACCCAGGCCTCCTGATTCCCAGAGCAGCACTGGACCAACAGCAGGGCTACAAAGGACTTAAAAGCAAACGAAAACTCTTTGACTTTCCAGCTATTCCTGCCCGATGTCCTTTAGGGTTTTATTCCTGGCCTGTTGGGATGAAACTTCTCTGCCACCCAGTCCAATGTGCATCTCTGGGAGCTTCAGGCTATGTGCACTGCCACGGCTCCTTGGCTTAGAGTAACACGAACCCTCCCTGACCTAGAGGCCACGGAGAGTCCACTGAAGGGGCAGGGAGACAGCGTGGGCTTAGGACTCAGAAGCCCTAAGATTCTCCACCACCTGGCTGCTGGGCAACCTTGGGCAAGTCACTTCACTTCTCTGGGCCTCAGTTCCCTCATCTATAAAATGGGGATTAAGACTGTGAGCCCCATGGGGGGCATGGACTGTGTCCAACCTGATTAGCCTGTTTCTATCTCAGTGCTTATTATTGTGCCTGGCATATAGTAAGTGTACGCTCATTAGGAGCAGGGACTGTGTCTGCTAATTCTGTGGTATTGTGCTCCCTCAAAGCACTTGGTCCCGTGCTCTGTAATCTGTACTGATGTAACCAAGGAATGAACTGATATGAGGTAGCTAACAACCACCAGCTACCCAGGATGCTCCCAGTTGGTTTGTGCTTTACCCCACACCCTGCAGCCTACAAATTGAAAAACCGTGAGGGGAGAGATCCTCCCGCCCTGAGAAACTTCTCTAGGGGCCAGGTGTGAAGAAAGGATTTAGCCCAGGTACATGCCGGGGGGGGGGGGGGGGGGGGGGGAGAAGGTGGTCATCAAAGGGTTAAGGGGAGAAGCAGGAGGGGAAAGCCTTCACCCGGCCCATGGTTGAATCTCACCCTCGGCTTCAAGGCTGTCCATCCCCTCGCCCCCTCCTACCTCACCTCCCTTCTCTCCTTCTCCAGCCCAGCCCGCACCCTCCGCTCCTCTGCCGCTAACCTCCTCACCGTACCTCATTCTCGCCTGTCCCGCCGTCGTCCCCCGGCCCACATCCTTCCCCTGGCCCGGAATGCCCTCCCTCCACACATCCGCCAAGCTAGCTCTCTTCCTCCCCTCAAAGCCCTACTGAGAGCTCACCTCCTCCAAGAGGCCTTCCCAGACTGAGCCCCCTTTTTCCTCTCCTCCTCCCCATCCCCCCGCCCTACCTCCTTCCCCTCCCCACGGCACCTGTATACATGTTTGTACCGATTTATCACTCTATTTATTTTACTTGTACATATTTACTATTCTGTTTATTTTGTTAATGATGGGCATTTGGCTTTAATTCTATTTCTTCTGACTTGACACCTGTCCACATGTTTTGTTTTGTTGTCTGTCTGTTGTTGGGTAGGGACCGTCTCTATATGTTGCCAACTTGTCCTTCCCAAGCGCTCAGTACAGTGCTCTGCACACAGTAAGCGCTCAATAAATACGATTGAATGAATCAAGACAGTCCACGAACAGGCCCTTAGGGCCATTTGAGGGGACCCACTCTGGACTCCCATTCCAAGCTCGCTCCCAACAGCCCCCCGGGGAAAGAAAGACAGTGGGCAAGGAAAGCAGCAGAGAAATAAGTTCACCGATGGAATATCCAACCATCTGCACGTACAAGTTGGCTATAAGGCCCTTGAGGAGCAGTGTGTACATGGGCCAGACAAGAGCCAGGTGGGACTCGTTGCCCATCCCCAAGGGCTGGCCAGCTGGGCCTCGCTGAGCCTCAGTACCCCGGGCACGTACTGGGGCAAGCCTTCATCTCAGAGGCAGACCAGTAAAACCAGCAGCCGGTTGCCACCCTGAGACTGTTGAGATGGCCGCTAAAGAGTGGACGGGCTTTCTCCCCGTGCCCCGCCCGGGACGGTTCGTTTCAAAATCATTTCTTCCAGAATGGCTACGCCGACACTTGTTTCACCAGAACCAGCCCAGCTTACGTTCACCTCTGCTCAGTGCTACCTTCAGACATCACACAGTAAGCGCTCGATAAATACGACTGAATGAATAAATACGATCGAGAGAATGAAAGAGTAGAACCGGACGGGTGCCTGAGGATCCTTTCCAGTCCTCGACCCTGCAGAAATGTAGCGAACGGCAGGCTACTTCGTTGGCGAGCCCACTGGCCCGATTGTCGACGCCCCTCCAATTCCCCAGCACTGTAGTCGGTGACTTTTCAGGCGCAGCAGATTTTGCTGTTGGAGCGGGCGGCACTTGCACCCGAAATCCAATTCCATCGGCAGGACGCGTGAACGGGCGGGGGTGCCACGAATCAACCAGAACTTGTCCTTCCCAAGCGCTTAGTCCAGTGCTGTGCACACAGTAAGCGCTCAATAAATATGATTATGTATATATGCTTGTACATATTTGTTACTCTATTTATTTATTTTACTTGTACATATCTATTCTATTTATTTTATTTTGTTAGTATGTTCGGTTTTGTTCTCTGTCTCCCCCTTTTAGACTGTGAGCCCACTGTTGGGTAGGGACTGTCTCTATATATTGCCAACTTGTACTTCCCAAGCGCTTAGTACAGTGCTCTGCACACAGTAAGCGCTCAATAAATACGATTGATGATGATGATGAATGAATGAATGAATGAATGAATGAACGAACCAGAAAGGGGGGCACCAACACCCACTGGTGAAATGAGGACCCCTCCTCCCCCTCCCCATCCCCCCGCCTTACCTCCTTCCCCTCCCCACACCACCTGTATATATGTTTGTACAGATTTATTACTCTATTTTATTTGTACATATTTATTCTATTTATTTTATTTGGTTAATATGTTTTGTCTTGTTCTCCGTCTCCCCCTTCTAGACTGTGAGCCCGCTGTTGGGTAGGGACCGTCTCTAGATGTTGCCAACTTGGACTTCCCAAGCGCTTAGTCCGGTGCTCTGCAAACAGTAAGCGCTCAATAAATACGATTGAATGAACGACTGAATCTCCCCCCAACCCAGACCCCTAGTTCTCCTAGAAAGTGAGGTTTGTGTTCCGGCAAAACCTCACCTGAAGGAAAACTCATGCTCATCCCCTCCAACGCTGCACACGTTAAATGCGAGCAGTTTCTTCGCTGATGCAACCCGCTGAACCAAAACAGGCTTGCGGTGTTGTCAGGAGATTTCTCAGTTACCTCATCAGGCTCTAGCCAAAATGCATGTTGAAAATCCGTGTTGTGGCAGGACTATGTGTAATTCTCTTAAAAACAGCAGTGACCGTTACTCATCCCCCTCTGCATCAAACCAAAACGCTTTGATCCTTGGCTTTAAAGCAATTAATATTCTCCCACCTACTTATCCAATAATACCGATGATGTCAATGCTGATAGATGTGGTCTTTGCTAAGCCCTTACTAAGTGCCAAGCACTGCACTAAGCTTGGGAGCAGATACAAGACAATCATCATCATCATCAATCGTATTTATTGAGCGCTTACTATGTGCAGAGCACTGTACTAAGCGCTTGGGAAGTGCAAATTGGCAACATATAGAGACAGTCCCTACCCAACAGTGGGCTCACAGTCTAAAAGGTTGGAATCAGTCCCCGCCCATATGGTGCGCACAACTCTAAGTGGGAGAACAGGTACTGAATCCCCATGGTACAGATGAGCAAACTGAGGTAAAGAGAGCAGGCAGGTGGATGATTTGGGTTTAAAACTCAGGTCCTCTGACTCCCAAGCTTGTGTTCTTTCGGCTAGATTATGTTTCTTCTCTTTTATGCTTGCTGTCTCTGATCCTCTCAAGAGAACCTAGTCACAGTACCCCATCTCTCCTACCACAGATTTCTTGCTCGCCCACCTCACCCTGCCTGAAACTCCAGGAGAAACAGTGTGATCTAGTGGGTAGAGCACAGTCTGGGAGTCAAAAGGATCTGGGTTCTAATCCCCGCTCTGCCACCTGTCTGCTGTGTGACCTTGGGCAAATATCAGTTACCTCATCGGCAAAATGATAATAAACCTGATTACCTTCTATCTACCCCAGAGCTCAGTACAGTGCCTGGCACATAGAGAGCGCTTAACAAATACCATAAAACAAAAACTCCCTCCTACTTCAAATCTAAGAGCACTATGCCCTCCATCTTTAAAGCCCTCCTGAAATCACATTTCCACCAGCAGACCTTCCTCAATTACTTTCTGATCTTTTCAGATTACTCGTTCATTCGACCGTATTTATATTAATCTATTATATTTATAGCCTCTGCCAACTGCCAATTCAGCACCAAATGTGCACTTGTGAATTTAAAAATTTTCCCCAGCTATTACAGACATATATGTGCCCTATTATATATAAGCACTAATTTATACCTAGCCCCTTTCCTTTCTTCTTCCTCTCAGCAAATTACGTTAACATGTCTCTCCTGCTCCACTGAACACACTCGGAGGGCAAGTACCAGGAAAGAGCCCGGGCTTTGGAGTCCGAGGTCGTGGGTTCAAATCCCGGCTCCGCCAATTGCCAGCTGTGTGACTTTGGGCAAGACACAACTTCTCTGGGCCTCAGTTCCCTCATCTGTAAAATGGGGATTAATATGAGCCCCAAGTGGGACAACCTGATCACCTTGTAACCTCCCCAGTGCTTAGAACAGTGCTTGGCACATAGTAAGTGCTCAATAAATGCCATTATTATTATTATTATTATTACTTACTGTAGTGTACTTTCCAAGTGTTTAGAACAGTGCTGCTCTGCAAGCGGCAGATATTCAATAAACCCTACTGACTGACTTCGGTTTAAAAAATTTAGGGCAGCAAAGGAGAAGTTTGGAAGTTATTTGGAATATGCATTTCGCTCTGCTTTCTTAGCATGAATCAAAACAAACCTTGGTTTTAAAGATTTAAAGAGCTGAGTTTGCACTTTTGATAGAATTCTTTACATGCAAGTTTTAGCTAAATCTTCGTCTGAGTACTAAAAACAAGGATTAAAAAAGATAAAATTTAGTCAAACGTAACGGATTCAAACAGTCTTCATTAAAAAAAATCAAGATATCTCTTGGTGGCAATCATTACAGAATCAGAAACTAATACAAAGCAGTTGAAAATTTAAAATCACCATAAAATACTGAAAACCTATAGGCCTAGTGTACTGAAAGAGTCAATATATAACTTTTCAAAAGAAATGATCTTTGATCTTATGGATCTTAGAGTTATAAAAATAGGCAAGTATTCCAAAATAACTTCCTCCCTTCTTCATTCATTCCATCATATTTATTGAGTGCTTACTGCGTGCAGAGCACTGTACTAAGCAGAATGACTGGTCCACATAAAAACGGAAGGAAGATCACTACAACTCTTAAATGCTGAATGAATACCTAATAAACACTGACTTTTCACTTTCATTAGTATTTGGATTGCAATCCTCAACTCTTGACTGAAAACAGACTAGTTTATTCCGTCTGTTGCCCAGAATGCACAGCAACCTCACACTTTCTTTTTCTGATGGAATTTGGCAAGTGCTTACTATGTATCAAGCACTGTTCCAAATGGTGGAGTAGATCAATCAATCAATCAATCGTATTTATTGAGCGCTTACTGTGTGCAGAGCACTGTACCAAGCCCTTGGGAAGTACAAGTTGGCAACATCTAGAGACGGTCCCTACCCAACAGTGGGCTCACAGTCTAAAAGTAGATGCAAATTAATCAGGTCGGACAGAGTCCCTGTCCCACATGAAGACCAAAGACATCGGTCACACACCTAGATCGATGCCGCACAGCTTTATATGATTCCTTTCCAACGCTCGATCTACTTGAACCAACTTGAGGATTGTTATAACACAACAGATTCTTGTCGTGGGAAGAGCATCTGCTATTTTTCCTATCCTGCTCTGCCCAATTTATGAAATGAAAACAAGCGTTCAAACAGAATTAGGGGTGTAATTTGTTCGTCGTCCTATCGTTTTGAGGTTCGCGACATTCTCCAGGAACGCAACCAACATGAACAACAAGGTTCATAGCTTGAACTACCTACTGAAACGAATATCAATCAATGGTATTTACTGGGTGCTTCCTAAGCGTTTGGTAGAGAATACAGTAGAGTTGTACTGTCCCTGCCCGCAATGAGCTCACGGCCTACAGAGCGAGACGGACGTTAAAAGAAATTACTGATGGGGGAATGAGAGATTGTAGGAATATGTACTTAAGTGCTGTGGGGCTCAATTCTCTGCTCCGAGACGCCTTCTCAGACTAAGCGTCCCCCGACTTTCCTCTTCTCGCACTCCCTTCTGCGTCGCCCTGACTTGGCCCTTGGCTCTTCGCCCCTCCCAGCCCTGCAGCCCTTATGTACGTATCTCTAATTTATTTATTTGTATTGATGTCTGTCTCCCCCTTTCAGGACTGCATGCTCATTTGCGGGCTGGGAATGTACCTGTTTATTGTTGTACTCTCCCAAGCACTTAGTACAATGCTCTGCACGCAGTAAGCGCTCCGTAAATACAACTGAATCAATGAAGGAAGGTCTAAAGAAGAACCAATCCAGGTGCACAGAGCAAATTAAAGTTCACCCTAGGTTCTGAGCATCGCACGGGACGGGGAGATATGGCAAGACTCAGCTGGGTCTTGCCAAAGGGCCCGGGCTGGGGGAAGAAATGGAGGCCGGCCGACAGATAGGTGAAAGGTTTCCCTTCCCTCTGCTCTCACAGAGCACTGGGCGGAGAGGGGCTCTGCTTGCAGAGAGGGAGAGGCGTGGGGGCACCTCTGGAAACCCGGCCGGAGCATTGGATCTTTCTGTCTCTTTTGGATTTCCCATCCTTTTTGGCTCATTCTACTGTTTTCGCCTCTGACCTGCCTTCAAGCACTCCATCAGCTCTCCCCCTCCTACCTAACTTCACTAACCTCTTCACTAACAGCCCCTACACACCTCTAATGCCAACCTACTCTCTGAAACCCAATCTCATCTATTTTGCCACCACCCCCTTGCCCACGTCCTCTCTCGGGCCTGGAACTTCCTCTCCCTTCACATCCGGCAGTCCACCGCTCACCCCGCTTTCAAAACCCACCTAAAATCACAAATACGACAATAAATGAATGAATGAATGAATCTCCCAAGAGGCCTTCCTTCTTTTCTCCTCGCCACCCTTCCCTCTGCACTGACTATGCACTTGACCCTTTAAGGACGTCGATACCCATCCCCGGCCCACAATACTTATTTAAATATCCTCATACTCTAATTTCCCCTAACTGCAATTTAACACTTGCCTTCCTCTTTAGACTGTAAGTTCCTTGGAGACAGGGATCACGTCGATCAATTCTGTTGTACGGTACTTTCCCAAGCTCTTACTCATTCATTCATTCAATCGTATTTATTGAGCGCTTACTGTGTGCAGAGCACTGTACTAAGACCTTGGGAAGTACAAGTTGGCAACATATAGAGACGGGTCCCTACCCAACAACGGGCTCATTGTGGGAAGGGAATGTGTCTATCTCCATATTTTACTCTTCCAAGCGCTTAGTACGGTACAGAAGGCACTCACTAAATACGACCGAAAGAAGCATTCAACAGATACCGCTGATTTGAATCGGGTTCCTTCACCTTTCCTCTGTCATCAACTATAAGCTGTCAGTTTCCCCCCTCAACCACAGGAAGCACCTAAGTAGCCAGCAGCCCACGACACTGGAAATTCAATCAGTTATCACAAGAACTTGAAGGCTTGGAGACTGAGGCTTTTCTGTTTTGATGTCTGAACTGCACTGGCTAAAGCCATACTCCCGCCATATGGCCCAATTATGTTCCTTGAAAAATGGAGCTGAGTCACAAATGGCTGTATCATGAGTTGTGTGTCATAAATTAGGCTCTGTTCCAGAACCTCCAGAAAAATATGAAATTCCTCTCTATGTGCTACATGCTGCAACATTAAACATGACTACAATATTTAATCAATTCAAGTAAACCAAAGCACGTCACGTTCAATTTATCTATGACAAACTCTAAAAACAAATCCACTCAAAACTAATAAAGCACAGATCATACCGCAAAACCCAAAGAGATTCAACAGCCACTTGTACTTCCCAAGCGCTTAGTACAGTGCTCTGCACACAGTAAGCGCTCAATAAATACGACTGATTGATTGATTAATCCTAAACTGATGCAGTAATCCAACAGCTCAGTGACTTCTGATACTGCTCAAGTGACTACGTTGCCTAGTATGTGGGAGGAGGAGGAGGAGGAAGAGAGATTTAAGCAACTACAACGTGCTTAGAGCTGGGATAGAATCAGGGTAATTAGATCACCATCATCATCAATCGTATTTATTGAACGCTTACTATGTGCAGAGCACTGTACTAAGCACTTGGGAAGTACAAATTGGCAACATATAGAGACAGTCCCTACCCAACAGTGGGCTCACAGTCTAAAAGGGGGAGACAGAGAACAAAACCAAACATACTAACAAAATAAAATAAATAGAATAGATATGTACAAGTAAAATAAATAGAGTAATAAATATGTACAAAAATATATACATATATAC
This sequence comes from Tachyglossus aculeatus, assembly GCF_015852505.1. Classification (NCBI taxonomy): domain Eukaryota; kingdom Metazoa; phylum Chordata; class Mammalia; order Monotremata; family Tachyglossidae; genus Tachyglossus; species Tachyglossus aculeatus. The sequence continues at coordinate 13,967,229 of NC_052077.1, forward strand.
AGGTGCTGTGGGGAAGGGAAGGAGGTAGGATGGGGGTATGGAGTCGGGGACGAGGGGGAGAGGAAGGAAGGGGCTCAGTCTGGGAACACAATCCCAGACTTAGATCGAACACAATCCCTGCCCCATGTGGGGCTCACGGTCTAAGGGGAAAGGATAACAGAGATTTAATCTCCGTTTTCCAGATGAGGAAGCTGAGGCACAGAGAAATGAAATGACTGGCCCAAGGTCACCCAGCAGGCTTCAGGACCTAGGTCTTCTGACTCCCCGTCTTGGGCTGCTTCGCCTAGGGCATGCGGACAGTAGGGTGGAGTGATGAATGGTACCGTCCTCCCTGTGGGCTGGTCCCTCAGTGCCCGGCACTCTCGGTGGGCAGAGGCAAACCCAGACCTTCCTGCCAAGGGGCACGTGCTCTCATCACTCCCACCGGCCCCAAGGCCTCGGCCCGGCCCCTGCGGTAAGACCCGTCTCACTCTCCACCCAGGGAACACCCTGATGCTTCCCCTAGTCTCTGCTGCTGCTTTTCAGTTCCCCCTCCCCATCCTCCTAAGGCCTGACCTGTGCCGTGAAGAATCCTCCAGTCTAACCCGAGCGGCCAGCCAGGACGCACACCACGGTTGCCTCCTCGCCACTTCCTGACCCCGGCGGGCGAGGGGGGGCGGCTCGTCGTGGGCTGGGAGGCAGATGGGAGGGAAGGTGCAGCGGGGCTGGTGGTTGCTATGGCAGCCGCTAAAGCGAGCATTCGGGGTACCCCACGGCTCAGCTCGCAGGGAGCGCAGGGGGACGGGGAGGGGATTCACCGTCTGCAGCCATCAGACGTAACCCAGGAGGCGAAGTTTATGAATCCCGGGGACGTCAGAGCGAAGCGTCGCGTGTATCTCGCCCACTGTTGGGTAGGGACTGTCTCTATATGTTGCCAACTTGTACTTCCCAAGCGCTTAGTACAGTGCTCTGCACACAGTAAGCGCTCAATAAATACGATTGATGATGATGATCTCCTGGTTGTAAATATTGTGAGCACCCAGGATGTGCCTGCCTTTGGGTTGTTGTCTGTCACCGTCACTAGACTACCTCTTTGAAGGCAGCGACTGGGCCTTACTCACGCTACTCTGGGTTCGCAAATGCTTCATACAGTGTTCTGCGTGCAACAGGTCACCAGTTAATTCTAATGATTGATTACAGTCTTCCGGCTAGAGATGCTGTGCAGAGGGGGAGGTCAGAATATCACCGATCCTGCCCTAGATGTGGGCTAAATGGCTTCACCATCTTATGGTCAGATTAATTCTAGCCCACAATTCTGGCTCCAGCAGTGACAGGTGGCGTGCAGCCATGGCATTTAATAGCACCTGATCCAGCGTTCTGCACCAAGTGAGTTGCTCCAAAATTACCATGGGCTGATTAATTCAAACCCTCAAAGCCTTAGTGAAGGCACATCTCCTCCAGGCCCTCATTTCCTCTTCTCCCACTCCCTTCTGCATCACCCTTTCACTTGGATTTGCTCCCTTTAATCACCCCCACCGTACTTCTGCACATACCCATAATTTATTTATATTATCTGTCTCCCCCTCTAGACTGTAAGCTCGTTATGCGCAGGGAACATGTCTGCCAACTCTGTTATACTGTACTCTCCCAAGTCCCGTTGTTGGGTAGGGACTGTCTCATCTGTTGCCGAATTGTACTTTCCAAGCGCTTAGTACAGTGCTCTAAACACAGTAAGTGCTCAATAGATACGACTGAATGAAAGAATTTTGAACACAATGCTCCTCATACAGTAAGTGCTCAATAAACACCATTGATTAATTGATAATAGTTAACGTTCCGATCTGGGTGTACGACACTGGGGCCATGTTCTGGATCCCCAGTTCTGTCCATCAATAAGACCGATTTACTGAGTGCCTGCTACAAGCGAAGCACTGTACTAAATGCTTGGGAGAGGACAGCAGAAGCATGACAGGGGTCCCCTGTCCTCAAGGGGCTTACAATTTAGCTGAGGAGACTCTAAAATAATTTACAACTAGGAGGAAGGAAGAGAGTATAAAGATGCAGGCACAAGTGGTACCCTGGGAGGGTTGAAGGAGGTGAATACCTAGTTAGGCAACCGACAAGCAGACTTGCTAAAAATCACATCTCCTCCAAGAGGCCACCCCCGACTAAGCCCTCATTTCCCCAACTTGTCCTTCCTTCTGCATCACCTATACCCTCTCCCCATTCCCTCTCATCTTATGAAATCTCTCACTCCATCCCTCCTCCCCTCCTTAACTTCCGTCTTCAACCGCTCACTCTCCGCTGGTTCCTTCCCCTCTGCCTTCAAACATGCCCACGTCTCCCCCATCCTAAAAAAACCCTCTCTTGGCCCCACCTCCCCTTCTAGTTATCGCCCTATCTCCCTCCTACCATTCCTTTCCAAACGCCTTGAACGAGTTGTCTACACGCGCTGCCTCGAATTCCTCAACTCCAACTCTCTCCTCAATGCCTGCAATCTGGCTTCCGTTCCCCTACATTCCATGGAAACTGCCCTCTCAAAGGCCACCAATGACCTCCTGCTTGCCAAATCCAACGGCTCCTACTCTATCCTAATCCTCTTCGACCTCTCAGCTGCCTTCGACACTGTGGACCACCCCCTTCTCCTCACACGCTATCCAACCTTGGCTTCACAGACTCTGTCCTCTCCTGGTTCTCCTCTTATCTCTCCGGCCGTTCATTCTCGGTCTCTTTTGCGGGCTTCTCCTTCCCCTCCCATCCCCTTACTGTAGGGGTTCCTCAAGGGTCAGTTCTTGGTCCCCTTCTGTTCTCTATCTACACTCACTCCCTTGGTGACCTCATTCGCTCCCACGGCTTCAACTATCATCTCTACGCTGATGACACCCAAATCTACATCTCTGCCCCTGCTCTCTCTCCCTCCCTTCAGGCTCGGGTCTCCTCCTGCCTTCAAGACATCTCCATCTGGATGTCTGCCGGCCATCTAAAACTCAATATGTCCAAGACTGAACTCCTTATCTTCCCTCCCAAACCCTGCCCTCTCCCTGACTTTCCCATCACTGTTGACGGCACTACCATCCTTCCCGTCTCACAAGCCCGCAACCTTAGTGTCATCCTCGATTCCGCTCTCTCGTTCACCCCTCGCATCCAATCCGTCACCAAAACCTGCCGGTCTCAGCTCCGCAACATCGCCAAGATCCGTCCTTTCCTCTCCATCCAAACCGCTACCCTGCTGGTTCAATCTCTCATCCTATCCCGACTGGATTATTGCATCAGCCTCCTCTCTGATCTCCCATCCTCCTGTCTCTCCCCACTTCAATCTATATTTCACGCTGCTGCCCGGAACATCTTTGTGCAGAAATGCTCTGGGCATGTCACTCCCCTCCTCAAAAATCTCCTGTGGCTACCAATGAACCTACACATCAGGCAAAAACTCCTCACTCTCGGCTTCAAGGCCGTCTATCACCTCGCCCCCCTCCTACCTCACCTCCCTTCTCTCCTTCTCCAGCCCAGCCCGCACCCTCCACTCCTCTGCCGCTAACCTCCTCACTGGGCCTCGTTCTCGCCTGTCCCCCCGTCGACCCTCGGCCCACGTCCTCCCCCTGGCCTGGAATGTCCTCCCTCCGCACATCCGCCAAACTAGCTCTCTTCCTCCCTTCAAAGCCCTACTGAGAGCTCACCTCCTCCAGGAGGCCTTCCGAGACTGAGCCCCCTTTTTCCTCTCCTCCTCCCCATCCCCCTAGCCCTACCTCCTTTCCCTCCCCATAGCCCCTGTATATATGTTTGTACAGATTTATTACTCTATTTATTTTACTTGTACATATTTACTATTCTATTTATTTTATTTTGTTAATGTTTTGTTTTGTTGTCTGTCTCCCCCTTCTAGACTGTGAGCCCACTGTCGGGTAGGGACTGTCTCTATTTGTTGCCAACTTGTACTTCCCAAGCTCTTAGTACAGTGCTCTGCACACAGTAAGCGCTCAATAAATATGACAATGAATGAATGAATAAGCTCTTTGGGAGGAGGGAGTGTGACTGCCAACCCTGTGGTATTGTACTCTCCCAAAATCTCAGTTCAGTGCTCTGCATTACAGTAAGTGCTCCATACATACAATTGATTGACTGATTTAGGGAAATACCAGCTAACATCCCTAACTTTTTTATGTTTTTTTAAAAATATATTTGTTGAGTACTTATATTGTGCCAGGCACTGTACTAAACATAGGGGTGGACACAAGGCAATCAGGACAGATAGAATCAATGTCCCACATGGGACTCAGCTTTAATCCCCATTTTACAGGTGAGGTAACTGAGGTACAGAAAAGTGAAGTGACTTGTCCAAGGTCACAGAGCAGACAAATGGCGGCACCGAGATTAGAACCCAGCCCTCTTACTCCCAGGCCTGTGCTCTTTCCACGCGGCTTCTCTTCTAGTAATCCATTATGGGCCAATCATTCATGCATTTATACAAACCCATCTGGAACCTACTGTTATTTTCTACCTTCACAGTATCCCATGATAATGAATTCCACATGCTCATCACTAAATGGATGAAGAGGTATTTTCCTGCTTACTTTGAAACTATGAATTCTCAATGACTCCCCTGACCCGATGTGATGTTCTGCTCTACTCAGAGTGCTTTTTGGACGCTCAGAGCAGAGTAGAACAATATTAAAATATTGTCACTATTATTACTGACCTCAATTCTCCCACTGCCTAAAGATGCTCCCTAGTAAGCGCAAATCCATTCAATTAATTCAAAAGGCTCTACCATATAATAATCTCGCCACCACTCCATTTGTGCACTCCCAAGTGTTTAGTACAGTGCTCTGCACACAGTAAGCACTCAAGAAATACCACTGATTGATTGCCTTTGCAACAGTAAAACAATCAGGACACATTTGCCCAAACAGCGATCTGCCCCATCACTGCATATTCGCTTAGAGACCCTCACATCCTTGCATTCCTCCAAGACGAAAAAACGCTCTCTCTTCTCACCTTCTAATAATAATAATAGTATTTAACTGCTTACTCTGTGCTTGACGTTAAATGCTTACTCTGTGTCAACCACTGTACTAAGTGCTGGGGTAGATGGAGGATAATCAGGCCCCAAGTGGGGCTCACAGAGTAAATAGGAGGGAGAAAGGAACTGAATTCCCATTTTGCAGATGAGGGAACTGAGGCACAGAGAAGGTTAGTCGCTTTCCCAAGGTCACCCTGCAGGTAACTGGCAGAGCCAGGACTAGAACTCAGGACCTCTGACTCCCAAGCCCCTGCTCTTTTCACTAGGCCGCACTGCTCCCCGTACTTAAATCTGGGAGCTGGTGGTCTTGACGGCCCTTTCTTCCCCACAGGGGGATCACTGGTTTATTACTTTACCATTAGCCTAAAATTGGCATCAGAATAGCGCTCTTCCTCTAAAACTGTGCTTTCTGAAGAACTGTATAGCATTTCCTATGGGGTTTTCAAAATATTTTCCAAAGACTACCAAGAAATTGTTGCCTAGTGGAAAGAGCACACACAAGACTGGCAGTCAGGAGACCGGGGCTCTAACAGCTATTGAACTACCCCGCGACCTAGGACAAGTCACTTAACCTCTCTGAGCCCTAGTTTCCTCATCTATAGAATAGGGATAATATACCTGTGGGATCTTAGGCACTTAGGTAGTGCTTAATGAATATCACAATTAATTAATTTCCTAACGTATCACTAGCACTGTAATCACACGTGCATTTGCCCACCTGTGATCTCTACCATGTACAGTTTAGGATTCAAAAAAAAAAAAAAAAGTTTCAACACACAGTAAGGAGGAATTCACTGGATTACATTTATAGAACAAAATAAAAAATCCTACGGTATCAAGACCTAAATGCTCTTGATTGCTTTCGATTTATGGACTGCCTCGATCACTTGTGATTTTTTGCATTCGGTCATGTTCTTCTCATCATTATCCACCAGACATCCTAAGTTCATTTAAACGACTGCCTCGAAAAACCCTGCTGTTCTGTAATTCAGAATTCAGGAAATCCTACAAAAATAAATTTAACACCAGGTTATTCGACCTTAAACGTTCATAAATATTAGAAGTCACTGGGAGTGATGCATTAATCCACCATGTTTATGTGAAATTGCCAAAAAAGCACTACCCGAGCTTTCTACTCCATTACTCTTCCTTTAACCACAAATGCACTGGCAGGAAACCATTCCACAGTATATCAACTTAACGAACATTAATTATAATTATTTTGTAAAATTGCAGGAGAGGGGGCGAGGGAAGGAAAAAAACATTCCTATTGGAGGTTGAGCCTTTTTATTTTTTTTTTAACCTTTCAAAAACCCTCCCCTCGGAATGACAAATGAGTCTCAGTGCTAAAGCTTCAGGGCTAAGAACCCGCACAGAGAAATTGATGATAATGCCAGGGGCTTGCGCTGGGTAATCCGCACTCTTCTGTCCTTGCCAGGTGGGTTTCAGCTGAGGCACAAAGTGAAGCACAGAGTGAAACACAATAGGAAGGGGAGCAGTGCAGACAGTGCCTGCATGCGCCAGCATGGTCTTTGATCACATGTACTAGTTCCGAGCAGATCCAGACTAGATCCCATGTTTTCTGAAACTCAGAGCAATACTCTTTCCAGGGGACCAGCAGCAGGGCTCGAAAATCCTCTACTGAACAGTGAAAACTGATCCCTGAATAACCTTACTAGACAAAAAAACCCAAAAATCCACACTGAATAATACTAGTTGTATTTGTTAAATCAATCAATCAATCAATCGTATTTATTGAGCGCTTACTGTGTGCAGAGCACTGTACTAAGAGCTTGGGAAGTACAAGTCGGCAACACATACAGTCCCTACCCAACAGCGGGCTCACAGTCTAGAAGGGGGAGACAGAGAACAAAACCAAACATACTGACAAAATAAAATAGAATAGAATAGATATGTACAAGTAAGATAAATAGAGTAATAAATATGTACAAACATATATACAAACATATATACATATAAATCAGAGAAGTAGCTTGGTTCAGTGGGAAGCGCACGGGCTTTGGAGTCCGAGGCCATGGGTTCAAATCCCGCTCCACCTGTGTGACTTTGGGCAAGTCGCTTCACTTCTCTGGGCCTCAGTCCCCCCATCTGCAAAATGGGGATGAAGACTGTGAGCCCCATGGGGGACAACCCGATCACCCTGTAACCTCCCCAGCGCTTAGAACAGTGCCTTGCACACAGTAAGCGCTTAACAAATGCCACCACTACTATTATTATAAACCCCTGCTCTTTCCACTAAGCACTAAGTAATAATAATCCATTAAGTAATAACAATCACTGAATTTGTTAAACACTTAATGCTTATTATGTGCCAAGCACAGTGCTAGGCGCTGGAGTAGAGACCGGATAATCAGTCCCACACGGGGCTCACAGTCTAACCAGGAGAACAGCGATTGAATCCCCATTTTGTAGATGAGGGAACTGACGCAGAGACATTAAAGTGATTAGCCCAAGGTCACACAGCAGGTAAGTGGCAGAGTTGGAATTAGAACTCAGGTCTTCTAACTCCGAGGCCTCTCCTCTTTCCACTAGACCATGCTGCTTCTCTACTAAGCCACGCTGCTTCTCTAACTTATGCAATAAGTCATGCAGAATTTACTAACTTATGCAATAAGGCCTAGTTCATATTAATGAAAAAATATCAAGTAAACCCACAGAAAATCATCCCAAACCTGGTACTACACAGCACAAAAAGCTTATCAATAATGCACATTCGGTAGCTATACAAGTAGTAGTATTTACAGCACTTATGTACATATCTGTCATTTATTTATATGAATGTCTGTCTCCCCTTCTCCCACCCGCCCCCCGGACTATAAGCTCATCGTAGGCAGGGAATGTGCCTTTTTACTGTTGTACTGGACTCTCCCAAGCGCTTAGTACAGTGCTCTGCACACAGTAAGCACTCAGTAAATACGATTTAATGAATGAATTGAGCACCCACTGGGTCAATGCATAAATTAAGCACCTGGGGAGCTCATCTCTAGACTATAAATTCGCTGCGGGCAGGGATCATGTCTACCAACTCTGTCGTACTGTACTCTCCCAAGCGCTTGGTACAGTGCTCTACATACAGTAAGCGCTCAATTAATGCCACTGATGATGATGATGTACAGATGAAAAATGACACGTTCCTTACCTACAGGGAGCTTACATTCTCACAGGGGAAATAAATGTGGGTCCCCCATGTTGGACAGGGATCGTGTCTGACCTGATTATCTTACATCTGCCCCAGTGCTTGGCACATATACGCATTTAAATACAATTAAGATTATAATATTTACAAATAGTCAAAATAAATAAGCAAATGTTCAGTTGAGTACACATACATTCAAAAGGATGGGTTCATAAGAAGTTCGTAAGTGCTAGTGATGGCTGTGGGGTTTATATGACTTAGGATGCCGGGAATTGAGTGGGGAAGGCTTGTTGGAGGAGGTGGGATTTTAGGAGGGTTTTGAACAGTGAGGAAAGCGGTGGGGAATTGAAAGCTGTTCAATTAGGGGAGGGAGGGATGGAAGGAGTCTCAAGCCAGGGGCATGAGTCCTGAGGGGGCCAGAGGCTGGAAAATCAACAGCAAAGTACACTTAAAAAAATAGCTTGGAAAGATGGAAGAGAGCAAACTGGGGAGTAGGGGGAGGAAGGTGTGTTGGGGGTGGTGGGGAGGGGGACAAGCTAAAGTCGGTTGTGAGGTGTGTTGAATTCAGAGGGGCACAGGAAGCTAGGGGAAGCTTCTGAGGAGAGGAGAAATGCACGAAGACTGTTTCCAAGAAGATGATCCATTCAACCGGTCAGAGTGGAGGGAGACGAAGAGGCTAGAGGTTAGGAGACCAATTAGGAGGCTGCTACGATAGTCTAGTTGCTATACGACCAGAGCTTGTACCAAGATGGCAACTGCTTGGGTGGAGACTACCCCAAAGCACTTAATGTCAGGTGCCTGCAAGGGGAGAGTTCTTAGAATTGCCAGGCAGCAAGGCCCTTTAATGATTGAGTCAAAGGGACAATTTGCTCCAGGCCCTGACTATCTCTACATCATCTCTCCTCCCCACTATTTTTAATAATCCTCTTCATCATAACAATAACTGTGGCATTTGTTGAGCACTTACTACGTGCCAAGCACGTACTAAACTCTGGGTAGATACAAGATAATCAGGTCAAGCTTTGACCCTGCCTCACATGGGGCCGTTCAGCAGTCTACGCGGGAAGGAGAACAGGTACTGAATCCCCATTTTAACAGACGAGGAGACTAAGGCAGAGGGAAGTTATGTGACTTGCCCAAGGTCACACAGCAGGCGAGATGGCAGAGCCGGAATCAGAACCCAGATCCCCCAACTCCTAGGTCCTTGCTTTTTCCACAATGCCGGCCACCACCACCGCCGATCCAGATTGAGAATAACCCCAGCAATAGGGGCACGCTGGCGTGGAGAAAGGGGGAATGTGCTTAGAAATTTCACTCATATTTTGCAGCGCTGAACCATATCAAACCCTGTCCTTCCTTCCAGCTGAGCTCTGAACCCAGTAATCCGTTTCTGTTCTCTACTTTCATACCTTCCCACCGCCAAACTCCCCGGGGGGCTGAGGCGAAGCAGAACAGACCCAGGCCAGGTCACTTAGCGGAGCTTCAGCTGGATGGATTTTTGAAAAGTTATCTGGGAGGGCAAAGGGACACATTTTGGGTTGAATGAAATTAAACTTGGCCTGCCCCAAACGAAATCATGTGAAAATATCAAAAGGCATGAGGCAGTGGGCCAAACAAAATTTTAAGGAGCACTGCTTCTTCCTCTGTCCTCAATTTAGCTCCCCGATCGCCACCCTTTCTCTTTTTCTCCCTCCCACTACATTTTTTTCTCCTTTGCTTCTCTCTCTGCCATCAAGTGTAGTACAGTCTCAATAACCAAGGGAAGGAGGACTCGAGGGAAATCTTGGGAGCTGGAAGCCTGGATATTGAAGGATGGTAAGAACGTTGCTCTCTCATTCTCTTTGGAAAGATACAGGTCATGAATTAGCATGAAGGAAATCTAAATAAGTCGCAGCTCTGAGGTGCTCGTAACCGAGTCAGGTCTGGGTGAACGGTCTTGGACGAGCCGTACCATTTCATCTCAAGCTGTTTCTCTCTCCACTACACATTTCACCTCGGATAATAAGGGTTTGCATAACCGTCAATCTACTAAATATTATTTAATGAGAGAAAGAACAAGCTATTTTTCAATGACCTTTAAATTCTGGTTTCACGGAGATTTGCATCAATGGGAACTCAGGTTCGAAAACTAATTAGGTCTGATGTGTGCGGATGAGACAGTGATTCACTTCCAGAGACCCACCACAACACATTAAATATTTTAGAGATGTACACTCTTTTCATTCAGACAACTGCCTTTTCATTCATTCATTACACTCTTTTCACTCAGAGGTGAAGAAATTCGTCTCAGTGAAATCTACTTGTTAAAAAAAATGTTCTCCTATATTCCCATTAAGTCTCAAGCTTTTTCGGTGGCTGTCAGATGTCTTCGGGTTCAGAAAATGATCGAGTTTTTCTTAAAACAACTAAATCTGTCAGAACAACTGAGATACAAAATAAAGGGAACTGAGCAAATATCCCATTTGGTTGATTCAACTGGGAAGTCTCCGTCTTTCCCGGTCCTTCCCAGTGCCTGTTACGAAACTATTCTAAATTACTTGATTTCAACAAATTTAGGGGGGAAAAACAGATCCACTACCTTAATAAGAAAACAAGTTAGCTACTTACAAAGCTAACTTGACTTTTTTTTATACTTTCCATTTAAACGGAAAAGTTTTCTTCATTTGCCAGACTATTGGGAACGCTCTCTCCAAACGTGGCAGTTTTGTCCATAAATCAACCTGCTGAAGAGATTCGCTTTTGACATCCAGATCGGTCTAATACGGGCACAACATGTTGGAGAAAGGTGCTAACAAAAGATTCCTTTCCTTCTTCTGGCAGTACTGTATGCTTAATTTTCGAAACAATGGTTTTTCAACAGCCAGGGAAACGTCCAAAAAACCCAGACAAAACGAAGCCAAGAACACCGGAGTCTACTGATCAGCGCAACTGTACCAAGCACATGGCAGAAGAGGCGAATACCGGATTGACCCTCCAGTCCAGGGCAGTCACTGCTGGGGGACCGGTGGGAAGGGAAGTGAGGAGCATGTGAGAGGGAGCAGTGGAGGTGCTCAGTACAGTGCTCTGCTCCCAGTAAGTGCCCAGTTGAGGGCTCTGCATCAGTAACGGTGTTCTCCGCACGGAAGGCGCTCTAAATATGTTCGAATGGCGGAATACAAGCCGACTTGGCTGGTGAGTGGGGTTCCCCTGCCTCAGAGCTCCTGCTCCTTGCCCTACCTCATCGTCATCATAAATTGTATTTATTGAGCGCTTACTATATGCAGAGCACTGTACTAAGTGCTTGGGAAGTACAAATTGGCAACATATAGAGACAGTCCCTACCCAACAGTGGGCTCACAGTCTAAAAGGGGAAGACAGAGAACAAAACCAAACATACTAACAAAATAAAATAAATAGAATAGATATGTACAAGTGAAATAAATAAATAGAGTAATAAATATGTACAAACATATATACATATATACAGGTGCTGTGGGGAAGGGAAGGAGGTAAGAAGAGGGGGATGGAGAGGGGGACGAGGGGGAGAGGAAGGAAGGGGCTCAGTCTGGGAAGGCCTCCTGGAGGAGGTGAGCTCTCAGTAGGGCCTTGAAGGGAGGAAGAGGGGCAGAGGGCAGAGGGAGGGCATTCCAGGCCCGGGGGACGACGTGGGCCGGGGGTCGATGGCGGGACAGGCGAGAACGAGGCCTAACGGTGAGGAGATTAGCGGCGGAGGAGCGGAGGGTGCGGGGTGGGCTGGAGAAGGAGAGAAGGGAGGTGAGGTAGGAGGGGGCGAGGGGATGGACAGCCTTGAAGCCCAGGGTGAGGAGTTTCTGCCTGATGCGCAGATTGATTGGTAGCCACTGGAGATTTCTGAGGAGGGGAGTGATATGCCCAGAGCGTTTCTGGACAAAGATAATCCGGGCAGCAGCATGAAGTATGGATTGAAGTGGAGAGAGACATGAGGATGGGAGATCAGAGAGAAGGCTGGTGCAGTAAGAGAAGGCCTCAGCCCCCGACTCGCTCTGTGATCGCAGCAGCCTCCTCTCGGGACTTCCCACCTGTGAACGATGAATTGGGTTGCCATCTGACATCCCCCATTCCTCAGGACGGGCCAGGAGGACGCTCCCCCTCCTCCATTTTGACTATCCCGGATCTACCCCAGCGCTCAGTACACCGCTTGGCTCAGAGTAAGCGCTTAACAAATACCACAATTATGATTACTTCATTTTGAGAGTGTGAGCCAGGGACTGAGTTTCTCACCCGGGATTTCTTCCCAACACAGTAGGCACTGAAGAAAGACGACGACTCCTACTATTACTCCCAACACAGCGCTTTGCACACAGTAGGCATTGAAGAAAGACGACGACTCCTACTATCACTCGTACCTGCGAGAGCCGCGGAGGCAGAAGCCAGAGAGGAAGCACATACACAGGAGACCAAGGGGTGCTTTGCAGTCAGGGATATAGATTGTGGATCTCATCAACTCGGGCACACACACTCCCGGCTTGGGCAACTTGACTTAGAGAAGCAGCAGGCAAAGGGACACATGAGTGGGGTCACGCTCTCCAGTGCAAAACAACTTAAGACACTGCCTGACGGCCGGGCCCTGTTCTAGAGAAAATCGAGAACAATTGAAGGAAGTCTTTCATCCAACACACCGAATTGGAAATCATTCTGGACATCTCTGAGTGCCACAGACTCGGTGACTGCCAAGCCTGAAATCTATTGGTTTAAAATACCTTTATTCCTTCATTAGTCTATTTATTTTACTTGTACGTATTTATTCTATTTATTTTATTTTGTTAATATGTTTTGTTTTGTTCTCTGTCTCCCGCTTCTAGACTGTGAGCCCACTGTTGGGTAGGGACCGTCTCTCTACGTTGCCAACTTGTACTTCCCAAGCGCTTAGTACAGTGCTATGCACACAGTAAGCGCTCGACAAATACGATTGAATGAATGAATGAACAGTCTTAGATTTGTAACGGGAATGAATCTTCCCGGATGGAGAGTCTGGGTCCTGCACTTCGGTGAGCCCGTTGTCGGGTAGGGACCGTCTCTATATGTTGCCAACTTGTACTTCCCAAGCGCTTAGTACAGTGCTCTGCACACAGTAAGCGCTCAACAAATACGATTGAATGAATGAATGAACAGTCTTAGATTTGTAACGGGAATGAATCTTCCCGGATGGAGAGTCTAGGTCCTGCACTTCGGTGAGCCCGTTGTCGGGTAGGGACCGTCTCTAGATGTTGCCAACCTGTACTTCCCAAGCACTTAGTACAGTGCTCTGCACACAGTAAGCACTCAATAAATACGACTGAATGAATGAATGCACTATAATCTTACTTCAGATAGCCATTCTCTTTCCCATCTCTCTCCTCGTCCAACCTCGAGTGACCCGTCGGAAACGGGGAGAAAAGCAAGTGATAACGGAGTCATTTAGGAGAGGTCGTTCGGGCTCAGGTCTTGGAGTATGCCGCTTCCATTCATTCGACATGTCTATGGGTCATTTAATAAACGTTTAATAACTGCAAGTCAATTGTTACTTGTTAAAGTAACTACGTCGATTCATAAGACGCAGAACAGTGTTTTCATTGTGAAAGTACGGAGGTCCAAGCATCGCAGGACTCATGCGTTGATGACATCATCCTGAACAAACATGGGTATTTCACTTACACTACTGCATCTCACACGAATATGGCTAATTGAGACCGTCACTCTATCAGTTGTCCCTTTTCTCTCAAAACTGTAATACGCTTCCTCAAAAGGCACAGTTCACTTTTCTTGCCGTGTGACTGCTGTTTAGCTCCTAAGTATTCATAACCAATCATCTAAAAAAATTCCTGGATGACAGACCACGCCTGAGCTGCAATAATCATCGTCAGAGAATCAAAACGTTTCACATGTGGCCTGACAATTAATCTAGTAACTGATAAAAATGACTGCAGGGCACTTTTCAAGGAGTTATGGCAGGGGTCTAAAAGAAATGAAGAAATAGCTAGCTGAGGGCTACTAGGCTGTTCGGCCCTAACGAGGCTCGGCAGCATTTGTGAAACACACAGACCCCCAAGCTTCCTGTCATCACGCATGTGCCTCTGGCCCCTGATCGGTCAAAGGAAATCCCAAATGAGCCCTGCCAAAATTGTGTTTCGTGGGAGAGCCTCTCACCTTTAGCACCGTCCCAAACATCCCAAACCACATCTGGGATTCCGGACCTCTCCATCCCTTGACCCCCAATCCCAGGGTGCTAGAGAGCCACTGGATTCCTTAAGTGAGGAGCAGGAATACAACCCCATTACTGCTCTTCTAAAAGTCCCAGTCCAACTCCACATCCCAAGGAAGTTTTCAGGGAGAGCTTTCTCTGAGCAGAGCACTATATCAAGTGCTTGGGAGAGTGCATTAGTTATCAGACATGATTCCGGCCCCTAACTTACGATTGAGTGGAGAAGACGCTTAAAATAAACGACAGAAAGGGAAGAAACAGAGTTTCAAGAGATGAACGTAAGCGCCTGTCTTGCCCAAGGGTTGAGCACAGTGCTTGGTAGTCCTCAGACACTCGACTAGCACTGATTGACTGGGTGGAGCTTCAAAACTGAGGAGACGGGAATTAGGGAATCTTGAAGTGGTTCCAAAGCGCAGGAGGTCTGAGCCTAAGCTCCATGGGAAACAACAATAACCAAATCAGTGGGGCTGGCAGGAACTGGACGTTAGATTGCTCATTTTGGGCAAACATGCGAGGGCAAGGAGAAAGGTTTTGACCGAGTTCTGCAAACAGTCGACGCGGCCACTATCCAGAAGACAGGCTACATACGTACTCCTCGAAGGTCTGCTGGTCAGTCACATAAACCAACAGGAAAACCATTTTTGTCTTGAACCAACGGAGCCAGGCTTACATATTTCAGTGACGTTTAAATTCCAGAGTTACCGAAATTTCCAGAGCCCACCAGATAACTTAGCAGCTGAAATCCCAAATCAAATGATGGGAGTGAATTCTCTGGGTTTCCCCTGATGACAAATGAATGACCCAAGGAAGGGTTTCCCCTGATGACAAATGAATGACCCAAGGAAGGGTTTCCCCTGATGACAAATGAATGACCCAGGGAGGACCGTCTTAAGCCTAAGAATGTAGTTCTGATGGACGCCTCCTCTTATTTTCAATATCCCAAGTGAAAGAGCTGGTTCCTGGCAAACATCTTTTCCCCCCAGCCTGGGTAAACGGGTGCAGGGATGAATTTTTCAAAATCTCTCTCAAACGCTTTTCAGGCACTCTCACATCCTGATGTACAAACATATAAACAGAGCAACCAGCCTCAAGCTACTCTATACAACTGGACCGCACCTCGAACAGATAAACAGAGAAGAACAACCAGGCGTTCACTCGAAAAACAAAAATTAAAACAGGGAAGATCTGGGGTGGTGGTGCCATTTTTGACATCGCTTCTCCCAGGGAACTAAATTTCTCAACACACCTGCACCCCTCGGAAGGAACCCTTCTGCATTTACGTGGTCATCAACAGACCTACTATCAAGGGGCGAAGGGTAGGGAGCGATTTAACCGGACAGATCCCAGTTAGGACGGCTAAAGCCCTTATTATACTTTTTACCCCTGCGGGACGGTTGCTCTAGTGCGTCGGGCGGGATTAGCGCTTAGCACAGGGATCGGCACATGGTAAATCCTTCGATGGAAATAAGTAGTTCCTTATTCTTTTCTTTAAAAGCCTACTTTTGTGGAATGGAAACCTAAGAGGCACGCTCAGGCCCACCGTTGTGAAAGGCGTCTGTCTTTAATCGTATCTGTTGAGCGCTTACTGTGTGCGGAGCACTGGACTAAGCGCTTGGGAAGGACAAGCTGGCAACATCTAGAGACAACAACGGGCTCCCAGTCTAGCAGAAAAGCCTTAGGAGCAGCTCCAGAGGGGGTGGCAAGGAAGCCTCTTCTGGCCCACCGGGCGAAGCGGCTGGCATCGCCCCCTCCCCTCCCCTCCCCTCCCCTCCCCCCCGCCCTCCCTGGGTTGGGAGAAAAACCGTGACGCTCCAGAGGAGAAAAGCTTTTCCTCTTTTTTCTTCCCCATCCGACAAAGCGGCCTCCACCGAGGGAACCCCGCACCGCCGCAAGACACCCCCCCCCCCAACCCCACGGGACAATAAGCCCGGCAACCCGCTGGGAAGGGAAGGGAAAGGGAGGGAAGGGAAGGGAAAGGAAGGGAAGGGGAAAGAAGAGAAGAGAAGAGAAGAGAAGAGAAGAGAAGAGAAGAGAAGAGAAGAGAAGAGAAGAGAAGAGAAGAGAAGAGAAGAAAAGGGGAGAAAAGAGAAGAGAAAAGAGAAGAGAAAAAAGGGAGGGGAAGGAACAAGGGAAGGGAAGGAAAAAGCGAAGGGAAGAAAAAAGGGAAGGGAAGGAAAAAGGGAAGGGAAGGGAAGGAAAAAGGGAAGGGAAGGAAAAAGGGAAGGGAAGGAAAAAGGGAAGGAAAAGGGGAAGGGAAGGAAGAAGGGAAGGGAAGGAAGAAGGGAAGGGAAGGAAAAAGGGAAGGAAGAAGGGAAGGGAAGGAAAAAGGGAAGAGAAGGGAAGGAAAAAGGGAAGAGAAGGGAAAGAAAAAGGGAAGGGAAAGAAAAAGGGAAGGGAAAGAAAAAGGGAAGGGAAAGGGAGGGAAGAGAAGGGAAGGAAGAAAAAAGGGAAGGGAGGGGAAAAGGGAAGAGAAGGGAAAAGAGAAGGGAGGGAAAAAGGGAAGAGAAGGGAAGGAAAAAGGGAAGGGAAAGAAAAAGGGAAGGGAAAGGGAGGGAAGAGAAGGGAAGGAAAAAGGGAAGGGAAAGAAAAGGGGAAGGGAAAGGGAGGGAAGAGAAGGGAAGGAAGAAAAAAGGGAAGGGAGGGGAAAAGGGAAGAGAAGGGAAAAGAGAAGGGAGGGAAAAAGGGAAGAGAAGGGAAGGAAAAAGGGAAGGGAAAGAAAAAGGGAAGGGAAAGGGAGGGAAGAGAAGGGAAGGAAAAAGGGAAGGGAAAGAAAAAGGGAAGGGAAAGGGAGGGAAGAGAAGGGAAGGGAAGAAAAGAGAAGGGTAGGGAAGAGAAAAAAGGGAAGGGAAGGAAAAAGGGGAGGAAAGGGAAGAGAAGAGAAAAAAAGGGAAGGGAGGATGGGGGAGGACAGAGAGCCAGTGGGCCGGCGGTTTCCGGAGGCGGGTGATGTGCGTGTTCTGGGCTGTGTTTTTGTTTGGTTGCGAGAGAAGACGCCGGAGTCGGAGGCACAGGACGGGCGGGCGGGCGGGCGGGCGGACAGAGAGACAGACAGGCGGAGCTCGGGAAGCCCGGGGCAACCTGCCGGGCCGGGGAAGGAGGGCGGAGGCGGCCTGCGGGGGCGGCGGCCTGCGGGGGCGGCCGGCCGGTCGGTCGGTCGGTCGGTCGGAGGGGTGGGCCCCCCACGGTGGGGGGGGGGGGCAGTCAGTCAGTCAGTCAGTCCGTCCGTCCGTCCGTCCTTCCTTCCTGGCCGTCCGGGGTCCGGCCCATCCCGGGGCCCATCCCCGCTCCCCACCGGGGGGCCCCGCCCCGCCCCGCCGGGCCCGGGACGCCGGGGACACCCGAAAGCACACCTCTGGGTCTGGGTCTGTGTGTGTGTGTGTCTGTGTGTGTGTCTGTGTGTGTGTGTGTGTTTGGGGCGGGGGGGGGGGGAAAGGGGCGACGTTTCTCCCTCCGGCCCCCGCCAACCGCCGCCCGCCCCTCCTACCTGCTGTCCGGGGGGCGCCGGGTCGGGCCGGTTCGGGCCGGTTCGGACCGGGCCGGGCCGGGCGAAGGGAAGGCGGCAGCTCCAAGGGGGACACCGACACCACGACGACGACGACGGCCGGGGGGAGGAGGGGGAGGAGGAGGAGGAGGAGGAGCGGGAGCGGGAGGAGGAGGAGACCAACCAGCGCCGAGCCCCCTCCCCTCCCCTCCCCTCCCCTCCCCTCGGCTCGGCGGGGGCGGGGGCGATGGAGCCCCCGGCCCCGGGAGCGACGGTGCCCCCAGACAGGCGGTCCCCGCCCCCCGGCTCCGCCCCGCCCCGCCCCGCCGGGGCTGTCAAAGCCCGAGCTCCCCGGCAGACAGGCAGGCAGGCAGCCGGACAGGCAGCTCCGCCCTTGGCTTGACAGTTGAGGGAGGGAGGGAGGGAGGGAGGGGAAAAGTGGGTCGGCGGCCCCCGGCGAAACGAGGGCGGGAAAGGGGGCACCGGGGACGGAGCGCGGCGCGCCCACGGTCCGGTCCGGTCCGGTCCGGTCCGGTCCGGTCCGGTCCGGTCCGGCCCCCCCGTCAGAGCCTCCGCTCCCTCTCCCTCCCCTTCCCCCCATCTTCTGCTCTGTGAGGCTCCGCCCCCTCCCTCTCCCTCCCGCCGAGGCTCCGCCCCCTCCCTCCTCTGCTCTCAGAGGCTCCGCCCCCTCCCCCTCCTCCCACCCTCAGAGCCTCCTCCCCCGTCTCCCTCGCCCCTTCTCCCTCTTCTTCTCTCAGAGGCTCCGCCCCCTCTCCCTCCCCCCCACCCTCAGAGGCTCCGCCCCCTCGCCATCTTCTGCTCTCAGAGGCTCCGCCCCCTCTCCCCAACCCTCAGAGGCTCCGCCCCCTCTCCCTCCCCCGCCCGCCAAGGCTCCGCCCCCTCCCCGTCCCCCCACCCTGAGAGGCTCCTCCCCCTCTCCCTCCCCCCACACCCCAAGAGGCTCCTCCCCCTCTCCCTCCTCCGCTCACAGAGGCTCCGCCCCCTCTCCCTCCTCCGCTCTCAGAGGCTCCTCCCCATCTCCCTCTTCTGCTCTCAGAGACTCCTCCCCCTCCCTCTCTTCTATCTCAGAGGCTCCGCCCCCTTTCCCTTCCCCGGAGGCTCCGCCCCCTCTCCCTCTTCTGCTCTAAGAGACTCCTCCCCCTCTCCCTCCCCCACACCCCGAGAGGCTCCTCCCCCACTCCCCCCTCCCTCCTCTGCCCTCAGAGACTCCTCCCCCTCTCCTTCTTCTGCCCTCAGAGCCTCCTCCCCCTCTCTCTTCTATCTCAGACTCTCCGCCCCCTCTCCCTCCTGCTCTCAGAGGCTCCGCCCCCTCCCCCCACCCCCAGAGGCTCCTCCCCCTCTCCCCCGCACCCTCCGAGGCTCCGCCCCCTCTCCCCGTCCCTCCCGTCGAGGCTCCGCCCCCTCTCCTCCCTCCCACCCCGGGAGGCTCCGCCCCCTCCCCGCCTGGCCCCGCCCCCGCGGCGCCCTGCGTGACGTCATCCCGGCCCCGCCCAGTTCCCAGAAATGACAACCGCCCCGACCGTCCGACG
This sequence comes from Tachyglossus aculeatus, assembly GCF_015852505.1. NCBI lineage: Eukaryota > Metazoa > Chordata > Mammalia > Monotremata > Tachyglossidae > Tachyglossus > Tachyglossus aculeatus. Next base: position 13,986,615 of record NC_052077.1, read on the forward strand.
GCGCCGCCGTTGGAGCTGGCGCTGCCTGGCCGCTAATGCGCAGGCGCGGGGTCGCGCGGCGGGGTGGGGGCGGGGCGGCCTGTCAATCCCCTCAGTCCCCTCAGTCCCCTGAGTACAGATGGTCGTGACACTCCGGGACCCCCGCCCTCCATAGGGGGGCTGATGGCTTCATTCATTCGATCACCAATCAATCAATCAATCAATCGTATTTATCGAGCGCTTACTGCGTGCAGAGCCCTGGACTAAGCGCTTGGGAAGTCCAAGTTGGCACATGTAGAGACGGTCCCTACCCAACAGCGGGCTCACAGTCTAGAAGGGGGAGACAGACAACAAAACAAAACCTATTAACAGAATACAATAAATAGAATGGATATGTACAAGTAAAATAAATAAATGAGCGCTTACTGTGTGCAGAGCACTGCACTAAGCGCTTGGGAAGTACAAGTCGGCAACACATAGAGACAGTCCCTACCCAACAGCGGGCTCACAGTCGAGAAGGGGGAGACAGAGAACAAAACAAAACATATTAACAGAATAAAATAAGTAGAATAAATATGTACAAGTAAAATAAACAAATGAATAGAGTAATAAATCCGTACAAACATCCATCAATCAATCAATCAATCAATCGTATTTATTGAGCGCTTACTGTGTGCAGAGCACTGGACTAAGCGCTTGGGAAGTCCAAGTTGGCAACGTAGAGAGACGGTCCCTACCCAACAGCGGGCTCACAGTCTAGAAGGGGGAGACAGAGGACAAAACCAAACATACTAACAGAATAAAATAAATAGAATAGATATGTACAAGTAAAATAAATAAATGAAGAGAGTAATAAATCCGTACAAACATATATACAGGTGCTGTGGGGAAGGGAAGGAGGTAAGGCGGGGGGGATGGAGAGGGGGAGGAGGGGGAGACTGTGAGCCCGCTGTTGGATAGGGACTGTCTCTATATGTTGCCAGCTTGTACTTCCCAACCGCTTAGTACAGTGCTCTGCACACAGTAAGTGCTCAATAAATACGATTGATTGATTGATTGATTGAGGGGGAGAGGAAGGAGAGGGCTCACTCTGGGAAGGCCTCCTGGAGGAGGTGAGCCCTCATTGGGTAGGGACCGTCTCTTTATGTTGCTAGCTTGTACTTCCCAAGCGCTTAGTCCAGTGCTCTGCACACAGTAAGCGCTCAATAAATACGATTGATTGATTGATCAGTAGGGCCTGGAAGAGAGCTAGCAATCATATTTACTGAGCGCTTTCTGTGTGCAGAGCACCGGACTAAGCGCTTGGGAAATACAACTCGGCAACATATAGAGACGGTCCCTACCCAACAACGTGCTCACGTTCATTCCTTCATTCATTTTTTTTCATTCAATCGTATTTATCGAGCGCTTCATGTGTGCAGAGCACTGGACTAAGCGCTTGGGAAGGACAAGTTGGCAACATAGAGAGGCGGTCCCTACCCAACAGCGGGCTCACAGTCTAGACGGCGGAGATGGACGACAAGACGAAACACATTAACAAAATAAAATAAATAGAATAAATATGTACAAGTAAAATAAATAGAGTAATAAATCTGTATTTATTCATTCAATCGTATTTATTGAGCGCTTACTGTGTGCAGAGCACTGGACTAAGCGCTTGGGAAATACAAGTTGGCAATATTAATTCATTCATTCAATCGTATTGATCGAGCGCTTACTGTGTGCTGAGCACTGGACTAAGCGCTTGGGAAGTACAAGCTGGCAACATTCATTCATTCAATCGTATTTATCGAGCACTTACTGTGTGCAGAGCACTGGACTAAGCGCTTGGGAAGGACAAGTTGGCAACATATAGAGACGGTCCCTACCCAACAGTGGGCTCACAGTCTAGAAGGGGGAGACAGACGACAAAACCAAACATATTAACAAAATAAAATAAATGGAATAAATCTGTACAAGTAAAATAAATAAATAGAGTAATAAATATGTACAAACATATATACATATATACAGGTGCTGTGGGGAGGGGAAGGAGGGGGAGAGGAAGGAGGGGGCTCAGTCTGGGAAGGCCTCCTGGAGGAGGTGAGCTCTCAGTAGGGGTTGGAATCAATCAATCAATCAATCGCATTTATTGAGCGCTTACTGTGTGCAGAGCACTGTACTAAGCGCTTGGGAAGTACAAGTTGGCAACATAAAGAGACGGTCCCTACCCAACATTGGGCTTACAGTCTAGAAGGGAGGAAGAGGGCTAGCTTGGCGGATGTGCGGAGGGAGGGCATTCCAGGCCTGAGGAAGGACGTGGGCCGGACAGCGGGACATTAATTCATCCATTCAGTCGCATTTATTGAGCGCTTACTGTGCGCATAGCACTGTACTAAGCGCTTGGAAAGTACAATTCGGCAACAGAGACGGTCCCTACCCAACAACGGGCTCACAGTCTAGTAGGGGGGAGGCAGACAACAAAACAAGACAAAACAAATAGGCAGGCATCAAGAGCATCAATATAGATAACTAGAATTATAGGTATATACACCCCATTACTAAAATAAATAGAATAATGACTACGTGCATATCTACACAAGTGCTGTGGGGTGGGGAAGCCAAGGAAAAGGGGGGCTCAGTCTGGGACGGCTTCCTGGAGGAGGTGAACTTTGAAGGGGGGAAGTTTGGTTTCCGTCCTGTGCACTTGGCAGCGTTTTGGGTTTTTTTTTTGCCAAAAGCCGGGATGGCGATCGCGTTTGGGAATGGTGCCCCGACTGTTGGCACTGCCAATACACCCGAGGTGCCAAGCCTGTCCACCCAGGGCCCAAATGCTCATTTTCTGAGGTAAAGCTGCTCCCCGAAGAGCCGGGCTTCCATTACACGACACCCCATAGCCCTGGTGAGACTCGAGTTTAAGTCCTAGAAAGTCTCCTCATCACCTCACTTTTACCTCAACTAACATCCGTCTCCCCCTCGAGACCGTAATCTCGCTGCCGACGGGCATCGGGTCTGCCAACTCTGTTACACTCTCCCGAGCGCTCAGTACAGTGCGCTGCACATGGTGAGTGCTCAGTAAATACCACTGAAGAGGAAAAAAATGATTGGGGTTGTACAGATATTTAAGTCCCTCAGAAGTTAGGATACAGGGGAAAGAGCTGTGCTAATATTCATACCCAATTGAGCAGTACAGCAGTCATTATTATTGTTTTCATTAATCGTATTTATTGAGGCCTTACTGTGTGTAAAGCACAGTCGTCCATGGTAATACACAAAAACCCCAAGCCATGACACATTCCGTTTGCCATCTGCAGTGACTAGAACGAGAATGGAAGGAGTTTCCCAAAGAGAACATCGCAGGAAATGTTGTCTATTATACTGTGGTGTTGTACTCACCCTTTGCACACAAAGGGTGCTCAATAAATATAATTGATTTATTGAGTCCAAGCAGCATGGCATTGTGGACGGAGCGCCGGCTTGGGAGTCGGAGGATGTGGGTTTTAATCCCGGCTCTTCCACTTGTCTGCTGTGAGACCCTGGGCAAGTCACTTCACTTCTCCGGGCCTCAGTTGCCTCATCTGTAACATGGGGACTAAGATTGTGAGCCCCCCACGTGTGACAACCTGATTACCTTGTAACTACCCCAGTGCTTAGAACAGTACTTGACACCTAGGAAGCGCTTAACAAATACCATTACTGTTATTATTATTATTGTTATTTCCCCAGCGCTTAGTATAGTGTGTGGCACATAGCACCTAACAAATACCATTTTTTAAAAAAAATCTGGTATGCCTTGTTAAAGACTTTCGTTAATTCCTACATTCACCGTGTGCCTACATTCTATACAATAACTTCCGCAGCACCTTCTCACTCCTTAGGGTTATTAAAGTTGCGTGACTGATGTACCCCCCCATCCTCTCTCAGTCTATAGAATTTCAACTAGAATATTCTGTGTGGTATCTCCCTTTTGGCAATCAACTAATCAATCAATGGTGTTTATTGAAGGATTTCTGTTTGAAGAAAACCGTGCTAGGGATTTAAGTAGGTAAACGGTTTAGAGAGTAGAGGGGGAGACAAACATTGAAATAAATTAGATGGATATGTACATTAGTGCTGTGGGAGTGGGGTGAAAAATCAAAGCACTTAGGCGGTACAGTCCCAAGTACTTAGGCGACAGGAAGTCGGGGTTTAGTCGGGGAAGGTCTCTTGGAGGAGATATGATTTAAACTGGGCTTTTAATAATAATAATAATGGCATTTATTAAGCCCGTACTATGTGCAAAGCACTGCCTTGTACAGACAAGGCAAGCCCTCAATACATACTAATGATTGATTAAGCAGAGTCAAAGAGATGATAATAATAATAATAATAATAGTGGTATTTGGTATGAGCCTACTATATGCCAAGCACTGTTCAAAGTACTGGGATACATACAAGGTAATCTGGTTGTCCCACGTGCTGCTCACAGTCTTAACCCCCATTTTACAGATGAGGGAACTGAGGCACAGAGAAGCTAATTGACTTGCTCAAAGTCACCTATCTGACAAGTGGCAGATCCCTTCAATTGCCAACCCCTTTTGGGAGGGCTTTGCTTGTACCAGTTTTCATTCTGAGAGATGCAACGGCAGTATCAGAAATAGTATCAGCCAAAGCAGCAGTATCCTTCAGCAGCTGGTCTTCTCTTTGACTCCAACACTCTCTCTTACTGGATTGTTGCCTACTTGCTGGGTGACCCTTAGGCAAGTCACTTCATTTCCCTGTGCCTCAGTTGCCTCATCTGCAAAATGGGGATTCAATACCTAATCTATCGCCTACTGAGACTGTGAGCCTCATCTGGGACTCGTTTATGTTGCACTTACCTCAGTACATCATCATCATCACCATCATCAATCGTATTTATTGAGCACTTACTATGTGCACAGCACTGTACTAAGCGCTTGGGAAGTACAAATTGGCAACATATAGAGACAGTCCCTACCCAACAGTGGGCTCACAGTCTAAAAGGGGGAGAGTACAGTGCTTGGCACATAGTAAACCACAATTATTATGACTTTTTTCTTCCAGCCCTGGCTGAGAGCTGTTTTCTAGGCCCAGCCTGTCTCACTGAAGTTCTCGGCCTGGTCTGTATCAGCCAGGAAACAAGCCGACTGGGACTTGGCTTCTACATTTAGCTCCTCCAGCTGTCCCTCCGCACAACCCTAAGGCTCTCCTTAAAAGCTCAAGAAGAAGCTAGGCCATGCTGTGTTTCCACACACAAGCTGTGCTCTGATGCAAACTTGACCTCCCCTCCCTCTCCTTGAGTGGGGGAAGGGTCTTCTGGAACGGCAGCTCTGCTCTGGGCTACGCCGGGAACCATTTTTGCATTTGGATTTTAAAATGAAGAAGGTCGACCGCTTGTGCCTCCTGAACGTGCTTGCAAAAAAAGGCATGTTTTTCAAGCACATTTCTCTTTCCAGGTCTTGCGGGTCCAAGTTGGCAAGTGGAAACACCCACTGTAGTACTGTATCAAAATACTGCACCTACGTTTATAATAGTTCTCTTTTACCTCAATGACGCTTGAGTCACTCGAATGACTGAGGAGATGATAGAATTTCAGAGACTTTAGTTGGAGGGATATGGGGAAAACATCTTTTGTATTGGATTCCTTATTGCTTCGATCCCTTTCTAAAGTACTATTCAGTGGAAGGTATGTCTTGATGTTGAAGTCATTAGGAAGGCATTCTCCTCTTCTCTAGCTGATTTCCTCTTCTGTCTGTTTTTCTCTTCACGTTCTCTCTCTACCACTGCCCTCCTCTGCCCTGGACTTCTGTGTCATTTTCTCTACAGTTTTTTTTCCCCCAATTTGTGCATCTATGTGTGGTATGAATATGTTTGTGTCTATCCCTGTGTTTGTTTCTGGATCGCTTTGTGATGTTCTCCCCCTGGGAAGTGGGGGGCCGGCGGAGTCCCCAATTTGAGATTTTAGTGTCCGTCTCATCTTCCTAAACCTATCACCCCATCGACCACCTGCAGCACTTAAGGTATATTGCCTTTTATTTCTTTGTTTTTAAAGGTATTTGTTAAGTGCTTACTATGTGCCACAACTGTGCTAAGCACTGGGGTAGATAAAAGCTAATTCAGGTTGGATACAGTCCATGCCCCACATGGGGCTCACAGTCTTAATCCCCGTTTTACAGGTGAGGTAACTGAGGCACAGAGAAGTTAAGTGAGCTGCCCATGGTCACCCAGCAGACAAGTGGTGGAGCTGGGATTAGAACCCAGGCACTTATTGCTCCCAGGCCTGTGCTCTATCCATGAGGCCACACTTCTCTATTGGTTCACTTATTCCATATATTTCTGTGATATTGTACTCTCTCAAGTGCTTAGTACAGTGTTCTGCACACAGTAAGCGCTCAATAAATATGACAGTAAGCGCTCAATAAATATGATCGATCTGATTGATTGATAAAGCCTATAAAATTTAAAGCCACGGTTCTTTGGTTTGTTTTTTTTTTAATGAATGGAACATTCCCATTTTATAGCTTACTAGGCGTGAAAATTCTGGTTAAAGTTCCTGGGACTTCAATTTTGAATTGCCTATCACATCTTGTAGCAGTGAGAGACAAGAGGACTTTGGCAGTATAAGTCTGGTATAAATAGCCTTTGCTAGCAGTATTTTTTAACTGCCCTTAAGCTGCAGCGTACCTTTGCTTGCCGGCTTCTTTTATCTCTTACTGGCTCTTTCGAGATATCACCTTAAGTACAGAAGAGGGACATGTTAACCGCAGAAAACCCAATGGATACTCACACTCTTGTCCCCTTCTATTTTTGAAATCTATTTTTGTAATCCTTCAAACGACTCCAGCACCACGGCATCCCTCCTATTTGCCTAACTAAATTGTCTTGCTATTTCCTCCTAGAAATTGCAACCTCCTTGCCAAAGCTTCTTTCTAAAGGATGAGGACAGTCATCTAGAGCCTGTCATATAAACGGAGAGGAATTCTACCTTCAAGCTTCTCAGCTGACTCTCCAGGGTTAAAACCCCAACCGTTTCTTTGTGGACTGATGTTCTCCACAGCTTCTGCAAACACGCCCTTTGCTCATCTGGGTTTATTTCCATTTGGAAATCTATAGCCAAAGCCAATTATGAGAGGCTGAATTTGGGAGTTGGGCTCTAGAATTCCAATTCCCTGATAGCATGTGTAGCTTGTCTATGCTTCCCCTAACTTGACATGTGTTAAATGGAGAACTGATGAGCCAGTGAACCAAGGGAGTATGAAAAATATTTAAAACTGATGATTTAAATAAAATCATTTTTGGTTGAAAACAATTTTGTCAAGCAAAGAATCCATTTGGGCAGTAAAAATGAGAAGCAGTGTGACCCTTCTAGACTGTGAGCCCACTGTTGGGTAGGGACCGTCTCTCTATGTTGCCAACTTGTACTTCCCAAGCGCTTAGTACAGTGCTCTGCACACAGTAAGCGCTCCATAAATACAATTGAATGAATAAATCCAGTGGATAGAGAGTGGCCTGGAGTCAGAAGCACCTGGGTTCTAATCCTGACACTGCCACTTGTCTGCTATGTGACCTTGGGCGAGTCACTCAGCTTCTCTGTGCCTCAGTTACCTCAGCTGGAAAATGGAGATTAAGACTGTGAGCCCCATGTGGGACATGGACTGTGCCCAAGCTGATTAGCCTGTATCTACTCCAGCACTTAGTACTGTGCCTGGCCCATAGTTAGCGCTTAACAAATACCATTAAAAAAAAAAAGGGTCACTCTCTCCATTCAGGAGACCTGACCAGTTCATTTAAATAGAAGTCATTATGGCAGATCCTGATTTTTTTAAGATGTGCAGCTGTGTGAAGTGTATTACTGTTCGCAGGGTTCTCTTCCTTCTGCCATTCTTTCTCTTTTTACATTTGATATTTGATATTTTATTTTAGATATCACCTGTGGGCTGGTAACTCCCTAATCTATGGCTTTAATTTTGTCATTCCACCTCAGCTCTCTCTAATTATCTCTTAGCACTCTAAGTTTACCACATCAAAAACTGAGCGGTGCTTTCTTCCCGACCTCTCTTGTCTCATCCCTCACCAAATTGACAATGATAATAATAACATTTGCTAAGCACATACTATGTTCAGGTCAGGTCAGACACAGTCCTGTCTCCTATGGGGCTCACTGCCTAAGAAGAAGGGAGAACAGGTACTGAATCCCCATTTTACAGATGAGAGAACTGAGGCAGAGAAGTTAAGGGACTTACCTGATGTCTCTCAGCAGGCAAGTGGTGGAGCCAAGCCTGCTATCATCTTCAACTTGGGCTCTCTGTCATCAAAGACTACCAGCTCCTCTACAATGGCTAATGTTTATGGCTCTTCACAGACTCAGATCGTTATTGCTTCCAAGTTTTGGACATATTAAAAAAAGAAATCTAATTCCTATTTAAATTACAGGCTAGCAGAAATCCTGATACTCCTGATACTTCACACCGATGAAGAAGTAAAGAAGTACTTTAGATGAACAAAGAGGTTGAGGGACAGAGAGAAAAAGAACAAAGGCAGGAGACAGACAACCACCTACATCTACACTATTTTAGATAAATGAAAACAACTAAACAAGCCAGTCAAATGTTTATTTTTATAGACAATAGCAGCATGGAAAAAACTACCTGGGCAATTCTCGAGAATTTAACTGCAGTTTGTATTTGGAATTTGAAAATTGGACATTTTGTTTACTTTTCCTGCTCGAACTTGGAAAGCAGCGTGGCTCAGTGGAAAAGAGCCCGGGCTTTGGAGTCAGAGGACGTGGGTTCAAATCCCGGCTCCGCTGATTGTCAGCTGTGTGACTTTGGGCAAGTCACTTCACTTCTCTGGGCCTCAGTTTCCTCATCTGTAAAATGGGGATGAAAAGTGTGAGCCCCCCGTGGGACAACTGGATCACCTTGTAACCTCCCCAGCGCTTAGAACAGTGCTTTGCACATAGTAAGCACTTAATAAATGCCATCATCATTATTATCATTAACTACTCTCAGAACAATCTAATCAGATTATAAAATATTTCGATTTTAAAAAAAGCAGCAATTATTGTGATTTCAGACATCCTGACATAGCAATCTTGGAACCTGTAAAATACAGGAAGAATGAAAATTCTGGGATGAGGAAGAGAGAGCACGCAGATGAAAGGAATAATCCACAGACTCCTAGGTAAAAGCAGGAAGGCAAAAGGCATTACACAGGAACAGCAGCAACATAAGAAGAAAACGAAGACATTTTTGAAAAAACGAAACAAAAAAAGTTGTCACTACTTCCTAGCCCAACAAGCATTTATTCTCTATGCACAGCTCAAAATATCGTTTTTACTTAATGATAGTATTAACTAATATTTTAAAAACCATGAACAAATGAACAAAAGAGAAGATAATGGTGTAAAATGTTTGGTAAAAAAAAATTGTTTGGCCACAAATACAGATGCTCAAATACGGTCTCTTTGCTACAGTTTTCTTGAGGAGCAGCATGGCCTAGTGGATAAAGAATGGGCCCAGGAGTTAGAGGGACCTGAGTTCTAATCCCAACTCTGCCACTCGTCTGCTGTGTGACCTTGGGCAATTCACTTAAATTCTCTGTGCCTCCTTTACTACATCGGTAAAAGAGGGATTGAGACATAGACTGTGTCCAACAGGATTACTTTGTACCTATCTTTAGAGAAGCAGCATGGCTCAGTGGAAAAAGCACGGGCTTTGAAGTCAGAAGTCATGGGTTCAAATCCCAGCTCTGCCAATTGTCAGCTGTGTGACTTTGGGCAAGTCACTTAACTTCTGTGTGCCTCAGTTACCTCATCTGTAAAATGGGGATTGGGACTGTGAGCCCCCCGTGGGACAACCTGATCACCTTGTAACCTCCCCGGCACTTGGAACAGTGCTTTGCACATAGTAAGCGCTTAATAAATGCCATTATTATTATTACTACCCCAGAAACTTAAAACAGTGCCTAGTAACAAATACCATTTTAAAATAAAAAGGAAAACCTAGGGTCCTGGGGATTGCAGAGGTTACCTGTCTGGTCTAGGGCACCCTTGATCCTCCAGTCAAAATTCCTGGTAAACAAATTAAATTTAGCTCACAAACCTTTACTGCAACTTCTTCCTCCAACTACCTAAGGTAACCATTCATCCTCCAAAAGTAGCCTCTTGTAGAGTTTTAAACTGTAGTCTTTGAATTATGTGTCTGCAAAACTCCCTAAGGAGAAATGGGAAAGGTACATTTTGTTTTGTTTTTTCCTGGTCACAAAGTGACTCAATATTTTTGTTGAAAACCTTTAAAAAAAATGGAAGGGGGGCAGGGAGAATGAAGCCAAGGTAATGTTTTATTCCCTAAATTGAGCTTCTACGAAGATTATAGGGGAAATAGCCCTAATAGCACCCGAACATTAAATTACTGAAAATACAGCACATAATTTAGACAGTGCCTAGACAGTGCATTTTCAGTTTTCTTTGCTCTTCTCTTAAAACACACCCCCCCTTCCTGCTATGACTAAGAAAAATTTTCCCAAATACAGTATTAGTCATTCGATTGCCAGATACATGGCACGATTTTCCTGCTCAAAGTATTCCAACTGTAAAGTTCACTTTACTTAAATGAAGTTGAAGAGAGTCTTCAGCCTTTTTCACTGACAGAAAAACAATGGAGTCTTCAGCCCCCTTCCTTCAGCCGGAAAAGCTTACCCCTTGTCTGTACATCCTCAGGAAACCCGGTTCTCCGGGCAGCTTTAAACGGAGAAGGAAAAGTTCAGAACTACCCACTTTGGATCCATTTTCATTAGAATCACTGCTATGGAACATGAAAAGATGTCTTTTAGAGACTTATCCTTGTAAAAACTGGATTCTTCCTGCAACCCAAAGCCAATGGGTGAGAGGAATATTGCAGTTGCCTACAGAGAAACAACAACTTTGAGATTGACTAGGCCTGTACCTTGCTAGGGTGAAAACATGTTGACATTGGTAGAAAAAGCAGTGAAATCCCGAGAACAGAAATGAAAATCATTTGACTCACGCTATTCATTTTACTCAGTACAGTGTTTAGGAAGGAAAGACAGGCCCAATAGGAATGCTTTCAAGCACTCATCTCCTCTGTTTACGCTTTTATTTATACACTACAGGCAGTCTGCGTTTTCTAGTATTTGAAGACAGCTCCGTTTCACTTAGCAGCACGCCTAACAAATTCCTAAACCAGATGCTCCGCGCTGAAGTTGCTCTTCGTTAAATGGGACACGGAAAGCTATCGTGTGACTGGGCTTTTTCGAACTGATTCTGTTGCAACTGGGCACCAAGATCGGGCCTAACGTGCGTTCCTCCCTGCAGAGCTCAACTTTAATTGTGAGTAGCGCACAGGATTTCTGCATGTCGCGGAATCAGCTGTCAACCCTCTTCTGTCGTCCCTTGGATTGTTTCGGAACAGGGCAAGGCGAGCCAGTGGTTTGTTCCCTTGAAAGCTTAAAACTGTTAGAAGTAAGAACCATAAAATCGCTTACAGCTGAGAAGTTGTTGTGGAAGATTTGCTGAAAAGCCAGTTAGGGGAATGTGAAGCAGCCTAAAAAGAAAACGGCAGTGCCAATTGGAAATTGCATGGGCTGCACTCTCATTTACCCTTTAACTGTTATGTGGGGAAGCAGCATGGCCTAGTGGATAACCATTGGCCTGAGTGTCAGAAGGTCATGGGTTCTAATCCCGGCTCTGCCACTTGTCTGCTGTGTGACCTTGGGCAAATCACTTCACTTCCCTGAGCCTCAGTTGCCTCATCTGTAAAACGGGGATTGAGACTATGAGCCCCCTGTGGGACAGGGACTGTGTCCAACCCGATTTGCCCGTATCCACCCCAGCGCTTAGTACAGTGCCTGGCACATAGTAAGCACTTAACAAATACCATAATCATTATTATTACAATTGTTATTGTTATTAGATCACGATTATTATTATTCCTAGTGACTTCAAAATTTATGGAACTTCAGCAGTCTTCATTGGCCCAAGTTTGCTTATCTCCTATTAGGATTTAGCCCGGGATCCATCTTTTCACCCCTGGTGTATAAATGGATAGTTTTGCTGAGGAAGGAGAGACTAGTTATGGAACATTTTTGCCTTTATTCATGTGTCCACAAACACCTTCGCAATAAACAAAAGGACTTAACTTCTCCATGCCTCAGTTACCTTATCTCTAAGGTACCTATCTCCCCCTTCTAGACTGTGAGCCGGTTGTTGAGTAGGGACCGTCTCTATACGTTGCCGACTTGTACTTCCCAAGCGCTTAGTACAGTGCTCTGCACACAGTAAGCGCTCAAGAAATACAATTGAATGAATGAATGAATAGGGAACCCAATTAACTTGTATCTACCCCAGTGCTTAGTACAGTGCCCGTCACATAGTAAGTGCTTAACCAATACTATACATGGAGAGGGGGGCGGCGGGGAGAGAGAGAGAACAGTATGAGCCTGGCAACTTGAATAAATAGAAAAAGGGACGAAAGACAGAATGCCAAGAGAAAATAAAGGGTAGGTATGAACAGACTCTTTTCTAGGTAAAAACTGTAACTAGTGGAGTCACCCCAGTACACAAGTTTTAATTCACTTACTTATCAATGATTTGGAAGACTGAAGACGCAGTGAAATCTTCAAGTCTGCAGATGCCATAAAGCCCTTCTTCTGTGTGGTGGACCACTATGATAAGGGAAGTAAATAATAATAATAATAGTAATAATGGCATTTATTAAGCACTTACTATGTGCAAAGCACTGTTCTAAGCGCTGGGGAGGTTACAAGGTGATCAGGTTGTCCCACGGGAGGCTCACAGTCTTCATCCCCATTTTACAGGTGCGGGAACTGAGGCCCAGAGAAGTGAAGTGACTTGCCCAAAGTCACACAGCTGACAGTTGGTGGAGCCGGGATTTGAACCCATGACCTCTGACTCCAAAGCCCGGGCTCTTGCAGGAAGACGCCAAAAGACTGACTGAGTAGGCTGAAAAATCGCGAATAGACGTCAACAAATCAATCAATCAATCATCGTATTTATTGAGCGCTTACTGTGTGCAGAGCACTGTACTAAGCGCTTGGGAAGTACAAGCTGGCAACACATAGAGACAGTCCCTACCCAACAGTGGGCTCACAGTCTAGAAAGGGGAGACAGACAACAAAACAAAACATGTGGACAGGTGTCAAGTCATCGGAATAAATAGAAATAAAGCTAGATGCACATCAAAGTAAGCCCTGGTAAAAAAAAAAAGACACAGGTGGGAGTTACGCATGATCCCAGATCCTCGGATAATAATAATATTACTGATGGTATTTGTTAAGCACTTGTTATGTGCCAGGCACTGGTCTAAGCCCTGGGGTAGATACAGGGTAATCATGTTGGACACAGTCCCTGTCCCACATGAGGCCCACAGTCTTAACCCCCATTTTACAGATGAGGTAAGTGAGGCACAGAGAAGTGAAGCGACTTGCCCAAGGTCACACGGCGGGCAAGTGGCAGAGCCGGGATTAGAATCCAAGCCCTTCTGACTCCCAAGCCCCTGGTCTAACCACTACGCCATGCGGTTTCTCTTGATGGGCTCATAATTCATTCAATCGTATTTATTGAGCGCTTACTGTGTGCAGAGCACTGTACTAAGCGATCGGGAAGGACAAGTTGGCAACATATCCAAAAATGGTGACTCGGAAGCTCAATAAACCAGATTATTTTACTAACACCTACGAAAGCCAGCCTAAGCAGATATATATATATATATATATATATATAAAATAAAAAAATAAAAAATATATATTTTTTATATATAGTGAACGATGATAAAGAAAATAGCTCTCGTTTCAAAAAGCAAATTGTAGTTAATCTAATTTTCAGGCTCCAAGATAGACTTGTAACAATGCTTCCCATGAAAGCTCGACTTAGTTTGTGTAGGAAAAGTTCTTTCCATTTTGATCTAGATTTTGTTTTCAGTTTTTCAAGGTAGCACATTATCTAATAGAAAATATTATCACTTTAAGCATTTCATATGATTTTAAGAAAAGAAAAGGAAAATCATTTGATGTGGTTTTTTTTTCGGTTACTTGGGAGTTACTGTCAGAAATAAACTTGGCATTACTACTAGCTATCTTTATTCTTCGTGTTCCCTCTGAGTATTATGGTGTTAATGATGCTTGCTTGGGAGTTACCGTCAGAAATAAACTTGGCATTACTACTAGCTATCTTTATTCTTCGTGTTCCTTCTAAGTATTATGGTGTTAATGATGCTTGCTTGGGAGTTACCGTCAGAAATAAACTTGGTATTACTACCAGTTATCTTTATTATTCGTGTTCCTTCTAAGTATTATGGTGTTAATGATGCTTGCTTGGGAGTTACCGTCAGAAATAAACTTGGCATTACTACTAGCTATCTTTATTATTCGTGTTCCTTCTAGGTATTATGGTGTTAATGATGTTTGCCTTTTATTATTTACCAACCAACTGGAACTATCGACCTGAAAAAATGGTTGGTGAAAATCGTCGTGGAGCCAGCAGGGGGCGCCGGAGACCAGTAATTAATCTGAATGCACAATTTCTGAATGAAAATATATTCATTCATTCATCGTATTTATTGGGCACTTACTATGTGCAGAGCACTGTACTAAACGCTTGGAAAGGACAAGTTGGTAACATATCCAAAAATGGTGACTCGGAAGCTCAATAAACCAGATTATTTTACCAACACCTACCTAAGCAGAGAAAGAATATTTTTTATATATAGTGAACGATGATAAAGAAAAGAGTCCTCGTAAAAATAGAGATGGTCCCTACCCAACAAAGGGCTCACAGTGTAGAATATGCTACCTTTCTTGAGTGGGGGGAAAAAAGAGAGCTAAATATCCATGAGGGACTTGTACAGTGGAAAAATGACCATGAACCCAGTTTGGGAGAGAGAATTCAACACCTACAGCCAACCAACATTAACACTTCTCCACATAAAGCTTCTCCTGGTAACAGTCTCCAACCCCGGCTTCACCGACACAGTCCTCTCTCGGTTCTCCTCCTATCTCTCTGGCTGTTTCTTTTCAGTCTCAGTGGAAAAATGACCATGAGCCCAGTTTGGGAGAGAGAATTCAACACCTACAGCCAACCAACATTAACACTTCTCCACATAAAGCTTCTCCTGGTAACATTCTCCAACCCCGGCTTCACTGACACGGTCCTCTCTCGGTTCTCCTCCTATCTCTCCGGCTGTTTCTTTTCCGTCTCTTTCGCGGGCTTCTCCTCTGCCCTAACTGTGGAAGTCCCTCAAGGCTCAGTTCTGGGTCCTCTTCCATTCTCTCCCTTGGAGAACTCATTCGCTCCCATGGCTTCAAATGCCATCTCTATGCAGATGATTCCTAAATCTACATCTCCAGCCCTTATCTCTCTCCTGCCCTGCAGTCCCACAGTTCACCTGCCTTCAGGACATCTCTACTTCCAAGTCCTGACACCTCAAAGGTAACATGTCCAAAACAGAACCCCTTATCTTTCTACCCAAACCCTGTCCTCCTGTGACTTCCCCAACACGTAGACAGCACCAAAATCTTCCCTGTCTCACAAACCTCCAACCTTGGAATTCTCATTTCATCTCTCTCATTCAACCAACACTTTCGATCCGTCACCAAATCCTGTTAGTTTAACTTCCGCAGCATCCCTCAAATCTTCCTTTTCCTCTCCATCCAAACTGTTACCACATAAATCCTGGGACTCACACTGGGGGTTCAGAATGTATTCCCCCCACATCTGGGATTCAGAATGGATTCTTCCCAGATCTGAGATTCAGAATGGATCTGGTTCAAATTCGGGAGAAGCTCTCCAAGACGGCAGCTCAGTTCACTTTGTCAGCATCAGGGTCTTGGGAGTCAAGGGTGATTCTGAATCCCCCATCTCAGTGTAGAGCCTTGGACGGCTGACCATCTAGCAAAACCTTATCACTGGCTCTACCAGCTGGCCTTGCTTTGTGTTGTTTGGGAATGAGCCACTCCGCAGTAAGAGGAGGAGGAGGAGTTGCAATAAGCAGATGCTGCCATAGCCACCTCCGCAGTCCTCGCTGGATTCCCCAGGCTTAGAGCTGATTGAAGGCCCTGGGATGGCTCTTTAGTCAGTCAATCAATTGTATTTATTGAACACTTACTGTGTGCAGAGTACTGTACCAAGCACTTGGGAGAGTACAATATAACAATAAACAGACACATTCCCTGCCCACATAGAGGGACAGACATTAATATATATCAGTATATTATAGATATGTGCATAAATGCTGTGGGCTGGGAGGGTGGATGAATAAAGGGAGCAAGTCGGGGTGATGCAGAAGGGAGTTGAAGGAAAGGAAAAGAGGACTTAGGGAAGGCCTCGTGGAGGAGATATGCTTTGAGTAAGGCTTTGAAGGGAGGGGGGAGTAAATGTCTATCAGATTTCAGGTGGCAGGGCATTCCAGGCCAGAGGCAGGACATGGGTGAAAAATCGGCGGTGAGATATTCATTCATTCAATCATATTTATTGAGCACTTACTGTGTACAGAGCACTGTACTAAGCGCTTGGGAAGTACAAGTTGGCAACCTATAGAGACGGTCCCTACCCAACAGCGGGCTCACAGTCTAGAAGGGGGAGACAGAGAACAAAACAAAACGTATTGACAAAATAAAATAAACAGAATAAATATGTACAAATAAAATAGAGTAATAAATACGTACAAACATATATACATCTATACAGGTGCTGTGGGGAGGGGAAGGAGGTAAGGCGGGGGGGATGGGGAGGAGGAGAGGGAGAGGAAGGAGGGGGCTCAGTCTGGGAAGGCCTCCTGGAGGAGGTGAGCTCTCAGTAGGGCTTTGAAGGGAGGAGTGAGGTCTCAGTAGGGCTTGAAGGAGTGAAGAGAACAAGCTGACTTGTAGAGGAAGAAGAGTGCGGAAAGGTCAAGGGATGAGATCGAAGTACAGTGAGAAAGCACTAGAAGAGCAAAGCGTGCAGGCTGGTTTGTAGTAGAAGAGTAGCGAGATTCAAGGCTCCCCATCACCTCTCCCCCTCCTCCCTCACCCCCCTTCTGTCCTTCTCCAGCCCAGCCCACACCCCCCCCCGCTCCTCTGCCTCTAACCTCCTCAATGGGCCTCTTTCTCACCTGTCCCACCGTCAACCCCCGGCCCAAGTCCTTCCTCTGGCCTGGAATGCCCTCCCTCCGTCCACCTGCCAAGCTAGCTCTCTTCCTCCCTTCAGGGCCCTGCTGGGAGCTCACCTCCTCCAGGAGGCCTTCCCAGGCTGAGTCCCCCCTTTTTCCTCTCCTCTTCCTCCTCCCCTCCCCATCGCCCCCTCCCTCCCTCTGTCCTACCCCCTTCCCCTCCCCACAGCACTTGTCTATATTTCTTCATATTATTTTATTTGTACGTATTCACTATATTCATTTTATTAGTGATGTGTATGTAGCTATAACTATTTATTCTGATGATATTGACACCTGTCTACTTCTTGTGGTGTCTGTCTCCCCCTTCTAGACTGTGAGCCGGTTGTTGGGTAGGGACCGTCTCTATACGTCGCCGATTTGTACTTCCCAAGCGCTCAGTACAGTGCTCCGCACACAGTAAGCGCTCAATAAATACGCTTGAATGAATGAATGAATGAAATGAGGTAGGAAGGGGGTAAGGTAAGTTGCTTTAAAGCCAGAGGTGAGCTTGCCAGCCTCCCTCAGGGGTCCTAAAGGAGCTGAGATTCCCTGGAGGCAGCTGAAGCTGGAAGCAGTCCATTTCCAACATCTGAATTTCTGGCAGGCACAGGGTCCCCTAAATACCCAGGAGGGGATGGCAATGACCCCCAAGTGGTTCTCTCTGAGCCAATGGACCGTGCTATAGGGAGGGACTTTGCTGCGGGGAGCAGGGGGAGAAAAAGAAGGCAGAAATGCAGGGCAGGCCGATGGGGACAACATCCCCCCCCTTCCAAAAAAGCCAGGCTTTGAATTTCGTGACCACTTTTTTTCCCATTACTTGGAGTCATTGTAAGAAAATTCATTCCCCAAACTTGTGAAACTTTGGCCCTAGAAACCAAAGGAGGAAAAAAGGCAGAGCACAGAAGGCAGAAGATTTACATTTCTGAGGTTTGGCCATCCCGATTTTCAGCAAAATAAAAAAAAGGCAACAACATCCCCCCCCCCCTTCCAAAAAAGCCAGGCTTTGAATTTCGTGACCACTTTTTTTTCCCATTACTTGGAGTCATTGTAAGAAAATTCATTCCCCAAACTTGTGAAACTTTGGCCCTAGAAACCAAAGGAGGAAAAAAGGCAGAGCACAGAAGGCAGAAGATTTACATTTCTGAGGTTTGGCCATCCCGATTTTCAGCAAAATAAAAAAAAGGCAACAACATCCCCCCCCCTCCAAAAAAGCCAGGCTTTGAATTTCGTGACCACTTTTTTTCCCATTACTTGGAGTCATTGTAAGAAAATTCATTCCCCAAACTTGTGAAACTTTGGCCCTAGAAACCAAAGGAGGAAAAAAGGCAGAGCACAGAAGGCAGAAGATTTACATTTCTGAGGTTTGGCCATCCCGATTTTCAGCAAAATAAAAAAAAGGCAACAACATCCACCCCCCCCCCCCCCTTCCAAAAAAGCCAGGATTCGAATTTCGTGACCACTTTTTTTCCCATTACTTGGAGTCATTGTAAGAAAATTCATTCCCAAAACTTGTGAAACTTTGGCCCTAGAAACTAAAGGAGGAAAAAAGGCAGAGCACAGAAGGCAGAAGATTTACATTTCTGAGGTTTGGCCATCCCGATTTTCAGCAAAATAAAAAAAAGGCAACAACATCCCCCCCCCCTTCCAAAAAAGCCAGGCTTCGAATTTCGTGACCACTTTTTTTCCCATTATTTGGAGTCATTGTAAGAAAATTCATTCCCCAAACTTGTGAAACTTTGGCCCTAGAAACCAAAGGAGGAAAAAAGGCAGATCACAGAAGGCAGAAGATTTAAATTTCCGAGGTTTGGCCATCCCGATTTTCAGCAAAATAAAAAAAAGGCTTGTAATCCCACACTCTCTCTGTGTTTCTGCAGAAAAAGCAGATTCCCCCAAGCCTTGAATAATAAAGGTTTATTTCATTTTGCTTAGATCAGGTGGCCACTTAGGCAGTAACACCAATGCTGGTGTTATTCTCTTGGACTGTGACTGTTCCCACTCCACCCCGCAACTCCTAGGGATAGGGACCATGTTTCATTCCCACCTGTGGATTTCCTCCCAGCGCTCAGTACAGTGCTCTTCACCCAGTAAGCCCTTAATAAGTCCGATTCCACCTACTCGTTGCTCCCAATAGACTTCTTCCCCAAGCAGCAGTGGTTTGGGTGATGAATGGCCTGGGGAAATTCAGCCCTGTAGACTCTAAGCTCCTGAGGGCAGGGATCCCCAACTCACATACTTTTTCAATCACTTAGTACAGTCCTCTTACCCTGGTAAGCGCTCAGTAAATACCACCGATTGGTCGATCGGAATGGTAGACTTGTGCAGAGCATGCCTGGAAGACAGCAGCTTCATCAGGCGTGTGGGAATTTGGGTCTGAAGCTGACTCAAGTAACTGGACCGTAGCGGACTTGTTCAGGGAACCCTCGCTCGTTGTGGGCAGGGTATGTGTCTGCTGTATTGTCCTCTCTCAAGTGCTTAGTACAGTGCTCTTCAAGACTGTGAGCCCGTTGTTGGGTAGGGACCGTCTCTATATGTTGCCAACTTCTACTTCCCAAGCGCTTAGTACAGTGCTCTGCACACAGTAAGTGCTCAATAAATACGACTGAATGAATGAATCTCTTCTACCTCCATGATTCTTCCCATTATCTCATCCTAGTTGCTCATAACTGTCAGGGAAAATCAAACCAGTTTAGATAACAGGTAGGGTTATTATCTGTGCTCATTATGGGTAGGGAATGTGCTAATTTTGCTGTATTGTACTCTCCCCAGTGCTTAGTACAGTGCTCTGCACATAAAAAGCGCTCAATAAATAACATTGATTCTCAAAGAAGTCACTGATGATGTAGACTTAATGAAGATGGTGTAAAAATGCATGTGTAGATTTAAACTGTGAACCCCGAGAAACCATGTGTCTAGTGGAAAAATCACAAGATTTGGATTCTACTCCTGGCTGTGCCACTTACCTGCTACGTGACCTTGGGCAAGTCATTTAACCTCTCCGTGCCTCAGTTCCCTCATCCGCCAAATGGGGATTCAATACCTGTTCTCCCACCTACTTAGACTGTGAGC
Source organism: Tachyglossus aculeatus (assembly GCF_015852505.1). Lineage (NCBI taxonomy): Eukaryota > Metazoa > Chordata > Mammalia > Monotremata > Tachyglossidae > Tachyglossus > Tachyglossus aculeatus. The sequence goes on from NC_052077.1 coordinate 14,006,804, forward strand.
TGCCTATGGGACCTGACTATTTTGTATCTAAGCCAGTGCTAAGTACAGTGCTTGGTACATAGTTAGTGCTTAACAAACACCATTATTATAATAATTATTATTATATTTGGAAAGTTACACTACTGCCTTTAAAATGTCCACCATTTTCTATTTGGGGCATCTTTCTCTCAAGCTGTTCGGAATGCTCTATAGAATCCCTATCCAGGAGAGAAGTGGAGAGCAGGAATTACTCTCCCATTTTGCAGATGGGGAAATATCAGCCCACTGTGGGTCACAGATCATGAGCAAGATACACAAAGTCAGGACTGGATCTTTTAGACTGTGAGCCCACTGTTCGGTAGGGACTGTGTCTATATGTTGCCAACTTGTACTTCCCAAGCGCTTAGTACAGTGCTCTGCACACAGTAAGCGCTCAATAAATACGATTGATGATGACTGGGTCAAGGTCTTCCGACTCCCAGGACAAACGACTGTGCCCCACAGCTGAGCTGACCCCATTGAACTTTCATTTCAGGGGGTCCTATGTCAATCAATCAGTCGGTAAGGAGGGAGATCGCCAAACTACCTCTTATTTCTGTGAATGGATTGATCATTCCTTTCTCAATATGAGAGATGACAAGTATCGTTTCCTCTGAGCATGTCACCGTAATATTTTTTGACAGGACTTACGTAAACCTCGTTCGCCCTGAGGTCAGGTATGTTCCTCTCCAGCCCATTCCATTCATTTCTCAAGATGAAACAGGAAATTTATTTTACGGACTAGAGCTTGCCGCATATCTGAAAATTGCTCAGGGGGAAGCAAATAGTTCGTGTCTGTATTACTAAGAATCGTTTGAGTGGAAAGAGAAAGAATGACTTTCCCGCAGAAGTGGCCCGGCGGACGCTTCTGGGAAGCATGGAGCGGACCGTGGGCCCCTCCTTGGGATTCATTCCAGGTCCTGGAAGACCCTGGAAAGTGGAATCCTTGGGGCTGGGTCCCCCTTCCTCCCGTCCTCAAAGGACATATTTCCAGGGCATTGTATTCCCTGCTAGTGAACCTTATCCACCACCTGTGCTGGGGAAAGTAAGGGTTGGATTAGTGTAACTGCCCTGATGGTACAAGAGTTAAACACGTTTTCTTCAGGCCAAGCCCATCTTCCCTGAGCCGGAAACTCAAAATCAGATGAGGGGCAAGAGGGAGGGAGCCAAGAAATGGCGGAGTGGCTAGAGCACGGGCCTGGGAATCAGAAGGTCACAGGTGCTAATCTTGGCTCCGCCACTTGTCTGTTGTGTGACCTTGGGCGAGTCACTTAACTTCTCTGGGCCTCAGTTTCCTCGTCTGTAAAATGGGGATTAAGAGGGTGAGCCCAATGGGGGACAGGGATGGTGTCTGAACTGATTAACTTGTATCTACCCCAGTGCTTAGAAAGGTAAGCGCTTAACAAAAGCCATAAAAAAAGGACTTTGGAAGTGAAGTTGATGCTGATTTGAAGAGTATCTGGGCGGAAAGATTTTGAAGGAACGAATGTCTTCAAGTGACTCCTGAAGATGGTGACCAGAGGGTGGCTGTATTTGAGAATGATTTGAGAAGAAAGAGACAGGAACTGGAAGGCAGAGCTCCAAGAAGCTTGCAATTGCCCAGGTCAGTCAGTTAGTCGTATTTACTGAGCGCTTACTGTGTGCAGAGCATTCATTCATTCATTCATTCAATCAATCAATCATATTTATTGAGCACTTACTGTGTGCAGAGCACTGGACTAAGCGCTTGGGAAGCACAAGTCGGCAACACATAGAGACGGTCTCTACCCAACAACGGGCTCACAGTCTAGAAGGTGGAGACAGACAACAAAACAAAACATGTGGACACATGTCAAGTCATCAGAACAAATAGAATTAAAGCAAAATGCACATCATTAACAAAATAGAGTAGTAAATATGTACAAGTAAAATAAATACAGTAATAAATCTGTACAAACATATATACAGGTGCTGTGGGGAGGGGAAGGAGGTAGGACGGGGGGAACACTGTACTATAACAATATAACAGACACAGTCCCTGCCCTCAGTGAGCTTTACAGTCTAGTAGAGGCCAAAGATAGTGAGGCTTGGGGGGTTGGGACATCTGTAGCCCACTACAGACCAAGAAGAATCAATCAATCAATCAATCGTATTTATTGAGCGCTTACTGTGTGCAGAGCACTGTACTAAGCACTTGGGAAGTACAAGTTGGCAACATATAGAGACAGTCCTACCCAACAGTGGGCTCACAGTCTAGAAGAAGGGGCAGACCCTTGAAATTCTTAGGGAGAAGTGGATTATTTGGAAATGATGGGGCAAAGGAAATGATCCTCACTTTTTGTTACTAAACGCCCACATAGCCCTTACCGTTGTATTGGCTGTGGGGGTTTCCATGGCTTTGGAAGAGGTGGGCGCTGCCATCCCATTTCTTATCCTGTCTCATCTACGAGACCACAGACCCCCTCAGTTCAGGCTTCTTGCGTCTGTAAAGCATTCTCCCCTCCAGTAAATCAGGTTCAGGTGTTCTCGGCTCAGCACCCAAAATGACACTCGCCCAGCCCCAACTGGGCCCCCAAATGAAAGTCACATTTATTTCCCCCCGCACACACTCATAGGTGCCACCTTTTCATTGTGAGGGTACGGTGGAAAAGGGGTAGTACTTGAGAAGAGGGCCTTCCCAGGCTGAGCCCCTTCCTTCCTCTCCCCCTCGTCCCCCTCTCCATACCCTCCATCTTACCTCCTTCCCTTCCCCGCAGCACCTGTATATATGCATATATGTTTGTACATATTTATTACTCTATTTATTTATTTTACTTGTACATATCTATTCTATTTATTTTATTTTGTTAGTATGTTTGGTTTTGTTCTCTGTCTCCCCCTTTTAGACTGTGAGCCCACTGTTGGGTAGGGACCATCTCTATATGTTGCCAATTTGTACTTCCCAGGCGCTTAGTACAGTGCTCTGCACATAGTAAGTGCTCAGTAAATACGATTGATGATGATGATGATGATGATGGTGCCAGAAGAATTGGGGCTCATGAGTGGCAGATGGGCTTCCAAGAGCTAACAGGTACAAAGCTATGTGGCTTTGGGCAAGTCACTTAACTTCTCTGTGCCTCAGTTCCTTCATCTGTAAAATGGGGATTAAGCCCCCCGTGGGACAACCTGATCACCTTGTAACCTCCCCAGCGCTTAGAACAGTGCTTTGCACGCAGCAAGCGCTTAATAAATGCCATTATTATTATTATTAATCGCGCTGGCAGCGGCCCCCTTCTAGTCTGTGAACCCGTTGGGTAGGGTTTGTCTCCATTTGGTACAGCTTTGCATATAGTAAGCGCTTAATAAATGCCATCATTATTGTTATTATTATTTCTGCCTTGCTTGTTTTAGCCCTGTAGGAAAGCTCTCAGATACTGTCAGGAAGAGCGAGACTGAGAGTTGGGCCCAAAATGTTTAGGGGATAAACAATGGATTGACTCCCTCAGTGGCAATCCCTCAGGGCAAGGCACCTATAGAGCGTGTATATCTATATCTATATATCTATATACCTGCGTGTATGCTTGCCTGCCACTGGCAAACACAGGGTTCATGACTTTTTTCATGACTATGTGCCAGGCACTGCGCTAAGCACTGGGGTAGATACAAGTTAATCAGGTTGGACACAGTCCCTGTGCCACACAGGGCTCACAGTCTTAACCCACATTTTATGAGTGAGGTAACTGAGGCACAGAGAAGAAGAAGAATAAAAGTATTTGTAAAGCACTTACTGTATGTATATGTTTGTACCTATTTATTACTCTATTTTACTTGTACGTATTTATTCTATTTATTTTATTTTGTTAATACGTTCTGTCTTGTTGTCTGTCTCCCCCTTCTAGACTGTGAGCCCGCTGATGGGTAGGGACCGTCTCTATATGTTGCCAACTTGAACTTCCCAAGCGCTTAGTACAGTGCTCTGCACACAGTAAACACTCAATAAATACGATTGAATGAATGAATGGATGGATGCACATATATGTATATATGTTTGTACGTATTTATTACTCTATTTTACTTGTACATATTTATTCTATTTATTTTATTTTGATAATATGTTCTGTTTTGTTGTCTGTCTCCCCCTTCTAGACTGTGAGCCCGCTGATGGGTAGGGACCGTCTCTATATGTTGCCAACTTGTGCTTCCCAAGCGCTTAGTACAGTGCTCTGCACACAGTAAGGGCTCAATAAATACGATTGAATGAATGAATGAATGCACATATATGTATATATGTTTGTACGTATTTATTACTCCATTTTACTTGTACATATTTATTCTATTTATTCTATTTTGATAATATGTTCTGTCTTGTTGTCTGTCTCCCCCTTCTAGACTGTGAGCCCGCTGATGGGTAGGGACCATCTCTATATGTTGCCAACTTGTACTTCCCAAGCGCTTAGTACAGTGCTCTGCACAGAGTAAGCGCTCAATAAATACGATTGAATGAATGAATGACTGAATGAATGTATGTCAAGCGCTATTCTAAGCGCTGGGGTAGATACAGGCTGATCAGGTTGGATGCAGTCCACGTTCCACATGGGGCTCACAGTCTTAATTCCCATTTTACAGGTGAGGTAACTGAGACACAGAGAAGTAAAGCGTCTTGCCAAGGTCACACAGCAGGCAAGGGGTGGAGATGGGATTAGAACCCAGGTCCTTCTGGCTCCCAGGCTCATCCTCCATCCACTAGGCCATGCTGCTTCTCGGACTCGGAGCTGAGAATTGCAGTTTCAGACAGACCAGATGAAAGCAAACTATTTGCTCCATTAAAAACAAGGAACAATCTGTCCCCAGTTAATGTTAAAGTATAGGGTGGCGGGGGGAAGCAGGGGAAAGGAAATTGAGTTTCAGAAAGAAGCAGGAAATGAGGGAGATTGTATGAATCCAAAGCCCCAAGTAGGCTATGCTAAATATGTGGATGGTTTTCCGTTCTGGGCTTTGCTCCCGAGCTCTGCTCTGCACACATAAGCGCTCAATAAATACGATTGATTGATTGATTGATTGATTGAGCTGACCTCGGAGGTAAGCTCTCACATTCGATCAGAGACATATCTGTAAGGTTACATTGCCGATTTGGGGCTTTCACCATTTTTACGGGAATCTCTGAGACAGGATCACGCCACCAACGGACCACGTGCTCAACTGTGTGAACTCTCCCAAGGACCAGTTTTCAACTTGGGAGGAAAGAATTCATTCGTGAAACATCTGGCTCATGTGAGAACATTCTCCGTCAGAGTAACGCGGCTAAAATAATAGGAGGTGGCAAGCGTAATTGCACTGGAATCTGCCCACAGCCGCGGTTTTCATGTGAACTGAAGCCTACAGAGATTTCCTTCTGAAACCTGAAAATGGTCGCAGGTTATTCCAAACCAAAAACTGTTTTTTTGTCTTTATGATAAGCATTTATGGAAAAGGATAAAGGGACAGATAATGCTGGGAGGCTGAGGGATGAAAGGGGGCAGCTGGGAACAGCCCCCGTGATCCTGCTTTCTCAAAATCAATCAATCAATCAATCAAACGTATTTATTGAGCGCTTACTATGTGCAGAGCACTGTACTAAGCGCTTGGGAAGTACAAATTGGCAACACATAAAGACAGTCCCTACCCAACAGTGGGCTCACAGTCTAAAAGGGGGAGACAGAGAACAGAACCAAACATACCAACAAAATAAAATAAATAGGATAGAAATGTACAAGTGAAATAAATAAATAGAGTAATAAATAGAGAAATAAATATGTACAACCATATATACATATATACAGGTCTTCTGTGGTGTCTGGTGCCAACTTGTTCTTCCCAAGCGCTTAGTACAGTGCTCTGCACACAGTAAGCGCTCAATAAATATGATTCTATTTATTTTATTTTGTTAATATGTTTTGTTTTGTTCTCTGTCTAGCCCTTACTATATGTTTATTTATATTTATATATATATATATTCCAGGAGGCCTTCCCAGACTGAGCCCCTTCCTTCCTCTCCCCCTGGTCCCCCTCTCCATCCCCCCATCTTACCTCCTTCCCTTCCCCACAGCACCTGTATATATGTATATATGTTTGTACATATTTATTACTCTATTTATGTATTTATTTATTTTACTTGTACATATCTATTCTGTTTATTTTATTTAGTTAGTATGTTTGGTTTTGTTCTCTGTCTCCCCCTTTTAGACTGTGAGCCCACTGTTGGGTAGGGACTGTCTCTCTATGTTGCCAACTTGGACTTCCCAAGCGCTTAGTCCAGTGCTCTGCACACAGTAAGCGCTCAATAAATACGATTGATTGATTGATTGATTGATTGAATGAATGAACGAATGGCGTGCTGGGAATTCCAGCATCACTATGTGCCCTGCTGACCTCCCTGCCTCCTGTCTCTCCCCACTCTAGTCCGTGCTTTACGCTGCTGCCCGGTTCAGGACCACAGAATCACCTTGCCCCCTCCTACCTTACCTCCCTGATTTCCTATTGCAACCTAGCCCACCCACTTTGCTCCTCTAATTCATTCAATCGTATCCTCACCATACCTCGTTCTCGCCTGTCCCGCCGTCGACCCCCGGCCCACATCATCCCCCTGGCCTGGAATGCCCCCAATCCCTCTGCCCATCAGCCGAGCTAGTTCTCTTCCTCCCTTCAAGGCCCTGCTGAGAGCTCACCTCCTCCAGGAGGCCTTCCCAGACTGAGCCCCCTCCTTCCTCTCCCCCTCGTCTCCCTCTCCATCCCCCTCATTTTATCTCCTTCCCTTCCCCACAGCACCTGTATATATGTGTATATGTTTGTACATATTAATTACTCTATTTATTTATTTATTTTACTTGTACATATCTATTCTATTTATTTTATTTTGTTAATATGTTTGGTTTTGTTCTCTGTCTCCCCCTTCTAGACTGTGAGCCCACTGTTGGGTAGGGACTGTTTCTATATGTTGCCAACTTGTACTTCCCAAGCGCTTAGTCCAGTGCGCTGCACACAGTAAGCGCTCAATAAATATGACTGATTGATTGATTGATGTATATGTGTTTGTACGTATTTATTACTCTGTTATTTATTTTACTTGTACCTATCTATTCTATTTATTTTATTTAGTTAGTATGTTTGGTTTTGTTCTCTGTCTCCCCCTTTTAGACTGTGAGCCCACTGTTGGGTAGGGACTGTCTCTATATGTTGCCAATTTGGACTTCCCAAGCGCTTAGTCCAGTGCTCTGCACACAGTAAGCGCTCAATAAATATGACTGATTGATTGATTGATTGATTGATTGATTGATTGATTGAATGAATGAACGAATGACGTGCTGGGAATTCCAGCATCACTATGTGCCCTGCTGACCTCCCTGCCTCCTGTCTCTCCCCACTCTAGTCCGTGCTTTACGCTGCTGCCCGGTTCAGGACCACAGAATCACCTTGCCCCCTCCTACCTTACCTCCCTGATTTCCTATTGCAACCTAGCCCACCCACTTTGCTCCTCTAATTCATTCAATCGTATCCTCACCGTACCTCGTTCTCGCCTGTCCCGCCGTCGACCCCCGGCCCACATCATCCCCCTGGCCTGAAATGCCCTCCCTCTGCACATCAGCCGAGCTAGTTCTCTTCCTCCCTTCAAGGCCCTGCTGAGAGCTCACCTCCTCCAGGAGGCCTTCCCAGACTGAGCCCCCTCCTTCCTCTCCCCCTCGTCTCCCTCTCCATCCCCCCCATTTTATCTCCTTCCCTTCCCCACAGCACCTGTATATATGTGTATATGTTTGTACATATTAATTACTCTATTTATTTATTTATTTTACTTGTACATATCTATTCTATTTATTTTATTTTGTTAATATGTTTGGTTTTGTTCTCTGTCTCCCCCTTCTAGACTGTGAGCCCACTGTTGGGTAGGGACTGTCTCTATATGTTGCCAACTTGTACTTCCCAAGCGCTTAGTCCAGTGCTCTGCACACAGTAAGCGCTCAATAAATATGACTGATTGATTGATTGATGTATATGTGTTTGTACGTATTTATTACTCTGTTATTTATTTTACTTGTACATATCTATTCTATTTATTTTATTTAGTTAGTATGTTTGGTTTTGTTCTCTGTCTCCCCCTTCTAGACTGTGAGCCCACTGTTGGGTAGGGACTGTCTCTATATGTTGCCAACTTGTACTTCCCAAGCGCTTAGTCCAGTGCTCTGCACACAGTAAGCGCTCAATAAATACGACTGATTGATTGATTGATTGATTGAATGAATGAACGAATGGCGTGCTGGGAATTCCAGCATCACTATGTGCCCTGCTGACCTCCCTGCCTCCTGTCTCTCCCCATTCTAGTCCATGCTTAACGCTGCTGCCCGGTTCAGGACCACAGAATCACCTTGCCCCCTCCTACCTTACCTCCCTGATTTCCTATTGCAGCCTAGCCCACCCACTTTGCTCCTTTAATTCATTCAATCGTATTTATTGAGCGCTTACTGTGTGCGGAGCACTGTACTAAGCTCTTGGGAAGTACAAGTTGGTAACATATAGAGATAGCGGGCTCACAGTCTGATGCCAACTTGGTCGCTGTACCTCGATCACATCTCTCTTGCCTCCAACCTCTTGCCCACCCTCATCCTGCCTCTGGTCTGGAACGCCATCCCTCTTCATGTCTGACAGACGATCGCTCTCCTCCCCTTCAGAGCACATTTCCCCCAAAAGGCCTTCCTCGTCTAAGCCTTCCTTTCCCCTACTACCTCTCCCTTCTGCGCCCGCCCTTGGATTTGCATCCCAGAGAAGCAGCGTGGCTCAGTGGAAAGAGCCCGGGCTTTGGAGTCAGAGGTCATGGGTTCAAATCCCGGCTCCGCCAATTGTCAGCTGTGTGACTTTGGGCAAGCCACTTCAATCAATCAATCAATCAATCGTATTTATTGAGCGCTTACTATGTGCAGAGCACTGTACTAAGCGCTTGGGAAGTACAAATTGGCAACACATAGAGACAGTCCCTACCCAACAGTGGGCTCACAGTCTAAAAGGGGGAGACAGAGAACAGAACCAAACATACCAACAAAATAAAATAAATAGGATAGAAATGTACAAGTAAAATAAATAAATAGAGTAATAAATATGTACAACCATATATACATATATACAGGTATATAAGTATACATATATACTTCACTTCTCTGGGCCTCAGTTCCCTCGTCTGTAAAATGGGGATGAAGACTGTGAGCCCCCCATGGGACAACCTGATCACCTTGTAACCTCCCCAGCACTTAGAATAGTGCTTTGCACATAGTAAGCACTTAATAAATGCCATCATTATTATTATTATTATTTACTCACCCTTCCCTCAGCCCTACAGGACTTATATGCATAGCTGTCATTTATTTATTTATATTAATGTCTGTATCCTCCTCCCCCAAGACTGTAAGCTCGTTGTGGACAGGGAACGTGTGTACCAACTCCATTACATTGTAATAATAATAATAATGATGATGGCATTTGTTAAGAATTTACTATGTGCAAAGCACTGTTCTAAGCACTGGGGGGATACATGGTGATCAGGTTGTCCCATGTGGGGCTCAAAATCTTAATCCCCATTTTACAGATGAGGTAACTGAGGCACGGAGAAGTTAAGTGACTTGCCCAAAGTCACTCAGCTGACAAGTGGTGGAGCCGGGATTAGAACCCACGACCTCTGACTCCCAAGCCCGGGCTCTTTCCACTGAGCCACGCTGCTTATCAACTCTCTCAAGCGCTTAGTACAGTGCTCTGCGCTTACTCTCTCAAGCGCTCAGTACGGTGCTCTGCACACAGAAAGCGCTCAATAAATACGATCGATTGATTAAACTGGCTGAAGAGGTTTTAGAATGAGGATTTCGGGATTGGGCCAACATTCCTATTCCTTTGTTTGTTTTCTGTGTTTTATGGTACGTGTTATGAGTTTACTATGTGTCAAGCACTGTCCTAAACGCTGTGATAGGTACAAGTCAATTAGGTTGGACGCAGTCCCTGTCCCACGTGGGGCTCACAGTCTTAAGTGGGAGGGAGAGCAGATGTTGAATCCCCATTTTACAGTTGAGGAAGCTGAGGCACAGGGAAGTTAAGTGACTCGCCCAAAGTCACACAGCTAGCAATTGGCAGAGCTGGGATTAGAACCCAGGTCCTTTGACTCCCAAGCCTGTGCTCTTTCCATTAGGCCACACTGCTTCCATGTCGTACTTCCAGGGAAGTTGCTTCCAGCGTGGGATTTGTTATATTGTTATACATCTTTAATATTAATTATGGTATTTGTACATCTTTAATATTAATTATGGTGTTTGTTAAGCACTTATTATGTGCCAATAAGTCCTGGGGTAAATACAAGCTATCAGGTCGGACACAGTCCTTGGGCTCACAGTCTAAGCAGTGGGGAGAACAGGTGTTAAATCACTATTTTAAAGTTGAGGAAACCGAGGCACGGAGCAGTTAAGTGATTTGCCCAAGGGCAAAGAGCAGACAAGCGGCAGATCCAGGATTAGAATCTAGGTTTGGAGAGAAATGATAGGAGGGAGATGTGGTGATAACTGGAGTGGAGTCATGGGAGGGTTTTTTGAAGGCTAGGGGAGATGTGAGCATGTGCGAAAGCAGTGGTGAAGAACCCATTGGAGAGCAAGCAGTTGATGAGGCCATCAGGGAGGGAAGAAGGGAAGAGACAAGTGCTTTGATAAGGGGTGAAGGGATGGGGTCCGATTTTGAGGAGGCAGGAGATCTCCTCTTGAGATACTGCTGGGAAAATAGGGAGAGACTTGAGAGGAGCGGAGGAGATTTTAGGGAGATCACACCTGATGGTTTTAATTTTCTCATTAAAATACGTGGCCAGGTCATGAGGGGTACGAGATGGGAAGACGGGGCTTGGGGGGAACAGGGGGTTTAAAAAGGGAATTTAACATCTGAAACAACTGGCAAGGCCAGTGGGCATGGGAGTGAAGAAGGATGGAGAAATAATGTTGCCAGGCAGAGGAGAGGGCAGAGTTAAAGCACGCAAATTGGGCCCGATGTCTGGATTTCCACCAGCGGTGCCCTGTAGCGTATGCACAGGAGCATGGAAAGTGGACTTTCTCTCTTCCTTCCTTCCTTCCTTCCTCTCCCCCTCGTCCCCCTCTCCATCCCCCGCATCTTACCTCCTTCCCCTCCCCACAGCACCTGTATATATGTACATATGTTTGTACATATTTATTACTCTATTTATTTACTTAACTTGTACCTATCTATTCTATTTATTTTATTTTGTTAGTATGTTTGGTTTTGTTCTCTGTCTCCCCCTTCTAGACTGTGAGCCCACTGTTGGGTAGGGACTGTCTCTATATGTTGCCAGCTTGTACTTCCCAAGCGCTTAGTACAGTGCTCTGCGCACAGTAAGCGCTCAACAAATACGATTGATTGATTGATTGGACTGCGGGTTGTGAGTTAGTGGTACCAGCTCAGCGACAGGACAGGGGAGAGAGGGTGGTGTCGAGGGTGTCGATTTGGTCATCGAGGGAATGTAATTTGGTTTTGAGGACTAAATGGGGGTGTGTGGGAGAGAAGGTGAGGAGGTTGTTGTCGGTTAGAGGGATTACAGAGTTGGTGAGGGTAGAGATTGTAGAGTGACTAGAGATGATATCGAGTGTGTGTCCGAACTGGTGAGTGGGTGAGGTTTGGTGGAGAAGGTCAGTGGAGTTCGGGCATGGTAGAAAACAGGCAGCCTGTTACAATTCCATCAGTAAAAGTTGGTAAATAGAAATATTCAATATAAATTAGACTTTCTTTTCTGCCGAATGACTTCTCTCCAGGCGCTCCAAATTAAATAATCTTTCAGCTTTCAAGGGCTCCCCAGGCCCATTCCATCCTCTCTCCCTAGCCAAAGTCTGAAGGTCAGAGACAAATCAAACTGAATACAGACACTCAGAGAGTTGGATGTCACCCCATCCCTCTAATTAACGAGCAGCATTTGACTTGAATGGGTTTTTTTTTTTTGCAACTAAGGAAAAATCATTTAATGAGTTTTATCACAAAGGACAGTGATGCTTCTGTTCCTGTAGCTCTGATCTGCAGCTTCTCTCGGTGGATATTAGTCCCATAAAGAGCAGGGCAGCCCAAAGGACTAGAATGGAGGCAGCGCACAAACATTTGGCTCAAAAAACACTAGCGCATTCACAAATTAATCCTCTTTAAAACCAGCTTGTCTCTCTAAAGCTGGTTTTGGGAGAAATCGCGCATGTGGTACTGAACTTGCAAAGAGGTTAAAGAGGAAAGGAAAAGACCGTGCTAGTACAGTCGAAATTGTTCAGCTAGTTTGCGGAACGGAGCCCTTTCACCGGTTCACAGAAACATTGAACCAAGATGGTACCTTAAGTAAAAAACATACTTGATCTTTGACAGGCATTGCCAGCTGCAGTGCTGAGCCAGTGGCAAATCAGTGGGCTGCGAGCGAGATTTTTCTTCTGTCTTCGAGATGCTGCGTGGTCTGGGGAAAAGAACATGAGCCTGAGAGTTAAGAGACTTGGGTTTTAATCGTGGCCCAGCCATGTGTCTGCTGTGTGTCCTTGGGTGAGTCATTTCACTTCTCTGGGCCTCAGGAACCTCATCTCTAAAGTCGGGATAATAATAAGAATAATGATGGCATTTATTTAGTGCTTACTATGTGCAAAGCTCTGTTCTAAGAGCTGGGGTGGTTACAACGTGATCAGGTTGTCCCACGGGGGGCTCGCAGTCTTAATCCCCATTTTTACAGATGAGGTCACTGAGGCCCAGAGAAGTGAAGTGACTTGCCCAAAGTCACACAGCTGACAATTGGCGGAGCAGGGATTTGAACCCATGACCTCTGACTCCAAAGCCCGGGCTCTTTCCACTGAGCCACGCTGCTTAAATCCTACTCCCTCCTAATTAGACTGTGAGCCCCAAGTGGGACAGGGACTGTGTCTGCCGAGAAGCAACGTGGCTCAATGGAAAAGAGCCCGGGCTTTGGATTCAGAGGTCGTGGGTTCAAATCCCTGCTCTGCCACTTGTCAGCTGTGTGACTTCGGGTAAGTCACTTAACTTCTCTGGGCCTCAGTTCCCTCATCTGTAAAATGGAGATGAAGACTGTAAGCCCCCCGTGGGACAACCTGATCACCTTGTAACCTCCCCAGTGCTTAGAGCAATGCTTTGCACATAGTAAGCACTTAATAAATGCCATCATCATTATTATTATTCTTAACTTGTACCTACCCCAAAGCTTAGCACACAGTAAGTACTTAAAAAGTTCTATTAATAATTATTCTAATTACTGTTATAATTATTATAGTAATAATATATTATATGCAATAATATATTATATATTAATATTATATAATACTATGCATTATTGTAGCATAATAATTATAATGATTATGATGATTATTGGCATGATGTTATTAAATACAATATATTGTGTGTTTATATAGTATAATTATGACATTATATTATTATAATAGTGATTGATAATGATAATAATAATTAAGGAGTCACCTTCTGAATGGCCTCTAACAATTTTCCCATTCGGCTGTAACACTGATCCCAGGTATTGATCCTAGCTCAGCCAATGGCATTAGAGAACTAAGCAATTTTATAGACAAGCTCAAGATAAACAGGTCTGTGGAGGGAATGCAACTGTCCCTGTAATCAAGTTCAAATATTTCTGCTTAGTTGTGATTTCCGTGATTTGCGAGCCTGATAAACCAGCTGACTCCCATTTTTAAAGCCTAAATGATTATGTTTTACATTTGCGCTTCCTGGCTAGTATTCTTGGGGGTTTTGACTTTGCCTACATAGAAGACTTCCTCTCTCCAGGAGGTGTGGGCTGATGGTAACCCCTTTGGAGGAATTCTACCCCCATTTCCTGAGGTAATGGTTTGGAGCATTTAAAGTTAATTGATTTGAACATTTATTTATTTATTTTACTTGTACATATCTATTCTATTTATTTTATTTTGTTAGTATGTTTGGTTTTGTTCTCTGTCTCCCCCTTTTAGAGGTGAGCCCACTGTTGGGTAGGGACTGTCTCTATATGTTGCCAATTTGTACTTCCCAAGCGCTTAGTACAGTGCTCTGCACAGAGTAAGCACTCAATAAATACAATTGATGATGATGATGATGATTAGTGGCTCATCCCACTTTTGAACACGTTTATGAAGGACAATAAACTTTTAAATTATTCTTTTCCTGTTCCTCTAGATTGGAAGCTTGTTTGGAGCAGGGAACACATCAACCAACTCTGCTGTACTGTATTCCCCCAGGCACTTATATGAAGCACTCAATAAATACCATTAATGCTACTAATTGATTGATATTCTGCTATCTCCATGACCAGAGCTTACAGACCTCTAACCACGTGTTGGGCTTTAATATCGGAAGCATTCCCTTTTTGGAAACCACAGTTCTATTTTGGAAGGTACGGAAAGAAAGGAATTAAAAGTCAGGCGTTATTGATTTGGTGGGGAAAGACCACCATTAAAATAATAAGAATAATAATAATAATAATAATAATAATGGCATTTGTTAAGTGCTTACTATGTGCAAAGCACTGTTCTAAGTGCTGGGGAGGTTACAAGGTGATCACGTTGTCCCATGGGGGGCTCACAGTCTTAATCCCCATTTTACAGATGAGGGAACTGAGGCCCAGAGAAGTGACTTGCCCAAAGTCACACAGCTGACAATTGGACACAATTGGACACAGTCCACGTCCCACATGGGGCTCACAATCTTAATCCCCATTTTACGGATAAGGTAACTGAGGCACAGAGAAGTTAAGTGACTTGCCTAAGGTCACAGAGCAGACGAGGGGCAGAGCCGGGATTGGAACCCACGACCTCTGACTGTTAGAACCGGGCTCTTTCCACTGCTTCTCGCGATTAAGGAAAAGTACCCACCGCTTGGCCTTCTTGGATCTACTGCTCAAAACTGGTGTTGAGGGGCCCTACCACGGGTCCAGCGGACAAAATCCTCAAATCCCATTAGGCGAGTGTGAGCAGAGACCAGACACTGGGGTGTGAGCCAAACAACTGCACACACCAGCAGTTTTATCTCAGGAACTTGTTGCGTCAGGAGGAGAAATAGCATGGAACAGAAGGGAATATTCTGCCTGAAGTAACAGAACAGCAAATAATAATAATAACGGTATTTATTAAGCGCTTACTATGTGCAAAGCACTGTTCTAAGCACGGGGGAAGTTACAAGGTGATCAGGTTGTCCCACGGGGGGCTCACAGTCTTAATCCCCATTTTACAGATGAGGGAACTGAAGCACAGAGAAGTGAAGTGACTTGCCCAAAGTCACACAGCTGACAATTGTCAGAGCCGGGACTTGAACCCATGACCTCTGACTCCAAAGCCCACGCTCTCTCCACTGAGCCACGCTGCTTCTCTAGCCACGCTGCTTCTCTTAAATAACTTCATTAAGGTAAGAGCTGCATGGCTAAGTGGGCTTCTTTTTATTGTCTCTATTATTATTATTATTAATAATAATGGTATTTGTTGCAAATAACTTCATTAAGGTAAGAGCTGCATGTCTAAATGGCCTCTATTATTATTATTATTAATACTAATAATTACATTAATAATAATAATGGTATTTGTTAAGGGCTTACTATGTGCCAGGCACTGTACTAAGCGCTGGGGGGAGAATACAAGGAAATCGGGTTGGACACAGTCCCTGTCCCACAACATGCTCACAGTTTTAATCCCCATTTTACAGATGAGGTGCCTGAGGCACAGAGAAGTGAAGTGACTTACCCAAGGTCACACAGCAGGCAAGTGGGGGAGCCGGGATTAGAACCTATGACCTTCTAACTCCCAGGCCCGTGGTCTATCCAATAGGCCATGCTGCTTCTCTTGTACTTGTACTTCCCAAGCGCTTAGTACAGTGCTCTGCACACAGTAAGCGCTCAATAAAGACTATTGATTGATTGATTGATTCTCTATTAGGCCATTACCCCAATGAGGACACTTACTCCCGTTTGTAGTGATCCATTTATTAACCCACAACCATCGCAAGTTATTTCTTTGGAAGCTCTCTTAGGACATCACAAAGGACATCCATTTATTAATCCACAACCATCGCAAGTTATTTCTTTGGAAGCTCTCTTAGGACATCACAAAGGACATTCCAGAAAGCTCCAGACATTTGACAAAAAATGTTGTAATTTATAATTCTGCACACATTTTAAAAATACCTATACCCATTCAACTACTACTGGTAGTGAGTAATAATTGTAGACTGTATTAAGCTCTTACTATGAGTAATAATTGTAGAATTTATTAAGCTCTATTAAAGATGTTTTTCATTAAGTGATTACTGTATGTCAAGCACAGTACTAAGCGCTGGGTAGGTACAAGGTAAGCAGATTGACACAGTTTCTCTTCCACACAGGCCTACACTCTAACAGCTATTTTAGCTCCATTTTACAGGTGAGGAAATTGAGGCACAGACAGTTAAGTAATAATAATAATGATGGCATTTATTAAGCGCTTACTATGTGCAAAGCACTGTTCTAAGCGCTGGATGACTTACCCAAGGTCACACACAGGAAGCCAGTGGCAGAGTTGGGGCTAGAACCCAGGTCTTCTGACTCACATGTTCTTTCCATTAGGCCACACTGCCTATTCAACTACCAATTACTTTCAGACTGTGAGAAGCCTGAGGGACAGGGAATGCGTCTAATGCCCACCTTTGTATTCTCTTCCAGCGCTTAGTACGGTACTTTGCATGAAGTATACGCTTAATAAATAATATTATTACTACTACAACTACTATTACTACTGGTAGGTTGTTCTTGCAAAGCATTAATATAAGGTCAAGTTAAGCCCATATGGTTTTGCTAACGTAATTCAGACAGTACCTTTCTATGAAAAGACATTAAAAATTCACACAAGTATAAAGTCGGAAAATTCATTTCAAATGCTACAATATGAAGTATTTTTTTCTCTATTATTCCTCTAGACAGTTTGATTATACATTGTTGGAGGAGCCCGATTCATATTCGCTGCACATAGAGCCTTTCGTAAGACTCTTTCCCATTCACTGAATATAAATATTTCCTCTAAATAATTACATTCATGTCAAACACTGTAATCTGTTTTCAGAGCTCTCTGTGATAGGAAACCATATTACTAAGTCCAAATTGGACTGTTATTTGTCTCATTTTCAATTTTATTTTGGCCTATTTTTCCTAAGGGAACTATCAGCCTTTATTCAATAGTATAAGCTGATATAACTTGCTTTTCAAGCATGTACAGTAATATGCTCATTCCTCTCCTAGGTTGTAAAAAGCATAACGTACCCATGTCACATTTAACCACATTTATAAACATTGCGGAAGGAGTGTGAGAATTCTCCAAGTCCGCTCAGATATTTGCTTATTTCAAATTCAGAACTTAACTCTGACCGGGCCCACATAGCTCCCATTCAACGAGTTGCAACCAGAGAAGTAATAAGTACAGACCAAAATCACATTCCTAATTTACCCAGATAACTGCTCTTCGTACAGTGCTCTGCATGCAGTAAGTGCTCAGCAGATACCACTGATTGATCCTGATTGATAAGAGATCTTTTTTGGTCTAGGACTTGTGTCTGACCCATCTGACTGGTGATTCTCTGGCAGATCCACGACAAGAGATACGTCGGGCAAGCTCCCTGGTCGGCTGGGAAGCAGGCAGCCACGATTCATCCATTTTTTAGAGCCCACTGTTGGGTAGGGACTGTCTCTATATGTTGCCAACTTGTACTTCCCAAGCGCTTAGTACAGTGCTCTGCACACAGTAAGCACTCAATAAATACGATGGATTGATTGATTGATCCAACTTCCCTCCACAAGCTCTGTCTAACACGATCGAGGCAAATTAGGTTAATTTCCTAAATGGTAACAATCAAACACCCCATGCCACTCCTCCTTGGGCTGAAAACAAAGTTAGAACCGCAAAGGCACTCCCCCTTAGATTCTTTTTTTTTAATATATTTTCAAACTGATCCACTACTCCCCCAGTGTAAGACACGCCAGGAGAAGAGAAATCTCTCTGGATGCTTACAAATCATCTCTAAGATGATCCTTGAATGCCCTAATTTTCCAAGGTACCACAAGGGTTTAGGAAATGAACCCTTGATTTTTTTTTTTAAAAGAACTACTTCTACGAGGAATATCAAAAGTATTTAGCGAGTCGACAAAATAACATTTCCCCCTGTGGTTTTTTTTTCTAATAAGATATAAACGTCTTATTAGATTAACCTTGGGCAGAGGCAGCATCGGGTATGTCACTAGGCACCTCCTGCAATTCATCCCCTGCCGGGGGTTCACTTTCGACTGGAGATTTCTTCTCCTCCTGCAATTGGGGATCTCCCGCAGGGCAGTCATTCTGCTGGGGAACTGCAGGCCTTTCATGGCTAGCCTCCTCCGCACTTGGGTCTGTGCCCAGTGGGCTTGCTTCAGGACTGATCCCTGTAACCTCTGTGCCCTCTGTGCCCTCTGTGCCCTCTGGACTAGCTTCGATACCGATTCCTGTAACCTCCCCTTCACTTGCCTCTGTGCCCTCCGGACTAGTAACCTCTCCCGCCCCTGACTCTGTGCCCCCTGGACCAGTTTCCACATTGACTGCTGCCACTTGAACCGCATCGGCATTGCCACGCTCCGGACTTCTTTCAGCATCGCCAGCTTCCTCCGTGATAGCTCCCGGATCCTCGGAATCAGCTTGGATTATTGCGGCCACCTCCGTGCGGTCCTCTGTAGCTCCCGGAATTTCTCCAGAGGCCACTTTTGCGGACTCTACTGCATCTACGTCACTGGCCGCTGAGCTTTCTTCACCGGGTTCTGCGGGGTCTGCATCTTCACCTTTCAAAAATCCATCCCATTCCCCCGCAAAAAAGTAGAAATGAAAAGAGAAGCAGGAAAATAAAAAGTTAACCCATCTGTGTTCAACTGGTCAAAAGTACATTGCATAGATTTTATTGATGCAAGTCTCTGGATGAGACTTTTCATGCGTAAAATGTAAGGAATCGTCCCGCGGCAACTGTTATCTCTAACCCTGCACGGTGAGCCCTTTAACTGATCCAAAAAATTGGATCATTTCTGGGTGGGGAAGAAGGTATGATTTAGAGCAAAGGACTTACAGCAAAGAATCTGAAGGAATTAAATATAAAAGCCACTGGATTTTAATGATAATAATTGTGGTATTTTTTTAGACTGTGAGCCCATTGTTGGATATGTTGTCAACTTGTACTTCCCAAGCGCTTAGTACAGTGCTCTGCACACAGTAAGCGCTCAATAAATACAATTGATTGATTGATTGATTATCTGTTAAGTACTTACTACGTGCCAAGCACTGTGGTAGAGATGAGATAATCAAGTTAGTACCAGCCCCTCTCCCACAAGGGGCTCACAATCTAAGGGGGAGAAACAACAGTTATTGAATCCCCATTTTACTGAGGAGGAAACTGAGGCACAGGGAAGTTAAGTGACTTGCCCAAGGTCACACAGCAGCCAAGTGAGAGAGATCGGATTAAAACACTGGTCTAGGCCTGCCATTTTTTCACTAGGCCCTGCTGATCTTTAGGAATCTGAGGTTTCTGTCTTTTTGGATGCCAGAGACTAAGAAAAAATATATTACTATCATGGTTGTTTCTATCATTATTATTATTATTATTACTGCGGCAGACATTTTCTGGTATTAAGTGCTTACATGGTACAAAGCACTGTACTAATTAATGGGGTAGATATGAGGAAAGAACTTATCGTCCCTGTCCCACAAGTGATTCACAGTTTGTGTGGAGGAAGAAAGGCATACAGGACAAGAATTGAATATAAGTCATACGAGAACAAGTGAAACTGCACTCATTTTTATATAAATATCACTAGTAAAAATGAGCAGATTAAACAGGACTTGGAGCAACATGCTTCTGATACTTCCCTGCTCCATGTGAACAATCCGTGGTCAGAATCCTCAGTCATTAATTCATTCAATTGTGTTTATTGAGCTCTTACTCTGTGTAGAGCACTGTACTAAGCGCTTTGGAAAGTACAATATGAAAATAAACAGCGGCATTCCCTGCTCCCAGTGCTCTATGGGCTTGGAAGATCGGTTGGATCAGGGAAGAGGAGGAGGGAGGCTCTTTTAGCCTGTGAGCCCACTGTTGGGTAGGGACTGTCTCTATATGTTGCCAACTTGTACTTCCCAAGCGCTTAGTACAGTGCTCTGCACACAGTAAGTGCTCAATAAATACGATTGATTGATTGATTGATCATCTGGAGGCCAAGTGGCATTGTAGGAGTTTCTGGTCGCATGACTGCAAGCAGAACTCGTGCTTTAAATGGTGGGAAACTTCTAGCATCCGGTCCTAGAACTACCAGAGTAAGGTTAAAAAAGAAAAAAACAAATCATAATTTAGGAAGGACAATTATGGGACCAAAATTTGAACAGGATGGTGACTTGGGATGGCCCAAGAGCCTGCCAATATAATAGATGTTAACTTGTAAACCTTGATTTTTTTGGTTTGGAAACTCTGGCCGCGATTGCGAAAACCAAGCTATTCCAAATTGGTGAGACCTACGAGATCGGGTTTCGGAGGTGGGAAGACAGTTTACAACAACAGACCTCTCCCTGGTCAGAACACACCCAAAATAAAAGACAAAAACAGGACAGAGCAGGTAACAACTCTCGAGAACCAGGGAAATAAATGTGGTCAGGATTCATTAGCATTCAGAACGCTTCCAACCAGAAAAACCAAGCCATCAGAGCATATCATCATCATCATCATAATAATAATGGCATTTGTTAAGCGCTTGCTTTGTGCAAAGCACTGTTCTAAGCGCTGGGGAGGTTACAAGGTGATCGGGTTGTCCCATGGGGGGGCTCACAGTCTTCATCCCCATTTTACAGATGAGGGAACTGAGGCACAGAGAAGTGAAGTGACCTGCCCAAAGTCACACAGCTGACAATTGGAGGAGCCGGGATTTGAACCCGTGACCTCTGACTCCAAAGCCCGGGCTCTTTCCACTCAGCCACACTGCTTCTCCAATGATGGCATTTATTAAGCACTTACTCCGTGCAAAGCACCGTTCTAAGCGCTGGGGAGGTTACAAAGTGGTCAGGTTGTCCCACGGGGGGGCTCACAGTCTTAATCCCCATTTTACAGATGAGGTAACTGAGGCACAGAGAAGTTAAGCGACTTACCCAAAGTCACACAGCTGACAATTGGCGGAGCCGGGATTTGAACCCATGACCTCTGACTCCAAAGCCCGGGCTCTTTCTACTGAGCCACGCTGCTTCTCATCTCAACACTGACTGAGCCTACTAGGCACTGGGGAATGTATACTGGAAGTAAAAGACGCCATCGCTACCCGTGAAGAGCTTTCAAGACAGTCCATCGTATTTATTGAGCACATACAGTCTGCAGAGCACTGTACTAAGTGCTTGGGAGAGTACAACATAATATAACAGACACATTCCCTGCCCACAGTGAGCTTGCAGTCCGATCGCAGGGCTTAGGCTCTGCCAACATTCACCTACCCGTCCAACCTTGGTGGTTAGACTTCATTATCATCATTCATTCATTCATTCATTCAATCGTATTTATTGAGTGCTTACTGTGTGCAGAGCACTGCACTAAGCGCTTGGGAGGTACAAGTTGGCAACATATAGAGACGGTCCCTACCCAACAGTGGGCTCACAGTCTAGAAGGGGCAAGGATAGTGTCTTCAAACTCGAGCGCATATTACAGCGGTCTAAACGCAGTAGGTGCTTAATAAATACTGTCGAATGGTTGAGACTAATGTCGACTGATTGATTGAAACACGGACGTTGATTCCAAAGGAATCAAGTAGCGAAGCAGCGTGCCCCAGCGAATAGTCCCCTTTTAGACTGTGAGCCCACTGTTGGGTAGGGACTGTCTCTATATGTTACCAATTTGTACTTCCCAAGCGCTTAGTACAGTGCTCTGCACACAGTAAGCGCTCAATAAATACGATTGATGATGAATAGAGCACAGACTTAGGAGTCAGGTGGATCTGGGTTCTAATACCAACTTGTCTGCTGTGCCCCTTTGGGCGAGTCACTTAGCTTCTCTGTGCCTCAGTTACCTCATCTGAAAAGTGGGGATTAAGACTGCGAGCTCCACGTCCAACCTGATTATCGTGTATCTACCCCAGCGCTTAGTACCGTGCCTGCCACTCAGTAAGTGCTTAACAAATACCATAAAAGAGGAAGACAAAAGGAAGGTGAGACGAAATCTAAGGAATACCTGGAGGAAGCTCATCCGCTTTGGTTCTCTCTTGCAAACTGGCCATCCGATCTGTATACCTGGCTCGGTCTGAAGTGAATGTTCGGTAAGCCTGAAAATAAAACACGTTCTCTTTCATTCCAGAGTTCTGCCCTTCACACTTGGAAACACCAAGTTCTAGGGATACAATTCCCAAATAACTAGAAGTGGAGCATGATGTGGTGAGCGTGTTTGTGTCTATACGGATGCAAGAGAGAAGAAAACACTGGAATCATGAAACAAAAACACTGGTTACCACTCCATGCCCATTCCATTTTTTTATCAAATCAATCAATCAATCATATTTATTGAGCGCTTACTATGTGCAGAGCACTGTACTAAGCGCTTGGGAAGTACAAATTGGCAACATATAGAGACAGTCCCTACCCAACAGTGGGCTCACAGTCTAAAAGGGGGAGACAGAGAACAAAACCAAACATACTAACAAAATAAAATAAATAGAATAGATATGTACAAGTAAAATAAATAAATAAATAAATAAATAGAGTAATAAATATGTACAAACATATATACATATATACAGGTGCTGTGGGGAAGGGAAGGAGGTAAGGTGGGGGGATGGAGGGGGGACGATCAATCAATCGTATTTATTGAGCACTTACTGTGTGCAGAGCACTGTACTAAGCGCTCGGGAAGTACAAATTGGCAACATATAGAGACAGTCCCTACCCAACATTGGGCTCACAGTCTAAAAGGGGGAGACAGAGAACAAAACCAAACATACTGACAAAATAAAATAAATAGAATAGATATGTACAAGTAAAATAAATAAATAAATAGAGTAATAAATATGTACAAACATATATACATATATACAGGTGCTGTGGGGAAGGGAAGGAGGTAAGATGGGGGGATGGAGAGGGGGACGATCAATCAATCGTATTTATTGAGCGCTTACTGTGTGCAGAGCACTCTATTAAAAGTTTTGCCATGCAATCCTAAGCAAAGGAAGAGAATAGAGAACTGGTATGTCATAAGGTGAGGAGAATTAAAAACATGGAAGGTGGGATAGGGGAACAAGTTAGCAAACTATGCTAGAAACTTCACACACACCTAGAAAGCGACATATTAATTTTTAAATTTGATTAATTTATATTTTAGTGTTGAGAAAGAACTGTTTGCGGGCGTGAGCGCCCATGACAAATGATTCTAGAATTCAAATTGGAACAGTTGCAGTCCTTCGCTATGCAACAACGAACTCAGGTAATATTAAACTATCACTTTGATTGTAGATAACTCACATAATTCTTTCAGCTTATGTTCACGCTACCTTCTTGCTTTCCATTCATAATAGGGAAATACCCCAAAAGATTAGACTTTTAGACTGTGAGCCCACTGTTGGGTAGGGACTGTCTCTATATGTTGCCAACTTGTACTTCCCAAGCGCTTAGTACAGTGCTCTGCACACAGTAAGCGCTCAATAAATACGATTGATGATGATGATGATTGATGATTAAAATAGCCCAATTAAAATTTTCATTAGAATCTTTTACATTATTTCACGATACTGCTCCTCTACGTGGAGCAATTTTTACGAAGAACATAATCATAGCGATACAATGAAATAATGTAAAAGATTCTATTTATTTATTTATTTTACTTGTACATATCTATTCTATTTATTTTATTCTGTTAGTATGTTTGGTTTTCTTCTCTGTCTCCCCCTTTTAGACTGTGAGCCCACTGTTGGGTAGGGACCGTCTCTATATGTTGCCAATTTGTACTTCCCAAGCGCTTAGTACAGTGCTCTGCACACAGTAAGCGCTCAATAAATACGATTGATGATGATGATGATGAATAAATACGATTGATGATGATGATGATTGATGATTAAACTAGCCCAATTAAAATTTTCATTAGAATCTTTTACATTATTTCACGATACTGCTCCTCTACGTCGAGCAATTTTTACGAAGAACATAATCATAGCGATACAATGAAATAATGTAAAAGATTCTATTTATTTATTTATTTTACTTGTACATATCTATTCTATTTATTTTATTCTGTTAGTATGTTTGGTTTTCTTCTCTGTCTCCCCCTTTTAGACTGTGAGCCCACTGTTGGGTAGGGACCGTCTCTATATGTTGCCAATTTGTACTTCCCAAGCGCTTAGTACAGTGCTCTGCACACAGTAAGCGCTCAATAAATACGATTGATGATGATGATGATGATGATTCTAATGAATCAGGATGAAAATTCCCAACCAGGAAGCAGCATGGCCCACTGAAAAGAGCGCGGGCCCCAGAGTCACAGGATCTGGATTCTAATCCCAGCTCTGCCACTTACCAGCCGTGTGACCTTGGGAATGGCATTTAACTTCTCTGTGCCTCAGTTTCCTTCATTATAAAATGGGAATTAGATACTTGTTCCCCCTCCTACTTAGTCCGTGAGCCCCATGTGGGACAGGGCTTGTGATTGATGTCATTTAACTTGTATCTACTCCGGCGCTTAGAACAGTGCTTGGCACATAGTAAGCGCTTAACAAATGCCAGCATTATTAAATACTATTAAAAACAATTGAACTAGGATTTAAAATCTCATAGCAGTCTTCTAATCGAGAACTCTAATGGATATTTCAGTATATACTCTTACATAAATAATGCTGATATGTCAACAACTAATAGTTGAAGGAACTGTGAGCCCACTGTTGGGTAGGGACCGTCTCTATATGTTGCCAACTTGTACTTCCCAAGCGCTTAGGACAGTGCTCTGCACACAGTAAGCGCTCAATAAATACGATTGATTGATTGATTGATTGAAAAATACTTTGAAAATATAAAATCCCAATTAAAAATCCAAGTTACGATGCCATACAGTTATCTATCAATAGACAGTATTTATTGGGTGCTTACTATGTGCTGGGCACCATACTAAGTGCTTGGGAGAGTGCAATATAATGAAGTTAGACATGTTCCCTCACCACAATGAGCTTACAATCTAGAGGGGGAGATGGACATTAATATAAATAAATAAAATTAATTACGGCTAAGTACTAATTAGAGTCCACCCAGTGGCCAAAGATACATTTTCAAATAGGAATAATAGGGTAATTTTTGCAAAGCACTTACATAATATCCACCGCCACTAACAGTCACACCTACGAACAGATAGTAGATCATATTGGACCCGGGTAATCCAGGGACACCACTGGATGACATCTGGCGAAGAGAGGCTGGAAAATCAATTTTAAAAACCGTTAGCCCTCCGCTACTGAAGCACAGGACTATTCTGGACAATGGCACTGCAGCAGCATTTTTTTCCTTCAAAGCATTTGGAGTCTAATACATCATGTACAACCAGTCATCCAATAAATGTCGTAAACTTGGAAAATATCTCACGGAACACGCAAGCGCTTAGTACAGTGCCCTGCACACAGTAAGCGCTCGGTTGAATGAATTACACTCAGCAGTCTCCTGACTTATTGACTATGGTTTTTTAAAACCGTCATTAAATACTCATTTGTTCATTCAATCGCGTTTATTGAGCGCTTACTGTGTGCAGAGCACCGTGCTAAGCGCTTGGGAAGTACATAGGATCATATTCTTAAAAGAATAACAAGAGAATTTTCAAGTCACTTGAAGCTGTGAAATGTCTATATTTTAATAGCAGATACTATTCGTACACTATGCGCAGTCGGCTACTAACACATGGCAGATTTAGGTGGAAAAACAGTTTAAAATCTGGAACTAAACTACCGGTTTTTAACGATTTTCCAATAATTTTTAGATAAAATTAAAACAAGATAAAAACACAGAGAGAGGGGAATAAGGGCCAAAATTTATAATAATGAGCAGTTAAGATGGTACTACAGCAGTATGTGTCTTTCACACAAATGGAATTTGAAGGTTATCTTTCAGGGTTTACTAAAATTATGCAAATCCAAGTTACCTACTAGTATGAATGACTCAATGAGCCGTAGTTGTACTAAGTAGCAAATGTAAAGGAGTCATAATGATATTTATTAAGCCCTTACTGTGGGCTGAGCACGGCTGAGAAAGGATAAAAAAAGTGGGAAATAATTTTTAGATAAAATTAAAACAAGATAAAAACACAGAGAGAGGGGAATAAGGGCCAAAATTTATAATAATGAGCAGTTAAGATGATACTACAGCAGTATGTGTCTTTCACACAAATGGAATTTGAAGGTTACCTTTCAGGGTGTACTAAAATTATGCAAATCCAAGTTACCTACTAGTATGAATGACTCAATGAGCTGTAGTTGTACTAAGTAGCAAATGTAAAGGCGTCATAATGATATTTATTAAGCCCTTACTGTGGGCTGAGCACAGCTGATAAAGGATAAAAAAAAAGTGGGAAATTAGAGGGGAATGGCGACAGATACATAAGCGATAATAATAATAATGGCATTTATTAAGTGCTTACTATGTGCAAAGGACTGTCCCTATGTGTTGCCAACTTGTACTTCCCAAGCGCTTAGTACAGTGCTCTGCACACAGTAAGCGCTCAATAAATATGATTGATTGATTGATTGCAAAGCAGAGATGAAACAATAAAACAGCAAAACAAGGACAAATGCATAAAATAAAAACAAAAAATCAAAAGGATTCTGTAGCTAGAGATGCAGAATTTCAGGCTCCTTGTGGGTCAGAGTCCAAGGCACGCCCATAGCCGCAACAACTACACAATCAATCGATGATATTTATTGAGCGCTTACTGCGCGCAGAGCACTGCACTAAATGCTTAGGAGAGTATACTACAATAAAGAATTGTGGTACTTTTAAGCGCTCACTATGTGCCGAGCACCGTTCTAAGCGCTGAGCAGAGTTAGTAGACATCATGACCTCAGCCCACAAGGAGCTTACGGTCTTTGGGAGAGATAGACATTACAATAAATTTCAGAAAGGGGAAATGGTAGAGTATGAGGCTATTTACAGAAGCGGTCTGGGGTTGGGGTGAGTATCAAAGGGTTTAAGTGTAGAGTTGACAGTGTGGGGAGGATGGGGAGGGGAAACGAGGGCTCAGTCTTCGCAGGAGATGCGATTTTAGGACGGTTCTGAATAATGGTGGGCCGTAGGATATGAACGGGGAGGGAGTTCTAGATGCGAGGGAGGACACGTGCGAGGGGTTGGTGGTGGGATGGACGAGTCTGAGGTAAAGAGAGTGTCTTAAAGCCAAACGTAAGAAGTCTCTGTTTGATGGATGGGCAACCACTGGAGGCTTTCGAGAAGTGGGGAAATATGGGCTGAATGGATTTTCCAAAGAAATGATCTGGGCAGAAGGGAGAAGTATGGACCGGAGTGGGGAGAGATGGGAGGCAGGGAGGTCGGCGAGGAGGCTTACTGCAGTAGTCAAGGCGGGAGACAATAAACGCTTGGATCACCGTGGTAACAGTTTTGATGGAAAGTAAGGAGAATTTTAGAGATATTGTGAAGGCAAAACCTACACGTTTTCATGACATACTGAACGTGTGGGTTGAATGAGAGAGATGAGTCCAGGGTAACGCCAGCAGTCACTATATTCTACTGTACAACAGAGAGATAAATATATCTCTCTCTAAGATACATGTTTTAAAATATAATCTGTTAAAAGGATGATTTACTACTCTAAAGCTGCAACGTATAATTATCATACTACACTCACACTGGAGTGCAATTTTAGTCCTCATCACAGTAAGAGAGCTACAGGGAGATTTCTCAGGAAAGGCCAATGGAAAACAAACGGCCATGAGAGAGAGTTGAGAGTGAGAACGGGGATTGCGACGGTGCCGCCAAAAACCATACGGAGATTTAGCCGGAGATCCCGTCAGGAGTCTGACTTGGAATGTTGTTAATAATAAATGGGAAACGTACGTTGCTACAAAAAAAAATGTTGAAACAGCAGACAAAAGGCCACGGCCAGGGTCATCTTTATCATCCCTTGCCCCTCCCAGACTAGTGACAGCTGCCCTATCTTGACAAGACCGAAACAACAACTCTTCCTATCCTTGTCCTCTTTCCCTCCCTAAGGGGGAAAGTTTTCCCTAGGCCACGCCGCTACTATTGAGTTGTATTTTCACAAGCATTTAGTATGGAGCTGGGGGTAGCGGGGTACATAGTAATCGCTTAATAATAAATACCACTGGTCGACTGAATGATGGAAAATGGAAAGGACTGTGGCCTGTCAGTACACCCTAACAGACAGAGACCCCCCTGCCAAGACAAGATGAGGAAAAAAAGGCCCACACAAAGAGATGGGAAGACCAAAACAGACAAACTACCAGGAAGACACAGATTCCTTCCGAGGTGATGGATAGGGCAGGGGCTGAGCACTGAGCTGGGAGGGATTTCAAACCAGAGATCTCTGAGGGAGACCCCCAAATAATAATAATGATGGCATTTGTTAAGCGCTTACTATGTGCAAAGCACTGTTTTAAGCGCTGGGGGGATACAAGGTGATCAGGTTGTCCCACGTGGGGCTCACAGTCTTAATCCCCATTTTAATCATAATAATAATGGCATTTTATTAAGCGCTTACTATGTGCAAAGCACCGTTCTAAATGCTGGGGGGATACAAGGTGATCAGGTTGTCCCACGTGGGGCTCACAGTCTTAATCCCCATTTTAATAATAATAATAATAATGGCATTTTATTAAGCACTTACTATGTGCAAAGCACCATTCTAAGTGCTGGGGGGATAAAAGGTGATCAGGTTGTCCCACGTGGGGCTCACAGTCTTCATCCCCATTTTAATAATAATAATAATGGCATTTTATTAAGCACTTACTGTGTGCAAAACACTGTTCTAAGTGCTGGGGGGATACAAGGTGATCAGGTTGTCCCACGTGGGGCTCACAGTCTTCATCCCCATTTTAATAATAATAATAATAATGGCATTTTATTAAGCGCTTACTATGTGCAAAGCACTGTTCTAAGCGCTGGGGGGGGGATACAAGGTGATCAGGTTGTCCCACGTGGGGCTCACAGTCTTAATCCCCATTTTAATAATAATAATAATGGCATTTTATTAAGCACTTACTATGTGCAAAGCACTGTTCTAAATGCTGGGGGGATACAAGGTGATCAGGTTGTGCCACGGGGGGCTCACGGTCTTAATCCCCATTTTATTAATAATAATAATGGAATTTTATTAAGCACTTACTATGTGCAAAGCACCATTCTAAGCGCTGGGGGAGATACAAGGTGATCAGGTTGTCCCACATGGGGCTCACAGTCTTAATCCCCATTTTAATAATAATAATAATGGCATTTTATTAAGCGCTTATTATGTGCAAAGCGCCGTTCTAAGCGCTGGGGAGATACAAGGTGATCAGGTTGTCCCACGTGGGGCTCACAGTCTTAATCCCCATTTTCATAATAATAATAATAATGGCATTTTATTAAGCACTTACTATGTGCGAAGCACTGTTCTAAGCGCTGGGAAGGTTACAAGGTGATCAGGTTGGCCATGAGGGGCTCACAGGTTTAATCCCCATTTTACAGATGAGGGAACTGAGGCACAGAGAATAACAATAATAATAATAATAATAATAATAATAATAATAATAATAATAATAATAATAGCCTGCCCCTGCTCCATTTTCTCTTCCCAGAGCCCCTTACCCTGTCCCTGTTCATTCATTCATTCATTCAACCGTATTTATTGAGCGCTTACTGTGTGCAGAGAACACTGTACTAAGCACTGGGGAGGTTACAAGGTGATCAGGTTGTCCCACGGGGGGCTCACAGTTTTAATCCTCATTTTACAGATGAGGGAACTGAGGCCCAGAGAAGTGAAGTGACTTGCCCCAAGGCACCCAGCTGACAATTGGCGGAGCGGGGATTTGAACCCATGATAATAATAATAATGGTATTTGTTAAGCGCTTACTATGTGCAGAGCACTGTTCTAAGCGCTGGGGAGGTTACAAGGCGATCAGGCTGTCCCACGAGGGGCTCACAGTTTTAATCCCCATTTTACAGATGAGGTAACTGAGGCACAGAGAATAATAATAATAATAATGGCATTTATTAAGCACTTACTATGTGTAGAGCACTGTTCTAAGCACAGGGAAGGTTACAAGGCAATCAGGCTGTCCCACGAGGGGCTCACAGTTTTAATCCCCATTTTACTGATGAGGTAACTGAGGCACAGAGAATAATAATAATAATGGTGTTTATTAAGCGCTTACTGTGTGCAGAGCACTGTTCTAGGCGCTGGGAAGGTTATAAGGTGATCATATTGTCCCACGAGGGGCTCACAGTTTCAATCACCATTTTACAGATGAGGTAACTGAGGCACAGAGAATAATAATAATAATAATAATAATGGCATTTATCAAGCGCTTACTATGTGCAGAGCACTGTTCTAAGCACTGGGAAGGCTACAAGGCAATCAGGCTGTCCCACGAGGGGCTCACAGTTTTGATCCCCATTTTACAGATGAGGTAACTGAGGCACAGAGAATAATAATAATAATAATGGCATTTATTAAGCGCTTACTATGTGCAGAGCACTGTTCTAAGCGCTGGGAAGGTTACAAGGTGATCAGGTTGTCCCACATGGGGCTCACAGTCTTAATCCCCATTTTACAGATGAGGGAACTGAGGCCCAGAGAAGTGAAGTGACTTGCCCAAAGTCACACAGCTGGCAACTGGCAGAGCCGGGATTCGAACCCATGACCTCTGACTCCAAAGTTGGCAACATTAAGAGATGGTCCCTACCCAACAGTGGGCTCACATAGTAAGCGCTTAATAAATGCCATTATTATTATTATTATTGTTATCGCCTTCTCCCGTCTACCCCATTCCACTACCCCCATGGGCCGCCTTGTAACCTCCCCAGCGCTTAGAACAGTGCTTTGCACATAGTAAGCGCTTAATAAATGCCATTATTATTATTATTATTATCTCCTTCTCCCGTCTACCCCATTCCACTACCCCCATGGGCCGCCTTGTAACCTCCCCGGCGCTTAGAACAGTGCTTTGCACATAGTAAGCGCTTAATAAATGCCATTATTATTATTATTATCTCCTTCTCCCGTCTACCCCATTCCACTACCCCCATGGGCCGCCTTGTAACCTCCCAGGCGCTTAGAACAGTGCTTTGCACATAGTAAGCGCTTAATAAATGCCATCATTATTATTATTATTATTATCTCCTTCTCCCCTCTACCCCATTCCACTACCCCCACGGGCCACCTTGTAACCTCCCCAGCGCTTAGAACAGTACTTTGCACATAGTAAGCGCTTAATAAATGCCATTATTATTATTATCCCCTTCTCCTGTCTACCCCATTCCACTACCCCCATGGGCCGCCTTCTAACCTCCCCGGCGCCTAGAACAGTACTTTGCACATAGTAAGCGCTTAATAAATGCCATTATTATTATCCCCTTCTCCTGTCTACCCCATTCCACTACCCCCATGGGCCACCTTGTAACCTCTCCAGCGCTTAGAACAGTGCTTTGCACATAGTAAACGCTTAATAAATGCCATTATTATTATTATTATCCCCTTCTCCCGTCTATCCAATTCCACTACCCCCATGGGCCACCTTGTAACCTCCCCGGCGCTTAGAACAGTGCTTTGCACATAGTAAGCGCTTAATAAATACCATCATTATTATCATTATTATCTCCTTCTCCTGTCTACCCCATTCCACTACCCCCATGGGCCTCCTTGTAACCTCCCCAGCGCTTAGAACAGTACTTGGCACATAGTAAGTGCTTAATAAATGCCATTATTATTATTATTATTATCTCCTTCTCCCGTCTACCCCATTCCGCTACCCCCACGGGCCGCCTTGTAACCTCCCCGGCGCTTAGAACAGTGCTTTGCACATAGTAAACGCTTAATAAATGCCATTATTATTATTATCCCCTTCTCCTGTCTATCCCATTCCACTACCCCCATGGGCCGCCTTGTAACCTCCCCAGCGCTTAGAACAGTACTTTGCACATAGTAAGCGCTTAATAAATGCCATCATTATTATTATTATTATCTCCTTCTCCCGTCTACCCCATTCCGCTACCCCCACGGGCCGCCTTGTAACCTCCCCGGCGCTTAGAACAGTGCTTTGCACATAGTAAACGCTTAATAAATGCCGTTATTATTATTATCCCCTTCTCCTGTCTATCCCATTCCACTACCCCCATGGGCCACCTTGTAACCTCTCCAGCGCTTAGAACAGTACTTTGCACATAGTAAGCGCTTAATAAATGCCATTATTATTATTATCCCCTTCTCCCGTCTAACCCATTCCACTACCCCCATGGGCCGCCTTGTAACCTCTCCAGCGCTTAGAACAGTGCTTTGCACATAGTAAACGCTTAATAAATGCCATTATTATTATTATTATTTTATCTCCTTCTCTTGCCTACCCCATTCCACTGCCCCCATGGGCCACCCTGTAACCTCCCCAGCGCTTAGAACAGTGCTTGGCACATAGTAAGCGCTTAATAAATGCCATTATTATTATTATTATCTCCTTCTCCCGTCTACCCCATTCCACTACCCCCACGGGCCGCCTTGTAACCTCCCCAGCGCTTAGAACAGTGCTTTGCACATAGTAAGCGCTTAATAAATGCCATTATTATTATTATTATCCCCTTCTCCCGTCTATCCAATTCCACTACCCCCATGGGCCACCTTGTAACCTCCCCGGCGCTTAGAACAGTGCTTGGCACATAGTAAGCGCTTAATAAATGCCATTATTATTATTATCTCCTTCTGTCTTATCCCATTCCACTACCCCCACGGGCCGCCCTGTAACCTCCCCGGCCTTTAGAACAGTGCTTTGCACATAGTAAACTTTTAATAAATGCCATTATTATTATTATTACTCCTTCTCCTGTCTACCCCATTCCACTACCCCCATGGGCCGCCTTGTAACCTCCCCAGCGCTTAGAACAGTGCTTTGCACATAGTAAGCGCTTAATAAATGCCATCATTATTATTATTATTATCTCCTTCTCCCGTCTACCCCATTCCACTACCCCCATGGGCCGCCTTGTAACCTCCCCGGCGCTTAGAACAGTACTTTGCACATAGTAAGCGCTTAATAAATGCCATCATTATTATCATTATTATCTCCTTCTCCCGTCTACCCCATTCCACTACCCCCATGGGCCTCCTTGTAACCTCCCCAGCGCTTAGAACAGTACTTTGCACATAGTAAGCGCTTAATAAATGCCATCATTATTATCATTATTATCTCCTTCTCATGTCTACCCCATTCCACTACCCCCATGGGCCTCCTTGTAACCTCCCCAGCGCTTAGAACAGTGCTTGGCACATAGTAAGCGCTTAATAAATGCCATTATTATTATCTCCTTCTCCCGTCTACCCCATTCCACTACCCCCATGGGCCGCCCTGTAACCTCCCCGGCCTTTAGAACAGTGCTTTGCACATAGTAAACTTTTAATAAATGCCATTATTATTATTATTATCCCCTTCTCCCGTCTACCCCATTCCACTACCCCCATGGGCCGCCTTGTAACCTCCCCAGCGCTTAGAACAGTACTTTGCACATAGTAAACGCTTAATAAATGCCATTATTATTATTATTATTATTATTACTCCTTCTCCTGTCTACCCCATTCCACCACCCCCATGGGCCGCCTTGTAACCTCCCCGGCGCTTAGAACAGTACTTTGCACATAGTAAGCGCTTAATAAATGCCATCATTATTATCATTATTATCTCCTTCTCCCGTCTACCCCATTCCACTACCCCCATGGGCCTCCTTGTAACCTCCCCAGCGCTTAGAACAGTACTTTGCACATAGTAAGCGCTTAATAAATGCCATCATTATTATCATTATTATCTCCTTCTCATGTCTACCCCATTCCACTACCCCCATGGGCCTCCTTGTAACCTCCCCAGCGCTTAGAACAGTGCTTGGCACATAGTAAGCGCTTAATAAATGCCATTATTATTATCTCCTTCTCCCGTCTACCCCATTCCACTACCCCCATGGGCCGCCCTGTAACCTCCCCGGCCTTTAGAACAGTGCTTTGCACATAGTAAACTTTTAATAAATGCCATTATTATTATTATTATCCCCTTCTCCCGTCTACCCCATTCCACTACCCCCATGGGCCGCCTTGTAACCTCCCCAGCGCTTAGAACAGTACTTTGCACATAGTAAACGCTTAATAAATGCCATTATTATTATTATTATTATTATTACTCCTTCTCCTGTCTACCCCATTCCACCACCCCCATGGGCCGCCTTGTAACCTCCCCAGCGCTTAGAACAGTGCTTTGCACATAGTAAACGCTTAATAAATGCCATTATTATTATTATTATTATTATTATCTCCTTCTCCTGTCTACCCCATTCCACTACCCCCATGGGCCGCCTTGTAACCTCCCCAGCGCTTAGAACAGTACTTTGCACATAGTAAGCGCTTAATAAATGCCATCATTATTATTATTATTATCTCCTTCTCCCGTCTACTCCATTCCGCTACCCCCACGGGCCGCCTTGTAACCTCCCCGGCGCTTAGAACAGTGCTTTGCACATAGTAAACGCTTAATAAATGCCATTATTATTATTATCCCCTTCTCCTGTCTATCCCATTCCACTACCCCCATGGGCCACCTTGTAACCTCCCCAGCGCTTAGAACAGTACTTTGCACATAGTAAGCGCTTAATAAATGCCATTATTATTATTATCCCCTTCTCCCGTCTAACCCATTCCACTACCCCCATGGGCCGCCTTGTAACCTCTCCAGCGCTTAGAACAGTGCTTTGCACATAGTAAACGCTTAATAAATGCCATTATTATTATTATTATTATTTTATCTCCTTCTCTTGCCTACCCCATTCCACTGCCCCCATGGGCCACCCTGTAACCTCCCCAGCGCTTAGAACAGTGCTTGGCACATAGTAAGCGCTTAATAAATGCCATTATTATTATTATTATTATCTCCTTCTCCCGTCTACCCCATTCCACTACCCCCATGGGCCTCCTTGTAACCTCCCCAGCGCTTAGAACAGTACTTTGCACATAGTAAGCGCTTAATAAATGCCATCATTATTATCATTATTATCTCCTTCTCCTGTCTACCCCATTCCACTACCCCCATGGGCCTCCTTGTAACCTCCCCAGCGCTTAGAACAGTGCTTGGCACATAGTAAGCGCTTAATAAATGCCATTATTATTATCTCCTTCTCCCGTCTACCCCATTCCACTACCCCCACGGGCCGCCCTGTAACCTCCCCGGCCTTTAGAAC
The DNA here is from genome assembly GCF_015852505.1 of Tachyglossus aculeatus. Classification (NCBI taxonomy): domain Eukaryota; kingdom Metazoa; phylum Chordata; class Mammalia; order Monotremata; family Tachyglossidae; genus Tachyglossus; species Tachyglossus aculeatus. The sequence goes on from NC_052077.1 coordinate 14,042,261, forward strand.
AGTGCTTTGCACATAGTAAACTTTTAATAAATGCCATTATTATTATTATTATCCCCTTCTCCCGTCTACCCCATTCCACTACCCCCATGGGCCGCCTTGTAACCTCCCCGGCGCTTAGAACAGTACTTTGCACATAGTAAGCGCTTAATAAATGCCATCATTATTATCATTATTATCTCCTTCTCCTGTCTTATCCCATTCCACTACCCCCATGGGCCTCCTTGTAACCTCCCCAGCGCTTAGAACAGTACTTTGCACATAGTAAGCGCTTAATAAATGCCATTATCATTATCATTATTATTATTATCTCCTCCCGTGTATCCCATTCCTCCCCCCGGTACCTATCCTGCGTCTGCCCGTTGCCCCTGGATTTTGCCCCCATCCCTCCCCGGTGGCTCGTTGCCCCGGTAACCTGCCTCCACCCGGGTACCCCCTGCCCCCGGCAACGTCCAGCTTGTCCTTCCCCAGCGCTCAGTACAGTGCTGCTCAGGCGGGAGGCGCTCAATAAATCCGACGGGAAGGATGAACGAGGGGCTCTTACCGTGCCTCCCGAGGAGCGAGGCGCTGGCGGGGGCCCTGAGGGGCAGAGCCAGCGCCTGCCACACCGCCCGGCCCAGAGACATCGCGCCCCGCGGCTGCCGATGCACAGCACCGCGGCGGAGGGCACTGCCAGCCCCGCCCACAAAGACGCCAACCCCACGGAATAACCAGGTTGGCATTGGTTCAGAATCAGAATAATACTAATAATAACAATAATAACAACAATAATAATACTAATACTACTACTAATAATGGGATTTCTAGCCCGGGAGCCCGTTGGTGGGGAGGGCCCCTCTCTCTATGGTGCCAACTTGGACTTCCCACTGTTGGGTAGGGACCGTCTCTCTATGTTGCCAATTTGTCCTTCCCAAGCGCTTAGTACAGTGCTCTGCACACAGTCAGCGCTCAGTAAATACGATTGATGATGATGATGATTCATTCATTCACTCATTCAATTGTATTTATTGAGCGCTTACTGCGTGTATTCATCCATTCATTCAATCGTATTTACTGAGCGCTTCCTGGGTGCGGAGCACTGGACTAAGCGCTTGGGAAGGACAAGCTGGCAACAGAGGGAGGCGGTGCCGACCCAACTTCACCTGTACTTCATTCATTCATTCAATCACATTTATTCATTCATTCAATCACATTTATTCATTCATTCAATCGTATTTACTAAGCGCTTCCTGTGTGCAGAGCACTGGACTAAGCGCTTGGGAAGGACAAGCTGGCAACAGAGAGGGACGGTCCCCACCCAACTTCACCTGAACTTCATTCAATCACATTTATTCATTCATTCCTTCATTCAATCGTATTTATTGAGCGCTTCCTGTGTGCGGAGCACTGTACTGAGCGCTTGGGAAGGACAAGTTGGCAACAGAGAGAGACGGTCCCCACCCAACTTCACCTGTACTTCATTCATTCATTCACTCCTTCAATCGTATTTATTGAGCGCTGTGTGCATACATTCATTCATTCAATCGTATTTATTGAGCGCTTACTGTGTGCACAGCACTGGACTAAGCGCTTGGGAAGGACAAGCTGGCAACATAGAGAGACGGTCCCTACCCAACAGTGGGCTCACAGTCTAGAAGGGGGAGACAGACAACAAAACAAAACATATTAACAAAATAAAATAAATAGAATATGTACAAGTAAAATAATAGAGTAATAAATACATACAAACATCTATACATATATAGAGGTGCTGTGGGGAAGGGAAGGAGGTAAGGCATGGGGGGTAGGGAGGGGAAGGAAGGGGAGAGGAATCCATTCATTCAATCGTATTTATTGAGCGCTTACTGTGTGCAGAGCACTGGACTACGCGCTTGGGAAGTACAAGTTGGCAACATATAGGGACAGTCCCTACCCAACAGTGGGCTCACAGTCTAGAAGGGGGAGACAGACAACAAAACAAAACATATTGACAAAATAAAATAGAATATGTACAAGTAAAATAGAGTAATAAGTCCGTACAAACATATATACAGGTGCTGTGGAGAGGGGAAGGAGGTAAGGCAGGGGGATGGGGAGGGGGAGAGGAATTCATTCATTCATTCAATCGTATTTATTGAGCGCTTACTGTGTGCGGAGCACTGTTTCACTGTCCAGGTGGCTGTTTTCCAAAAGTTAAACCATTTTTTTAATTTTGGAAAACTGAAGGGATTGTGAGCCTGATGCCTACCCGTCCTGTGGGCCTGGGATAGCCACCAGGCCGGGCTCAGAAACCCGGCTCCTAGAGACTGAACAGTTTTCTCGAAAAATGATCCAGGCAGCAGACTGAAGTACGGACTGGAGAGGGAGGGACAGGACATATATATGTGTATATATATATATATATATATATATGTTTGTACATATTTATTACTCTATTTATTTATTTATTTTACTTGTACATATCTATTCTATTTATTTTATTTTGTTAGTATGTTTGGTTTTGTTCTCTGTCTCCCCCTTTTAGACTGTGAGCCCACTGTTGGGTAGGGACCGTCTCTATATGTTGCCAACTTGGACTTCCCAAGCACTTAGTACAGTGCTCTGCACACAGTAAGCACTCAATAAATACGATTGATGATGATGGTGATGATGATGAGGCAGGGAGGCCAGCAAGGAGACTGATGCAGCAGTCAAACCCTTCCATTTTCCAAAATTTGACAAATTCATTTAACTTAGAGAAAACAGCCACCTGGGCAATCAAATCACTCCATTTTTAAAAATGGTATTTGTTAAGCCCTTACTGTGTACCAAGTCACTATTTTAAGCACTGAGGTACGTACAAGTTTTATCGGGTTGGTTTCTCCAAGGCCCACGCTCTATAAACTAGACCACCTTGCTTCTCCCAGAATTTCTTCTACACACTCTGGAGTATTCCTCAAGCTATCACACAGGAGGCTTTTAATAAAAATTTACTGATGACGATGAGGTTAAATAGAAATAAGTTCAGGAACTCCTTTTCTAGATGTTTTTATTTATAGATTTCAGGATGCAGCACACATGTTGATGCGATACATAGTCAGAGTGAGGGTTTTTTTCCCATATTAGTCTTCAGAATGATGATCAAGAATGTCAGATGTTGCACACCTATGACAGTCAGGGAAAAAACACACACTGTTAGTAAAAAAAAAAAAAAGTTTTATTCTCAGCTTATTATATGCCAGGCACTGTTCTAAGCGCTGGATAAAGACGTACGGGGCAAAAACTGAAGCCAAGAGTCTATCTACCTACCATCTTCTAGACTGTGAGCCCACTGGTGCGTAGGGACCGTCTCTATATGTTGCCAACTTGTCCTTCCCAAGCGCTTCGTACAGTGCTCTGCACACAGTAGGCGCTCAATAAGTACGACTGAATGAATGAATCTACTGGGCATCTTTGGATATTTTTCATTCGGGCATCTTACTGACGGAAAGGAACGCGGCATGGCCAAGTGGAAAGAGCATGGGCCTGCCTGGAAGTGACAGGACCTGGGTTCTAAACTTACCTCGGCCACCTGCTTGCTGTGTGACTATGGGCAAGTCACTTAAGTTCTTTGTGCCTCAGTTTCCTCATCGGTAAAATGGGAATTAAATACCCGTTCTCCCTTTTACTTAGACTGTGAGCCTGTCGAACCTGATAAACTTGCATCTACCCCAGTGCTTAGAACAGTGCTTGACACATAGTAAGCACTTAACAGATATCATTAAAAAAGCCCTGTAACTGTGCCAGCCACTTCGTAAAAATCCAAGTTACATTTTTTGCAGAGAGGAATAATTGAGTCAAGTTGGATTTGGGCTAGCGTGAGCGGGATTTTTGTTTAGAAAAATAATTACGTCACAGGGCGAGAGTCTGATTTGTGGCGTAAAGCTCCCCGAGAAACTAAATATACAGGCTTTCAGAACAACAAAGGGAGAAAGCCCTAACATTTACTCTGCCCAGGAAGTGTTGCCTTCTAGTTGAACGGAAAATCCTTACAGACTTACCTCGGGCAACCGAACGGGTCCCACTGTTTCATTCCAATCCATTCCTTCTTTTATATTCTAAAACATCTTCATTATGCTGATGGATGAGCTGGAAAATAATAGCAGTTAAATTAGTTTATCCCATTTATTGAGTGCTTCGTGTATACAGAGCACTGCGTTAAAGCACTCGGGAGAGTACAAGAGAACAGATTCATTCATTCAATGACAATTATTAAGTGCTGAGCACTGTGCCAAGCACTCGGGAGAGTATAACAGAACTGGTCGACGCGTTCCCTGCCCATTAAGGAGCTTACAGACTGTTTCCAACCTGATTAGGTTGTGCCTACCCCAGGGCTTAGAACAGCGCATGACACATAGTAAGCACTTAAATACTATTACTATTACTAGAGGACTCTTCCACCAGCAGCATGGCTTAGTATACAGAGCGCTGGCCTGTACTTCCCAAGCGCTTAGTACAGTGCTCTGCACACAGTGAGCGCTCAATACAATTGAATGAATGAATGGGAATCAGGTCATGGGTTCTAATCCTGCCTCCACCACTCATCTGCCATGTGGCCTGGGCAAACGGCTTCACCTCTCTGGGCCTGTTACCTCCTCTGTAAAATGGGGATCGAGACCGTGAGCTCCACAGGGGAGAGGGACTGTGTCCAACCTGATTTGCTTGTATCCACCCCAGCACTTAGTACAGTGCCTCACACCTAGTAAGCACTTAAGCACTATTATTATTATTTATTTAATTTGTACATATTTATTCTATTTATTTTATCTTGTTAATATGTTTCGTTCTCTGTGTCCCCCTTCTAGACTGTGAGCCCGCTGTTGGGTAGGGACCGCCTCTAGATGTTGCCAACTTGTACTTCCCAAGTGCTTAGTACAGTGCTCTGCACACAGTAAGCGCTCAATAAATACGATTGAATGAATGAATGATTGTTATTATTATCATGAAGCCGCCCACCACCACCGGCACGTCCTTCAGTTGAGACCCGTGAAACATTCATGGGAATTTTTCTACTCTTTCCCTCTCTGTCCTTTCTCTCTCCTGCCTCCTCAATATTCTCCTACTTATCATTTATTTTATTGTCCATCTCCCCTGCTAGACTGTAAACTGCTTGAGGCTAGGGATCACACCTACTCATTCCATTGCATTCTCCCGAGTGCTTAGTACAGCGTTCTGCCCATGGTAGGTGCTCAATTAATACTCTTGATTGATTAGGTTTATCGACTGTGAGCCCACTGTTGGGTAGGGTCTGTCTCTCTATGTTGCCAACTTGTCCTTCCCAAGTGCTTAGTACAGTGCTCTGCACTCCGTAAGCGCTCAATAAATACGATTGAATGAATGAATGAATGATTGTTATTATTATTATTAAGCCGCCCACCACCACCGGCACGTCCTTCAGTTGAGACCCGTGAAACATTCATGGGAATTTTTCTACTCTTTCCCTCTCTGTCCTTTCTCCCTCCTGCCTCCTCAATATTCTCCTACTTATCATTTATTTTATTGTCCATCTCCCCTGCTAGACTGTAAACTGCTTGAGGCTAGGGATCACACCTACTCATTCCAGTGCATTCTCCCGAGTGCTTAGTACAGCGTTCTGCCCATGGTAGGTGCTCAATTAATACTCTTGATTGATTAGGTTTATCGACTGTGAGCCCACTGTTGGGTAGGGTCTGTCTCTGTATGTTGCCAACTTGTCCTTCCCAAGTGCTTAGTACAGTGCTCTGCACTCCGTAAGCGCTCAATAAATACGATTGAATGAATGAATGAATGAATTATTGTTATTATTACTATTAAGCCGCCCACCACTACCGGCACGTCCTTCAGTTGAGACCCATGAAACATTCATGGGAATTTTTCTACTCTTTCCCTCTCTGTCCTTTCTCCCTCCTGCCTCCTCAATATTCTCCTACTTATAATTTATTTTATTGTCCATCTCCCCTGCTAGACTGTAAACTGCTTGAGGCTAGGGATAACACCTACTCATTCCAGTGCATTCTCCCGAGTGCTTAGTACAGCGTTCTGCCCATGGTAGGTGCTCAATTAATAATAATAATAATGTTGGCATTTGTTAAGCGCTTACTATGTGCAAAGCACTGTTCTAAGCGCTGGGGGGGATACAAAGTGATCAGGTTGTCCCGTGTGGGGTTCACAGTCTTAATCCCCATTTTACAGATGAGGTAACTGAGGCTCAGAGAAGTTAAGTGACTTGCCCAAGGTCACACAGCAGACATGTGGCGGAGCCAGGATTCGAACCCATGACCTCTGACTCCAAAGCCCGGGATCTTTCCAGAGCCACGCTGCTTCTCTGATTAGGTCTCTGATCTAATACTCTTGATTGATTAGGTTTATCGACTCTGAGCCCACTGTTGGGTAGGGTCTGTCTCTATATGTTGCCAACTTGTCCTTCCCAAGGGCTTAGTACAGTGCTCTGCACACAGTAAGCGCTCAATAAATACGATCGATTGATTGATTGATCTAGTCTCAGCCTGGTTTTCTGACCCTCAGCTCTCCGACTCCTCACTTCTGTCCTCGCATCACATCTGCTGGCGGTGTCCGCAGGCGGCAGCTCCGAAGGACCGAGGTCTCTCCCTGCCATAGACTTGCCCTCTGCCATCTTTCGCGCGAGTCTGATGCAGAGAAAGTGGTGTGGAGCTAGGGCCTTCCCGCATCAAAAATGGCAGGAGAGGTGGTTGTTTCTTTACGGTATTTGTTAAGTGACTTCTATGCGCTTATTTGAAGCGCTGAAGCAGGCGCAAAGTATACACTCTGTGTCTCACAAGGGCCTCAGTCATCATCATCATCATCATCCATCGTATTTATTGAGCGCTTACTATGTGCAGTCTTAATCCCCATTGAGCAGATGAGGTGACGGAGGCCCAGAGAAATGAGGTGACTTGCCCAAAGTCACAAGGCAGACAAGTGGAAGAGGCCAGATTACGTCCGCTGACGCCCAGCCCTGGGCTCTTTTCTGCTTGCAGGCGGGTATCGTTTCCCTCCGGTTATTCAATTTTCTCACCATTTTCTTCAAGGCAAGTTGCATTTTTCTCCCGGGTTTATTCCACTGAGCTTACTCACATTTTGTCCTCACTGCCCCAGGGGAAGATTTAGGGGTAATACCTCTACCTACTATAAGAAATAAAGACTGAAATAAAGAAAAAAGACTTAAGGAAGATAGCTAAGGCTAAAAAAAAAAACCTTCCACGAGGCTGAAGAAACTTTGAAGGTAACCTGCTCTTATTCCATTCTTCAGTGACTTCTATTTCTTTTTGTCTAGGCCATTCCTCTCTCCTCTACCTACCCATGCATTTGATCGACGAATCGTATTTATTGAGTGCTTACTCAATAAATTGTATTAAGTGCTTGGCGGAGACAACAAGATAAGTGTCGGCAGGCGTGATCTCTGCCCAAGTCGTACGTTTCCTGTTCTCAAGGAGCATACATCATCATCATCAGTCGTATTTATTGAGCGCTTACTATGTGCAGAGCACTGTACTGAGCGCTTGGGAAGTACAAATCGGCAACATATAGAGACAGTCCCTACCCAACAGTGGGCTCACAGTCTAAAAGAGAAGCGGCGTGGCTCAGCGGAAAAAGCCCGGGCTTTGGAGTCAGAGGTCATGGGTTCAAATCCCGGCTCCACCACCTGTCAACTGTGTGACTTGGGGCAAGTCACTTCACTTCTCTGGGCCTCAGTTCCCTCGTCTGTAAAAAATGGGGATGGAGACTGTGAGCCCCCCGTGGGACAACCTGATCACCTTGTAAATTCCCCAGCGCTTAGAACAGTGCTCTGCACATAGGAAGCGCTTAATAAAATGCCATTATTATTATTATTATTAATAAAAGCCCATATTGCCCGTATTGAATGTCTATGGTGTGCAAAACACCGCACTAAGCACTTGGGGAAGTACAATACAGCATGTCTTAGTAGAAAGAGCATGGGCCTGAGAGTTAAGAGGACCTGAGTTCTAATCTCCGCTCTGTCACTTCCTTGCTGAGTGCCCTTGAATACGCCACTTTTCTGTGCATCATTTTCCTCATCTCTAAAATAGGGATTCAACAGCTTAGACTTTAAGCCCCGAGCGGGACCGGGGCTTGAGGCCGACTGATATCTTGACTCCAACCCAGCGCTTGGTACCTAGTAAGCGCTTAGCAGATGCCACAAATGCTATTATTATTGTTGTTGCCTTTTGTTCTCCCCATTTGTATTTCAATCAGTGGTACTTAGGGAGCACTTACAGTGAGCAGAGCACTGCACTAAGCGCTTGGGAGAGTACAATCCACCACTCCATATAGTTTCAGGTACTTACGAAGGCCCAGAGAAACACACTGGTGCCAAGGATCAGGCCGACTTGCAGCCACTTGGGTTTGGCGTTCTCGTCTCGGAGGTTGAACGTGGACCGGGTCGAAACTGCAAAATACCAGAAATTATCATCATCATCATCACCACCATCCATGGTAGTTGTTGAGCGCTTACGATGACGCGCAGGGCCGTACTGAAGTTCGATCTGGTGCGGAGCCGGAAAATCATTACTTGCTCAGATACTGACGAGGCCTACGACCAGATATTCTTAGTGCTGGATGGTTTGGGGGGGCTTGTTTTTAAATAAAAGAGGGCACCCCCCTCTCAGGTGTGCTGAGGGCCAGCATGGGGAGTGGATGCTTCAGGGGGAAATGTTTCCTCAGCTACTGCTGGGAGGAGGGAGATGTGGGATACACAACGTGCTGACGACAATAACACACCCACGTGAAGTGCTGGGGGGAGGAAGGAGAGATGTGGGATACACAACGTGACTGAGGGACGACAATAACACCCTCACGTGAAGCGTGGGAGAAGGGAGGACGGGGCGAGTTGGCGTGGGGAGGTGAGTTCGACGGACTGATTTAAGAAACGAAGTGCGGAGGGAGGAGTCAGGCACCCGAAATGAAGGGAGGAGAAGGGGACGCCCCAATAATAATAATAATTGGCATTTGTTAAGCGCTTACTATGTGCAAAGCACTGTTCTAAGCGCTGGGGAGGATACAGGGTGATCAGGTTGTCCCACGTGGGGCTCACAGTCTTCATCCCCATTTTACAGACGAGGGAACTGAGGCCCAGTGAAGTGACTTGCCCAAGATCAAGCAGCAGACGTGTGGCGGAGTCGGCATTCGAACCCATGACCTCTGACTCCAAAGCCCGGGCTCTCTCCACTGAGCCGCGCGGCTTGTTTAGCACTTACTGCGTGCAGAGGATTGTGTTAAGGGCTTGGGGGAGTGCAATATAACAGAGTTGGGAGACACATTCCCTGCCCACAACGAGCTTACAGTCTAGAGTGGGAGACAGGCGGTAATATAAATCATCATCATCATCATCAATCGTATTTATTGAGCGCTTACTGCGTGCAGAGCACTGGACTAAGCGCTTGGGAAGTACAAATTGGCAACATATAGAGACAGTCCCTACCCAACAGTGGGCTTGCAGTCTAAATAAAGGTGGCACATAAACGCTATGGGGCTGAGGGGCGAGTAAATGGGTCATCATCATCATCATCATCAGTCGTATTTATTGAGCGCTTACTGTGTGCAGAGCACTGTACTAAGCGCTTGGGAAGTACAAGTTGGCAACATATAGAGACGGTCCCTACCCAACAGCGGGCTCACAGTCTAAAAGGGGGAGACAGAGAACAAAACCAAACAAACTAACAAAATAAAATAAATAGAATAGATATGTATAAGTAAAATAAATAAATAAATAGAGCAATAAGCACTGTTCTAAGCGCTGGAGAAGATACAGGGTAATCAGGTGGGGCTCACTCTTTTAATCCCCCTTTTACAGATGAGGGAACTGAGGCACAGAGAATAATAACAAGGTGATGAGGTTGTCCCACGGGGAGCTCACAGTCTCAATCCCCATTTTACAGATGAGGGAACTGAGGCCCAGAGAAGTGAAGTGACTTGCCCAAAGTCCCACAGCTGACAAGTGGCGGAGTCGGGATTTGAACCCATGACCTCTGATTCCCAATCCCGGGCTCTTTCCACTGAGCCACGCTGCTCGCTGATTGATGGATTGAAGCAGCACGTCGTAGTGGCCACAGCCCGGGCGTCATGGGTTCTAATCCCGCCTATGCCACTTGTCTGCTGTGTGACCTTGGCCAAGTCACTTCACTTCTCTGGGCCTCAGTTCCCCCATCTGTAAAACGGGGATCGAGACCGTGAGCCCCACGTGGGACAGGGACTGTGTCCAACCCCATTTGCTTGTATCCACCTCGGCGGTGCCTGGCACACGGTAAGCACTTAAATACCATAAAAGAATAGGCATTAAATTCCTATTTTACTGATAAGGAAACTGATCAGTGACATTTATAATAATGTTGGTATTTGTTAAGCGCTTATTATGTGCCAAGCACTGTTCTAAGCGCTGGGGGGGATACAAGGTGATCAGGTTGCCCCACGTGGGGCTCACAGTCTCCATCCCCATTTGACAGATGAGGGAACTGAGGCCCAGAGAAGTGACTTTGCCCAAGGTCACCCAGAAGCTGTGGCTCACAGTCTCCATCCCCATTTGACAGATGAGGGAACTGAGGCCCAGAGAAGTGACTTTGCCCAAGGTCACCCAGCAGCTGTGGCTCACAGTCTCCATCCCCATTTGACAGATGAGAGAACCGAGGCCCAGAGAAGTGACTTTGCCCAAGGTCACCCAGCAGATGTGGCTCACAGTCTCCATCCCCATTTGGCAGATGAGGGAACTGAGGCCCAGAGAAGTGACTTTGCCCAAGGTCACCCAGCAGATGTGGCTCACAGTCTCCATCCCCATTTGACAGATGAGGGAACTGAGGCCCAGAGAAGTGACTTTGCCCAAGGTCACCCAGCAGATACGGCTCACAGTCTCCATCCCCATTTGACAGATGAGGGAACTGAGGCCCAGAGAAGTGACTTTGCCCAAGGTCACCCAGCAGACAATCGGCGGAACCGGGATTAGAACCCACGACCTCTGACACCCGGGCGGAGCAGACTCCGCCACTTGTCAGCTGTGTGACTTTGGGCAAGTCACTTCACTTCTCTGGGCCTCAGTTCCCTCAACGCTTAATACCATTATTATTATTATTAATCCCCGTTTTCCAGATGAGGTAACTGAGGCACAGAGAAGTGAAGTGGCTTGCCTAAGGTCACACAGCGGCCAAGTGGCGGAGCCAGGAGTAGAACTCACGACCTTCCGACTCCCAGGCTTGGGTTCTAGCCACTAGGCCATGCCGCCTCTCTAATAGCCTAGTGGAAAGGGCACGGGTCTGGGCGTCAGAAGGACCTGGGTTCTAATTCTGGAGCTGCCACATGTCTGTTAATGTTTGGTTTTGTTCTCTGTCTCCCCCTTCTAGACCGTGAACCCGCTGTTGGGTAGGGCCCGTCTCTAGATGTTGCCGACTTGTCCTTCCCAAGCGCTTAGTACAGTGCTCTGCACACAGTAAGTGCTCAATAAATACGATTGAATGAATGAATGAACCTGTAAAATGGGGATTAAGGCTGTGAGCCCCATGTGGGACAACCTGATCACCTTGTACCCGCCCCCGCAGGGCTTAGAACAGTGCTTGGCACATAGTAATAATAATAATGGCATTTATTAAGCGCTTACTATGTGCCAAGCACTGTCCTAAGCACTGGGGAGGTTACGAGGTGACGAGGCTGCCCCATGGGGGGCTCAGTATTAATCCAGAGGTCATGGGTTCGAATCCCAGCTCTGCCACATGTCTGCTGTGTGACCTTGGGCAAAGTCACTTCTCTGGGCCTCAGTTCCCTCATCTGTCAAATGGGGATGGAGACTGTGAGCCACATCTGCTGGGTGACCTTGGGCAAAGTCACTTCTCTGTGCCTCAGTTCCCTCATCTGTCAAATGGGGATGAAGACTGTGAGCCCCCCTTTGTGGGACAACCTGATCATCTTGTATTTCCCCCCCCCAGCGCTTAGGACAGTGCTTTGCACATAGTAAGCGCTTAATAAATGCCATTATTATTATTATTATTATTATTATTATTGTTATAATCCCCGCTTGACAGATGAGGGAACTGAGGCCCGGAGATCATCATCAATCGTATTTATTGAGCGCTAACTATGTGCAGAGCACTGTACTAAGCGCTTGGGAAGTCCAAATTGGCAACATATAGAGACAGTCCCTACCCAACATCATCATCATCAATTGTATTTATTGAGCGCTTACTATGTGCAGAGCACTGGACTAAGCGCTTGAAAAGTACAAGTCGGCAACATATAGAGACAGTCCCTACCCAACAGCGGGCTCACAGTCTAAAAGGGGGAGACAGAGAACAAAACCAAACATACTAACAAAATAAAATAAAGAGAATGGATATGTACAAATAAAGTAAATAAATAGAGTAAAAAATATGTACAAACATATATACATGTGAGCCCAACACCTGTGAGCCCAACAGTGGGCTCACAGTCTAAAAGGGGGAGACAGAGAACAAAACCAAACATACCAACAAAATAAAATAAAGAGAATGGATATGTACCAATAAAGTAAATAAATAAATAGAGTAAAAAATATGTACAAACATATATACATATATACAGTTGAGCCCAGCACCTGTGAGCCCAACAGTGGGCTCACAGTCTAAAAGGGGGAGACAGGGAACAAAACCAAACATACTAACAAAATAAAATAAAGAGAATGGATATGTACAAATAAAGTAAATAAATAAATAGAGTAAAAAATATGTACAAACATATATACCTATATACAGGTGAGCCCAGCACCTGTGAGCCCAACAGTGGGCTCACAGTCTAAAAGGGGGTGACAGAGAACAAAACCAAACATACTAACAAAATAAAATAAATAGAATAGATAGGTACAAATAAATTAAATAAATAAATACAGTAAAAAAATATGTACAGAGATTTAATAAAGGGCAGTATTTTTAGGCCTGATTCCCCTTGGGGCCGGAGCGGGGGAGACACTCACTGCGACTGGGAGGCCCAGCCAGTCGGGCTGGGCCCAAAAAGCCAGGTAACCGAGGCAACATGGACGGCACCATCGTCTGCCCCCTCCACGCCCTGCTTACGTCACCACGCACGGCCCTTACGTCGTCACGCACCGCCTTACGTCGCCACGCACCTCCCCTTACGTCGTCACGCACCGCCCTTACGCCGCCACGCACGGCCCTTACGTCGCCACGCACCGCCCCTGACGTCACTACGTCCCTCCCCTCGTGGAGCCCCCGCCCCGCCCCGAGCGCCCTCTGCCGGCGCGGAGGAACCGAGGCCCAGCGCGTCCCGCCCGGCCGGCGAGGTTTGCGGAGCAGAAGGGGCCCAAACAGGTTCCTCCTTATTAATAATAATATTCGTATTCAATCGTATTTACTGACCCATTATTGTGTGCAGAGCACTCTATTTATTTATTTTACTTGTACATATCTATTCTATTTTATTTTGTTAGTATGTTTGGTTTTGTTCTCCGTCCCCCTCTTTTAGACTGTGAGCCCACTGTTGGGTAGGGACTGTCTCTATATATTGCCTACTTCCCAAGCGCTTAGTACAGTGCTCTGCACGTAGTAAGCGCTCAATAAATACGATTGATGATGATGATGACTAACTCCCTCCACTTGTCAGCTGGGTGACTTTGGGCAAGTCACTTCACTTCTCTGGGCCTCAGTGACCTCATCTGTAAAATGGGGATGAAGACTGTGAGCCCCCACCGTGGGACAACCTGATCACCTTGTAACCTCCCCAGCGCTTAGAACAGTGCTTTGCACATAGTAAGCGCTTAATAAATGCCATTATTATTATTATTATTACTAAGCGCTTGGGAAGTACAAGTTACTTGTACAATCAATCAATCAATCGCATTTATTGAGCACTTACTGTGTGCAGAGCACTGTACTAAGCGCTTGGGAAGTACAAGTTACTTGTACAATCAATCAAGCAATCGCATTTATTGAGTGCTTACTGTGTACAGAGCACTGTACTAAGCGCTTGGGAAGTACAAGTTACTTGTACAATCAATCAATCAATCGTATTTATTGAGCGCTTACTGTGTGCAGAGCACTGTACTAAGCGCTTAGGAAGTACAAGTTACTTGTACAATCAATCAATCGTATTCATTGAGCACTTACTGTGTTCAGAGCACTGTACTAAGCGCTTGGGAAGTACAAGTTGTACAATCAATCAATCGTATTTATTGAGCGCTCACTGTGTGCAGAGCACTGTACTAAGCGCTTGGGAAGTACAAGTTACTTGTACAATCAATCAATTGTATTTATTGAGCGCTTACTGTGTGCAGAGCACTGTACTAAGCGCTTCGGAAGTACAAGTTGGCAACATATAGAGACAGTCCCCACCCAACAGTGGGCTCACAGTCTGGAAGGAGGAGACAGAGAACAAAACAAAACATATTAACAAAATAAAATAAATAGAATAGATATGTACAAGTAAAATAAATAAATAAATAAATGAGTAATAAGTACCAGTACTTGTACAAGTATAATAATAATAATAATGGTATTTATTAAGGTCTTACTCAGTGCCAAGCACTGTTCTAAGCTCTGGGGTAGATACAAGGTCCCCAGGTTGTCCCACGTGGGGCTCAAAGTCTTCATCCCCATTTTACAGATGAGGGAACTGAGGCCCAGAGAATAATAAGAATGGTATTTGTTAAGCGCTTACTATGTGAGAAGCAGCGTGGCTCAGGGCAAAGAGCACGGGCTTTGGAGTCAGAGGTCATGGGTTCAAATCCCTGTGTGACTTTGGGTAAGTCACTTCATTTATTCATTCATTCAATCGTATTTATTGAGCGCTTACTGTGTGCAGAGCACTGGACTAAGCGATGTTATGACAGTTGAACCGGCGTGATTTGGTGACAGACTGAATAAGTGGGTTGAATGAGAGATCAATCAATCAATCAATCATATTTATTGAGCGCTTACTGTGTGCAGAGCACTGGACTAAGCGCTTGGGAAGTACAAGTTGGCAACATCTAGAGACGGTCCCTACCCAACAGTGGGCTCACAGTCTAGAAGTCGCTTCACTTCCCTGGGCCTCAGTTCCCTCATCTGTAAAATGGGGATGAAGACTGTGAGCCCCAAGTGGGACAACCTGATCACCTTGTATCCCCCCAGCGCTTAGAACAGCACATAGTAAGCGCTTAACAAGTACCATCATTATTATTATTATTAAGTGCCAATAAACGCTGGGGTGCGTACGAGGTAATCAGGTGGTCCCTCTTGGGGCTCACAGTCCTAATCCTCCGTTTACAGACGAGGTAACTGAGGCACAGAGAAGTGAAGTGACTTGCCCAGAGTCACACGGCTAAGGGGCAGAGGCAGGATTAGAACCCATGACCTCTGAGTCCCCAGCCCGGGCTTTTTCCACTAAGCCATGTTGCTTCTCTACATCCACGGCCTAGAATTCAGTCCTCCCTCAGATATATACATACATATATATATATATATATATATATATATTTTTTTTTTTAATGGTGTTTTCAGAGCGTGGGGGGCAGATGCAGGGAGAAGCAGCGTGGCCTAGTGGATAGAGCACAGGCCTGGGCGTCAGAAGGACCTGTGTTCTAATCCCAGCTCCTCCATCATCATCATCATCATCAATCGTATTTATTGAGCGCTTACTATGTGCAGAGCACTGTACTAAGCGCTTGGGAAGTACAGATTGGCAACATAGACAGTCCCTACCCAACAGTGGGCTCACAGTCTAAAAGGGGGAGACAGAGAACAAAACCAAACATACTAACAAAATAAAAAAAATAGATATGTACAAATAAAATAAATAAATAGAGTAATAAATATGTACAAACATATATACATATATACAGGTGCTGTGGGGAAGGGAAGGAGGTAAGATGGCGGGGGATGGAGAGGGGGTGTCTGCTGGGTGACCTTGGGCAAGTCACTCATTTAAAAGAATAATTATGGTGTTTTTTTAAACGCTTACTATGTGCCAGGCACCGTACTAAACGCTGGGGTGGATACAGGCAAATCGGGTTAGACGCAGTCCCTATCCCGCGTAAGGCTCACAGTCTCCGTCCCCATTTTACAGTTGAGGGGACTGAGGCACAGAGAAGTGAAGTGACTCGCCTAAGGTCAAGTGGACAAGCGGCGGAGTCTGGATTAGAACTCAGGTCCCTCTGATTCCCGACCCCAGGCTCTATTCACTACGCCATGCTGCTTCTCTGGGCCTCAGTTCCCTCATCTGTAAAATGGGGATGAAGACTGTGAGCTCTACGTGAGATGGGGACTGTGTCCAACCCAATTATCTGGTATCTCCCCCAGCGCTTAGAACAGTGCCTGGCACATAGTAAGAGCTAACAGCGTGGCTCAGTGGAAAGAGCCTGGGCTTTGGAGTCAGAGGTCATGGGTTCAAATCCCGGCTCTGCCAACTGTCAGCTGTGTGACCTTGGGCAAGTCACTTAACTTCTCTGGGCCTCAGTCACCTCAGCTGTAAAATGGGGTTAAAACTGTGAGCCCCATGTGGGACAACCTGGTCACCTTGTAACCTCCCCAGTGCTTAGAACAGTGCTTTGCACTTAGTAAGCGCTTAACAAATACTATTATTATTATTATCATCGTCATCATCAGGTGGAATGGGAGAGGCAGAGCATCAAGGGAAGTCACCAAGAGTGGGTTGACACTATCATTTTACTTTTTTCACCGTAAATTGTCAAGCACGCACTGCATGACATTGTTCTAAGCATTGGGGTGAGTACTAGTTATTTAAGTCGGAAAAAGTCCCTGGCCCGCATGGGGCTCACCATCAATCGATCAATCAATCAATCAATCGTATTTATTGAGCGCTTACTGTGTGCAGAGCACTGGACTAAGCGCTTGGGAAGTCCAAGTTGGCAACATATAGTGACGGTCCCTACCCAACAGTGGGCTCACAGTCTAAAAGGGGGAGACAGAGAACAAAACCAAACATATTAACAAAATAAAATAAATAGATTAGATATGTACAAGTAAAATAAATAAATAGAGTAATAAATATGCACCGTCGCACAGTTGCTTGATGAATAAAGAAGGTCCAGGGCTTTCAGAGAAATGAGAGAAGCCGACTCTGCCACTGTCTCCTGTGTGACCTTGGGCAAGTCACCCCACTTTTCTGTATTGCTCTAATTATTTATTTATTTATTACTCTATTTATTTTACTTGTACATATTTATTCTATTCATTTTATTCTGTTAATATGTTTTGTTTTATTCTCTGTCTCCCCCTTCTAGACTGTGAGCCCACTGTTGGGTAGGGACCGTCTCTAGATGTTGCCAAATTGTACTTCCCAAGCGCTTAGTACAGTGCTCTGCACACAGTAAGCGCTCAATAAATACGATTGAATGAATGAATGAATGAAGGAGTCTTAGTCCCCTCATCTGCAAAATGGGGAGCCAATACCTGTTCTTCCTCCTACTTAGAAGTCCCATAAGGGACTTGATTATCTTGTATCTACCCCAGTGCTTAGTACAGTTCTGGGCACATAGTAAACACTCAACAAATAGCACAATTGTTATTCTTATTATAATTAACAATATGAGTAATACTATTTGTTAAGCACTCAGTGCTAATCAGTGTACAAAGCAATGGGGTAGAGACCAGATAATCATATTGAACACTGACCCTGTCTCACATGGGGCTCAGAGGCCAAGTAGGAGGGAGAACAGGTATCGAATACCCATCTTAGGGATAAGGAAGCTGAAGCACAGAGAAGTTAACCATCCTGCCCAAAGTCACACAGCAGGCAAGTGGCAAAGCAGGGATTCAAATCCAGGTTTTCCGACTCTTCGGCCTGTGCTCTTTCCACTACCCCATGCTGCTTCTCGATTCCTTGTCCCTCTTCCCTCAGCGAAAAACCTGTTTTCCAGATCTTTCAAATTCAGTTTTATGAAGCTCCTGTCATAAAACTAAAAGGTAACCTAGCATGAGTAATAGCAACACAGCAAACAGGTTTGATAGCGTTTTGTTTTGTTTTTACCTTGGAAACTTTATCTATTTTGCATGCCCACAATAATTGTCCTAATTCCAAACTGTCCTGACCGAGTCATCCAGTTCCAAACCACGTAACCCCCTTTTCAAGATGTTTTCATTTTAGTTTAGTTCATCTTTGGAATAACGATATTAAGCGGAGTCGTGAGAACTTTAATAAACTAGATAAGGTAATAATTGTTTTATCTGCACGATTCCTTTTAGTATTTACAGTGTAAAGTAACTTCAATTTTGTTGGTCCGTTTCATTTGGACCAAGCAGGTGGCCCAGCGGAAAAAGCCTGGGTTTGGGAGTCAGTGGACCTGGGTTCTAATCCCTTGCTCTGCCACTTGCCTACTGTGTGGCCTTGGCCAAGTGACTTAACTTCTCTGTGCCTCAGTTTCTTCATCTGTCAAGTGGGGATACAATACCTGTTCTACTTAGATTGTGAGCCCCATGTGGGACAGGGACTGTGTCTGACCTGATGAACTGGTATCTACCCTAGTGCTTAGAACAGTGCTTGACACATAGAAAGTGCTTAACAAATATAATAATAATAATAGTACTAGTAATACTAATTAATTCTTG
Source organism: Tachyglossus aculeatus (assembly GCF_015852505.1). Lineage (NCBI taxonomy): Eukaryota > Metazoa > Chordata > Mammalia > Monotremata > Tachyglossidae > Tachyglossus > Tachyglossus aculeatus. Next base: position 14,060,788 of record NC_052077.1, read on the forward strand.
ATCAAAAAGCCAAACCGGGAGTTGTACTATGGCGTGTCTTCTGGCTTTGTTCTATGTGTGGTTGTATTCCAGATGGACTGCGTAATAATTTATGAATCATTCTCTAAAATTTTGCAACCCGCGTGAGTCTCTAAGCCCCAATTTCAACGCCAATTTGCCGAGTCAAGTGGCTAGCTCCTAACTTTGCGTTTTATTGTCTGCTCAGCACTACAGTCAAATTGTAGGTCCTTTTTGTGCCCTTATAAGCATGTCATAACCAGCCCTTTTGTTATTCAACAGATTTTTACGGAAGTTAGGACTCAAAAAGTTCAAACTCAGCAAGCAAATTCTTCATTTCAGTTAACTTCCAAGGGGCTTTGGCACATGGAGAACTCTATCACTGTGTATTTGGGGGAAATTATGGAGTCAAACTGTGCCCCGTCAAACGACTTACTGAACATCAAGTCATTACGAACAGTCATCCAAAACGACTCAATGTGTTTGGTTCTTGACGGAGGAGATTTAAATAAACAGTACCAGTTTTAGACCGTACTGTCCTCTCTGACATTGTCAGCTTCTTGAGGGCTGGGAACTTTTCTTGTACTTCTTTTGTATATTCCCCAAGAGGCTACTATTATGCTCTGCATTCAGGTGCTCAGTCAGTCCTACTGATTGTAATATCGAATAATTATTGTGATATTTATTAAGTACTACTGTGTGCCACACACCTGTGCCACAAGATAATCAGGTCAGAAACAGTCCATGCCCCACATGGAGCCCACAGTCTAGTAGTTGACGGGACAGGTATTGATTATAAGCTCGTCCCCCAGACTGTAAGCTCACTGTGGGTAGGGAATGTGTCTGTTGTATTGTTGTGTGTTGGAGCTAGAAGTAGTGCTGCCTAAAGAGCGCAGGACTGCTAATTACTTGCTGTGTGACCTCGGGCAAGTCATTTAACTTCTCTGTGCCTCAATTCTCCTACCCTACCGCCTACTTAGTGAGCCCCGTGCAGGACAGGGACCGTGTCCAACCTGATTCACTCGTATCTACCTGAACATTTAGAACATTGTTTGACACACAGTAAGTGCTTAACTAATACCATTAAAAAAAAAGAAGCTCCTGTCGTAATTTTTTTTAATCGTGTTTGTTAAGTGCTTCCTCTGTGCACTGTTCTAAATGCAGGGATAGATGTAAGATAGATATATAAGATATATATATATGATATAGATATAAGGGATAGATATAAGGTATAAGGTTGGACACAGTCCACGTCCCACATGGGGCTCACAGTCTTAATCCCCATTTTACAGATGAGGTAACTGAGTCATTGATAAGGGAAGTGACTTGCCCCAGGTCACACAGCAGGCAAGTAGTGGAGTCAGGATTAGAACCCAGGTCCTTTTGACTCCCAGCCCCACGCTCTATCCACTAGGCCACGTTGCTGTGCGTGAACCCCAGTGAAGGAATTGGGTGGGCAGGGTGCAGGGCAAAGTGCGGTGGATCATTTTTTTTGTATAAAACCCACTTAGGGCCAAAGCAAGCGCGGCATCTCTCCCATGATCTGCCGTAGTATCGTATATCAGCAAGTGGTTGCCAGGGTAACTGCTTTCATAGCTACTGCAGTCTTCGCCACCGGCTATTTCCAGGATCCCTGCTGAGCCCGTCCACCCTGCAAGCTGTCTTGGTCATTTCTCAATTAGCCGTTATGACAATAGCATTTATTAAGCACTTACTGTGTACGTGCCTCATAGTGGGACAAGCACTGGGATAGATACGGTCAGATACGACATAATCCCTGTCCCATACAGGGCTAACACTTAACGGGGAGGGAGAATTGATAGTTTATATGTATATATGTATTATATATACATGTATATATATGTATATACATGTATATATGTTTGTACATATTTATTACTCTATTTTACTTGTACATATCTATTCTATTTATTTTATTTTGTTAGGATGTTTGGTTTTGTTCTCTGTCTCCCCCTTTTAGACTGTGAGCCCACTGTTGGGTAGGGACCGTCTCTATATGTTGCCAGTTTGTACTTCCCAAGCACTCAGTACAGTGCTCTGCACATAGTAAGCGCTCAATAAATACGATTGATGATGATGATGGTAGCTTATCCTCATTCTGCCGATGAAGAAACTGAGGCCCTGAGAACTTGACGCGTCCAAGGTCACACTGCAGGCAGTTGAGGGAGCTGGGATTAGAACCCAGGCCTCCGTCCTGTGCCTTCACCAAGACTGGCACAGCTCCAGGAGGAAATAGGGATTTATGACTGTTTCACCCCCAACACCACAGTGGGGTGGAGTTGGGGGTCCCTTATCCTTCCCCGGTCTACGAGGAAGGCACATAGTCTCTTCAAAGTTAGTTTCCATCTGCATGCACCCCAAAATAGTCATCCAAAATGCTCTTTTCTCATTGAGCAGGCAGTCAAAGTCACCAGACAGTGTGGCCAGACGGATATTATCCACTCAATAAACCTGTATTCATTTGTAACCGGGAATGCCTTCAGATCGGTGTTCAGATGGACAAACCCTGCACCCTAGAGAGAGCCATATCTGCAGGCTTTATTAAACAGCCTTGTTTCTATGTAGATGACTCCAAAATCTATCGCACTAGAAAATTCAGGTGCTACTCGGAGCTCAGAGTAAATTTCCTTTCCTTTAAGACAGCTTCTGATAGTGACATTGGATGGGAGAAATCCAGAGTCGAGCTGCTCGCTAATGACATCGCCAAGCGTTGAAATTCAAGCCAAAACAAGTCCGCTGGGCACAGAGCGTGTTCCGGCAGGATAGTCACAGATTATTTTCAAACTTCTGCTCTTGGGCCGGGAGGTTTGTGTATTGTTCGAGTTGAAACCGTGTGGTCTACCGGGCCCTGAGGGAAAATCACAGTTTCTGTTTCTACGTGAGTCAGAATTATCGCAGGTACCGTTTTCACGGCCGATTAGGTGGGACAGAACCGGTGGCCCTGCTTTCCATGTCAGTTGAAAAAAGAATTCCTATTGTACGACATTGTTAACGGATCCGTACGGTCACGGAAGGTAAGAGCGTTTCCAGCTATGGCCTGTTTTCATCCTTAGACACTGCCAGGTAAAACCTCAGACAGAATTGTGAGGTATTTAACTGACGTTCAGAACAAATCATCGCAACTTTCTGAGGTAACACAGATAGCAATTTGGGGTGTTCACGGAGGTGAAAGTTAAAAACACTTTTCGAAAGCTAATTTTGGTTTTTTTTTTTGTTGTTATAAGTTCTTCCTACGTGCCAGACATTGTACTGAGCCGTGGGATAGATAGAAGATTATCAGGTTGGACACGGTCCCTGCCCCACACAGGGCTCAGAGTCTTTATCTCCATTTTACAGACGAGGTAACTGAGGCACAAAGAAGTTGAGTGATTTGCCCAGGGTCACACAACATATTTCACTCCGCTGCCTGGATCATCTCTCTACAGGAAACGTTCAGGACATGTCTCCTCAAAAATGTCCAGTGGTTCCCTATCAAACAGAAACTCCTCACCATTGGCTTTAAAAGACTTCATCACCTCATCCCCTCCTACCTCACCTCGCTTTTCTCTTTCTACAACCCACACTTTGCTCCTCTGGTGCCTCCATCCCTCCCGTCTCACCACCGACCTCCGGTCCACGTCCCGCCTCGGGCCTGGAACGCCCTCCCTCCTCAAATCTGACAGTGGGAAAGAGCCCGGGCTTTGGAGTCGGAGGTCATGGGTTCAAATCCCGGCTCCGCCGCTTGTCAGCTGTGTGACTTTGGGCAAGTCACTTCACTTCTCTGGGCCTCAGTTCCCTCATCTGTAAAATGGGGATGAAGACTGTGAGCCCCACGTGGGACAACCTCATCACCTTGTATCCTCCCGGCGCTTAGAACAGTGCTTTGCACATAGTAAGCGCTTAATAAATGCCATCATTAATTACTCTCCCCTCCTTCAAAGCTTTATTGAAGGCGCATCTCCTCCAAGAGGCCTTCCCAGATTAAGCTTCACTTTTCCTCATCTCCCACTCCCTTCTGCGTCACCCTGCCTTTCTCCCTCTGTTCTCGCCCCCGCAGCCCCACAGCACTTATATGCATATCAGTCATTTTATTTATTTGTATTGATGTCTGCCTCTCCCCCCTTTAGACTGTGAGCTCCGTGTGCTTTCCCAAGCGCTTAATACAGTGCTGTACCCACAGTAAGTGTTTAATAAATGCAGTTGAATGAATGAATGAATGAAAGGTGGAGTTCTTTGCCAGTTTCTATAAACAGAATTGATCGGTTTCTGGCAGTTTGGTACCAAATTTATGAAAGCACTGGGACAAACCGTGGCTCAATGGAAAGAGCACGGACTTTGGAGTCAGAGGTCATGGGTTCATATCCCGGCTCTGCCAACTGTCAGCTGTGTGACTTTGGGCAAGTCACTTCACTTCTCTGGGCCTCAGTTACCTCATCTGGAAAATGGGGATTAAAACTGTGAGCCCCCTGTTGGGACAACCCGATCACCTTTGTAACCTCCCCAGTGCTTAGAACAGTGCTTTGCACATAGTAAGCGCTTAATAAATACCATTATTATTATTATTATTAAACCTCGAGGCAACACTAACTTCTGCAGTTGAGAAGATTTTTGAATAGCGTCCTGCCCTAAATACGGGAAACGGGCATTAAAATAAATTACACACATGTACCAGAGTGCTTTGGTGCTGCCGGTGGCGTGCTGCGGCTCTATGAGAGCCGTCTTTTAGACTGTGAGCCCGCTGTTGGGTAGGGACTGTCTCTATATGTTGCCAATTTGTACTTCCCAAGCGCTTAGTACAGTGCTCTGCACATAGTAAGCGCTCAATAAATACGATTGATGATGATGATGATGAGAGGGCAGAAAGGCCTCAGGACAAAGGTTGTGGTGGACAGGGGGCGTGCCCCCCAATTCTTTTCTACTCTACCCACCCAAACGCTTAGGACAGTGCCCCCCTCCCTGTAGGCGCTCACTAAATACGACTGAGGGGCAGTGGACACTAATGGCGGGCCGTGACCCTCCCTCCTCCTCCTCCCCTCAGCCCCGCGTCGAGGCGCTCCCTCATGGAGGCCTCCCCGCTCCCGCCCTCATCGCCCGCGCATGCGCCCTCATGGAGGGCTCCCCAGTCCCGCCCTCCCTTCGCGCGCCCACGCATGCGCCCTCCTGAGGCCTTCCCGCCCCCCACCTCGCGCGCCCGCGCATGCGCCCTCATGGAAGCCTCGCGCGCCCGCGCATGCGCCCTCATGGAAGCCTCGCGCGCCCGCGCATACATCCTCATGGAAGCCTCCCACTCGCGCTCGCCCCTCGCGCGTCCGCGCATGCGCCCTCCTTGAGGCCTCCCCGCTTCCGCCCTCCCCTCACGAGCCCGCGTATGCGCCCTCATGGAAGCCTCCCGCGCATGCGCCCTCCTGTATATATGCATGCATATATACAGCACCTGTATATATGCATGCATATATACAGCACCTGCATATATGTATATATGTTTGTACATATTTATTACTCTATGTTACTTGTACGTGTCTATTGTATTTATTTTATTTTGTTAATATGTTTGGTTTTGTTCTCTGTCTCCCCCTTCTAGACTGTGGGCCCACTGTTAGGTAGGGACTGTATGTGTTAACGACTTGTACTTCCCAAGCGCTTAGTCCAGTGCTCCGCACACAGTAAGCGCTCAATAAATACGATTGATTGATTGATTGTGAGCCCACTGTTGGGTAGAGACCGTCTCTATATGTTGCCGACTTGTACTTCCCAAGCGCTTAGTCCAGTGCTCTGCACACAGTAAGCGCTCAATAAGTACGATTGATTGATTGATTGGAGGCCTCCCCTCGCGCGACCGCGCATGCGCCCTCATGGAGGCCTCCCCGCTCCCGCCCTCCCCTCGCGCGCCCACGCATGCGCCTTCACGGAAGGCTCGCGCTCCCGCGCCTGCGCCCTCACGGAATCCTCCCGCTCCCGCCCTCCCCTCGCGCGCCCGCGCATGCGCCCTCCTGGGGGGCCTCCCACCCCTCGCGCAATAAATACGATTGGTGATGATGATATGTTGCCAACTTGGACTTCCCAAGCGCTTAGTCCAGTGCTCTGCACACAGTAAACGCTCAATAAATACGATTGATTGATTGGAGGCCTCCCCTCGCACGACCGTGTAAACGCCCTCCTGGAGGCCCCCCACCCGCCCCCTCTCGCGCCCGCGCATGCGCCCTCACGGAGGCCTCCCCGCTCCCGCCCTCCCCTAGCGCGTCCGCGCATGAGGCCTCCCCGCTCCCGCCCCCACCCTCGCGCGCCCACGCATGCGCCCTCATGGAGGCCTCTCCGCTCCCGCTGATTGATTGGACACCTCCCCTCGCACGACCGTGTATACGCCCTCATGGAGGCCTCCCACCGCCCCCCCCCCCACCGCCTCGCGCGCCCGCGCATGCGCCCTCACGGAGGCCTCTCCGCTCCCGCCCGCGCATGCGCCCTCATGGAGGCCTCCCTTCTGGAGGCCTCCCCGCTCCCGCCCGCCCCTCGCGCTCCCGCGCCTGCGCCCTCACGGAACCCTCCCGCTCCCGCCCTCCCCTCGCGCGCCCGCGCATGCGCCCTCCTGGGGGCCTCCCACCCCTCGCGCAATAAATACGGTTGGCGATGATGATATGTTGCCAACTTGGACTTCCCAAGCGCTTAGTCCAATGCTCTGCACACAGTAAACGCTCAATAAATACGATTGATTGACTGGAGGCCTCCCCTCGCACGGCCCCGTATACGCCCTCATGGAGGCCTCCCACCGCGCCCCCCCCCCCCCCTCGCGCGCCCGCGCATGCGCCCTCACGGAGGCCTCTCCGCTCCCGCCCTCCCCTCGCGCGCCCGCGCATGCGCCCTCACGGAGGCCTCCCCGCTCCCGCCCTCCCCTCGCGCGCCCACGCATGCGCCTTCATGGAAGCCTCGGGCTCCCGCGCCTGCGCCCTCGTGGAGGCCTCCCCCTCGCGCGCCCGCGCATGCGCCCTCCCCGGAGGCCTCCCGCTCCCGCCCTCCCCTCGCGCGCCCGCGCACGCGCCCTCCCGGACACCTCCCCCTCCCGCCCTCCCCTCGCGCGCCCGCGCATGCGCCCTCCCGCAGGCCTCCCCCACCCCCGTCGCGCGCCCGTGCACGCGGCCGGAAGTGGCGGGGCGGGGGCCCCGCCTTTCCCGCCACGCCCCGGGGCCGGGGAGGCGGGGGAAGGAGGAAGGGGTCACGGCGCCTGCGCGCGAGGGGGCGCGACCCGGGTGGGAAAGGCCTGCGCGTCCGCCATTTTGGCCCCCTTCCGTCGGGCCCTCCGGTTACCACGTGAACCGCCCGCCGGGGCCCCGTGCAGCCCCGCGGGAAACCGGCCTGAGGAGGAGGAGGAGGAAGAAGAAGAAGAAGAAGAAGAGCGGGACGATGCCGTCCGTCAGCCTCCCGCCCAAGGAGAACGCCCTTTTCAAGCGGATCCTGGTAGGTTCCCCCCTGACGACGACGACGACGACGACGGCTGAGGGGAGGTGGGGACTTGTCCTTCCCCAAGCGCTCAGTACAGTGCTCTGCACGTAGTAAGCGCCCAATAAATACGATTGAATGAATGAATGGATGAGGTAGAAGTGAAGTTGGGTGGGGACCGTCTCTCTGTGTGTTGCCAACTTGTCCTTCCCAAGCGCTTAGCACAGTGCTCTGCACACAGGAAGCGCTCAATGAATATGATTGAATGAATGAATGAATGCACACAGGAAGCGCCCAATAAATACGGTTGAATGAATGGATGAGGTAGAAGTGAAGTTGGGTAGGATCGTCTCTCTACGTGTTGCCAAGTTGTCTTTCCCAAGCGCTTAGTCCAGTGCTCTGCACACAGTAAGCGCCCAATAAATACGGTTGAATGAATGAATGAATGAGGTAGAAGTGAAGTTGGGTGGGGACCGTCTCTCTCTGTGTTGCCAACTTGTCCTTCACAAGCGTTTAGTACAGTGCTCTGCACACAGTAAGCGCCCAATAAATACGGTTGAATGAATGGATGAGGTAGAAGTGAAGTTGGGTGGGGACCGTCTCTCTGTGTGTTGCCAAGTTGTCCTTCACAAGCGCTTAGTACAGTGCTCAGCACACAGGAAGCGCTCAATGAATATGATTGAATGAATGAATGAATGCAGACAGGAAGCGCCCAATAAATACGGTTGAATGAATGGATGAGGTAGAAGTGAAGTTGGGTAGGGACCGTCTCTCTATGTTGCCAATTTGTCCTTCCCAAGCGCTTAGTACAGTGCTCTGCACATAGTCAGGGCTCAATAAATACGATTGAATGAATGAATGTACACAGGAAGCGCTGAATAAATACGGTTGAATGAATGGATGAAGTAGACGTGAAGTTGGGTAGGATCGTCTCTCTACGTGTTGCCAAGTTGTCCTTCACAAGCGCTTAGTCCAGTGCTCTGCACACAGGAAGCGCTCAATACATACGATTGAATGAATGAATGCACACAGGAAGCGCCCAATAAATACGGTTGAATGAATGGATGAAGTAGAAGTGAAGTTGAGTGGGGACCGTCTCTCTGTGTTGCCAATTTGTCCTTCCCAAGCGCTCAGTACAGTGCCCTGCACATAGTCAGCGCTCAATAAATACGATTGAATGAATGAATGTACACAAGAAGCGCTGAATAAATATGATTGAATGAATGGATGAGGTAGAAGTGAAGTTGGGTGGGGACCTTCTCTCTATGTGTTGCCAAGTTGTCCTTCACAAGCGCTTAGTACAGTGCTCTGCACACAGTAAGCGCTCAATACATGCGATTGAATGAATGAATGAATGCACACAGGAAGCGCCCAATAAATACGGTTGAATGAATGGATGAAGTAGTAGTGAAGTTGGGTAGGATCGTCTCTCTACGTGTTGCCAACTTGTCCTTCCCAAGCGCTCAGTACAGTGCTCTGTACACAGGAAGCGCCCAATAAATACGATTGAATGAATGGGTGAGGTAGAAGTGAAGTTGGGTGGGGACCGTCTCTCTCTGTTGCCATCTTGGACTTCCCAAGCGCTTAGTACGGTGCTCTGCACACAGGAAGCGCCCAATAAATACGGTTGAATGAATGGATGAGGTAGAAGTGAAGTTGGGTGGGGACCGTCTCTCTGTGTTGCCAGCTTGTCCTTCCCAAGCGCTTAGTACAGTGCTCTGCACACGGGAAGCGCCCAGTAAATACGATTAAATGAATGGATGAGGTAGAAGTGAAGTGGGTGGGGACCGTCCCTCTATGTGTTGCCAACTTGTCCTTCACAAGTGCTCAGTACAGTGTTCTGCACACAGGAAGCGCCCAATAAATACGATTGAATGAATGAATGCACACAGGAAGCGCTCAATAAATACGACAATGAATGGATGAGGTAGAAGTGAAGTTGGGTAGGATCGTCTCTCTACGTGTTGCCAAGTTGTCCTTCCCAAGCGCTTAGGCCGGTGCTCTGCACACAGGAAGCGCCCAATAAATACCGTTGAATGAATGAATGAAGTAGAAGTGAAGTTGGGTAGGATCGTCTCTCTATGTGTTGCCAACTTGTCCTTCCCAAGCGCTTAGTCCAGTGCTCTGCACACAGTAAGCGCTCAATACCTACGATTGAATGAATGCACACAGTAAGCGCTCAAATACGATTGATTGAGTGAATGAATGAATGAAGTACAGGTGAAGTTGGGTGGGGACCGTCTCTGTTGCCAGCTTGTCCTTCCCAAGCGCTTAGTACAGTGCTCTGTACACAGGAAGCGCCCAATAAATACGGTTGAATGAATGGATGAGGTAGGAGTGAAGTTGGGTGGGGAACCGTCTCTCTGTGTTGCCAATTTGTCCTTTCCAAGCGCTTAGTACGGTGCTCTGCACACAGGAAGCGCTCAATACATACGATTGAATGAATGAATGCACACAGGATGCGCTCGATCAATACGATTGAATGAATGGATGAAGTAGAAGTGAAGTTGGGTAGGATCGTCTCTCTATGTGTTGCCAAGTTGTCCTTCCCAAGCGCTTAGTCCGGTGCTCTGCACACAGGAAGCGCCCAATAAATATGGTTGAATGAATGGATGAGGTAGAAGTGAAGTTGGGTGGGGACCGTCTCTCTCTGTTGCCAACTTGTCCTTCCCAAGCGCTCAGTACAGTGCTCTGCACACAGGAAGCGCCCAATAAATACGAATGAATGAATGAGGTAGAAGTGAAGTTGGGTGGGGACCGTCTCTTTCTGTTGCTAACTTGTCCTTCCCAAGCGCTCAGTACAGTGCTCTGCACACAGGAAGCGCCCAATAAATACGGTTGAATGAATGGATGAGGTAGAAGTGAAGTTGGGTGGGGACCGCCTCTCTGTGTTGCCAACTTGTCCTTCCCAAGCGCTCAGTACAGTGCTCTGCACACAGGAAGCGCCCAATAAATACGATTGAATGAATGGATGAGGTAGAAGTGAAGTTGGGTGGGGACCGTCTCTCTGTTGTCAACTTGTCCTTCTCAAGCGCTTACTACGGTGCTGTGCACACAGAAGCGCTCAATACATGCGATTGAATGAATGAATGCACACAGGAAGCGCCCAATAAATACGGTTGAATGAATGGATGAAGTAGAAGTGAAGTTGAGTAGGGACTGTTTCTCTATGTTGCCAATTTGTCCTTCCCAAGCGCTTAGTCCAGTGCTCTGCACACAGTAAGCGCCCAAGAAATTACGATTGAGTGAATGAATGAATGAATGAAGTACAGGTGAAGTTGGGTGGGGACCGTCTCTCTCTGTTGCCAATTTGTCCCTCCGAAGCGCTTAGTACAGTGCTCTGCACACAGTAAGCGCTTAATAAATACGATTGAATGAATGGTTGAGGTAGAAGTGAAGTTGGGTGGGGACCGTCTCTCTCTGTTGCCAACTTGGACTTCCCAAGCGCTTTCTACAGTGCTCTGCACACAGTAAGCGCTCAATAAATACGATTGAATGAATGAGTGCACACAGGAAGCCCTCGATCAATACGATTGAATGAATGAATGAAGTAGAAGTGAAATTGAGTAGGGACTGTCTCTCTATGTTGCCAATTTGTCCTTCCCAAGCGCTTAGTACAGTGCTGTGCACACAGGAAGCGCCCAATAAATGACGATTGAGTGAATGAATGAATGAAGTACAGGTGAAGTTGGGTGGGGACTGCTTCTCTATGTTGCCAGCTTGTCCTTTCCAAGCGCTTAGTATGGCGCTCTGCACACAGGAAGCGCCCAATAACTACAATTGAATGAGTGGATGAGGTAGAAGTGAAGTTGGGTGGGGACCGCCTCTCTCTGTTGCCAACTTGTCCTTCCCAAGCGCCTAGTACAGTGCTCTGCACACAGGAAGCGCCCAATAAATACGATTGAGTGAATGAATGAGGTAGAAGTGAAGTTGGGTGGGGACCGTCTCTCTATGTTGCCAATTTGTCCCTCACAGGCGCTTAGTACAGTGCTGTGCACACGGGAGGCGCCCAATAAATACGGTTGAATGAATGGATGAGGTAGAAGTGAAGTTGGGTCGGGACCGTCTCTCTTTGTTGCCAACTTGTCTTTCACAAGCGTTTAGTACAGTGCTGTGCACGCAGTAAGTGCTCAGTAAATGTGAGTGAATGAATGAAGTAGAAGTGAAGTTGGGTGGGGACCGTCTCTCTGTTGTCAACTTGTCCTTCTCAAGCGCTTACTACGGTGCTGTGCACACAGGAAGCGCTCAATACATGCGATTGAGTGAATGGATGAGGTAGAAGTGAAGTTGGGTGGGGACGGTCTCTCTCTGTTGCCAACTTGTCCTTCCCAAGCGCTTAGTACAGTGCTCTGCACACAGTAAGCGCTCAATAAATACAATTGAATGAGTGAATGCACACAGGAAGCGCGCAATAAATATGATTGAATGAATGGATGAGGTAGAAGTGAAGATGGGTGGGGACCGCCTCTCTGTGTTGCCAACTTGTCCTTCCCAAGCGCTTAGTACGGTGCTGTGCACACAGTATGCGCTGAATAAATACGATTGAATGAATGAATGCACACAGGAAGCGCTCAATAAATACGACTGAATGAATGGATGAGGTAGAAGTGAAGTTGGGTCGGGACCGTCTCTCTATGTTGCCAACATGGACTTCCCAAGCGCTCAGTCCAGTGCTCTGCACACAGGAAGCGCTCGATAAACACGACTGAGTGAATGAATGAATGAAGTACAGGTGAAGTTGGGTCGGGACCATCTCTTTCTGTTGCCAACTTGTCCTTCCCAAGCGCTTAGTACGGTGTTCTGCACACAGGAAACACTCAATAAATACAGTTGAATGAATGAATGGGTGAATGAAGTACAGGAGAAGTTGGGTGGGAACCGTCTCTCTGTTGCCAACTTGTCCTTCCCAAGCGCTTAGTACAGTGCTCTGCACACAGGAAGCGCCCAGTAAATACGGTTGAATGAATGATGTACAGGTGAAGTTGGGTGGGGACCGTCTCCCTCTGTTGCCAGCTTGTCCTTCCCAAGCACTTAGTCCGGTGCTCTGCACACAGGAAGCGCCCAATAAATACGATTGAGTGAATGGATGAGGTAGAAGTGAAGTTGGGTGGGGACCGCCTCTCTCTGTTGCCAACTTGTCCCTCCCAAGCGCCTAGTACAGTGCTGTGCACACAGGAAGCGCTCAATAAAAACGATTGAATGAATGAATGCACACAGGATGCGCTCGATCAATACAGTTGAAAGAATGAATGAAGTAGAAGTGAAGTTGGGTAGGATCGTCTCTCTATGTGTTGCCAAGTTGTCCTTCACAAGCGCTTAGTACAGTGCTCTGCACACAGGAAGCACCCAATAAATACGATTGAGTGAATGGATGAGGTAGAAGTGAAGCTGGGTGGGGACCGTCTCTCTCTGTTGCCAACTTGGACTTCCCAAGCGCTTAGTACAGTGCTCTGCACACAGTAAGCGCTCAATAAATACGATTGAATGAATTAATGCACACAGGAAGCGCTCAATAAATACGATTGAATGAATGGATGAGGTAGAAGTGAAGTTGGGTGGGGACCGTCTCTCTCTGTTGCCAACTTGGACTTCCCAAGCGCTTAGTACAGTGCTCTGCACACAGTAAGCGCTCAATAAATACGATTGAATGAATTAATGCACACAGGAAGCGCTCAATAAATACGATTGAATGAATGGATGAGGTAGAAGTGAAGTTGGGTGGGGACCGTCTCTCTCTGTTGCCAACTTGTCCTTCCCAAGCGCTTAGTCGAGTGTTCTGCACACAGTAAGCGCTCAATAAAGACGATTGAATGAATGAATGAATGAGGTAGAAGTGAAGTTGGGTGGGGACCGTCTCTCTATGTTGCCAACTTGTCCTTCCCAAGCGCTTAGTCCAGTGCCCTGCACACAGGAAGCACCCCATAAATACGATTGAATGAATGAATGAATGAATGAATGGATGAGGTAGAAGTGAAGTTGGGTGGGGACCGTCTCTCTCTGTTGCCAACTTGTCCTTCCCAAGTGCTTAGTCCAGTGCTCTGCACACAGGAAGCGCCCAATAAATGCGATTGAATGAATGAATGAAGTAGAAGTGAAGTTGGGTCAGGACCGTCTCTCTGGGTTGCCAACATGGACTTCCCAAGTGCTTAGCACAGTGCTCTGCACAGAGTAAGCGCTCAATAAATACGGTTGAATGGATGAATGAAGTTGGGTGGGGACCGCCTCTCTCTGTTGCCAACTTGTTCTTCCTAAGCGCTAAGTACAATGCTCTGCACACAGTAAGTGCTCAATAAGTACGATTGAATGAACGAATGAATGCACACAGTAAGCGCTCAATAAATACGGTTGAGTGAATGAAGTATAGGTGAAGTTGGGTGGGGACTGTCTCTCTTTGTTTCCAACTTGTCCTTCCCAAGCGCTTAGTCCAGTCTCTGCACCCGGGAAGCGCTCAATAAATACGATTGAATGAATGAATGAAGTACAGGTGAAGTTGGGTCGGGACCGTCTCTCTATGCTGCCAACTTGTTCTTCCTCAGCGCTTAGTCCAGTGCTCTGCACACAGTAAGCGCTCAATAAATACGATTGAATGAATGAAGTACAAGTGAAGTTGGGTCGGGACCGCTTCTCTGTGTTTCCAACTTGTCCTTCCCAAGCGCTTAGTCCAGTGCTCTGCACACAGTAAGCGCTCAATAAATACGATTGAATGAATGCACACAGTAAGCGCTCAATAAATACGGTTGAATGAATGAATGAATTACAGGTGAAGTTGGGTCGGGACCGTCTCTCTCTGTTGCCAGCTTGTCCTTCCCAAGCGCTTAGTACAGTGCTCTGCACACAGGAAGCGCTCAGTAAATATGATTGAATGAATGAATGCACAAAGGAAGTGCTCAATAAATACAAATGAATGAATGTACATAGTAAGTGCTCAATCAATACGATTGAATGAATGAATGAAGTACAGGTGTAGTTGGGTCGGGACCATCTCTCTATGTTGCCAGCTTGTCCTTCCCAAGCGCTTAGTCCAGTGCTCTGCACACAGTAAGCGCTCAATAAATGCGATTGAATGAATGAATGAATTGCCTCCTCCATCCAACTGGCAAGCGCTTAGCACAGTGCTCAGCACCCCAGTAAGCGCTCAGGAGGTCTTCCCAGACTGAGCCCCCTCCTCCCTCTCCATTCAATCGTATTTATTTGTTTACTTATTTATTTTTTAATGGAATTTATCAAGCACTTACTATGTGCCAAGCCCTGTTCTAAGCGCTGGGACGGTTACAAGGAGATCAGGTTGTCCCACGGGGGGCCCACAGTCTTCATCCCCATTTTACAGATGAGGGAACTGAGGCAAAGAGAAGTGAAGTGACTTGCCCAAAGTCACACAGCTGACAACTGGCGCGCTTACTGTGTGCAGAGCACTGGACTAAGCGCTTGGGGAGTACAAGTTGGCATTCATTCATTCAATTGTATTTATTGAGCACTTGCCGTGTGCAGAGCACTGGACTAAGCGCTTGGGAAGGACAAGTTGGCATTCATTCATTCATTCAATCGTATTGAGCGCTTACTGTGTGCAGAGCACTTGACTAAGCGCTTGGGAAGTACAAGTCGGCAGCATCTAGAGGCGGTCCCTACCCAACAGCAGGCTCACAGTCTAAAAGGGGGAGACAGACAATAAAACAAAACATATTAACAAAATAAAATAAATATTCATTCAATCGTATTGATTGAGCGCTTACTGTGTGCAGAGCACTGGACTAAGCGCTTGGGCAGGACAAGTGGGCAACATCTAGAGCCGGTCCCTACCCAACAGCGGGCTCACAGTCTACAAGGGGGAGACAGAGAACAAAACAAAACATATTAACAAAATAAAATAAATAGAATAAATATGTACAAATAAAGTATATAGAGTAATAAGTACGTACAAACATATATACATATATACAGGTGCTGTGGGGAGGGGAAGGAGGTAAGGCGGGAGGGATGGGGACGGGGAGGAGCACCCTGTAAGCGCTCAGTAAATATGACTGAATGAATCGATCCATGGGACTTAGCGCCTGCTATGTGCGCCTGAGACCCCGTTGTTGGGTAATAATAATAATAATAACAATGGCATTTATTAAGCGCTTACTATGTGCCAAGCACTGTTCTAAGCACTGGGGAGGTTACAAGGTGATCGGGTTGCCCCATGGTGGGGCTCACAGGCTGCATCCCCATTTTACAGATGAAGGGAACTGAGGCCAAGAGAAGTGAAGTGACTTGCCCAAAGTCACACAGCTGACGGTGGAGATGGGATTTGAACCCATGACCCCTGACTCCAAATAATAATAATAACAATAATGATGATGGCATTTATTAAGCGCTTACTATGTGCAAAGCACTGTTCTAAGCGCTGGGGAGGTTACAAGGTGATCAGGTTGTCCCATGGTGGGGCTCACAGGCTTCATCCCCATTTTACAGATGAGGGAACTGAGGCACAGAGAAGTTAAGCGACTTGCCCAAAGTCACACAGCTGACGGTGGAGATGGGATTTGAACCCATGACCCCTGACTCCAAATAATAATAATAATGATGGCGTTTATTAAGCGCTTACTATGTGCAAAACACTGTTCTAAGTGCTGGGGAGGTTACGAGGTGAGGAGGTTGTCCCGCAGAGGGCTCACAGTCTTAATCCCCATTTTACAGATGAGGGGACTGAGGCCCAGAGAAGTGACTTGCCTAAAGTCACACAGCTGACGGTGGAGATGGGATTTGAACCCATGACCCCTGACTCCAAAGCCTGTGCTCTTTCCGGATCGTCTCTATCTGTGGCCGACTTGTCATTCCCAAGCGCTTACTACAGTGCTTTGCACATAGTAAGCGCATAGCAAATGCCATCGTTATTACTTTCACAGTGCTCTGCACACAGTAAGCACTCAGTGAGTACGACTGAATGAATGAATCTGTGAGACTTAGTGAGCGCCTACTATGTGCACCCGTTGTTGGGTGTGGACCGTCTCTATCTGTGGCCGACTTGTTCCCAAACGCTTACTACAGTGCTTTGCACATAGTAAGCGCTTAATAAATGCCATCATCATTATTATTACAGTGCTGTGCACACAGTAAGCGCTCAGTAAATATGACTGAATGAATCCGTGGGACTTAGTGAGCGCCTACTATGTGCGCCCGTTGTTGGGTAGGGACCATCTCTATCTGTGGCCGGCTTGTCGTTCCCAAGCGCTTACTACAGTGCTTTGCACATAGTAAGCGCTTAGCAAATGCCATCATTTTTATTATTACAGTGCTCTGCGCACAGTAAGCGCTCAGCAAATATGATTGAATGAATCAGTGGGACTTAGTGAGCGCCTACTATGTGCGACTTCTAGTCTGGGAGCCCGTTGTTGGGTCGGGACCGTTTCTATCTGTGGCCGACTTGTGGTTCCCAAACGCTTACTACAGTGCTTTGCACATAGTAAGCGCTTAACACATGCCATCATCATTATTACAATGCTCTGCATATAGTAAGCGCTCAATAAATACGATTGAATGAATCAGTCAGTGGGATTTAGTGAGCGCCTACTATGTGCCAACTTGTACTTCCCAAGCGCTTAGTACAGTGCTCTGCGCACAGTAAGTGCTCAATAAATACGATTGAATGAATGAATGTGCGCCGTCTAGCCCAGTAGCCCGTTGTTGGGTAGGGACCGTCTCTATCTGCGGCTGACTTGGACTTCCTAAGCGCTTACTACAGCGCTTTGCACATAGTAAGTGCTTAACAAATGCCATCATCATTATTATTACAGTGCTCTGCACACAGTAAGCGCTCAATAAATACGATTGAATGAATCAGTGGGATTTAGTGAGCGACTACTATGTGCGCCCGGTAGCCCGTTGTTGGGTAGGGACCGTCTCTCTCTGTGGCCGCCTTGGACCTCCCAAGCGCTTAGCACAGTGCTTTGCACGTAGTAAGCGCTTAACAAGTGCCATCATCATTATTATTACAATGCTCTGCGCACAGTAAGCGCTCAATTAATACGATTGAATGAATCAATCAGTGGGATTTAGTGAGCGCCTACTATGTGCGCCTTCTAGCCTGGGAGCCCGTTGTTCGGTAGGGACCGTCTATCTGTGGCCGACTTGGACTTCCCAAGCGCTTACTACAGTGCTTTGCACACAGTAAGTGCTTAACAGATGCCATCATCATTATTATTACAATGCTCTGCACACAGTAAGTGCTCAATAAATACGATTAAATGAATCAGTCAGTGGGACTTAGTGAGCGCCCACTACGTGCGCCTTATAATAATAATCATTCAGTTGTATTTATTGAGCACTTACTGTGTGGAGGGCACTGGACCACTCGTTCATTCGATCGTATTTATTGAGCATTTACTGCGTGCAGGGCACTGGACTACTCATTGGTTCAATCGTATTTATTGAGCGCTTACTGTGTGCAGAGCACTGGACTAGGCGCTAGGGAAGTATAGAGAGAGTCCCGGCCCAACAGCGGGCTCCCAGTTTAGATTTCCCATTCCGCACTCCCCATCCCATTTCTGGAAATGGGGGAATGAAAAATTCCCGAGTGGGAAACGCCTGTTCCCACCACACCTCCCCACGGCCCCCATCACGGACTTGCGAGTCAGAGGGCGTGAGTTCCAATCCCCCTCCGCCACTTGTCTGCTGTGTGACCTTGGGCGACTCATTTCCCTGCTCTGGGCCTCATTTCCCTCATCTGTAAAATGGGGCGGAGGGGAAGACTGTGAGCCCCACGTGGGGCAACCCGATTCCCTTGTTCGTACCCCATCATCAATCGTATTTATTGAGCGCTTACTATGTGCAGAGCACTGTACTAAGCGCTTGCGCTTCGAACAGTCCCCGGCACGTAGTAAACACTTCACAAATACCATTGTCACTATTGTTAATAATCATCTCGGGAGGAGCGACCCGGTGGGATGCGGTTCGGCAGAGGGGGCTGAACAAATCCCTTTTATTCAAAAAAGCCCCTTTAGACCCGACTGTGGCACTGAAGCAAGAAAGTGCCGACGTGAAAAATTCTGATTCGACGGCTTTCCCGTGGTAGTTTTAAACCGAGCTTTGTATTTTTATTTTCATTTTTTTTGTAGTTTTACTTGCACTGCGAAAACCATTTTTCCAGTGATGGGTACAGGGTCGACGGGCCTGAGAGTCACGTTTGTACAACTCCGTTGCTAAAAAAAAGTATATTGTAGCACGTTTTGGTTGCGAATTGAGCTGGAATGTGTGTGTCTGCAACAAGAGCGTTGTGGAAACGGCGCTCGCCAATCCTCAGGTTTGGGTGACGAATTTTGTATGTGGGAGATAAGTTTTTTATGTTTGGGCTTGCGTGTTCTGAGGTTTCCAGATGTAGCCTGTAGTTCCTTTGGAGATCGACTTGGCAAATCAAGTAATCCATTTGAAATGGCGGTGCACTAAATTTGCACAAATGGTAGCTTGCATTGAGTGCCGAGATCATTGGTTTACTTAGAAAAAAAACCTAATACACGGCCTCTATTTTGGTGGTCGACATGTTTGGAATCAATTAAAATCACCAACATTGACCATTTTTGGCTGTGTCTACCTTATTCAAAACATATATATATATATATTATATGTACATATATACCTGTATATATGTTTGTACATATTTATTACTCTATTTTTTACATATTTATTCTATTTATTTTATTTTGTTAATGTGTTTTGTTTTGTTGTCTGTCTCCCCCTTCTAGACTGTGAGCCCACTGTTGGGTAGGAACTGTGTCTATATGTTGCCAAGTTGGACTTCCCAAGTGCTTAGTACAGTGCTCTGCACACAGTAAGCGCTCAATAAATGTGATTGAATAAATGACAGTGCGCTAAATTTGCACAAATGGTAGCTTGCATTGAGTGCCAAGATTGTTTTATTTAGAAAAAAACCCTCATACACGCCCTCTCTTTTGGTGGTCGACGTGTTTGGAATCAATTAAAATCACCAACGTTGACCATTTTTGGCTGAGTGCCTACCTTATTCAAAATCAATCAATCAGTTGTATTTATTGAGCGCTTACTGTGTGCAGAGCACTGCACTAAGCTCTTGGGAAGTACAAGTTGGCAACATATAGAGACAACATATATTATATGTACATATATACCTGTATATATGTATATACCTTTGTACATATTTATTACTCTATTTTTTTACATATTTATTCTATTTATTTTATTTTGTTAATGTGTTTTGTTTTGTTGTCTGTCTGCCCCTTCTAGACTGTGAGCCCACTGTTGGGTAGGGACTGTGTCTATATGCTGCCAACTTGGACTTCCCAAGTGCTTAGTACAGTGCTCTGCACACAGTAAGCGCTCAATAAATACGATTGAATGAATGACAGTGCGCTAAATTTGCACAAATGGTAGCTTGCACTGAGTGCCGAGATCATTGGTTTATTTAGAAAAAAAACCTAATACACGGCCTCTCTTTTGGTGGTCGACGTGTTTGGAATCAATTAAAATCACCAACGTTGACCATTTTTGGCTGAGTGCCTACCTTATTCAAAACATATATATATATACATATATATATTATATATACCTGTATATATGTTTGTACGTATTTATTACTCTTATTTTTACACATTTTATTTTATTTTGTTAATATGTTTTGTTTTGTTGTCTGTCTCCCCCTTCTAGACTGTGAGCCCGCTGTTGGGTAGGGCCCGTCTCTATATGTTGCCAACTTGTACTTCCCAAGTGCTTAGTCCAGTGCTCTGCACACAGTAAGCGCTCAATAAATACGATTGAATGAATGAATGAACCCTGTACTAGGAGCATGTAATGGTCATCTGTTGCAAATGATTGTTTGGCGTTTGGGCCTTGCTTAACAAATTCTCATCTAGCACTTCAAACTTGGAAATTGTACTTTCCAAGCGCTTAGTACAGTGCTCTGCACACGTTAAGCGCTTAATAAATACGACTGACTGAATGAGTGGAGTTATAGTTAATTTTTTCCGTGAAAAATGGTAACCAGAGATGAAAAGAAAACCGAGAAATTGAGAGAGAAAGTTGCAGGAAAATATGTTCATCTGCCCACGCACACTTTACTATGAATAAAAAAGTGAAGGTATTTTGGCAGGTCGACAAAAGGCACCTGAATCTGGGAACTTAGTCTAGTCCCCCATTCTTCAGATTTTATATCCTAGGTACTTTAGGAGTTCTGGAATAGGCTGTGTCCATTTTTCCAGTCTGAAAACCGGCTTTTCCTCCCCCAATAACAGGAAAAAACAATGTCAAATGACACCGATCATTATAGCTTTCCAGAAGCTCTCGCTTTGGGAGTCCTTGCTCTCATAGTCATACTTAATAGGTATAAATTTTGGGAAATGAGGAAAGACATTTTGTAATCAATGAGCCTTTGATTTCAAGTTGGGCAGAATACTGTGTCATCTGCTTTAGGTTTGTTTGTTTTATGGTACTTGTTAAGTACGTACTATGTGTCAAACACTGTTCCAAGCACTGAGGAAGTTGCAACTTATGCCGGTCCTGCATGGGGACTCACAATCTTTAAGTAGGAAGTGGAACAGATATTGAATCCCCATTTTACCGCTGAGGAAACTGAGGCACAGAAGTTCAGTGATTTGCCCAAGGTCATACAGCAAGCAGTTGGCCGAGCGGGGATTAGAACCCAGGTCTTCTCACTCTCAGGCCCCTGCTTCTTCCACTAGGCCATGTTGCTTCTCACCACAGTACAAATATTTTGAGAACTAGCATACTTCACAGTAGGTTCCGTTTGTCCTCCTGCGGTTACAGGTGCTGCTTATTCTGGGTATTAACTTTTGTCGATCTTCTCTTAAGCCATGATTTTTTTGCATAATAGGAAGACACGGAACTATAAACTGCCCAAGATTGGTCTATCACAGTCTTAATCCCCATTTTACAGATGAGGTAACTGAGGCACAGAGAAGTTAAAGTGACTTGCCCAGGTTCACACAGCAGACAAGTGGCCGAGTTGGAATTAGAATACAGGTCCTCCGACTCTTTACCACACTCCAGTAGGCCATGCTGCTTTCCTGTTCTAATTTTTGTTTTAAAGTTACTTTCTTGAGTCGTTAAATGACCATGATTTTCAAAGCATGCTAGCATCATTCTGTGAGTAACTACTTTAAAGCACTTTAAATAATTTCCTTTGACCCTAGAAAAGTAGATTTTTGAGCTTAACATTTTAAGCACTGTTCAGTGTACCGACATATTTTCCAAATAACTTCTCTACCTACTGTGTTCTAATTTCAGGAATCGTCGTTTCTCATAACAGATGTTATTGTCCCAGCCATCGTCATTTGTAATTAGCACCTATTTGTGGGCAGAGTATTACTAAGTGTTTGGGAACATAAAAAAGAAATAGAAGACATAGTAGTCCCTGCTCTCTGAGGTCACAGTCTGATATCGGAGACAGGCAGACACAAATTTTATGCGGTAGGATCAAGAGTGAAAGCCTGGAATCAGTTGATTTAAAAAAAGAAGTAACATATCTCAGGTTGTGAGCGCCATGTGGGACTGAGATTGTTCAATCTGATTATTTTATATTGTCCCCAGTACAGTGCTTTGGCATGTAGTAAGTGCTTAATAAGTACTATAATTAGGCAAATAGTGAATAGATCAAATGAATAAAGAAATGGATGTGCACCAGAGCTAAAGAAATGTCCGACTGATTCGTTTGAATCTATCCCAGTACTTAGTACAGTGCTTGGCCCATAGTAAGCACCTAACGAATACCATCATTATTAGTATTGATGAGATGATAGATCAGGGAGGTGGGGGATTAGACAGAGAATTTTAAGGTGGAGAAGGATGCGGTTGGCGATTTGAGGTGGAAATTCAGTCATGGGGTCAGGTGTGCTCAATGGGTCAGATGGGGAAAGAGAGCATGGAATGGTTAAGAGATTAATTTGGGAGATGCAAAGCGTGCAAGCTGTGGAGCAGGAGGGGAAAGGACCAGAAAGCTGGGTTTTAAGGGGAAAAAAATCCTCATCTTGAAAATGCTGACAATGCATTTGATCTTTTTTTTATGGTATTTAAGTGTTTACTATGTGCCAGGCACTGTTCTAAGCGCTGGAGTAAAGAAAAGCTAGTCAGGTTGGACACAGTCCATGTCCCACTTGGGGTGCAGAGTCTTAAATCAAGTTTTACAGATGAGGTAACAAGTCTAGAGAAGTCAAATGACTTGCCCAAGGCCACGTGGCGGAGCAGGGATTAGGACCCAGGTCCTCTGACCCCCAATACTGTGCTTTTACCACTAGGCCACACTGATTTGTAATGGAGGGAAATCGTGTATATTAATAAAAGATGAGTCGCCTGGGATTATTTTCTCACTTGGAATATTGAGGTTTGGGCTTCCATTCTTGTTTGCATTGAAGCACCTCTAGTTGCAGATTGAGCTTTCATTAAGAATTCTCGCCATTAAGGGGAGGGAAATTGAATCCATGGTTAAACTAAATATAGCCTTCCTATTTTATATCCCGGCCTGCAAAATGTCTCGTACAGTTTCTAACGTGCTCATATGACCAGTGAGGAATTTTCATAACAACTTCTTCAGTTTGGGGGGCACCACTTGTACCTGTACCTTTCCCGACTCTTGCAAGGTTTCGTCAGGTGTCCTAGGTTCGTGCATTTGAGTGTGAAGGTCTAAATTTTTCTTGCAAAAATAACCTCAGGTTCAGGGTATTAGAACATTGTCACACATTTGCCTCTGACTGTTCCTTTGTGGGAGGAGGAGCCGTGATGATTCTCGACATGCTATAGATAGTTTATGCACACCACTTGGCTTTTCGCTAGAACCGCGTTAACGATCGGAAAAATGGTATTCTGTTGTAATCATAGATTTATCATTAACGATCGGAAAAATGGTATTCTGTTGTAATCATAGATTTATCGACATGCTATAGATAGTTCATGCACACCACTTGGCTTCTCGATAGAACCGCGTTAACGATCGGAAAAATGGTGTTCTGTTGTAATCATAGATTTATACCTTGAAAAGGCAACAAGGGTAATTGAGGTCCAGTTCCCGGACTTCTTTAGGATGGGTTGTATTTAATGATTTCAAGGGACGCATAATTGGTTTGGGATCCTATTGTTCTGTTCAAAAGCATACCATACCAGAAGGTTGCTACCTTTCTCATTTTCAGTATTAATGCTATCCCACAAGAAGACCCAAATCTAACCGGGGTTCGTTAGTGCCCCGAAATGATATTTTATGAATAGAATTGCTCCCTTTTCAGGGAGGCTCGCCGATTTGTGTAATATCAGCAGTTACATCAGAAAAAAAATTCTGTATGTGTAGGTTATAAGTAGTAATGTTCTACAGTTGCCATAAATTGATTTTACTTCTTGCTGGAGTTCTCCCTTCCAGTTCAGAACTCCACTTCACCCACGTTTCTACAATACAGCAAGTTATGCTATTAGAAAAAGGTGCATCAGTAATACACAGAAATGTTTACTTTTTTTTCTTTTTTAAACAAACACGTTAGAAAAATTGCCCTGGAATCAATTTTTGAAAATTAAAAGTAGGCCTGCCTGTCTGGTTTGAAACCACCACAGTGCAAATAAAACGTGCCGTGTGAAGTTCAGCATTATAAGTGTGTGACACTGGAATTTTAGGGCTAGAGGAGAGCTGTAGGAATCGCATGGTCTTTTCCCTCTACCCCAGGCAGGGCTGCGTCCAGATCTTGCCAGATCGGTGGCAGAACAAGTTTTCTGGGGGTCGTGGGTAGCTCCCCTCCATCCACCCACAAGGCAGACGGGGGACTGGCACTGGTCAGTGGGTTTGCACTGGAAAAGCTCTTTGAATTCAGAGGGCCTCCCTCTGAATGCAGAGGCGGGCGCGGGCATCCCCGGATCTGGAAACACACTGAGATCACCAGGGCCTCCAGACTCCCTTAAACCACCGCCTCCTCCCCAAGCCAGCCACCCCGAGGGGAGTTTTTTCCTCTGCCAAGTCTGCGGGCCCATTTTATCTTTTCTCTGTATTTTACAGTTGCCCTCAGACGCACCTTTAAGAAGCACCATGGCCTCGTGGATAGAGCCCGGGCCTGGGAATCTGAGTTCTAATCCCAGCCCCGCCACTTGCCTCCCGTGTGACCTCGTGCAAGTCACTTCATTTCTGTGCCTCACTTCCTTCATCTGTCAAATGGGGACTTAGTCTGTGAGCCCCGTGTGGGACAGGGACTGTGTCTAACCCAATTAGCTTGTACCTCATAGGAAACGCTTAATAAATATTGTTATAAATTCAATCAAATCATGGCATTTGTTGAGGACTTACTGTGGGCAGAGCACTGTGATAAGTCAGCTGATCGTATCGAAGGCTTACTGTTTGCAGAGCACTGTAGTAAGCGCTTGGGAGAGTACGATATAACAGACACATTCCCTGCCCACAACGAGTGGAGAGTGCAATACAGCAGAGTTGGTAGACACGTTCCCCGCCCAGCGTGGCGTAGTGGATAGAGTCAGAAGGTCCCGGGTTCTAATCCGGACTCTGCGACATGTCTACTGTGTGACCTTGATCAAGTCACTTCACTTCTCTATGCCTGTTACCTCATCTGTAAACTGAGGATTGAGACCGTGAGCCCCACATGGGACAGGGACTCTGTCCAACCCAGTTTGCTTGTAGCCACCCCAGCGCTTAGTACAGTGCCTGACGCATACTAAGCACTCAGCAAATTCCGTAATCATCGTTATCATCACAAGGAACTTGCATTCACTCCAGGATTGTCCTCATCCTTTAGGTCTAGTAGGGTTATGGGTCAACCTTCCCAAGCAGCGTACTAAGCAATTGAGAGAGCACCATAGAACAGAATTAGCAGACGCGCTCCCTGCCCACAGCAAGCTTACAGTGTAGCGGAGGAGACGGACATTAATATGAGGAAATAAGTAATTAATACAGACTAAGTATTCCCCATTCATTTGGTTCCTAGTCTGCTAGTCACTCGTTTCTCTCACCCTTACAGTTTGCCTGAATAGGGTCATATTCAATACCTTTCGATTTCTATGCTGTGCTCCTGCTTATATTTCCCTGTATCCTTACTCTCTTCCTCCCTTCATAGCCCTACTGAGAGCTCACCTCTTCCAAGAGGCCTTCCCAGACTGAGCCCCCCTTATCCTCTCCTCCTCCCCATCCCCGCCCTACCTCCTTTCCCTCCCCACAGCACCTGTATATATGTTTGCACAGATTTATTCCTCTATTTATTTTACTTGTACATATTTACTATTCTATTTATTTTGCTAATGATGTGCATTTAGCTTTAATTCCCTTTGTTCTGATGACTTGACATCTGTCTACATGTTTTGTTTTGTTGTCTGTCTCCCCCTTCTAGACCGTAAGCCCGTTGTTGGGTAGGGACCATCTCTATATGTTGCCAACTTGTACTTCCCAAGCGCTTAGTACAGTGCTCTGCACACAGGAAGCGCTCAGTAAATACGATTGAATGAATGAATCAATACCACATTGCTGACTCATGTTCAGTTTAGAGTCGGTTTACTGAAATGCCTAAGATTTTTCTTTTGAACCTGCACACAGACTTCATTGCTCTAAAATTGTTTTTTCCCTTCCTGAAGAATAACATATATTTGAAAATTCACCCAGCTAATACAGTCCTTTAGTTTTTTCAATGTTGCTAGAGGAAATTGATTAAGCAGGCTTTTTTTTTGCGTAAAAACTTCACTGGGTCCTGTGTTTTTGCGTGCATTTAAAATAAACTCTGTTCTTATTGTTAATGATTTAAAGTGGCTTGTTTTTTTATCTAAATTGAGATGTTATACCCAAAAAGAGTTTAGGAAACTCAAATGTAACAGAGCTGTGGGCAAGGGGAATAGGGGAATTAGGTTGTAGCTCTGGTACTGATTCTTTGGATCACAGAGTAGACAGGGGTGAATAACTTGAGGAAAAATATTGGGTTTTATATTTAAAGGTACTGGAAAAACAAATAGCTCTCTGTTTTGGTCTTTATCTGTAAAATAGGTCTAGCTTAAATTGTTATGGGAAATATGGCATGTATTGCGGAGCCCCTTGAAGATAAAAAGTGTCAAGTGCTCCATAACGATACGTAGAAGTTACCTTTACATCTGTGGAAGTGTAGGTTTCTAGGATAAATGATTTATTTTCAAAATCTGTAAAGTCATAAGGTATCTGAACGCCTAAAATTACAGGGTTGAAGTTGAGTATTTTGGAATCACTTACAAGCCCATTGGGTTTGCTAAGAAATAAAAAGGCACTTGAGGGAAGTTAGGGCCCATTGAATTAGAAGAGATGTTGTAGTCATAATAATGTGTTCCCTTCCACCACCTTGTATGAGTTTTACCAGAAGCAGTGGTGTGGATAGATTACAGGGTGATAGGCTGCAATTCACCCCCTGCCATCTTTTCTTTTTATGAATTTTAGGCATGATATCAGGTACTGGCCAATTTCAGGCTTCTGTTTTCTGTTAAGGATGAAGCTTGAAAATATTCACCAAAGCGAATAGACTCCTTTTCAGTGTTTGTTTTTATCTTGCTTCTGATTTTTTTTTCCTCTGGAAATTTTCCTCCCAAGAAAGACAGGGTAAAAAGCAGTGAATAACGGGGGGGCCCAGGCAGAGGGACACTGTAAAGGATTTTGGAGTCTCTGTCTAGCACAGGCTCTAGGGCTTCTCATGAGGTCTCTCTGGGGGGAATGGGTTGATGGCACAGCATTTAGTCTCAGGCCTTATCTTCCGCCCCAGTGGTGTAGGCCTCCGGAAGAACGGTTTTCATTCCTGGAGCTTTGGGGGAAATATTGATTGATTGATTGTGTTGCTTACCACCTCCATAGGCAACAAAAGCACAGAGAGAAGCAGCGTGGACTCCCCTGAGATTTTGTGGTGCCCCTTTCCATTCATTTTGGGGTGGTAATCCCCACATCAGTGGCATTTTTTGAGCACTTACTGGGTGCAGGGCACTGTACTGAGCACTTAGGAGAGTACCATGCAGCATGATTGGTAATCATGTTCCCTGGCCACCAGGAACTCTTGTATCGCACTCTCCTGCCCACCTGCAGTTGTGGCAAGGACTGGGCAGAGGGCTGGGGGGTTCTTGGGCCAGGTCACCGAAAATTCCCAGCCTTTAGAGGAAGTAGAATTTGGAGTTTGGGGACCGTTTTGATTTTCATCACAGCATGGGGTGAAAATGAAGGAAAATCACAAATTATACTTTTAAACTCTGGAAGCTTCGGTAAAAATTAGTTTAAACCTGAAAAGGAAGATTCCTGAGTTTCGGTGAAGCGAGGGCATGGTTACATAGCAATTAATGGGGAAAATCATCTAAATCTAGTGTACAGCGTTCCAGTAACAAAACCGATTTAGTGTAAAGGGTTTTATTTATGGAAAATGCAACATTTTTATATGAAAGGCGTGTACAGATATACTTCTGGTTGCAAATAACCACAATACATAATATCAGTTCTCTTCCCTATAACCTGTCTTTGCTCCTTTCTCACTCTCCCTGTTTTCAAAGGCCTATAACATCTCCAGGAAGCCTTCCTCGACTAATCTCTCATCTTCCCCTCCCATTTTTTCCTCTCTTCTACATTATCTTTACCCTTTCCTAAGCACTTACGTCCTTTCATCCTCCCCAGAGCACTTAGTTCCGTATCCTTATTCTTTGGTTGCCTTCTCTACCTGTAATGTATTTTAATGTCTGGCTCCCGTACTTGATGATTGTTAACTCGTAAAGGGCAGGGATCACGCGTACTCATCTTCTTGTTCTGTTGTACTCTCCCAAGGGTTTAGTGCAGTGCTCTGTACACCGTAAGCTCCACTGACTGATGTCACACATTAATTGTTTGGTGTTTATTAAATGCTTACTACGTGCTAGGCACTCTACTAACTAGTTTCTGACACAGCCCGGGATCTGTAAACCCGCCCGACATTCCTTCCAGTCACTGCAGGGAATTAAGTTCCTGCCCCACTTTTGCTCCTCCCCATAAATCAACTCCTGCTTCTTTGCCCTCTCCAGAAGCAAGAGGTAATTGTGGTTTGATAGAAAAGCCTTCTAAATCCAGCCAACATATCGGCCTTTCAACCTCATCCCGATTCTTTGCTGTTCTGGGGTGAAGCAGAGAAATCCCCACTCCCTGGTGGTAGCGGAGTGGGATTTTATGGCTGCTGCGAAGGCTAGAATATCTACTCCACCATCACCTAAGGGTTTTTGGCTTAGAAAGCTGGGCATCAATTATCAAGGAAGCAGCAAACTTTTAAAAATGATTGAAGAACAACCTGGGAGCAGTTTATAAGGGTGTAGACGTGCCCTGGGGGACTTAGCGTACTGCATGGTGCTTTGTGAGAGGAAAAAAGAAAGCTGTTGTTCAGCCGAAATTGGACAGATGTTTCACCAGTTGAAAAATTCCTGCCCCAGTCTGCACAACAAGCTTCTATTTCTGCAGCCTCCTGCAAAGACTTATAATAATAACAATAATAGCGGTAATTGCAGTAGTAATAAGTGCATTTTTAAAGCACATACTATGTGCTAAACCCCAGGAGATACAGGGATAATCAGATTGACAACCAGATTAGTCTCAGTTCCTATCCAAGGGGCAGGGGGAACAGATATTTCCTCCCCATTTTTTTTCTTTTGGTGATGAAGTTGGGACAGGGAGAAGCAAAGTTAGTTGCCCAAGGTCACAAGCACATATGTGGTGGAGCTGGGATTAGAACTCCGGTCTCCTGACTCCTGCGCCCATGCTCTTTTCCCAAGGCCATGCCGTTTTTCCAGGCTAAGATCTTTCACACCAGCCTCTCTGCTGGAGGAGGGGAGAAAAAAGCCAAAAGGGAGGTGGAGGACGAAGGCTTAGAAGAAAATGAAGAGGCAGAGCAACCAGAAGGTTTATAGACTATTAAATTGACAAAAAGGGTGAAAAGGACCAGAAAAATGGGGAGGAAACAAAGGAGACACATGAGTATACAAGTGCAAGGAAAAAGTAGAAATGATGAAAAGAGATAGTTTTTCAGAGGCAGAAGCAACGAGAGAGTGGAAGACACCCCAACAGATGGCTAACGGGATAAAGAGGAAAAGAAGTCTAGGAGAAAGGCGGGAAGGGGGACAGGCTTAAAAGGATCAGGAAAAGGGGAGGTATAATGGACTCGGCCTGTGGAAAAAAGGCAGAGTGATGAGACGAGACAAGGAGCGTGCAGTAGAGCACAGGTATAAATGGTGACAGGGACAGTGAAAGGAAGAAGAAGAGAATAATTTATGTGGAAGGGCATTCAAAGTCAAGAGCAGGAAGAGAGAACCGAAAAAGGTATGTAAGGTGAAAGGAAGGAAACAGAAAATGAACCGAAGGACACAGGCTTAGCCAACTTCAGCAGTGAACAGGCATTCTAATCTCTTCTGTGGTTAGAGTTTGATTTTTTTTTTTTTTGTGGGGCATGACTTTTGTCCTGTGCTGCTGCTTGTACGTTTTGATTGCTCTTATGACCAGTGTACAACTCATTAAAACCCTCACTATAATGGGGAGGAAATGGAGAGGTAAAATTGAAGAGGAGAAAAGTTATTTTTGCTACCTGTTAGTAGATTGGGTGGAAAGTTGGGAGGAGGTTAGACCTCTTGGCTGAGATGAAGATTTTGAGCTGTTCTGTGTGAATGACTCCTAAATGTACCTCTCCAGCCCTGACTTCTCGCCTAATGCACAATCCTGCAATTTTTTTTTTTTTTTTGCCTTCAGGACATCTCCATTTGGATGTTCTGTCGACACCTCCAACGTTATCTGAAATTGAACTTTTCATCTTTGCTCCTAAATCTCATCGTACTCTTATCTTAGTGGATATCACCATCCTCCCTGTCCCATAAGCCTACAACTTTGGAGTCATCCTGGACTAATCGCTGCCAGCTTTCACTTTCACTTTTAAGCCCTGCAAAATCTGAATCATCTCCTTTCTCTCCATCCAAATAGTTACCCCCCTAATCAAGAGCCCTTATCATTTGTAGACTTAAACTAGTTTTAGAGTACTGTAGAAGTCAAACGATAAGGGCTTAAACTAGACTTAAACTAGTTTTAGAGTACTGTAGAAGTCTCCCTGCCTCCACACTATTTCCTCCTTCGGCCTTTGCAACCAAAGTAATTAAATTGTATCCATATTTATTCCTATTTGTGTCAGTATCCTGTTCTCCCCCCCACTTGACAGTCAAATAGAGAGAACAGGTATTGAATTCCCATTTTACGGTAGAGGAAACTGAGGCCAGATAAGTGACTTGCCCAGGGGCACACAACTGATAAGTGTTGGAGCAGGGATTAGAACTCAGGTCTTCTGGCCCCAAAACTGTGCTTTTTCAGTTTGGCCATGGAGTCATCAGAGGGAGGGAGGGAGAGAGAATATGCATATGTATATATTTTTTAAAAACCCATCAAAATGTGGCACTCAGCTGTAATTTGAAACTACCATCCGTACCTAGAAAACTGCGTGCAATTCTGTATCACCACAATTTAAAAAGGGGCATAATCAAGATTGTGATGGGGGGTGGAGCAGCTCCTTTATTCATTCATTCAATCGTATTGAGTGCTTACTATGTGTAGAGCACTGTACTAAGCGCTTGGGAAGTTCAAGTCTGCAACATATAGAGGCAGTCCCTACCCAGCAACGGGCTCACAGTCTAGAAGGGGGAGACAGGCAACAAAACAAAACCTACAGACGTGTCAAAACCGTCAGAATAAATAGAATTATAGCCATATGCATATCATTAATAAAACAGAGTAGTAAATATGTTTAAGTAAAATCGAGTAATAAATATTGTTTATTATTTTATTATAAACATTATTAAATATATTTATGAGAGTACAGTGCTGTGCACATAGTAAGTGCTCAATAAATACGATTGAATGAATGAATCAGTGATCTGAAGCAGGGTTCTTCAATCATGTCTCCTCTCTGCCTTTCCAGGCTGAAATTTACCAAGTCACGAAGGGTGAGGGCAGGGTCAGTATAGTTATTGTTCACCAAGTTCCATAACACCAGGATTAGGGAACCCCACCCCTTTGAAGCCCGAAGATAAGTAGGTTGTTTTACAGAAGGAAGCTTGTCCACAGCAGATGGTAAGCCTAAAGAATTCATTACCACATGAAGTTGTGCAGGCCCAAAATTCCAATTAGATCCAAGAAGAGTTTAGATAAAATCAGGAACGAGAGGTCCACAATTTGTTATTAGAGAGAATTTAGGAGTATGATCCAACTGGCCATCCGGCAAACACAACCGTGCCATGTAAGAGTCAGAATACTGGACTAGATGGACCCAACATGGCAGTGCTTATGCACTACTAAATTAAAAATCAGTCAGTGGTGTTTGAGTGCTTACAGTGTGCAGAGTACTGTACTGAGTGCTTGGGAGAGTATAATACAACAGAATCAGACATGTTCCCTACCCGTAACAAGCTTACAGTCTAGAGGGGGAGACCAACCTTAAGTAAGCAACTTGTAATATATAATTTAAAGACAAGGCCATGCAGCCAGTTTGCTTCTAACCCCGAGGCTCTATTCTTGCAGGGCCCCATGTTAGAAGCTTGTGTTGTCACATTAATTTTAGGTATGTTGCCACATACAGGCACCCCAACCACTCCTGCCACTGCTTCACGAACGCTCCAGACACATGTACCGCATTGGAAGTCCGTTCCTCAATTTTGCCATTGTGTTTTAGCCCAAATATGACCTAAAAATAGGCATTTTGATAAATTGAACTTGTTCTTGATCATTTTCAAAATCCTGAAGAAGCGGGATCAGAAACACTCTGCAGATGAATGACTCGGGCGTAAAGTGCAAATCTAGAGCTCGTAATGCTCCATGTAGTCTGGTGTGTTGTATTTCTATGGTATGTACTGATAGACCCCCCCCACCGCCCCCGCTTCATTCTTGTTTCTCCCAGCAAGCTGTGAAAAATACAGATTTGTAGACCATTATTGACTTGAGGGAGTTTTCCTGAGCAAGTCACTTGTCTACTATACTACTATACTTACTGGCCTTTATTTTAGATCTTTTAGACTGTGAGCCCACTGGTGGGTAGGGACTGTATATGGTGCTAATTTGTACTTCCCAAGCGCTTAGTACAGTGCTCTGCACATAGTAAGCGCTCAACAAATACGATTGATGATGATGATGATGATGGCCCAGCCAGAACTGCCATGCAAGCCATGAGCACTAGTCAGTTCCTGCCCACAGGGCCGTGGTTCCAAAACCTCTGTGATGAGACTGAGCCACGCCTGTTGTTTACGATGGGAGATTCTGTCATTGTCTTCACCATCACAGGGTGTAGATGGACGGGAGACTTGGACGGGAGACTTGGGTCCATAAATTTGTAGGGGAACGTATTACCTTTGTCCAATCCATCTGAAGAAGCGCTCCTGTTCCTATCAGACTTTCACAAGAGGAGACAAGGATAATATTAGAGTCCTTCCTTCATATAAGGCAATGTTACATAATGCCTGCTAGTAGAAATTTTCTGCAGTTCTTGTTCATTGCTGTCTGGGGTATGACACCAGTTTTAATTCACGTTTAATTAAGGAAAACACTTTTCTTTTTTATTCTGATTGCTAGGTGTAGCCATCCTAGCATTTGATTAATGCAGGCCGTTCCCTTTGCCAATTTAACTCTCGTTAAATAATTGCTTTTGTAGGTTTTCAGGTACTGTAGAATGTGGGGCTGGAGATTATTTTTGGAAAAAATCCACCTTTCTAAGACTGCAGTTGTGACCTTTTTAAGTTATCCATCTCCGTTTTAGCTCTTCTGTCTTCCCCCTGTTCATTCTGCATTCCTTTCCCTCCTGATTTCACCGTCATTCCTTTGCTCTTTTCCTTTGCG
The DNA here is from genome assembly GCF_015852505.1 of Tachyglossus aculeatus. Lineage (NCBI taxonomy): Eukaryota > Metazoa > Chordata > Mammalia > Monotremata > Tachyglossidae > Tachyglossus > Tachyglossus aculeatus. The sequence goes on from NC_052077.1 coordinate 14,094,023, forward strand.
GCTGTCTTTTACAATCTGCTCTGATCTCCAGATATTACCCTGACTAGTCAATCAATGAGCCATTCCATATTGAGTTCCGGCCATGTGCAGAGCATTTTACGAACTACTTGGGAGATGCCAGTACAACAGAGTTGACAGACATGTTCTCTGCCCACAAAGAATGTACAACCACAGTCTTCTAGACTGTGAGCCCACTGTTGGGTAGGGACCGTCTCTATGTTGCCAACTTGTACTTCCCAAGCACTTAGTACAGTGCTCTGCACACAGTAAGCGCTCAATAAATACGATTGAATGAATGAATGAATAGAGGTGAAGCCTAGGATGCTCAGAGACCTGGACTTTGCGAAACAGAACTAACATCCCAGACTGGTGGGGGAAAAAAACCAAGGGATTTCAGTGCGTTAGTAGATACGCATGTGAGTTTTAAACCAATAAGCAGCATGGGAAGCAGTGTGGCCTAATGGAAAGACCACAGACCTGGGACTTAGAGAACCTGGGTCCTAAGACTGGCTCTTCCACCTGTCTGCTGGGTGACCTTGGGCAAGTCACTTAACTTCTCTGTGCCTGTTACCTCATCTGTAAAATGGAATTAAAAGAGTGAGCCCCACGTGGGACACAGACTGTGTTTAACTTGATTTAGCTTGTATCTACCTTAGCCCTTAGTACAGTGCTTGGCACATAGAAGCACTTAAGTACCACTTTAAAAAAAAAAAGACATCTCAGCTACTTTTCCCTCCAAAGGTTTTTGGATAATCGTCAGCTTTCCCCTTTCCCTTTTCCCTTACATGCTTCCTTCAGCTGGACTTTACTCAACTCTTTCCACCTGCTCCATCTTCCAGGGGCCTGATTTCTCCTTGCCTGCCTCTTCCAGCTCATTCTCCAACCATCAGTAGCAGCTCTGGGGCTGTTCCCCTGTCCAGTCCATTCTCTGTCATACAGAAGTCCCATCCCACCAGAAGAACGCCTCTCCCTCTCCCTCTCCCTGAGCTCACCTCTGTTGTTGCTGTTCCTGGTATTTGCTCAACGCTTACTGTGTGCCAGGCAGTGTGGACAGAGTTCATTTCAGGGCAATGCCCCCAACTGTGGATGTCACTGTGGCAGTTGTAACTTGGGCTTCCGTTGCTGCTGAACTGCTTCTCCCCAAGAGGTAGCAACTAGGGAGCCTGGTATGAAGCCGAGTAGCAGTGGCAGGAGAGTGAGAGACTCCAAACCAGTCCCTGGTCCCAATAATAATAATTGTTAACCTTGTCCTCAATAATAATGATGATAATAATGATATTAACTGCTTACTATGTGCCAGGCATTGCATTAAGCACTGGGGTGGATACAAGATAATCGGGTTGGACACAGTCCCTGTCCCACAGAGGGCTCTCAGTCTTAATCCCCTTTTAATAGATGAAGTAGCTGAGGCCCAGAGGAAGTGAAATGACCTGTCCAAGGTCACACAGCCGACAAGGGGCAGAGCTGGAGTTAGAATCCGGGTCCTTCTGACTCCCAGCCACCCATCACCAGAGCCATCAGTTTGTTGTGGCATGAGCTGTGCTGAGCTGCTAGTGACAGTGCTAGCGGGAGAAGCTGCCAGTCTAAGACGTTGATCTTACCTGCTCTAGCTGCTGCTCCACTGAAGATACCAGTGACTTTGTGCGTGTATGGTTGAGGGCTGGAGGGGGTATATTTGTGTATCAGTCAAAAGTATTTAGCATTTACTGTGTGCAGAGCGCTGTACTAAGCGCTTGGGAGAGTACAGTGAGGCAGAGTTGAGAGACACGTTGCTTGCCCGCAAGGAGCTTACAGTCTAGAGGGAGCAGGTATCTATAGCGGATCGGGGGGTGGAGGGGGAAATCACTGGATGTGTTACCACCATTTTGCCAATTCCAAGCAAAGCCTGAGAGTTGGCTTGGTTTTTTTTTTTTTTTAATGTAATAAATCGACTGGCAGAAATATCCTGTCTGTGCCTGAATTTCCCTGACCTTGTTCCTTTCTTTACCTACACCCGTGTTCCTGCCTCTACTAATAATAATTGTGGTATTTATGTGCTTACGGTGTGCCAAGCACTGCTCTAAACACGGTGGTAGATACAGATTAGTTTGGACACAGTACCTGTCTCACATGGGGCTCACGTGCTAATGTTCCTCTACATCCTTTTTTCCCCTCCCACTCTCTTTTTTCTCTTTCCCCTGCTCCTGTCATTGTTCAGCCATCCCAGGCAGTGGTAGCTTGGAGGTGTTGACCCTGAAGGAGAAAACTTTTCAGTGTTATGCTTAGAATGCATCTATGCACATTACTATGTGAATTTTATATCTGTTTTGTGCTTACAGTGTGTCAGGCGCATCTACTATGTGTTATTAAGTGCCATTGAGTCGTTTACAATTGATAGCTACTCTATGGATATATTTTCTCCAGAATATCTTGTCTTCTGCCATACTTGGTAACCTTTCTAACAGTTCTTCCGTTATTGTTATGGTCTCTTTCCATCTAGCTGCTGGTCTGCCTCGTCCACACTTTCCCTGGACTTTTCCTAGCATTAGTGTCTTCTCCAGAGAATTAGTCCTCCAGATTCTGTAGGTACTTTGCGTCGATCTACTATGTGTAGATAGAAGTTAATCAGGTTAGGCACAATCCCTGTCCCATGTAGAACAGGTATTGAATCCCTGTTTTACAGCTGTGGAAACTGAGGTACAGAGAATCAAGTCACTTGACCAAGGTCACACAGCAAGCAGTTGGCAGGGTCAGAATTAGAACCCAGGTCCTCTGACTCCTGGCTCCGGGCTCTTTCCACTAGGTTATGCTACTTCTCAGTAAGTGTGTTTTTTATGCCATCACCTTTCAGAATCCAGAAAATTAAGTGAGATAAAATGTGCCGTCTTCAAGGAGGGTCATGTGCTAAGCTTCGTCTTCTGAATGTGAGACTTATGTTTTATATAAGTTTATTCTCAGTGAAGTCATACACATACAATTGATGCAACAACAATTCTAGTAATCAATGGCAACCTCGTTTGATTTAAATTGGGCGATTCAGATGCTGTGAATCTTAAATTATTTTGGAATTTCACAGCCATTTTGTCTTAAGCATAATTTATTGTAGCACATGCAGTGGAATTGAATCAGAGCAAACTGGACAGGTAATATGGATTTAAAACACTGTCTAAAACTGATATTAATGAAGTATTCTGTTCAATCTGCTTCATGACAGTTGACTCTGTTGAATTTTGATCAGCTTTAGTGAATCTTGAAAGAAGTCCAGGAGCTAGTAAAGGAATCGTAAAAGGAGAGAAAATTGAGTTAAACAACCGTAAGAGCTGTTCCTTGCATGCAGGGAGTGGGCAGTCCACCCAGTATGGGCTTAGCAGAGAGGCAGTGTGGCCTAATGGAAAAACCCACAGGCCTGAGAGTCAGAGGACCTCAGTCTAATCCTGGTAACGCCACCTGCCCTTGTGTAATTTTGGGCGTGTCTCTGTGCCTCATTTACCTCGTTTGTAAAATGGGGTTAAAATATCTGGCCCTTTTCCTCTTCAACTGTGAGACTCCCCCTTCTAATAGTAATAATAATAATAATAATAATAATAATAATAATGTTGGCATTTGTTAAGCGCTTATGTGCAAAGCACTGTTCTAAGCGCTTGGGGGGATACAAAGTGATCAGGTTGTCCCACGTGGGGCTCACAGTCTTAATCCCCATTTTACAGATGAGGTGACTGAGGCTCAGAGAAGTTAGACTGTGAGCCCACTGTTGGGTAGGGACCGTCTCTATATGTTGCCAACTTGTACTTCCCAAGCGCTTAGTACAGTGCTCTGCACACAGTAAGTGCTCAACAAATACGAATGAATGAATGACAAAGGACTGTGTCTGATCTGCTTATCTTGTATCCACTCCCTTGCTTAGTACGGTGCTTAGCGCAGTGTAAGTGCTTAACAAATGCGACAGTTGTTATCGGCAAGCGGGGGGTTCTCTTTCCATTTGGGAGGGCTCTTGGGGGTAGTTTATACACCCATAGCAGTCTGTGAATGGGGACAGCACAACACTCCTTCTTCCATGACTAAAATAAAAACACTCACACATGGAGCCCACCAGAGTTGCTCCCAGGCAGGGCCACAGGCTGGAAAGTACCAGCGCAGGAAATAACGATGACTCGGGCGCTGCTGTCTTCCCCTCCCCTCACTGCCCTGCACGCTTGGCTTCCACCCCCGTGAAGTCCCCGCTGAGTTGACCGAGAGGTGTGAGGGCCAGAATAATGGCCCTGCATTAGGGACTGCTCGAGACCCCCTTCCCTGTGACGGGTCAGGATGATACCCCTTGGGTTCCAGGCCCCCGGGGTTTGTTCTACAGATGTAACTGAATTTGGAAGAAGTGAAGGAAGGGTGCTTTAAATTTCTGCCATCTCTTCTTTTTATCCAAGTAAGTTCTCAGGGATTTTCTCTATGGGCAAGTTCATTCATTCAATCGTATTTATTGAGCGCTTACTATGTGCAGAGCACTGTACTAAGCACTTGGGAAGTACAAGTTGGCAACATATAGAGACGGTCCCTACCCAGCAGCGGGCTCACAGTCTAGAAGGGGGAGACAGACAACAAAACAAGACATATTAACAAAATAAAATAGATAGAATAAATATGTACAAGTAAAATAGAGTAATAAACACGTACAAACAGATATACGTATTTACAGGTGCTGTGGGGAAGGGAAGGAGGTAAGCGGAGGAAGTTGCCTCGGGTTTTTGAAGTGGGAAGGAGGGTCATTCATTCATTCAGTCGTATTTATTGAGTGCTTACTGTGTGCAGAGCACTGCACTAAGCGCTTGGGAAGTACATAGTGGCACGGAAAACTGTGGATGAGGGTGGAGGAAAGGTGAAAACCAAGGTTCCTTGTCCAGGGCAACGATTTTTCTGGGATCCCCTATTCACCTCAGGACTGTGAGCCCACTGTTGGGTAGGGACTGTCTCTATATGTTGCCAATTTGTACTTCCCAAGCGCTTAGTACAGTGCTCTGCACATAGTAAGCGCTCAATAAATGCGACTGATGATGATGACCACCCTATTTCTCAAGTTGCAGCAAGCTGCAGCAAATTGCAGCAAATGCCCAGGTATTCGTCCCTTCAGCCTCAGATACTGGTAGCTGGAGTCTTGTCCTTTGCGTGAACAGTGCTCGCTGTCGTAGAACGGGTAGAACTAGTCACAGGTAGGTGCCCTTTCCCCATACGCATATGGAATAGGATAGACAACCATCTGCCTGTCATCTCAGAGGACTTGAAAGATTCGTGGTCCCAGCCTTGAGACTAGCTTGGAGTGTTTAAATGCGCTCAGTGGAGTAAGTTTCTTTCAGCCAGTTATATTTTGGCAATCACCAGCACTTTCCTTAGAAAGTAGGAGTGGAGAACAGGTAGGGGAAGGTTCTTCCTTAGTATTTATGCAAACACCTCTTCCACAGATTCACTTTTGAGACATCTACATCGAGAAAGAACTTGGATTCATTGGAGTTCTGCATTATTTTATTTGGTAACTGTCCTCTAGGAACTTCAAAATCCAGATTACATTTTTTCCCCCCTCTTTGCCACCTGATCTCCCCCAACACACCTTCCATCTCACCCCTTCGATCATACAGCAAAATTAATCTGAAAAACATCAGTCACTGATTTCAAACATATGTTGAAAAAGAAGTCTGTCTTTTAAATGGTCAAGTATTAAGGTTATAGCGAACAGTAAGTTTTTAATGGGAAATTATTACTTCAAGACCAGTGATTTAAATACATTTCATTTCATTCACATCTCCCTGTAGAAAAATGTAGGCACAATAAACTTGGAGGCTTGCAAAAAAATTGCAACTCATGTATTTTATCAGGCTAGGGGAAATGTGAAATTCTAAGGCCAGCTATAGCAACAATATTTCAGTTCTTTTCAGCGTTTGAAAAAAGAAGGTTCTTGTAGATTTTAGCTCCCAGAGGTTTTTCTTTTCATTTATACAGAAATAAATTAGGCTGAACAGAGATGAAATAGATTAAATTTATTCAGTGACTATCATCTTTGGAAGGAATATTGGTAATGATCTAGAAAGCCATTCTGTTAGCTTTGACAATCAAATTGTTTGGGAATCATTGAAGCTACAGAACTCTGATATGATTTAAATATATAAAGAAACCACATTTCCTAGATTTATAGTTGTTAGAGCTCTTGCTAGTGGTTTCAATTGGATCTGAGAGGCTCTTAAGGAACAAGACAATGTACGAGAAGCATTGGACTCTTTAAATTCTTGAAATTTGCCATTTACCCACGCCTTAAAATGAACGTTGTATGCTCTTATTTTACTGAAGAGTGAGTTTTTAAGTTATCGGCTGAGGTTCGGCGAGCGTTGTGAGCCCCCAGCCCCTACCAGGGGACAGGGATTGGGTCTGATTCCGTCCAGTGTATTCTTTCCCATCGCTTAATAAAAGTGCCACTATTGCCACTACTTTGGGGAAACTAGGTGAGGTCAGGACTGAGACCCAAATAGAGATAACCTGCTCTATCTTCCTCCCTGATTTTTGGCTCCTTTTGCTCCCCAAGAGGTTTTTATAGAATAGTAACAATAATAATATTTTAGTGCTTGCTATGTGCCAAGCACAGGGGTCTTGTCTTATGTCGTTGAGTTGTTTCTGACCCAGAGCGACTCCGCAGACACATCTCTTTCAGAACGCCCCGCTCTCCATCTGCAATCGTTCTGGCAGTGTGTCCATAGAGTTTCCTTGGTAAAAATACCATTATTATCATTATTATTGTTATTAAAAATACAGAAGGGGTTTACTATCGCCGCCCTCCGCACAGTAAACTTGTGTCTCCGCCCATGGCTGTCTCCCATGCTGCTGCTGCCCAGCATGGGTGAGTTTTGACTTGTAGCAGATTGCCTTCCACTCGCTAGCCACTTCCCAATCCAGGAATGGAATGGATACGCCTCTGCTTGACTCTCCCTCCTGTAGCCGCGACTGGTAGAGTACTGGAAGCTCTCCAGGTGTGCCCCTGAGAGGGGAAGCCCCGGGGTAGACACAAGCTAATCAGGTAACAGTCTAAGTAGATCTTAGTGAAGGCCAAAAATAGAAGAAAAAAAGCCTACACTGGTGATGAGCCTTCCTGTTGAACATGTAAGTTCGTTGAAGGTTTCACATATGCCATTACAGATTTAAAAATCTTATTTACATTCTGGCTTCTATCGGAGCCCCGAAAGGAAAATCAGGTGGAATCTTTCCCTAAGATGCCCCTGTGGTCAGAGAGGCTGGGGGGAGGGAAGGTTGAGTGAACAGAGCAAGCCTTATAGAATGACCGCTCCAAGTGGCTTTGGGAATCATCATCAGTCATAATCAATCGTATTTATTGAGCGCTTACTATGTGCAGAGCACTGTACTAAGCGCTTGGGAAGTACAAATTGGCAACATAACCAGGGTGGTGGGGTGCCAGTAAGGGTGGCGGCCAATGGATGACTGGCTGGGAGGTTGCCGGGGCTGTTTTTAGAGTTCTTGGACGTGGTGATGACAAAGTGGCTTTCTTGCCACGGAGGCGTGAGCCAAGAAACTTAATGACCCCATTTCTGACTTGGAAATAAAGGACGACACCCACATAAACCAAATGAAACTCTTGATGCCTCTTTTTAGGAAACATCTCCCCCTACTTTGTCCTAGGTGATAAACTCTTCCTAGTGAATATTAAGCTGAGACTTGGAAATGGCCATTCCCTTGCTCCAGCAGATAGACTTTGCAAAGACAGACCTGTAATTCAGCAGTTCCAAAGAAGGAGAAAGCGATAAGGGCTCAGAAAGAGTTAAGGCTGCAGGGCTCTTTTCCAGCTCCATCCCTGAAACTTGCTCTCTATCTTTGCCTTTGCCCTTTTTCCGCCAAGATTTTTTTCTTATTAAATTACAGAAGAGTTTATGTTCCTTGCACGGAATTCCTTTGCCACAATCTTCCCACAGTGGAAAAAAATTTCCCGAAATGATTAACTTTGGCCAGCAAATTTCTTTAAGAATCTGAACCTTGTCATTCGTTGTGGTTGTCCTCAACTATCCGCTTATCCCCAGAATTGTCTCTGGTTTAGGAAATTGCATGGGGAAATCAGGCCCTGATGGATTGGCCTCCATTAAGGAGGGGAATAAAGCTTCTTTTCTGTTGGTTGCCCAGGGCTTTGTGAGTATTTTGAAACCTGGATAAGTAGGTTGAGTCACAGGGAGCTGTGAAACCATCAACAGGGAGGTTCTTTTTTCTAAAGATTTTGGTTTCCAGAGCCATTCTACCCAGACCTTCGGGGTTTCAGGGTGGATTACAATGGGGTTGGAAACTGTCAGGGCAGTACTCACACCTATAGGTAGTGAATTCTGGGGATTTACACCTGCCCTGGTGGTTCTTCAGGCCTGGGCCTTTTATATGGTGTTTAAGAGCGTACTGTGTATTAAGCACTAGGGTACGTGAAGGAGAACAGCTGTTGAATCCCCATTTGACAGGTGAGGAAACAGGCACAGAGAAGTTAAGTGACTGCCCATGATCACACAGCAAGCAGTTGGCAGAGCTGCAGTTAGACCACAGGTCCTCTGTCTCCCAAGCCTGTGGTCTTTCCATTAGGCCGTGTGTCTTCTCATGACAATGGTCAGTCTCACGGCCCATTCTGAGGTCAGACCCATGGTCCCCAGGGCCTTGGAGGCATGTTAAAGTAGGGTTTCTTTTCCAATCCAACCACCCTGGGTCTGTCGAGTGGTGATCCAGGTTTCTTCACCCCTCGCCTTCTCTGTCCTCCTCTCCCTCCCTCCCTCCCCTCTTCCCTGCTCTTTGGTCTCTTCAAGACTCCTCAAATCTGGGAAAGCCAGGTCTGGTCCCGACACCTGGAACTCATTGCCCCCAGATATAAAAATTAGGAAAATCCTAGGTTGGATCCTAGGTTGGTGTCCTTCCGGTATAAACCCACTGGGTTTGGCCAAAACCAGATACCTGATTAGCAGGTTTAGTTAATTTTGGTTCCTGCTGTGACACTGGAAAGTGAAGGGATTCCTGTCAGTGGAAATCTATAAGCAATTTTAAATCTGCAGAGTCGAAGGAAGAACCCACTGATATGACCACCCCATGCCCATAATTGAGCTAAGCAAATGGCATACTGTTTTGTTTTGCAAAGCTGGAGAAAGGACATCATGAATTCAGTGTTCAGATTTATGGTAGTGCGTATCTCCCCCATCTCTTAGAATAGTGCTTGAAACCTAGTAAGCGCTTAGCACTTAGAACAGTGCTTTGCACATAGTAAGCGCTTAATAAATGCCATTATTATTATTATTATTAACATATACCATAATTATTATAAAATGATGGTCCCAGATTAGCCGCAGAGGAGCTATTAGTTTTATTTAAGGAGTTTAATGGATGAATTAGTCTTACTCTTTATTATTAAGTTTTATCTGGAAAGATAAATGGCTGGACTGTACAAAATGGCAAAGCCTTTTATTTTGATTTCAATAAATAATACAGGGTAAAGCTTTTCACTTCTTTGAAACATCTTTAGGTGCTTTGTTTCTTGTCATGGGTATTTTGAGAAACTAAAAATGTGAAATGTCGTTAAAGTCTGTAAGTGCAAATGACTCGAGTTAGTAAGTTCTGAACAACTGTGAAAAACAAAAAACAAAAACCACCCCTTTTTTGTTTTGTTATTCTAGGACTCTGGTCTCAATGTTAGCATTACAGTTTGTACTTCTTAGTTGAACCATGAAACTGTTTTTCTTTTGCAGAGGTGCTATGAACACAAACAGTACAGAAATGGGCTGAAGTTCTGTAAACAGATCCTCTCTAACCCAAAGTTTGCTGAGCATGGAGGTGAGTTACATGAAAAATGAATTACTTTTGATTGCATTTTTTGGTGTTACATTTTAAACTTTTCAGTGTTCTGTCTTTGCCTTTAGGACACATGCTTTTAAAGCTCTTTTTAGAGTTGTTAAAGGGGCACAACATCCAGCCTTTAGGTTTGAAACTGGCCCTGTTCACTAATCCTTAGTCCCTGTCCGCCTTTCAATATATTTCACGCCATTCCTAGAACGGATTTGTCCCGAGACTGTTGTCATGAGCTTTAGGAGAAGGCTTTGAACTTAATTGTTCTTCAGAAAATAGTGTTTCGGGAAACCAGGAATAAAAAAACACTTTCTGACGTGTTTCAGTTCTCCACTGAGGTCAAACTAATATTGGACCAAACAACCGTTACTGTAGTCTGCTAACTTATGGATTGAAACTCATGCTTTAATAACAGTAGGTGTTATTTCTTATGGTTACCAGAAATGGCTCTTTTGGGTTCACTCATTCAGAAAGGAATTAATGTGTGCATATTTAAAAGAATGTAGACTTATTGGATGCACTCTTGGTTCTTTGGATCTTCTGAGATAAGGGGAATGGGCTTCAGCGAAGTGTTCCCCAGGGAGGAGATGGGTAGGTTTTGGGACCCCCCAGGCTGCGTGACTTCCACCACCCAATTTATCCGAGGGTGGGTTGCTCTGACATACCGGGGAGAGCAGGGGTTTAATAAGGGTTGCACTGCTTGGCAGGGAATCCTTTTGTCTCTCATCCGTACAACCGTAGTGCAGGAGTAGCTAGACTCCGTGAACCAACTAGCAGGAGTCCTGGGGGGCGCGGGGGTGAAGAGCACTGCTTAGACCAACAACTAGAGCACCCTGTAGACTGTGAGCCTGTTGCGGGCAGGGATTGTCTCTCTTTATTGATGTATTGTACTTTCCAAGCACTTAGTACAGTGCTCTGCCCACGGTAAGTGCTCAATAAATACGACTGAATGAAGAGTAAAGACAGTTGAATGAATGAGAGCCGGCCTACCTGCTGGACGAGGAAGGGAGAGGAGGGGCGAGCAGTGGCCGACATCCCTCCTCAGCCTGGGCCCACGGACGTGTAGCTTGTGAACTGCAGTTTGGCCACCTCTGCCTTTTCAATTATTCATTCAGTCGTATTTATTGAGCGCTTACTGTGTGCAGAGCACTGGACTGAGCGCTTGGGAAGTACAAGTTGGCAACATATAGAGATGGTCCGTACCCAACAGTGGGCTCACAGTCTAGAAGGGTGAGACAGACAACAAAACATATTAACACGTGTCAAGTATTTTTTCGCCACGATCCCTGGGAATAGCAACCTGCCCTAGTGGAACGAGCACAGGACGAGCAGTCGGAAGACCTGGGTTCTAATTCATTTACTCATTCAGTCGTATTTATTGAGCGCTTACCGTGTGCAGGGCACTGTACTAAGCGCTTGGGAAGTACAAGTTGGCAACATACAGAGATGGTCCCTACCCATCAACGGGCTCACAGTCTGGAAGGGGAAGACAGACAACAAAACAAAACATGTGGAAACCTGTCAAGTCATCAGAATAAATAGAAATAAAGCTAGAGGCACATCATTCACAAAATAAATAGAATCAATCAATCGTATTTATTGAGCGCTTACTGTGTGCAGAGCACTGTACTGAGCGCTTGGGAAGTACAAGTCGGCAACACACAGAGACAGTCCCTACCCAACAGTGGGCTCACAGTCTAGAAGGGGGAGACAGAGAACAAAACCAAACATACTAACAAAATAAAATGAATAGATATGTACAAGATAGAGTAACAGAATAGTAAATATGTACAAGTAAAATAGAGTAATAAATCCCAGCTGCCGCCACTTCACTACTGTTTGACCTTGGATGAAACATTTGACTTTGTGCCTCCGTTTCCTCACCTGGAAAATGGGGTTTCAGTTCCTCTTCCCCCACCCCTTCAGACTGTGAACCCCTTGTGGGAGAGAGGCCGGGTCCGGTCTGATTGTGTTTTTATCCGCCCCAGTGTTTAGCACAGTACTCGGCACGTGGCAGGAGCAGAATGGATACCATAGCCATCACAGGCATGGTATAGTGGAGCGACAATATGACACTAGTTGCCTCCCAAACCACTGGCACTAACTACAGTCTCTTTTTGTGCCTGGACTGAGGCATTTCTGTTGTTTACGGTTCTATTGTTTGTGGAGACTCCTCCGTCATCTTTCTTTGAGACTGCCGTTACCGTAGATGTGTTTGTTTTCTGTCTTTGGCACAGTCAGTTTGATTGTGCTTTGGCCTCACCAAGTTTATTTTATCATCACTCGTTCTTGTTGCACTGAAATTTAACTTGTTTACCTGAATTGCATTAGTAATATACATTTCCCTAAACAAAACTCATATATCTTCATGTAAATGGAGTACAGCGGTCCTTATTTTAAGACATTGGTGTATTTTTAATTTCTGCATATTCTGCAGCTGGTCTCTACTGTTACTTGAACTCTAATTCTTAGTTAAGATTTAGCGTTCGTGTTTTCTATATTGGATATTTCAAAAGTCAGATGAAAAAGTTAAATGTATGCCATTCAATTCTTTTTTTTTTTTTTTTTAAGAAACTTTGGCAATGAAAGGACTAACTCTGAACTGTTTGGGGAAGAAAGAAGAAGCCTATGAACTGGTGCGAAGAGGCCTACGAAATGACTTAAAGAGTCATGTGTGCATCCTTTTTAACGTCAGCTTCAGCACAAGGCAGGGAAACGGAGTCAATTTACTGCTTTCCCGGCCCACGAATCGTGGTTTCTTTGCATGCCAGCGAGCCCTTTAATCCCCTTTACCGTCCCTTCCACCTTTGAGGTGGTTATGAAGTTAACGGCAGGGTATAAAATCCATATGAATCATAAACAGAGATGATATTTTAATGTTTAAGAGCTTTTTATAGAATAAACAGATGGAGCGATGGGAAGTAGAGTGGGGAAAAATGAAAAGTTTCTGCCTTTTCACTACTGGATGAAGATAGAGTTACCCTTGAACTATTTTAGAAGAGAACATGTAGTTTCTGGGCTCATCAAGTTTATATTGTTTAGGATTGCTTATGAACAGGCTGATACTTTCTTGCATAACTTTTCCTAGCCTTGCCAGCCATTGTGAACAATGCCCGGTCTTCACGCCAGAGAAGTCAGTCAGTTGTAGTATTTTTTTATGTTTTGTCGCCCCAGAAGCACATATCAAGCATGCTTTATTTGTGGCTCATATTTTACTGTACATAGGGTCTGGATTTGGGGGGGGTCTATTGGGTGTAAATTAAAGAAAAAAATAGTAGTATTGCACTCTCCCCATTATGATTTCTTGCTCCAAAAGATCCCCTGCGAAGATTGGGAGGCCCGAGGGGAAGGGAGGAGAGGGTGGTGCCAATTCCAGTTCCCCGAGATAGGAGTGAGATACCAATAGGGTTGGGGCCAGTTGTGGAACTAAATTGTCTTGGACAGGGAACATGCCTGCCAACTCCGTTCTGTTGTACTCTTCCAAGCGCTTACTATAGTGCTCTGCACATAGTAAGCGCTCAATCAATACCATGGAGTGATTGGAATGCCCCGTATGGGAGTCGTATTGTGTGGTGGGGGCTCTGCCTTCAGCCCACAGCAGCCGTGCCACATGTTCTGCTTCAGCAGCCCCCTTTGGGCACAGCCTCTCAGGAAAACGAAAAGGAGAAAGTGGGACTACTTGCAGAAGAGGAATCGGGAAAAGAAATGGGGAGTGGGAAACAATGGCAACAAGCAGTAAAAATCATAGCCGAGTTACCGGGAGCTTGCGGGGACAGACAGCCTGCAGTCCGGCTTTAAAAAAACAAATGAAAACTGAAGCCCAGTTCTGAACAGATGAATGGGGAGAGGGGGTGGACAGAAAGTCCACATGTTAATTAGACAGTACAACATTATATCAATACCTTACCTTTCATCTTGTTGTCTATATTTTCACAAATTGTCTGCATAATTAGTATTCCTTGACCTGTACTTTCCGTTTGCTAGCTGGTCGCGTTATAGATGAGAGAATCGCAGCTCACGTTGTTACTTGCTTTTGGTATAGCCTTATAACTTTACCCAGGTGTGTTGTTTTTTTTTTTCATTTGCAAATTCCCTAGTATCCTTAACTAAGTCTTTCAGGTTGGCATGTTTATGGGCTCCTTCAGAGATCAGACAAGAAGTATGACGAAGCCATCAAGTGCTACAGAAATGCCCTGAAGTGGGATAAAGACAATCTTCAAATCTTGAGGGACCTCTCTTTATTACAGATTCAGATGAGGGATCTCGAGGGCTACAGGGTAAGTAGATTATATATCAGTTTATATTTCTGAGAAAGATACAGTTCAGCATGCTTTTCTTCATTTTTTCCCACCAGTTTAAGCTGCTGTTTTCTCTACCTTATTTCTAAAATTAATTTCCTCTTTCCAGGACTCAGTTTTATCTCTTCCCTGGAGCTTTCCTTACTGGAGTGTAGAGAACAAATTTCCTTTCTCCCTTTGACACATTTCTTTAAAGCTACAGCCTCAGTGCCCGTATTTATGTCTCGGTCAAAACGACAGCGTTGCTGTATGAAGTGTGGCTTTTATCTCATACCTCTGGGAACGCTTTGGTTAATGTTTGATTTATTCAACCTTGTCTTCATCCTTGATTTTTCTCTCGTTTAGTGGGAAAGTGTGTATTTAGCATTAGAAGTTTCGAGAGTGACTCTTTTGTCTAATTTTGAGAAATTATTTTATTTTGAAAGTGAACCCAATGGGGGAAGAACAGCATCAAACGTATTTATTCCGTAGAAATTTTTAAAACAGTAAACAGTGAATTAAACACTTGTCACTTCATGTTACTCCTTTTAAAGTCCATCACTTTTTGGGACAACCCATAACTGTGGGTATCCCTCAAGGTTCAGATCCCCCATCTACACGCACTCCCTTGGAAACCTCGTTCACTCCTATGGCTTCAGGTACTACCTCTATAAGGATGATTCCCAAATCTTCATCTCCAGCCCTGATCTCTCTCCCTCTCTGCAGTCTTGCATTTCCTCCTGCCTTCAGGACATCTCTACTTGGATCTCCTTCCCATCCCCTCAAATCTAACTTGTCCAAGACAGAACTCATCATCTTCTCACCCAAACCCTGCTCTCCCCGACTTTCCCCTCGATGTAGACAACACTGCCATCCTTCCTGTCTCAAAAGTCGTTAACCGTGGTGTTATACTTGACTCCTCTCTCTCTCAACCCACATAGACAAGCAGCGTGACATAGTGGCGAGAGCATATATGTTGCCAACTTGTACTTCCCAAGCGCTTAGTACAGTGCTCTGCACACAGTAAGCGCTCAGTAGATGCGATTGAATGAATGAAGAGCATGGGCTTGGGAGTCAGAGGTCATGGGTTCTAATTCTGGCTCCACTACATGTCTGTTGTGTGACTTTGGGCAAGTCACTTCACTTTTCTGGGCCTCAGCGACCTCCTCTGTCAAATGGGGATTAAGACTGAGCACCACGTGGGACAACCTGATTACCTTGTATCTACCCCAACGCTTAGAACAGTGCTTGGCACATAGCGTTTAACAGATACCATCATTATTACATTCAATCCCTCACTAAATCCTCTTTTTTCAACCTTCACAGCACTGCTAAAATCCTCCCTTTCCTCTCCACCCAAACTGCTGCCACCTTAATCCAAGCACTTAGCCTGTCCCGCCTTGATTATTGTATCAGCCTTCTTGCCGACCTCCCTGCCTTCTGTCTCTCCCCACTCCAGTCCGTGCTTCACTCTGCTGCCCGGATCATTTTTGTACAAAAAGCAGTCTGCCCTTGTTTCCCCACTCATTAAGAACCTCCAGTGGTTACTCATCCACCTCCACATCAAACAGAAACTCCTTACCATTGGCATTAAAGTACTCAATCACCTTCCCCCATCGTCTGTCATCTTGCTCCTACAACGCAGGCCTCACACTTCACTTCTCTAGTGCCAACCTACTCACTCTTCCTCAATCTCTTTTATTTCGCCGCCAACCTCCTATATCCTGCCTCTGGCCTGAAATGCCATCCCTTTTCATACCCGACACCCACCTTCTAAACCCTTCTGAAGGCATGTCTCCTTCAAGAGGCCTTTCCTGACTAAGCCCTCATTTTCTTTTCTTCTTTTCCCTTTTGCACCACCCTGACTTGCTCCCTTTATTGGCACCACTCCCCACCCCCTCGTCCTTCTTCCAGCCCCACAGCACTTACACAGATATCTGTAGTTTATTTATATTAATGTCTGGGTCCCCCTTTAGATAGTAAGCTCATTGTGGGCAGGAAATGTCTGTTATATTGTTGTGGTGTACTCTCCCAAGCACTTAGCACAGTAAGTGCTCTATAAATATGATTGATTGATTTAGCTCTCTGAGATCTGTGGGGAGGCAGTTCCAAGCAGAGGGGTAGGATATGACTGTAAGCCCACTGTTGGGTAGGGACTGTCTCTATATGTTGCCAATTTGTACTTCCCAAGCGCTTAGTACAGTGCTGTGCACACAGTAAGCGCTCAATAAATACGATTGATGATGATATGAGCAAAAAGTTGGTGGGTCGAGAGACGAGAACGGGACAGTGTGTAGGTTAGCTTAAAAGAAACGCCGATCGTGGGCTGGAGTTTAGTAGGAAAGTAGAATGGGCAAGGAGGAGGATGAGAACTGATTATCACCAATCAGGAGCTTGATGTAGAGAGGGGTGGGCAGCCGTTGAAGGATTTTGAGGAGCCGGGAGATGTGCAGGACAACGTTTCCAAAAAGGGACCTGGGAAGTGTGGACTGAAACATGAAGAGACTGGAAGCGGGGAGATCAGCAAGGAGCTGTTGCGGTATTTATGGGTGTTTGCGCCACTGCAGTCTTTCCTAGTTCACTCACCCTCCAGGCTTGCCTCAGATTGTACCAGTTTTGGTGAATGTCAGAGTTGTGGAACACGATCACTCAGAGTGTAAAGCAAGTGTATAATGGTTTTGTTTTCTAGGAAACAAGGTATCAGTTACTTCAGCTTCGGCCTGCTCAGCGAGCGTCGTGGATTGGTTATGCTATTGCTTACCATTTGTTGGAAGATTATGAAATGGCAGCAAAGATTTTAGAAGAGTTTAGGAAGACCCAGCAGGTATTACTGGGGGATAAGTTAGGTAGCCTCACCAGAATCTTGTAGATTAGATGTACCTCAAATGTAATGCATCTGTGTAGTGTGTAACCTGGCAATTAGGTCCACTACTGTTCTTTGAAAAGCGGTTTTAAAAATCAGATTTGTGATCCTCTTTTCAGTGCATTTTGTGACTGTAAAATAGGCAGGTGTCAAAATGTAATGAACATTAACACTCATCATTTCCATATGCAGACGTCCCCTGATAAAGTAGACTATGAGTACAGTGAGCTCCTTTTGTATCAAAATCAAGTTCTGCGTGAGGCAGGACTCTACAAAGAAGCTTTGGAGCATCTTGGCACATATGAGAAGCAGATATGTGACAAACTCGCAGTTGAAGAAACTAAAGGTACTTGTTTCCGAATTCTACTTTTCCCCTGCAACGTGCAACCGGATGTCATTGCTTTCTTGACAGTAGGAACTTAATGATAGAAAAGTGACTGTTGCCACTCTGGAAATACAACGGAGAAATTTCTTTAAGCAGTATTGGACTAACAGATGGAGCACGGGCCCGGCAGAAAGAAGAACTAATGCCGGCTCCACCACTTGTGTGCTGTGTGACCTTGGGCCTCAGTTACCTCATCTGCAAAATGGGAATTAAGATTGTGAGCCCCATGTGGGACTTGCACTGCATCCAACCCGATTAGCTGGTTTCCGCTCCCGTGCTTAGTATACCGCCTGGCACATAGTAAGTGGCTAACAAATGCCATTAAAAAAATGGATTATATGAGCGGAATTTCCTGTTTTTTTAGAAGCTGAGAAGCAGTAGTATAAAGTCAATTTTCTGACAACTTGTACTTTTGCTAAGGGTTTGGAATAAAACTTTAGTGTAGAATAAGGGGACTTTTTTTTAACAACCCACATCACATTGGGTAAAATGCGGTGTGATGGAAGAAATGGCTGGAGCAACACACAGTGTTGGTTAAGGCATGTATACTCTAACATAAATATGAGTTTTCCTTAATGCAAGTTTCTGTAAGGATGTTACCCACGTTATCGGAAAATTGGTGGTACTTTTTCAGGGTTGCGTATGTCTAGGGTTGTGAGATAAAGACAACAATTAAACAATAAGTGTAAATTGTGCTGTTTTTTGGTTTAGTACAAAAACTACTTGAATGCCCTTTCTTAAAGATATTAGAGAAATAATCTCACATGGTATTAAAGCTATTACTCTGCCTTCTCTCTCTGCCGTTGGAAGAGCCAAACCAGTTCACTAAATAATCCTCTCACAAGGTATTAAAGTTATTACTCTGCCTCCTCTCTCTGCCGTTGGAGGAACCAAACCAGTTCACCAGTGGCAGGACTGGCAGGGGCAGATTTGCTCGGGAATATTAAGACCAGTTGACATAAAACGTAGATTCTTGATTCTCCGGTCTCAAAACCTAAATGATTACCACAAATGTGGTAATGGGGCCCCTGTTGAGAATTTGATCTTCTGGTGCTCCCAATAAATGACAGCAGATGCCTTGGGAGAGGAAGAAGGCAGGCTGCACAAAGTGGGGGTAGGAGATAGAGGGGATTAAGTTGGAGCGTGGAGTAGGGAGTGGAAGGAAATCTAGATGTAGAAGCGGAAGGGTGAGGGTCTATAAAAATTAGAAAGTGCAATTTAAAATGTTTTAAGGCAGAATATGTTCCAAGAGTGCAACTAGTGGTGCATTGTGTGGGGTTTAACTGAACTGTGACTAAAGGTATGAAAAAATGTGGAGCCCTCAGTAACTACTGAGCGTAGTCGTAGAGGTTAGGCGGTAGCCGCTCAGGTTACTTTAGGGAAAGTTAAATGAGGGAGAACTTATTTCCACAGACATTTAAAAATGAACTCGCTATCTTTTAAATAGGAGAACTTCTGTTACAACTCTGTAGGCTGGAGGAAGCTGCTGATGTGTATAAAGCATTGCAAGAGAGAAACCCTGAAAACTGGGCCTACTACAAAGGCTTGGAAAAGGCACTTAAGCCAGGTAATTTACTGTTTGTTTTTTACATACTTTTCTGTGGGTAAGGAGCACTAGCTTGTTCAATTATTTTGGGTTACTTCAATTAAAACTTCTTTGAGGAAAGGAATTCTAAATGGTTAAATATACCCCATTAGCTGGGAATGAATCCGCAAAGTCTGTCATACTGTACTTCCCCGAGCATTTAGTGCAGCACTCTGCGCATACAGTGAGGGCTCAATAAATACGCTGGATTGGGAGTTTGCATTCGCCGTTTAAAGTCTGCTAATGCGGGAGTTATGAACTTTTTTTGGATGGTTTATCTGTGCAAGGGAGAAGTAGCAGGATGGTAATTTCCTTGAGCAAAGGGGCTACGTCGTTTACCTTGGGACAGTATGGTGGCGTCGTGCCTTCAGGGAGTTTGCAGTCTAGTTCCTATTGTCCTGTTCCTGTTGGTGATGTTGCACATTGGTAGTCGTGTTATGATGGTGATGGAGGAGGAGATGAGGATTGCAACTGTTCCTTTTCTGTCCAGACTCATAAGATGGTGTCTGTAGAAGTGGTAGTCTCTCTTCTTGCCAGACTCTTCCAGTGGTAGGATCCGCCGTTGTCATAAAGGCCATGCCCCCTGGAATATTTTGAAAACCTCTGGGCCAATGGCTTTGGCAAGAACAGCTATTTGTCCTGAACACGTCTTCTTCTCTCCCAGATCCTCTCGTGATCTGAGAAGATCGGCATCGCAGAGGGGAGGGGGCAGGGAAGAGGATGGCTCTGTCAGGGAAGACCTCTTGGAGGAGGTTTGGTTTAGAGCCTTGAAGGTGGGGAGAGTGGTGGATTGTCAGATATGAAGGGGAAGGAGCTGCAGGCCAGAGGGAGGACATGGGCAAAGAGTTGCGGGCAGGATAAATGAGATGGAGGTACGGAGAGTACGTGAATGTTAGAGGAACTAAGTGTGCGGTTTGCGTTGTAGTAGATAGATCAGTGAGGTAAAATAAGCAGCGTGGCCCAGTGGAAAGAGCCCGGGCTTGGGAAGTCGTGGGTTCTAATCCCGGTTCCTCCACATGTCTGCTGAGTGACCTGGGGCAAGTCTCTTAACTTCTCTGTGCCTCAGTTGTCTCATCTGTCAAATGGAGATTAAGACTCTGAACCCCACGTGGGACAACCTGATTACCTTGTATCTCCTCCAATGCTTAGAACAGTGCTTGGCGCAGAGTAAGCGCTTAACAAATACCATCATTATTATTATTATAAGAGGGAGAGAGCTCATTGAGTGCCTTCAAGCCAAAGGTAAGGAGTTTTTGTTCGATGCGGAGGTGGATGGGCAACCTTTGGGGGTGCTTGAGTGGGGATATGTGGACTGAATGTTTTTTTAGAAAAATGATCCTGAGTGCAGATGAAATAAAGGACCGGAGAGGGGAGAGAGGCAGGTGGGTCAGCGAGGAGATGGATGAAGTTTTCAAGGATGGATGGAATATTTGAGGTGGGTTATGACGAGTGCTTGCATTTGCAGGGTATCAGTTCGGATAGAGAGGAAAGGCGGGTTTTAGAACCTACAGGGTTTGGCGACAGATCGAAATTATGGGTTAAATGAGAGAGCTGAGTCAAGGATAGTGCCACAGTATGGGTTTGAGGGTCACGACAGTGGTATTGCCTACAGTGATGGGATGATAGGGTTTGAGTGAGGAAATGTGGAGTTCTGTTTTGGACATGTACAGCTTGAGGCGTTGGCAGGACGTTCCCTGGGAAATGTCCCCAAGTAGAAATGTTCCCAAGGTAGGAGGAAATGCCAAACTGGAAAGCAGATTGGCCTAGTGGAAAGAACAAGGTCCTGGGAGGTTAGAGGCCCCGAATTCGTATCCTGATCCTGCCTCTTGTCTGCTCTGTTATCTCGGTCAAGTCACTCAACGTCTCTGTGCCTCAGTTTCCTTGCTTATAAGATGGGGATTAAATACCTGTTTGCCTTCCTACTTACACTTAATTGGCTTATTGCCCATTCCCCTCCACGTCAACCAGAAATTCCTGGCCATTGCCTCCAAGGCATTCAAACAGCTCCCTCCTATTTATTATCCTCACTCATATCCCTCTATACCTCAGCTCAAGCCCTCAATCCAGTCTCTTCCCGATGCCTCATTCTCATCTCTCTCGCTGCCGACTTTTTGCTGTTGCTCTCCCCTCTGCCTGGTAATAATAATAATAATAATAATGATGGCATTTATTAAGCACTTTGTGCAAAGCACTGTTCTAAGCGCTGGGGAGGTTACAAGGTGATCAGGTTGTCCCACGGGGGGTGCTCAGTCCTAATCCCCATTTTAAAGATGAGGGAACTGAGGAACAGGGAGAAGTTGAGTGACTTGGTATTCTCTCCCCTTTCAAATCTGGGAGATCACTGCTCTCCCCATCTTCAAAACCGTCCTTAAATCACATCTCCTTCAGGAGGCCTTCCCTAATTAATCGTGGAACACCCCACACTGTTTCCCCTTTTTGGCCCTTTAGCCCTTCTGCATCACCTAAGCACTTGGATACCCCCCCTCCCAGTCGCACTATTTGTACATATCTACTTGTAGAGTCCGTTAGACTGTACGCTCATTGTGAGCAGAGAATATGACTGTTATATTGCACTCTCCCAGGCGCTTAGTACAGTGCCCTGCACTCAGTAAGTGCCCAGTAAATATGACTGTTTGGATCTGTCTGTCTCCTACTCTGTATTGTTAGCTCCTTGAGGGCAAGGTAAGCACTTAATAAATACTATTGATTCATTGATTAATAGTAGCAGTATTATCTGTTTTTCAGTTGAGCTCCGTGTTTTTCTTGGAGTGTTGTTTTCTTCTCCCACATGTGTTGTGTTCATATTTCCCTTGTTCTCCTCTCCCACCAGCTGTTCTCCCCCTTCCTTTCCTATTCATTCTTGTCCTTTCAGTTCCTCAGCCACCCCCTCAAGTCTCCTCATCCCCCCTGCTCCCCGTCCCTCCTTACCAGTACTTCTTTCCTGACTGCGGGTGACCCAGGACATTCTCCGACTTCAAGAGGAAGGAGATTATGTGCTCCTGTCCCCGTCCCCCCGGGCCCAAATGGGAAGCAGGTGTCCCCTCAGTTCAGAGCTCAGCCGGAGGGAAAAGGGAGCGGGGTGAGAGGTATTTCTAGCCCTCCTCCCACTTGAAATTGGGGCTGCTGAGAAGGAAAAGGAGCCTGGGTCTTTTGTTGTTTTTTTTCAGGCCCTAATTGGGGCAAACAAGGGGGGTTCTGACTGACCCCATCTTCTGGAGGAGCCAAACTGCCACTGCTCTCCTAAAACGTGACCAGCAGAAGTACTTGGGTTGGCCCTAGGAGTTGCTCGCCTATCTAGGACACAGCATCATAGCTCCACCTTTCCCATAACGCAAGAGCCTGTTGTGGGCTAAGCTGCAGTCGGCCTTTAGGGCAAGAAGGATCTGCCCTGTGACTCTTTATTGCTTTAAAGTCAGGAGGGCACTCCCTTTTTCAGGAGGCAAGGGTGGGGCCTGCCTGGATCGGCCCCAAGCAGGCTGGCATAATTGGAAGCTGGGGCAGGAGGCCCAATTTGGATGTCCTGTGTAAATTGCTCATCTGTTTCGATTCCCAGCCAATATGCTGGAGCGGCTAAAAATCTACGAAGAGGCCTGGACTAAGTATCCAAGGGGATTGGTGCCAAGAAGACTGCCCCTGAACTTTCTCTCTGGTGAGTTCTGGGCGAAAGCATCAAAATGCTGCCAGCCCGCGGAGTTCGTGTCCCCCAAACATTTTGTTTGTGGCCCTGCAAAAGTTATTTATGATTATGCAAAAATCCTAATGGGATTTTTTTCCCCCCCAAGGTGAGAAATTTAAGGAATGCTTGGATAAGTTCCTAAGGATGAATTTCAGCAAAGGCTGCCCTCCAGTTTTCAATACTCTGAGGTCATTGTACAAAGATAAAGACAAGGTAAGCAAAAATGAACCCCGAAGCCCCTTTGGGTATTTCTTACTGTTAAATTCTTAAGCTTCTGACTTTAAATGCCTGTTTAAACTTTCTTCAGATACTTGGCTCTCTTTATCTGAGACTAAGGTGGTCTCAAATCCCAGAATTGTTCCTTTAATGTATTTTGACCACATCATTTAATTGGTCCATCAGTGGTATTTATTGAGCACTGTACTGGAAGAGTTGGTAGACACGCTCCCCACCAAGAGCTGGTGGTCTAGAGGGGGATACCTTCCTGTCTTTCCGGGTTTTTTTTTATTTTTCGAAGACCGGATCCGTAACCACCACCACCAACACCCTCCAAAACAACCTGCTTTAAAGCTGCCAATTGTCCTTACGGGGCCCTGGGAATCGCTGCAGCCTGTTGTGAGGTGTTTGGCGGCAACCAGCTCTACGACGGGACTGCCATTCCCGGAACAACTGCCACTTATGTATTCCCTGGTCCCGGGAGGCATTACAGGGTCATCTTGGGCTACTATCATGATATAATAATAATAATAATGGCATTTATTAAGCACTTACTATGTGCAAAGCACTGTTCTAAACGCTGGGGAGGTTACAAGGTGGCCAGCTTGTCCCACGGGAGGCTCACAGTCTTAATTCCCATTTTATAGACGAGGTAGCTGAGGCACAGAGAAGTGAAGTGACTTGTCCAAAGACACACAGCTGACAGTTGGCTGAGCTGGGATTTGAACCCACGACCTCCGACTCCAAAGCCCAGGCTCTTTCCACTGAGCCGTGTATTATCTCGTACCCTTGGGAAGTATGGCCCCAGCGACATTTCTAGGGTCACCCTGCTAATTGGGAATGACAGAGGACTGTTTCGAAGGTGGTGTAAGCCCGGTGTCTGCCCAGGGAATAAAGTTAAGGAGGCAGAGGCAGAATGCGCTACATCAACGATTTGTTCCTTGAGCTATCCCGTCCCCGGCAAAGCCTGTGTGGTGTTGGATGTGGGAACTCTCATCGGAGCATTGTGCCGTTCTGCTCTGCTCCCTTCCCACGGCTGAGCCAAGGGACCAGCTTGCCTGGAGTTGCTAAAGTCCTCTTGTCCGCCTTGAAAACAGGCCCTGGGACGGGGAGCAATTCTTTCTCAGTTGGCTTAGGGACCGAAATGTCCAGGTGCGGCCCCAAGCAGAAGTCACTGAGGAAGAAAATGAGCCCTATCTTGCATTTGCCACCTACAGATTGTATTCTTGAAGAGTGAGGGGCAAGCCCTCTCTTGGATCTCTGTTAAACAATTAACAGGGCCACCACTCTGCTCTTCCAGAAAACATATTTTCACCACGTGCTTCGGCTCTAGAAAGCCGGGTCTGAAACTAGGGACAACAGACTATTGACAAGACACTGGTTGAAATGGGATGTGGGAAGATGTGGTTGTGCGTGTGTGTGTGCAGGGTTTGTTGAGGGCACGCCGCCACATCATAGAACTGGCAGAGATGAACTCTTGGACTTGCGGTAACTTCGTGTGTTAATTTGTTGCAACTGGAAGGAAGAGTAAAGCTGCCGCCTCCAGAGCAGTTCTGTTTCTGTGGGTTGTGTATTTAGTCCAAAAGAAAAGTTTTATTCGGTTAGCAGAGACCGCGTAGACGGAGCTTTGCATCAGGAGTTGATGTGGAAAATGAAATGTGAATGATTTTACGTGGTAAATTTTTGTGCATTTTGGGCTCTGTAGGTGGCAATCATAGAAGAGTTGGTGATAGGCTATGAAACCTCTTTAAAAAGCTGCCGGTTATTTCATCCAAATGGTGAGTGCTGAGGCTCTTTGTTTTTAATGTATTATAAAATTCCACTTTGAAGTAAAATCTATTAAGGTCGAAGAAAGCTTATCGACACCAGAATTGTAAAACCCAGAAGCAATTCCTCTTGAAAGTAGAAACGTGACGTTTCTTCATTTAGTGAAATAATTGAGGTGTTCGCAGCACTTTAGTTTGGAAAAGTGTTTTGTATTCATTTTTATTATACCGCATTCAATCAGTCATTAATTGGTTAATTGAAAAGTGCTTTATTCATTCTTATTATACCTCATTTCTCCCTGGTCAGGACATTTTATGTAAGGGGGAAGAGACCAAAGATCTCAGTCTGTGAGCATAGGAATTATCTTCCTCTACTAAAGGCGAAGTGGTTTTATCCAAAACATTCTTCTTCATTCTTATGATGCAAATTTAACATGCTAAGAATATTTCTGGCCTGGACAAAATCATTCATAATCAAATTAGTAGGTTCAGAATGTTTTTAATCACTGCCTTGTTCACCGTTAGAATGCGTACAATAGGTTTATGGGTGTATATATATATATATATATATACATGTATGTGTATATGTGTGTAATTAAATCCAAGACCCACAGAAGATTGTGATTTGATTCAGAACCTATCAAACTATGGAATTAGGACTTCCAGTGAGAGCGTAATAGAGTACTAAAACCAGAGACTGAATACGTTTTCCAGTTTTTTAGAGATTGTATTCTGTTCCTTAATTCAAAATTGGTGGTATAAGTTGATGTGACCTTGGAAAGAGGATGGGGATGGGTTAGTTCATATGTGTATTTAAATGCATAAAATGTGGGTGGTCCCTTTTTTGCTTTGGGGAGTATCTGTGCTACAAGGTAAAAGGAATCTTGGATAATTAACAAGGACTAGAAATAGTTGGGTTTCAAATCCCAGCAGAGTGCCAAAGAACACTAACACAGTCTGATAAGGCTCCTCTATTCATATTGGCCCAAATCAGGTCCACTTGAGAATTTTCCCTTAGAATTCAAAACACTGTTTGGGTATTATCTCTCTGGAAGAATGGACTGCACATTCTGTACCTTGGGTATTTTATTGTGTAGTTACAGATCCAGACTTACTGGGTATCTGGCCAAATTTTTATCTGTTACCCATGTGGCCCGAATTCTTCACACCCGAGTAACTAGATTAATCAGCACTTCTCCTCCGCTGTAACAGCAAAGAGGCCATCTCCACTCCGCCCCCGAACCTGGCGTTGGGGTTTGTGGTGGCCGCTCGGTCCCTGGACTGCAGCCAGGATTTCTGCAAGGAAGCCTCTCGGAGTCACTGCTGGTTTTGGCCGCCGCCTCTGCTGTGATCCCTTGGTGTCAGATTCTCTCTAACAGAATTAAACACGCTATTAAATCCCCTGCCTGAAATCAGATGCTCCTTCCAAGGCACACCTACTATTTCCATCTGAAGAGATGTGCAGAATGCGGGCACATCAGTTGGCAATCAAGCGGTGCACATTCGTTCTAGTAATACGGAGGATGACCTCTACTCCATATGCCAGGCCTGAGAAGTTAGTGGTGAGGTCCAATACCCCCTAACCCCCCTCTCACTCCCCCACACACACATTTCAATTTTGGGAGAGGTGCCAGTTCTGCCCCAGATGTAGTGAAAGCTCTCAAATCACACGTTACACCAAACTAAGTGTACGTTTTTTTCTGGTCCCCTTGGTACAATAGAATTTTTTTGGATGCAGTGTAACAAATCAAGCAGATTAAGTTTATGTAAAATCATCCGGAGACATTCATGTATTGCTTTGGTAACTGTGTCTCCTGAGGCAGCAGGGCCTTATCCATCAGATTACATAGGGTAAGAATGTTTCCGGAGTCAGCCCACCGTTTCAGATTGTACCCAGAATACGATCCAGAAAGTTCTTTTTGTGACAAGTTCTTCAATCTGCGTTCTCTGCGATTTTATAAACACGATGAATGGGGAAGTGTCATGGTTTCGAGCGTCCAGTTTGTTCTTGGAATGTGACCATCTTCTTCCCGTCATTGAGTGGTCCTGGGGTGGAAGTAAAATAGCAAAATCCAAGGTTAGTAAGATAAAGCAAAGGGATGATACTGAGCGAGGTCTGTAGTTGCAGATAATGGGCAACTTCTGCAACTCTGCGTGGCGGCTGAGCCCGGCCCCTCTCCCTATCTGCGCGGCACGGTCAGCATTGCCGTTTTCTTCTTTTCCCATTTTGAGCTAATTTCGGAAACGGTGATCTGAATTTGGTATTTTTCTCCAGCCAAGACGGGAAAATTTTTCTTGGAAAGGCCAATGTTAGTGAAATTGCTGTTCTAAATTATTAAGCCTTGCGGTTGAGGTCTTCGAAAGCTTCTCTATGTGTGACTAATATTTTAAAGCAAGGAATCCAACTGGTCATTGTACAGTAAACACTTAACTTTGTGTACGGCGTTGTAGTATTTTGGATTGCATTACGGAAAATAGCAAGAGCTGTTTTGTTATTCTGTTGAATTGAGTGGTATTTTCTAGTTTTGTTTTTGTGTTTTTTTTATGTTCTTTTTTAAATAAACCAGATGACGGTAAAGAAGAGCCTCCCACCACATTACTTTGGGTCCAGTACTATTTGGCACAGCATTATGATAAAATCGGACAGCCGTCTATCGCTCTGGAGTATATCAATGCTGCTATTGAAAGTACGCCCACATTGATAGAACTATTTCTTGTGAAAGCTAAAATCTACAAGGTAACAGCTTTCGTATGAACTTTTAAGATACCGGACAATCTTCTGTCGTAGCAGACACTGCCAGTATTGCCTCAAATATTCACTTATATGTGCAGTGACTTTTTTTGCCTCAGCGCTTAACCATATGTGCTAACTCCATTGGGCAGACTTCCGGAGGCTCATCTAGGGAGCAGGGAGAGAAAACGCATCAGAAGGTCTAAATATTTTCGGTCTTGAAAATATTGGATTCCAAAATCCGTCAGCCTGCGAAATTTTCAGTCTCCCTAAAGCAGTGGTGTTGTGCTGACATATCACGTGTAAGTGCCCAAAAGCTGAAGAGAAGGCAAAAAAAGGACAGTACTGATGCATTGACATAACTTTTCAATTTTATAAGAATTCTTACTCTCTCAAATATAGGTTTGATTTCCCACCTCTTTCCCCCCCATCTTGGTCTTGAGGAGGTATACTCGGTCAGTGATATTTATTGTGCGCAGAGTGCTCTGTTAAGTGCTTGGGAAAGTAAATAATAAATTGTGGTATTTAAGTGCTTACTATGTATTCTTAAGCTCTGGGGAGAGCACAGTCCCTCATGTCCCCCATGGAGTTCACAGTCTAAGACTTGGTAGGCATAATCCCTGCCCACAAGGAGCAGACAGTCTACAGGGAGAGACGAACATTAAAATAAGTACAGATGGGGGAAATAGTAGGTTATAGGGATATGCACATAAGTGCTGTGGGGAATATCAAAGCGCTTAAAGGGTACCCGGCCCAGCACATAGTTGGTCCAGAAGGGAGAGCAGATATGGAAAACAAGGACTTGTTTTTATATCTTGCATATATCCACTAGACTGTAAACTCGTTGTGGGCAGAGAGCTGCTAAGTCTGTTGTACGCTCCCAAACGCTTAGTACTGTGCTCTGCGCAGGGTACACGCTCAGTCGATAGGATTGATATCTTTATATGCTGTCTAGCGATCTGCAGACTTGAACCCAGTTACGTTTCTGATATTTCTCTCAAGTCCCATTTTAAAAGAGTGCTTAGCTTTGTTTGGGGATCCTATTCAGCAGCCGGGGGACAGCTAAGTTGTGGTTTCAAAAAAAGGAAGACCGCTTACTGTATTTTCGATTGGCAGTGTCGGACGGCAGAAGTCCAAGGAAAATCAGTTATTTTTATCTGTTTATGGCACCGTGACCCTTTTGCATAGCACTTAACTTTTCTCTCCTAATGAGTTATCATCAGTCAAAGTAACCTCCCAGCATTTGACAAGTGGTGTGCCCACTGAGTTTACGCTGTCATTTTTTCCTCTCTATTCCAGCATGCTGGCAATATTAAAGAAGCTGCCCGGTGGATGGATGAGGCCCAGGCTTTGGACACTGCAGACAGATTTATCAACTCCAAATGTGCAAAATACATGCTGAAAGCCAATCTGATTAAAGAGGCAGAAGAAATGTGTTCAAAGTTTACAAGGGTTGGTCTGCCTTACTACCCCGGTGTTTATGGATGAAACATAAGACCCAAGTCGTAATACCCAGACAGCTCCTACAGACCGGTTCCTAAATTTATGAAATTGTTAGATGTATTTTCAGTCCTCCTTTAGTATCTTTGATTTCTCTCAAGCTGTTAGCAGTGTAGGGTTTCTTTAAAGCATTAGAAGCTTCGCTACAGTTAATTTTGTTAAACGATTTTCTTTCTCGTTGCTTTGAGTTATTTTCTGGCCGTGGGCTGCACCAAATCTTTTGTGCTCCGGTGTAGATTTAAAAGTAACCTGATTTTTTTTTTTTTAAGAGAAATATTAACTAGAAATGTTGAATCAGCAAGGTCAGACTCTTCAGAGGAAGGAAGCTTGCAAATCCATTGATCAGAGATTCGTCACAAAAATGTAAAGGGCACGTTGGGGAAAATCCGTTTTGAAATACGTGGGACAACCTGATCACCTTGTATCCCCCCCAGCGCTTAGAACAGTGCTTTGCACATAGTAAGCGCTCAACAAATGCCTTTATTATCATTATTATTATTATTATTCTGCAGGAAGGCACCTCAGCAGTGGAGAACTTGAATGAAATGCAGTGCATGTGGTTCCAGACAGAATGTGCCCAAGCGTATAAAATGATGAATAAATTTGGTGAAGCACTTAAAAAATGTCATGAGATTGAGAGAGTAAGTACGCTTCTGTTTTATTTCTCTGCATAAAATATTTGCATCAAAGATCTGTTTGTACATTCGTATAGAGTATCTTCAAATTAACACGTCCCCCCGAAGGACTGGAATCCATTTTAACTTGAACCAGCCCGTATTTCCATTGGTGCTACCACTGCCCTTTCTGCCTTTTACAAATTCTTTGGGGCGGGTGGCAGAAATAGGTGTGGAATCGAGCGCTTAGTACAGTGCTCTGCACACAGTAAGCGCTCAGTAAATCAATTGAATGAATTCACTTCTTAACTCCTGCAACACCTCCTTTTTTAGAGGTGCTTCTTCCACATCCCCCCAAATCATCCAGATTGTCCTTTGTGGTGGTTCAGGACTGATTTTGCTCGGAGTCATTTGATCTTTTGCCTTTTACTAAGTTGCTTTTTGGCACCAATAGATGACGTGCAGCTTTGGGGTTTTTTTTTTTGTTTTGGTGGTGTGTATTTCTTTAAAAAAAATTGTATTTGATAGATCATTTGACCCCGAATTAATTCACCTAACCAGAATGATGAAAATGAAAATTATTCTACGGCTAGCATACCCAGCTTTAGTTTTCGAATTATTTCGTGCTCTTCGTTCTGTTGTTTTTTTTTGTGTGATATTTTCATGCGTTTCTGTTGTTCAGCACTTGCTAAAGAACACTGTGTTATGTTAGCATTTTGTAGAAATCACTGATGACCAGTTTGACTTTCACACATACTGTATGAGGAAGATTACACTTAGGTCTTATGTGGACTTGTTAAAACTAGAAGATGTCCTCCGGCAGCATCCGTTTTACTTCAAGGCCGCTCGGATTGCTCTAGAGATCTATCTGAAGCTTCATGATAACCCACTAACGGATGAGAATAAAGAGCATGAAGCTGATACAGGTATTGGAATACTCATGAAGCTCTTTTTCTTCTAGACTATGTCTCTCTTCTGAGTTTGTTTGGTTTTTTTGCAGTAATACTTTGAGGAAGGTGCAGTCTGTATTTGAAAGTAAAGCGGCTGAAAGTTGTGCATTTCCCCCTACAAGTGAAAATATAAACATTGTAATGATTGCTCCATTTAGGAATTGGGTAGGGACCGTCTCTATATGTTGCCCACTTGTACTTCCCAAGCACTTAGTACAGCGCTCTGCACACAGTAAGCGCTCGATAAATACGATTGAATGAATGAATTAGAGGAGAAGCAGTGTTAACTTCTCCGTGCCTGTTACCTCATCTGTAAAATGGGGATTAAGACCGAGCTTCATGTGGGATTATTATTATTATGTTGGCTGTAGCCATTTGATATAGTGTGGGCCTTTTTGTGTGTTAAAGCTAGCTTAATCTAGTATCTGTACCTGGTCCCTAATCCTGCTGAATTAACACTCCGAATACAGCAAACATGTCTGACAAAGAGCTAAAGAAACTCCGTAATAAGCAAAGAAGAGCTCAAAAAAAAGCTCAGCTGGAAGAGGAGAAAAAGAATGCGGAGAAAGAGAAACAACAGAGAAATCAGAAAAAGAAAAAGGACGATGATGATGAGGAAATCGGGGGCCCAAAAGAAGAACTTATCCCCGAGAAACTGGCCAAGGTAGGTATGGCTTCATTTTGCGTGCTGCCCACAGCAAAGGAAAAACGGTTTTTAACACTACCCTCTTATTTGGCCAAAGGCCTTTTCCGTTTTATTCTTCTTATTTCTTGTGAGGCACTAAGTAGCTTTCTTTGATAATGCCAAAACTCGAGTAAAGGGGCGGTCCCAGATTGAGAAGCAATTGAGTGAATCCTATTTGAAGATCTGATAATGGAGAGAGGTTAAGGAAGGGATTGACATTCCAGGTAAACATTGGAGACAACTTTTTCCGAAGGTGGCGGTCTAAATGATATTTTAGATTGATTGACCCTAAGGCTCCAGAAGGTTAATTTTTACCCCAAATTAAAACCATGCTGTTCCTGGAGCGAAGTGGGCATTGGATGTACCGAAGCTTGTCTTAGTGTCCCTCTAGGACATGCGTTAGTGTAGTGGTGCCCATTTGCTGCTCTGCAAAAATCCAGGTTGGTTTCGGAGTGGAAATTTCAAGGAAACTATCAGGCAGTCATATTTATTGAGTGCTTAGTACGTGCAGAGCGCCTGGGGAAGTCCAAGGCAACAGAATGAGCAAACACTTTCCCGGCCCCTAACAAGTTTAGAGTCTTAGAGGAAGCAGTAGGCGTAATGGTTAGTGGGTGGCGGCGTCAGCAGCAGGGTGAGGAGCAGCCCCTTGGGTTAAAGTAGCAGCCTGGTGGAAGCGTAGGTTCATGGGAATCACGAAAGGCATGGCTCTTTGCAAGCGAGACTTCGGGGCAAATGATGCCAAAAATTAGCACTGAAAACAGCACCAACACAGAAACCCGAAATGACAACAGTGCGGTCATATCTGTGCCCAGCAGAGCTGGGACTGTCCACTTTACTTCAGTCAGTTCAGCCCCACTCACCCCGCAGACAGCGGAAAGAGCCCGGGCTTTGGAGTCAGAGGTCATGGGTTCAAACCCCGGCTCCGCCAGCAGTCAGCTGTGTGACTTTGGGCAAGTCACTTCACTTCTCTGTGCCTCAGTCCCCTCATCTCTAAAATGGGGGTTAAGACTGGGAGCCTCCCGTGGGACAACCTGATCACCTTGTAACCTCCCCGGCGCTTAGGACAGGGCTTTGCACGTAGTAAGCGCTTAATAAATGCCGTCATCATTATTAAACAGAATTTTACTGGCAATCTGCTCCACTCAAGGCTTCCTCAATATTCGCAACTCTCTGGGTCAGCTAGGGTGGGCGGTCAGGCTATCGAAATGAAATTAAAGGCTGGAGGTGTTTGTTGCCTGGATGTGTATTTAGGTCTTCCGAGTTTTACATTCATATCCCCGAATAAGGAAAATATGTGTATTTGTGATATTTTGCACTGGAACTTCATTTACCAGTCTCATTTAAATGCCCCGACAGCTAGCTTTTGACCGGGAGCTAATGTAATGGATTGCATCGCCTCCCTATCCTATAAGAGACTCTGTGTATAAGAGGAAAGGTGAACAGGTATTTTAACTCCATTTCACAGAAGAGGAAACTGAGGCTTTCCCAAAGTGACCTTAAGACGCAAGTTGTGGAGCAGATCAAACCCTGGTTCTCCTGCTGCCCAGGCTCTTTTCATGGCTCACGACGAGCCAAGATGCTTCCAACCAACCAACCAGTGCTCAGTTACACTTAGAGTTCCTGCACATGGTCCCAATTTCAGTACCTTTAAATGCAGTTCAAACATTGCGCTTCATAGGAAAGGACTGTCTGTTCACTGACTCCTCCACAACATGTAAAGCTAAAAGCAGTGAGTCAATCACAACCCGTCACTCCTTCAGTACCAAGGTGGTCTTTGGTATTTAGTACATGGCTATTTACTCCTGGGGGTGCCTTTTCATAAAGAAATTAGTTTGGGCCCGCCTTCCCTCTAGCTTCCTACTTCCTGAATGGGAGGGTGTCACTGACAACACATTTTTTACCTGTCCTAAAAGAGGTAACAAAGGCCATCTTCTTTTTTCCCCATTAGGTGGAAACTCCATTGGAAGAAGCTATTAAATTTTTAACACCACTGAAGAACTTGGTGAAGAACAAGATAGAGACTCATCTTTTTGCCTTTGAGATTTACTTTCGGAAAGGTGGGTACCGGGAGTGGAAAAGCCAGGAGGCACCCCGGGGTTCCCAACGCCTGCACCGTCTAGAGACTCCCTTCACTCACCCGTTCACGGGTGGTATATTGCCGAGATACGGCTGAAGGCTGAATTTCCAGAGCTAATGCAACGCTTTCCATCTCCAAAGGCTGCCTGGAAAATGTGTTTATTGCTGTTAGTACAAGAAATCGTTTGAGTCACGTATGTTGCGGTTCCAGGGGCGTTAGGGCTCTGAATCGAATCTAATCCTTACATTGTAAGATGCTAATATGCATCAGCTTGCCCCTTAAATAACTGAGGGCTTTCTATAGGATTTCAGAAACATGCCAACTTTTTTTCTTTCTTTCTTTTTTGAACAGAAAAGTTCCTTCTAATGCTGCAGTCAGTAAAGAGGGCATTTACTATTGATTCCAGTCACCCCTGGCTTCACGAGTGTATGATATGTTGCGGTTCCAGGGTCATTAGGGCTGTGAATCGAATCTAATCCTTACATTGTAAGATGCTAATATGCATCAGCCTGCCCCTTAAATAACTGAGGGCTTTCTATAGGATTTCAGAAACATGCCAACGTCTTTTCTTTCTTTCTTTTTTGAACAGAAAAGTTCCTTCTAATGCTGCAGTCAGTAAAGAGGGCATTTACTATTGATTCCAGTCACCCCTGGCTTCACGAGTGTATGATATGTTGCGGTTCCAGGGTCATTAGGGCTCTGAATCGAATCTAATCCTTATATTGTAAGATGCTAATATGCACCAGCCTGCCCCTTAAATAACTGAGGGCATTCTATAGGATTTCAGAAACATGCCAACGTTTTTTTCTTTCTTTCTTTTTTGAACAGAAAAGTTCCTTCTAATGCTGCAGTCAGTAAAGAGGGCATTTACTATTGATTCCAGTCACCCCTGGCTTCACGAGTGTATGATATGTTGCGGTTCCAGGGTCATTAGGGCTCTGAATCGAATCTAATCCTTACATTGTAAGATGCTAATATGCATCAGCCTGCCCCTTAAATAACCGAGGGCATTCTATAGGATTTCAGAAACATGCCAACGTTTTTTTCTTTCTTTCTTTTTTGAACAGAAAAGTTCCTTCTAATGCTGCAGTCAGTAAAGAGGGCATTTACTATTGATTCCAGTCACCCCTGGCTTCACGAGTGTATGATATGTTGCGGTTCCAGGGTCACTAGGGCTCTGAATCGAATCTAATCCTTATATTGTAAGATGCTAATATGCATCAGCCTGCCCCTTAAATAACTGAGGGCTTTCTATAGGATTTCAGAAACATGCCAACGTTTTTTTCTTTCTTTCTTTTTTGAACAGAAAAGTTCCTTCTAATGCTGCAGTCAGTAAAGAGGGCATTTACTGTTGATTCCAGTCACCCCTGGCTTCACGAGTGTATGATATGTTGCGGTTCCAGGGTCACTAGGGCTCTGAATCGAATCTAATCCTTATATTGTAAGATGCTAATATGCATCAGCCTGCCCCTTAAATAACTGAGGGCGTTCTGTAGGATTTCAGAAACATGCCAACGTTTTTTTCTTTCTTTCTTTTTTGAACAGAAAAGTTCCTTCTAATGCTGCAGTCAGTAAAGAGGGCATTTACTATTGATTCCAGTCACCCCTGGCTTCACGAGTGTATGATACGTTGCGGTTCCAGGGTCATTAGGGCTCTGAATCGAATCTAATCCTAACATTGTAAGATGCTAATATGCATCAGCCTGCCCCTTAAATAACTGAGGGCGTTCTGTAGGATTTCAGAAACATGCCAACGTTTTTTTCTTTCTTTCTTTTTTGAACAGAAAAGTTCCTTCTAATGCTGCAGTCAGTAAAGAGGGCATTTACTATTGATTCCAGTCACCCCTGGCTTCACGAGTGTATGATACGTTGCGGTTCCAGGGTCATTAGGGCTCTGAATCGAATCTAATCCTAACATTGTAAGATGCTAATATGCATCAGCCTGCCCCTTAAATAACCGAGGGCTTTCTATAGGATTTCAGAAACATGCCAACGTCTTTTCTTTCTTTCATTTTTGAACAGAAAAGTTCCTTCTAATGCTGCAGTCAGTAAAGAGGGCATTTACTATTGATTCCAGTCACCCCTGGCTTCACGAGTGTATGATATGTTGCGGTTCCAGGGTCATTAGGGCTCTGAATCGAATCTAATCCTAACATTGTAAGATGCTAATATGCATCAGCCTGCCCCTTAAATAACTGAGGGCTTTCTATAGGATTTCAGAAACATGCCAACGTCTTTTCTTTCTTTCATTTTTGAACAGAAAAGTTCCTTCTAATGCTGCAGTCAGTAAAGAGGGCATTTACTATTGATTCCAGTCACCCCTGGCTTCACGAGTGTATGATATGTTGCGGTTCCAGGGTCATTAGGGCTCTGAATTGAATCTAATCCTTACATTGTAAGATGCTAATATGCACCAGCCTGCCCCTTAAATAACTGAGGGCCTTCTATAGGATTTCAGAAACATGCCAACGTTTTTTTCTTTCTTTCTTTTTTGAACAGAAAAGTTCCTTCTAATGCTGCAGTCAGTAAAGAGGGCATTTACTATTGATTCCAGTCACCCCTGGCTTCACGAGTGTATGATATGTTGCGGTTCCAGGGTCATTAGGGCTCTGAATCGAATCTAATCCTTACATTGTAAGATGCTAATATGCATCAGCCTGCCCCTTAAATAACCGAGGGCATTCTATAGGATTTCAGAAACATGCCAACGTTTTTTTCTTTCTTTTTTGAACAGAAAAGTTCCTTCTAATGCTGCAGTCAGCAAAGAGGGCATTTACTATTGATTCCAGTCACCCCTGGCTTCACGAGTGTATGATATGTTGCGGTTCCAGGGTCATTAGGGCTCTGAATCGAATCTAATCCTTATATTGTAAGATGCTAATATGCACCAGCCTGCCCCTTAAATAAGCGAGGGCTTTCTATAGGATTTCAGAAACATGCCAACGTCTTTTCTTTCTTTCTTTTTTGAACAGAAAAGTTCCTTCTAATGCTGCAGTCAGTAAAGAGGGCATTTACTATTGATTCCAGTCACCCCTGGCTTCACGAGTGTATGATACGTTGCGGTTCCAGGGTCATTAGGGCTCTGAATCGAATCTAATCCTTACATTGTAAGATGCTAATATGCATCAGCCTGCCCCTTAAATAACCGAGGGCGTTCTGTAGGATTTCAGAAACATGCCAACGTTTTTTTCTTTCTTTCTTTTTTGAACAGAAAAGTTCCTTCTAATGCTGCAGTCAGTAAAGAGGGCATTTACTATTGATTCCAGTCACCCCTGGCTTCACGAGTGTATGATACGTTGCGGTTCCAGGGTCATTAGGGCTCTGAATCGAATCTAATCCTAACATTGTAAGATGCTAATATGCATCAGCCTGCCCCTTAAATAACTGAGGGCTTTCTATAGGATTTCAGAAACATGCCAACGTCTTTTCTTTCTTTCTTTTTTGAACAGAAAAGTTCCTTCTAATGCTGCAGTCAGTAAAGAGGGCATTTACTATTGATTCCAGTCACCCCTGGCTTCACGAGTGTATGATATGTTGCGGTTCCAGGGTCATTAGGGCTCTGAATCGAATCTAATCCTTATATTGTAAGATGCTAATATGCACCAGCCTGCCCCTTAAATAACTGAGGGCATTCTATAGGATTTCAGAAACATGCCAACGTTTTTTTCTTTCTTTCTTTTTTGAACAGAAAAGTTCCTTCTAATGCTGCAGTCAGTAAAGAGGGCATTTACTATTGATTCCAGTCACCCCTGGCTTCACGAGTGTATGATATGTTGCGGTTCCAGGGTCATTAGGGCTCTGAATCGAATCTAATCCTTACATTGTAAGATGCTAATATGCATCAGCCTGCCCCTTAAATAACCGAGGGCATTCTATAGGATTTCAGAAACATGCCAACGTTTTTTTCTTTCTTTCTTTTTTGAACAGAAAAGTTCCTTCTAATGCTGCAGTCAGTAAAGAGGGCATTTACTATTGATTCCAGTCACCCCTGGCTTCACGAGTGTATGATATGTTGCGGTTCCAGGGTCATTAGGGCTCTGAATCGAATCTAATCCTTACATTGTAAGATGCTAATATGCATCAGCCTGCCCCTTAAATAACCGAGGGCGTTCTATAGGATTTCAGAAACATGCCAACGTTTTTTTCTTTCTTTCTTTTTTGAACAGAAAAGTTCCTTCTAATGCTGCAGTCAGTAAAGAGGGCATTTACTATTGATTCCAGTCACCCCTGGCTTCACGAGTGTATGATACGTTGCGGTTCCAGGGTCATTAGGGCTCTGAATCGAATCTAATCCTAACATTGTAAGATGCTAATATGCATCAGCCTGCCCCTTAAATAACTGAGGGCTTTCTATAGGATTTCAGAAACATGCCAACGTCTTTTCTTTCTTTCTTTTTTGAACAGAAAAGTTCCTTCTAATGCTGCAGTCAGTAAAGAGGGCATTTACTATTGATTCCAGTCACCCCTGGCTTCACGAGTGTATGATATGTTGCGGTTCCAGGGTCATTAGGGCTCTGAATCGAATCTAATCCTTACATTGTAAGATGCTAATATGCATCAGCCTGCCCCTTAAATAACTGAGGGCTTTCTATAGGATTTCAGAAACATGCCAACGTCTTTTCTTTCTTTCTTTTTTGAACAGAAAAGTTCCTTCTAATGCTGCAGTCAGTAAAGAGGGCATTTACTATTGATTCCAGTCACCCCTGGCTTCACGAGTGTATGATTCGCCTCTTCAGCACAGGTAACTCCTTCACGGTCACATCACTCCAGTCACTGTTGGTAACGCTCGGCCACTGTACTTATTTGGTTTAAGTAGGAGCATCTTCAGTGCGTTAGGCAAAAATAAGACTTCCTAGTTGGGCTGTGGTTTGTGCTCCATAGCCCTGAAGTGTAATGTAGCGGCAGGTTCCTGGCTTCCCGTAAAGCTAGAAAGGGAAGGCCGGGCCTGGGCGGTCTTCGGGAGCGGCTTTGCGCCTCTATTCTGCAATCGCAGCCTTTCAGCACCCCGTTGAAAAAGGTGACTTCAGCGCAAGCTTTCCCCCTCTCTGTGTTTAGTCACTAGCAGGTGTTTGAAAACCAGAGGCATTTATTTGATTATGCTTTCGTAGTTCCAACGTTGTAGGCGCCTTTGGAAAAGTAGGCTTGTAAGAGCGGGTACGTTGGCTTCACAGCTCGAGGGAAAGACCGATGCGCGTCTGTCTCAACGACCGTGTTTCCCAAATTTATTCAGAAACGTCACACTCGTCAGTGGGCCGAATGTCTCCTTCCACCAAACCGGCGCAGCGTGGTTCAGTGGAAAGAGCCCGGGCTTTGGAGTCCGAGGTCATGGGTTCAAATCCCAGCCCCGCCAATTTGTCAGCTGTGTGACTTTGGGCAAGTCACTTCTCTGGGCCTCAGTTCCCTCATCTGGAAAATGGGGATTAAAACCGTGAGCCCCCCCCCGTGGGACAGCCTGATCACCTCGTAACCTCCCCAGCGCTTAGAACAGTGCTTTGCACATAGTAAGCGCTTAATAAATGCAATTATTATTATCCACTGAGGGGCTGCCGGTGGCGGGAGTGACAGAGCCACTTTTCCTGGTGAGGCAGGAAGGAGTGGACAAGGTGGACTTCATGGTACAGGGAGGCTCTGAAGAATAAGCGAGAAGAGGGAGGTACAGAACCAGCCCCAACCCCATCAACAGGTCCTCCAGTTAGCATTTCTAGTTGTCATTGTCACCTGGGCGTGCTTTTGGGGCTGGTTCTGAAACAAAACCTACTCCGTGATACAGCCGTCTGCAGTATGTCCGTACGACCAATTGCCGTTAAATCAATATTAACGTTAAAATTCAATAGACTTCACCTAGCTTACAGATCAGGCCGTGACGGAGTAAAAATCAGCGCCAGTGGTGAATATCTGTGGGCACCTTAAACTCCTGGACGTTTTATTATGCTAAAATGTGTCCGTTCTGATTTTTGCGTACTGTTGAGACTTCTATTTCCGTTTCCTCAGCAGTGTCTGAAAGCAAAGACCTACCCGACGCCGTCAGAACAGTGTTAAAACAAGAGATGAACCGACTTTTTGGAGTGACAAATCCCAAGAACTTCAACGAAACGTTCCTGAAGAGACACTTCGACTCACTGCCGCATAGGTTGTCGGGTAATTCGCTCATTTTATTCCTCTCGGGGACTCCTTGCCGTGCGTCAGCGCATCTGATTTTTTCATAAACCGATACTTGGTCAGGTTTTAGAACCGTACGGATGGAAGGAGATGTCAGACGTCCCAAAGCGCGGGCTGTGTGTTCAGAGGGTGTTGGGCGCGGTCGTTTTGCCCGTGGTTGACGGTGTTTGTGAGGACAGCGATGATATAGGTGATCTTTAATTCACCACAGATCGGACCATTCAGTAATACTACGGGCGCGTGTGTCTGTGTGTTTCCATCTCCCCATCCTAACTGCGGGCCCTGGTTTCCATGCTCTGCAGACCGACTGGCATCTTCATCATCATCAACATCATCAGTCGTATTTATTGAGCGCTTACTGTGTGCAGAGCACTGTACTAAGCGCTTGGGAAGTACAAGTCGGCAGCATAGAGAGACAGTCCCTACCCAACAGTGGGCTCACAGTCTAAAAGGGGGAGACAGAGAACAAAACCAAACATACTAACGAAATAAAATAAATGGAATAGATATGTACAAGTAAAATAAATAGAGTAATAAATCTTGAGCTTAGGAGATGAGTTGGAGGAGGAGCTGCTTGCAGTGAGGGTCGGAACCGCTGCAGCAGGCCGCCTCCGGTCGGGAGAGAGGCTGACCATCTTGCCCTTCCTTGCCTTAATAATTATGGTACTTTTTAAGCGCCCGCTATGTGCCACGCACCGTTCCAAGCGCTGGGCTGGAGCTCTTTTTAATCTCCTTTGCTGCTCCTCCAACTCAACCCCAGATCTGTTGGGTGTCACTCCCCCAGGTGCTTAGTACAGTGCTCGGCTCAGGAAATCCTCATCATCAATCATCTTTATTGAGCGCTTCCTATGTGCGGAGCACTGCACTAAGCGCTTGGGAAGTACAAATTGGCAACATCTAGAGACAGTCCCTACCCAACAGTGGGCTCACAGGCTAAAAGGGGGAGACAGAGAACAAAACCAAACATACTAACAAAATAAAATAAATAGGAAATGCCACTGATCGATCGATTGCTGCCAGTTGATTCAGTCTGGAGAAGCAGGGTTCCGGGGGTGGGGGAAGAGAGAGGGCAGGGGCGGCCTGGACCGCGGGAGGCCTCGGCCCTGTTTCTTGAGCTCTTACTCTGTACAGAGCACCGTACTAAGCCCTTGGGAGATAAGCAGTATTTATTTTACTCGTACGTATTTATTCTATTTATTTTATTTTGCTAATGTGTCTTGTTTTGTTGTCCGTCTCCCCCTTCTAGACTGTGAGCCCGCTGTTGGGCAGGCACCGTCTCTATATGTTGCCAACTTGTAATAATAATAATGATGGCATTTGTTAAGCGCTTACTATGTGCAAAACACTGTTCTAAGCGCTGGAGAGGTTACAAGGTGATCAGGTTGTCCCACGTGAGGCTCTCAGTCTTCATCCCCATTTGACAGATGAGGGAACTGAGGCCCAGAGAAGTGAAGCGACTTGCCCAAGG
Organism: Tachyglossus aculeatus; assembly: GCF_015852505.1. NCBI lineage: Eukaryota > Metazoa > Chordata > Mammalia > Monotremata > Tachyglossidae > Tachyglossus > Tachyglossus aculeatus. The sequence continues at coordinate 14,134,797 of NC_052077.1, forward strand.
TCACACAGCAGACTTGTGGCGGAGCCGGGATTTGAAGCCATGACCTCCCGGGCTCTTTCCACTGAGCCACGCTGCTGTACTTCCCAAGCGCTTAGTACAGTGCTCTGCACACAGCGCTCAATAAATGCGATTGAATGAATGAATGAATGCCCAAAGTTCATTTCACCATTTGCTAGAGAAGCAGCGTGGCTCAGCGGAAAGAGCCTGGGCTTTGGAGTCAGAGGTCGTGGGTTCAAATCCCAGCTCCCCCAACTGTCAGCTGTGTGACTTTGGGCAAGTCACTTGGCTTCTCTGTGCCTCAGTTACCTCATCTGTAAAATGGGGATTAAGACTGTGAGCCCCCCGTGGGACAATCTGATCACCTTGTAACCTTCCCAGCGCTTAGAACAGTGCTTTGCACATAGTAAGCGCTTAATAAATGCCATTATTATTATTATTGTTGTTGCTGTAGTCGCTGGGAGCCATCTCTGAGACAGTAGGGAAGGGGACTCCTCGCCTCCCCACCCAGAATTTTTTGGGGGCCTACTGTACAAAAGACTGTTGAAGCTATTTGAAACCCCCGCCTTTATTTATATAAATCACAGGATACTGGTTCTTTAAAGGTCCCTGACAGGTGCCAGATTTAACTGGACTGGCAATCAATACTTTTCCTCCACAATTCAGTCGTATTTATTTAATGCTTACTGTGTGCAGAGCACTGTATTAAGCGTTTGGGAGAGTACATTATAACAGTGGGGCACAGCTACTTAGGTACTCACCTCCATCCCTGCTATTCTTAATGCTATTTTTATCTTTATTGCACCCCTCACTTGTAATTTATTTTGAACTTTGTCTCCCCCAATAGCTTGTCAGCTCCTTGAGGACAGGGAACGTGTCTTGAACTGTTTTGTATTCTCCCAAGTGCTAAGTACAGTGCTCTTCTGTACAGTGAGCTCTCAGTAAATGCTGTTGATTAGCTGGTGGATAGTGTGCAATTCAAGGGACTAGTAGTAGTAGTATTTATCAAGTGCTCACTGTTTGCAAAACCCTCTACTTAAAGCTGTGATTAGCTAGTGGATAGTGTGCAGTTCAAGGGACTAGTAGTAATCATCATCAACTTATCAATTTATCAATTTATTGAGCGCTTACTATGTGCAGAGCACTATACTAAGCGCTTGGCACTGTACTAAGCGCTTGATAATATTTATCAAGTGCTTACTGTTTGCAAAACCCTCGACTTAAAGCCGTGATAATAGACGGGTGGGAATTAGACACCTTCTGTAGATGCCAGAAACGAATCCTAGATTTTGGGGAACAGCCTTGAGTCAGTAGAAAGACAGTGTATGATTTTTTTATTTTCTTTTACTGGCCCTCACTGAAAGGACATAAGCGCTTAGTACAGGGCTCTGCACACAGTAAGCGCTCAATAAATACGATTGAGTGAATGCCACAAGCTAGCCTTGTTGGAGTTGCTACTGTTTGTCTGCCGTAGACCCAACTCTCCTAAATCTTAAGAGGTTTCACTTGGTCCATCAAATGAATTACCCAGGTTTTGAGCCTTTAAAGACTTTTTGGGAGGAGGTGGGGATAGGATAATTAGGGTTAGGTTTTTGGAGGAGATGGAGGGCAGGGTAATTGTCTTCCCCGATGCACATTTCTGAAACGTTTTACTCTCTACCATTCAGCTGCCAAAATGGTGTACTATTTGGATCCCTCTAGTCAGAAGAGAGCAGTGGAACTGACAACAACACTTGATGAATCCCTCACTAACAGGAATCTTCAGGTAAAGATTATTCAGGGCCACCCGGTCCTCCGCTCTAGATCCCTGAACTTCCTTTCACTTGCATCGGCCGTCGTATCCCGACTCTTCGGTTCCCGTCAGAAATTTTTACCATTGATCTGGAATGTTTCTTGCCAGAGAGCATGGGAATATGCTGAGATTGGGTTGAGAGAGCACACTGGCCACCTGGCAACAGTCCATTCCAGATGGCTACCTCTGGACTTTTCCTAGTTGGCGTGTGCCAAGATGATCAAATAGCTGTTTCGGAATAGGGTGGGGATAAAGGACAAGGAGCAAATGGCCAAGGCCGATCCAGGGACTCTTAAATGTCAAAAAAAAGAACATTTCCCAGCCTTTTCCAAAAGTCGTAACGGTGGTTTTTGTTTGTTTGTTTGTTTTTCCTCCCCCCCCCCCCCCCCCCCGTAGACATGTATGGAGGCATTAGAAGCCTTGTGCGACGGTAGCCTAGGAGACTGTAAAGAAGCCGCCGAAGCTTACAGAGCAAATTGCCATAAGCTCTTCCCTTACGCTTTGGCTTTCATGCCCCCGGGATACGAAGAGGATATGAAGATCACAGTTAACGGAGATAGTTCTGCGGAAACCGAGGAACTGGCCAATGAAATCTGAACACCTTAAACAAGCCAATGAAATTGACATTGGACCCTATTTAGCGTATAATATTTTTGTCACGCACCTGCTGCATCGCTCTAACTTTACAGATTGGGGAGGAGAAAACATTCTTGCCTTCGAATAGTGTTTTACGTTTTTGTTTTTTTGTTTTTTTTTTTTATCCTGCTGAAAAGTATATATATAAACTATCTAACGTATTACAGGATAGAGGTGGTTCAGTTTCTTAAAAGCTGCTAAAATTGAAGAAAAAAAAATACCTTATCCTACACCCACCCACCCGCGTTTTTAGACTAATTTATATGAAATCTGGAGGCTGTTATAGCTAGCAGAGCAGGTGTGTGGCAGAAATATTACTTCCAATTTGTCTCGTGAGATTACTATATCTCTGACAGCAGAAGTACATGCTGTTTTAGCACTGGATTCTTTCACTGAGCACAAGAGTTGTTGGGGCTTTAGCATCTGACTGATTTTGATACGGGATGATTCTGACCATAGGAAGTTTGCAATGTGAATCACGATTTACAGAGAAACCTACAACGGACGCTGGACGTTGTAGAGACTGGGACGTAGATACCGTGCAGAATTATACAGAAACATAGGGTGTTCAATAAGCTTGTTGGGAATCCGAAATTCACTGTACACGATCAGTTTGGTGTTCTTGTACCACAGTTTTTAACCGAAGGAACCAGTTAGAACAATCTTGATTTTTTTTTTTTTTTTAATTAAAACTTGAAAAAAAAAATAACCGATGCTGTCACTGGTGGGGAGGGAGAATCGGGTGGGGGGAGGATGGGGGTCGGGGGTGGGCGGGATGGGGACGGCGTGAACCGGGCAGCATTGTTTCGGCCAAACTTGTTCAAAACTGTAATGCAAGAACCAAATGCACTGTGATGTGGCACCAACTAATTAGAGAGCATGCATCTTTCACTTCGGAGTGAAAAAAGAGAACAGACCGTGGCTTGGAGTTAGAGCAGAATCCTGACTGGTCGAGAGACTGATCGTTTAAAAACCTCAGCAGGCCTTGTTCACGTTATGCAGAAAAAAATAAAATAAAATAAAAAGTGCTGCAGTTTAGATACCTCTGGAATTTTTCCACAGTGTCACAGGTTTGTAATACTTGAAGCCCTACATTTCTAGGAATATATTTCTTGCTCAGTTGTTTCAGGCAAGCCCAGACTTTGTAACTTTTAAAGGGCCCAAGTTGTGTTTTTTTTTTTTTTCTTTCTTTCCAAATAACAAACCAGCTTCTTATTCCCGCAGATACAGCTGTAATTTCCTTTTTTGTTGTCAAACATAAGGTACCAAATACGATGCAATAAAACGTTTTGAAAAACAGTCTTGTGAATGCTTCAACCAACCCGTGCCAGGCTCCTGGGAAACTTAGCCCGTGGAGACAAGAGGCGCAAGGCCGAGGTATCGTGATGCGCTGGGGGTGTGTGCGAGATACCTTTGAGGCGTTACAGCTGGTGCAAATGATTTTTCATCGCCTCCGAGTAATGCCGGTGTCAGGGGAAAATCCCGGATGCAATGTACAGTGCTGCTTGGTGCGGTCGGTAATTGCCCGTGTGCAAAGAAAATGAAAATCTGCCGTGGAAATGGAACTGATTGAGCAAAATGAACCTTCACGCTCTGACGTTACCAAAAAAAAAGCAAACGGTGCAAACCAGCCTCAGCGTTGCCTTTGCCGTACCCGAGCAGATAAGGTGGAGGAAGAAGTGAGTAAAATTGTACATACCTCCAGTTTTGTTGTCCTTTTAGAGACTGTACTCACCGGGAAGAAACGTCGGGAAGATTTGGCATCCTGAACGGACAGTTGTTCCTAAACCAAGCGGTTTCCTAGTGCATTGAGCTCTGCCTACAAGCCCGTCTTCCTTACCCATCCTGGATAGATGTGTAAAAAGTACCAACTGACACTTTTAAAAGTTTTATTAACCTGGTTCAGTCTCAGGAACGTCTTGAAGGAAGCCGACCTAGCCTTGCTGAGAACCCGTGTGAGTTGAGCGGGCGAGATGTTCCGTGTTCGGGGAGAGAACGACCGTCCCAGCTCCGCCACGATTAAGGTGCTCAAGAGAAGAGAGGCGGCACCGGCCATATCCGAGGGTATGTGTGTGAACTGTGCTTAGTCTCTGTAGAGCAAATGGAAATCCATGTATTTCTTTGTCTTGACGATGTAAAATGACTGTAGAGTATATCTTAGTGACCGCAAGCGCTCAACTAGTGCTGCCCCGGGGAGGGGGGATAAATTCAGAATGTGTATGTTGTATTCCGATTCAGCCTCTATATTGGAAGAAACGAATAAACCTGTTTCCCCTTAGGTTCACTTGTTAGTGAATAAATTGGCCAGAGTCTGAGGACTTTGGGGTTTTCGCTGTGTCTCCCGGCAGTAGCCCCGAGAAGTGGATTTTTCTTGGAGGGTCGCCCTTTCCTGCCCTCCTCCTTCAGCTAGCATCGTTTTGAAAGAAACCGGTTGACGCTACTGCCGCCGTACCTAATAACGGTCGCCGATGGGTCGAGACTAGGGTGATCTGGCCCCGTTACGGACACAGATCACCCCCAAGCTCATCGTCATCATCGTCGATCGTGTTTATTGAGCGCTTACTATGTGCAGAGCACTGTACTAAGCGCTTGGGAAGTACAAATTGGCAACATATAGAGGCAGTCCCTACCCAACAGCGGGCTCACGGTCTAAAATCTTAAACACAGTCTAAGCTCTTGGGTCTTCTATACAGATTTCAATGTTATTTTATTTTTAAAAGGTAAAAGGTGCTTCAAAAAGAGGCCCGCTGTCCTTCCTACTTTGGAGACGGCCGCGTTGACTCACGTTTGTTGAGCGCTTTCCCTGCGTGCGTGTCAGAATTCGGTGTATTCGATGCGGGCGGTAAATTCCCGTGCCAGTGAAGTCGAGTGCTGTCTTCGGTGGGGCGGGAGGGTCCTAGTTTTGTGTGCTTAGTACAGTGCTCTGCACGCAGTAAGCGCTCAATAAGTACAATTGATGATGATGATGATGATGAAGTGAGGCCTGTAACTGCACTTGGTGCTAAGCACTGACCTCAGCAGGAATTGTCGGTAGACACCAGGAAGGTGTGGTCGAGATTCAGGTAGGTGGTGATGAATTCGGGGAAGTCTCTCTTCTGGACGATTTCTAGGAACATTTCGGTAGCCGTGTGGAACATTTGCCTGGCCCTGGAAAAGATGGGGAAATTGTGCATTCTTGAAAGATCCCGGGGCGGGGGGGATTGAGCCGGGGTTGCAGAAATGCCGTTCAAAAAACGGGACAGACCTTTCAGAAGGACAGTGAGGGCCTTGTAGTTCGCGCTCCACTTCCCTGACCAAGCTCTGAACTAGACTTCGTGACACTATCCTGTTGTCATCTTCCAGCTGGGCTCCATGACGAATCCACTGCCAAACCTGAAATGTAAGTCAGCCTTGTGTGCTTTTTCTTGACCCTCTGAGTCACTTGAAGTGGAATGTTTTCATGAGCAGTGATCTTAAGGTTTATTCCTTTCTGATTTTTGTGGATTGGGTAACGATAATTGTGGTATTTGTTACAGTACTTACTCTGTGCCAAGCTGGGGTAGATACGGGATAATCAGTTCCCGCATGGGACTCAGTCGGGAGAACAGGGATTGATTCCCCGTTTTGCAGATCAGGGAATTGAGGCCCAGAGAAGTTAAGTGGCTTGCCCAAGGACACACAGGTATGTAGCGGCGTCAGAATTAGAACCCGGGTCCTGTGCCCTTTCCACTAGGTCATGCTAAATTGCTCGTAGTTGTTTTAAAGAGGGAATAAGTTAAAAAAAAATTCTAACCACACCCATCAACGTCTATCTTGGTATAGCACTGCTTTATTTTTTTAAGATTGGTGCCTCAGTAGACCTCCTTGATCCCCAAATACAGGAATTGGGGGATGGGGGGAGAGACCCCCCAGACCTCAGGAGAAGTCTGACAATTCATTGATTTGGAACCAATTCTTGAAGTCTAAAGAGATTTTTTCATTGGTGTTTTTTTAAAAAAATAAAGGCCATGGGATTAACACATTGAGAGTTTTCCATACCTGTGATCTGGAGATCTCAGCTGTTGCCGAATCCTCAACTTGGCCTCGGTAGTAGAAATGGCCTTCTCCTTCAAAAGTAGCACTTTATCAGATATATGACACCAATTACGCATCCTGTGGCTCAGTTACTACTATCATAATGGGTTCTGTCACACGGGTTTTCACTAAAAGTTAGAGTCTGTATCTCTGGATAGAAACCGGTGGATGCACTGACCAAGGCCTGAGTGTCATAGTACTGATTTCCTTTTTATGTGGGGTTTCTCAAACGCATAACAGGAGAACTGATGAATTTCTGTTATAAAGGGGAGCTGTGGATCTCAAACTGTTGCTACACTATTGCTACAACAGTTGGCTGCATCTCTTTAAAAATGAATTAAAAAAAAAATCCACAGCTAACTGCACAGGCCCTTCTTTCCTCTTTCCTTGCCTCTGAAGAACATTCACTTCTAAATAATCCTTGCCAAGTAGCCGTTAAAACCCGGTCAACTTCCCAGTACCTACAAAGAGGCCCGCAAGCTGCTGTAATTTTTGTTGAATTCCATTTAGCAGCTTCCCGAGGCCCCGTAGTTGTAGGGCGGTATCGCCGGAGGAAATGGGTAGTAGAGGCCGCCTTTCTAACGCGGGGCTTGTGTTACCACAAACTGATAAATTTTACTAAGTGAAACGGAATGAATCTTAGAGAATGCGTTATTTAACATGCGCTAAAACACGCATGCCCCGTATCTAGGCACGTGACATTATCGGAAGACTTCTGATTCTGCAATATTGCTCTGCAAGATGCATAATGAAAACATGCAGCCCTGACAAGTGCTGTGACGGAGTAACTTTATTAAGGATAACTGACTGATCGGGATGGAGTGAGGGATCCACGGGCCCAGTGAAGATTCTGCCTTGTTTGCTGTTGGCCGTTTTACGCTCAGAAACCCGGCAGCTACTTACTTTGGGGTGAAGCTAGGCTGCTCTTACCCTATGTTTTCCCTGGAAGAGCTGATCCCACCCAGCAGGTGAGCTGGCTTGCTGGAGTTGATTAAATCCTTTCCCTGAAGCTCCTAAGAGAAGCACCACAACTCTTGTCCCTCCCCTGAAAGGATGGGGGGGCGGGTTGAGCTCGCATAGCTTTCTTGAGCTTAAGACTTTTAATCTATCCAGGGCCAGAAAGAAATTTCCTTAAGCTCTGCCTTTATTTCTTGGAAACTGGCATCCGTGGGGCAGACTTGGCTGTAGGACAGGAAAGAGGAGGATCGCTCTCCCTTCCCCAAAAATAGTGGATTTGCAAATTATGCAGGGAAAGACCTTCTCTAAGATTCATTCCGTTTTACTTGGTAAAACGTATCGGTTGGAAATACAACAGATAGAGAAGGCTTCATTAACTGGGCAAGCAGCAGCAGGCTTATATTGAGTTTGATGGAAAGGAACAACTCAGCTGGTTATTATAACGTCTTTGCTTCTCTCTTGGTTTTGAACCTAGAAGGTCTAAGCCGGTGAGCCCTCAGCCAGGGGTGGGAATCCGCCCAGTTGACAGAGACCTCTCCCTGCCTGCCTGGAAGGAAATTCCCCAAGCCCTCCGGTCCCATTCCTAGACTTTCCCAGATTGGACGCTTGTTCTCGGGCTCCCTGCAATTAAGAGGTGATGGCTCGTACCTTTTAGCCAGGAGTAGATGAAGAGGATCCCAACGGCCGTGTTGTGCTTCAGGCCGTAAAGAGTGACCCCTCCCTGGCGAGATGGAGAGAACCGTTACTGTTGTTGCCAACTTGTACTTCCCAGGCGCTTAGTACAGTGCTCTGCACACAGAAAGCGCTCAATAAATTACTGCAAACCCCAGGAAACTCACAGATGGATTTCAACTAAGCCCCAGGACTACAGTAGGTATTAACGTGGGTGCTTTTTCCACGATGGTCCCCCCATACTTCTGCCTTTTCTGTAACTGCTTAGAGAACTGAGCTTTTATCAGTCAATATCCAGGAATGTAACTGCTTTCTGCAAGCTGCAGTCCGGGGTGAGCGCCTGCCAATGGGCCTTTTCCCTTCCTTGCTTGAAATGTGTCCCAAAAAGCAGTCCCTTGGCGGGGAAGGAAGCGGATGGTTGAGACAGATATTCCAACAAGGCGGACACCTGGCACCTGCTTTTACAGTCTGTGTGCTTGCGGGACGAATTAAAATGGATCGTTTCTTGGCTGCTCCAAGGGGAGATCCGAACAGGCTTTCTTCCTGGGCCCGGACCACCTGTACCCTGCCAGTGTAAGCCCGAACTGTGAGCAGCAAGGCTGCGGGAGTTTTGAGCCCAGACGGCCGGTCAAAGACGGGATGTTTTCCAGCCCCGCCACCGGACCTGGGAGAACGAACCTCCGTGCCTTGGGAGAGGCCCGCGCTTACCGGCGGCATGGTGAGGAGCTCCGCTGCCGTTATCTTCACACCTTCTGGAATGACGTGCAACTGGTTGGGGCCTTCTGAGTGCTCCTCGAACAACTACATTAAATGGAAAGAGAACAGATACTGCTAGGACTATTAAGAAAACCGGGCATGGAAGCGTGGGCCTCCTGAGCCAGCCTCGGGTTAACGAACTCGCGTCCCGGCTGCTGCCGTCTGTGACTGGATTCAAATTAAAATCAGATGCTTGCTCTAAAACCGCGTGGCCCGTTTTCCCTCAACAGGTTGTCGGCTTTCAGATTCGGGACTAACGATGCCGGTATCGCGCCCACCGGACTCCTGTTCCCTCTTACAGCTATTATTTAGTTTTATACACGGAAGGGCCCCACGTGGAAGTCCAGATTCAGACCGTAGCCTCTTGAAACCCCAGGCCCTGCCCTTGGAGGAGCAGCGGGGAGGGGAAATGCCCGCTACTGTCCGTAGCGGCTTCGCGGCTGGTGTGGAGGCACGTCGTCAGGAGGATGGTAAGCCCTGCGGAGTAGTAATTGTGGTATTTGTTAAGCATTTCCTATGTGCCAGGCATTGTACTAAGCACAGGGGGAGATACAAGCTGATCGGGTTAGACACGGTCCCTGTCCCACGTGGAGTTTACAGTCTTAATCCCCATTTACAGGTGATGTAACTGAGGCCCACAGAACGGCGACTCGCCTGCTCTCACACAAAAGTGGCACATCAATCAATCAATCGTATTTATTGAGCGCTTACTGGGTGCAGAGCACTGGACTGAGCGCTTGGGAAGTCCAAGTTGGCAACATAGAGAGACGGTCCCGACCCGACAGTGGGCTCGCAGTCTAGAAGGGGGAGACAGAACAAAACAAAACATTAACAAAATAGAATAGATATGTACAAGTAAAATAAATAGAGTAATATTATATAGAGTAATATAATAGAGCAGGCATTAGAAGCCAGGTCCTTCTCATTCCCAGGCCCGTGCTCAATCAATCAATCGTATTTATTGAGCGCTTACTGTGTGCAGAGCACTGTACTAAGCGCTCGGGAAGTACAAGTTGGCAACATATAGAGACAGTCCCTACCCAACAGTGGGCTCACAGTCTTGAAGGGGGGAGACAGAGCACAAAACAAAACATATTAACAAAATAAAATGAATAGAATAGATATGTACAAGTAAAATAGAGTAATATTATATAGAGTAATATAATAGAGCAGGCATTAGAACCCAAGTCCTTCTGATTTCCAGGCCCGTGCTCAATCAATTGTATTGAGCGCTTACTGTGTGCAGAGCACTGTAATAAGTGCTCGGGAAGTACAAGTTGGCAACATATAGAGACAGTCCCTACCCAACAGTGGGCTCACAGTCTTGAAGGGGGGAGACAGAGCACAAAACAAAACATATTAACAAAATAAAATAAATAGTAGATATGTACAAGTAAAATAGAGTAATATTATATAGAGTAATATAATAGAGCAGGCATTAGAGCCCTGGTCCTTCTGATTCCCAGGCCCGTGCTCAATCAATTGTATTTATTGAGCGCTTACTGTGTGCAGAGCACTGTACTAAGCGCTCGGGAAGTCCAAGTTGGCAACATCTAGAGACAGTCCCTACCCAACAGTGGGCTCACAGTCTAAAAGGGGGAGACGGAGAACAAAACCAAACATACTAACAAAATAAAATAGATATGTACGAGTAAAATAGAGTAATAAAGATGTACATACATATATACAGGTGCTGTGAGGAAGGGAAGGAGGTAAGATGAGGGGGATGGAGAGGGGGACAAGGGGGGGAGGAAGGAAGGAAGGTCTATCTACTAGGTCTATCAGGAGAAGCAGCATGGCTCATTGGAAGGAGCCCGGGCTTTGGAGTCAGAGGTCATGGGTTTGAATCCCAGCTCTGCCACCTGTCTGCTGTGTGACCTTGGGCAAGTCACTTAACTTCTCTGAGCCTCAGTTCCCTCATCTGTAAAATGGGGATGAAGACTGTGAGCCCCCCGTGGGACAACTTGATCACCTTGTATCCCCCCCCAGCGCTTAGAACAGTGTTCTGCACATAGTAAGCGCTTAACAAATGCCATCATTATTATTAGACCACGCTGCTTCTCAGGGCAGGAAGGCTTCGCAGCCCGCACTGCATTACTCCTTTTGGGTTTGCTTTTGAGCTGTGGCGGTAATTACACAGAGTAGGGGAGAGTCCCCAGGCCCGGGCCTTTCTGTTAGGGGAAGGGATGCACAGGATGTGACTTCAACGGCGGGGAACACCCCTCACTAGAGACCAGATCCTGTTTACAGGATCCCGTCTTCCTGAACCTAATCAATAATAGTGTGAGAAAGCCAATCAATCAATCAGCCACTCTGAGGGAGAGTGTTCAGTAGATGAGAGTAATGACTTTCACTCCTCCAAAAAGTAGCACTAAATGGGGGAGCAGCTTTTTCTGCCTTCTGGACTGCTCTTCCAAGAAGATGTTTTAACCTTCAGGAGCCCTGGTATCTCGGGGTACGCCCGAGGCTACACAGTCTGTTCCTTGCTTAATGCAAAATCAATCAATCAATCGTATTTATTGAGCGCTTACTATGTGCAGAGCACTGTACTAAGCGCTTGGGAAGTACAAATTGGCGACACATAGAGACAGTCCCTACCCAACAGTGGGCTCACAGTCTAAAAGGCCTTACCTCGGACCGCTTTTGAGCAAAAGGAAAGGATGCCCACTGATCAAAGTGGTACATAGCTATTTATTTTATTTTGTTAGTATGTTTGGTTTTGTTCTCCGTCTCCCCCTTTTAGACTGTGAGCCCACTGTTGGGTAGGGACTGTCTCTAGATGTTGCCAACTTGTACTTCCCAAGCGCTTAGTACAGTGCTCTGCACACAGTAAGTGCTCAATAAATATGATTGATCTGTCACATTCCTACTAGGGTGATTGAGCAAAAGCCTCAGGGTTTATTCCTAATTTTAAGAGTCGATTATCATCATCAATCGTGATCAGAGCAGATTACTGGAACCCAAGAAGCCGGAGAAGCCTGGATTACTAACTCAAATTCATCTCCCTCACCAGTATTTTCAAAACAGCAATGTATTTACAAAGGTACCTTCTGCATCGGGCCCACCAAGCCAATGTCATACACCATGAATCCGTCCACTCCGGCTTTGATTTCAAACAATTTGAGCCTAGAATGTCCAAACAGAGAGCCTGGTTAGCGGGACTCGGAGCCTGTTGTATTCTACTGCTGCCTTTCCCCCCACCCTCTTCTTTTTTGGAAAATTTTGCACACAGAGCATCTAAAGTTGTCAAAACAGGACACATCCTGGGGTCATTTGTCATTGTCATTGTCCAGTACATCCCCTCAGTGGAAAGAGCATGGGCTTTGGAGTCAGAGGTCCTGGGTTCGAATCCCAGCTCCACCAATTGCCAGCTGTGTGGCTTTGGGCAAGTCACTTAACCTCTCTGTGCCGCAGTTACCTCATCTGTGAAATGGGGATTAAGACTGTGAGCCCCATGTGGGAAAACCTGATCACCTTGTAACCTCCCCAGTGCTTAGAGCAGTGCTTTTGCACATAGTAAGCGCTTAATAAAATGCCATTATTCTCAGTGCTTAGAACAGTGCTTTGCACATTGTAAGCGCTTAATAAAATGCCATTATTCTCAGTGCTTAGAACAGTGCTTTGCACATTGTAAGCGCTTAATAAAATGCCATTATTATCAGTGCTTTGCACATAGTAAGCGCTTAATAAAATGCCATTATTCTCGCGCTTAGAACAGTGCTTTGCACATAGTAAGCACTTAATAAAATGCCATTATTCTCAGCGCTTAGAACAGTGCTTTGCACATAGTAAGCGCTTAATAAAATGCCATTATTCTCAGCGCTTAGAACAGTGCTTTGCACATAGTAAGCGCTTAATAAAATGCCATTATCCTCAGCGCTTAGAACAGTGCTTTGCACATAGTAAGCGCTTAATAAAATGCCATTATCCTCAGCGCTTAGAACAGTGCTTTGCACATAGTAAGCGCTTAATAAAATGCCATTATCCTCAGCGCTTAGAACAGTGCTTTGCACATAGTAAGCGCTTAATAAAATGCCATTATCCTCAGCACTTAGAACAGTGCTTTGCACATAGTAAGCGCTTAATAAAATGCCATTATCCTCAGCGCTTAGAACAGTGCTTTGCACATAGTAAGCGCTTAATAAAATGCCATTATCCTCAGCGCTTAGAACAGTGCTTTGCACATAGCGCTTAATAAAATGCCATTATTATCAGCTCTTAGAACAGTGCTTGGCACATAGTAAGCACTTAATAAAATGCCATTATTCTCAGCGCTTAGAACAGTGCTTTGCACATAGTAAGCGCTTAATAAAATGCCATTATCCTCAGCGCTTAGAACAGTGCTTTGCACATTGTAAGCGCTTAATAAAATGCCATTATTCTCGCGCTTAGAACAGTGCTTTGCACACAGTAAGCGCTTAATAAATGCCGTCACTATTATTTCTAGAATTCTTGGTATGTACTTGTGCCAGATGCCATAAGCTCCTTGAAGACAGGACACGTTCTCGTGGAATACCCAAAGCACCTCGCTTAATACGTTGAACAGAACTGGTCGCAAAGTAAGTGCCGCCCCTCCTCAATAAAGCAAAATAATAAAACTGGTGCTGGGTGGGATTGTGGAGGAGCGGCGATCTACTTCTTGGAAATAAACATTTCCTCGTGCCGGCTTTGTTGAGCGAGCATTCGTGGAATACCCAAAGCACCTCGCTTAATACGCTGAACGGAACTGGTGGCAAAGTAAGTGCCGCCCCTCCTCAATAAAGCAAAATAATAAAACTGGTGCTGGGTGGGATTGTGGAGGAGCGGTGATCTACTTCTTGGAAATAAGCATTTCCTCGTGCCGGCTTTGTTGAGCGAGCATTCGTGGAATATCCAAAGCACCTCGCTTAACACGCTGAACAGAACTGGTGGCAAAGTAAGTGCCGCCCCTCCTCAATAAAGCAAAATAATAAAACTGGTGCTGGGTGGGATTGTGGAGGAGCGGTGATCTACTTTTTGAAAATAAACATTTCCTCATGCCGGCTTTGTTGAGCGAGCATTCGTGGAATATCCAAAGCACCTAGCTTAACACGCTGAACGGAACTGGTCGCAAAGTAAGTGCCGCCCCTCCTCAATAAAGCAAAATAATAAAGCTGGTGCTGGGTGGGATTGTGGCAGAGCGGTGATCTACTTCTTGGAAATAAGCATTTCCTCGTGCCGGCTTCGTTGAGCGAGCATTCCCTTCACTCTCCCCCAGATTATTATTGACTAATTCCGCGGTTGATTTCTTCCTACCGCGTGACCGTTGCCAGCGCTGACTGATAAGCGTCGCTCCTCCGGTCCTTAGGGAGAAGCGAGGCGGCCATTCCCCCGGTTGCCAGGGCCCCTCGGCGATGACAGGTCTGCACCAGCAAGTCCATGTAGCTCTTCAGGAAGACTTTCTCCATGTTCACGTACTTGCTCCGATCTGGGAGCAGGAATTGAGCTCGGTGGCCTGAAGGGAACGAAGGGGTGGAAATGGCTCTCGTTTCACCCGTGGGTCCAGGCCCACTCACACTTCCAGCCTCATGGGGCGAGAGCTATTTATTTATTTTACTTGTACATATCTATTCTATTTATTTTAGACTGTGAGCCCACTGTTGGGTAGGGACTGCCTCTATATGTTGCCAACTTGGAGTTCCCAAGCGCTTAGTACAGTGCTTTGCACACAGTAAGTGCTCGATAAATACGATTGATTGATTTTGTTAGTATGGTTTTGTTCTCTGTCTCCCCCTTTTAGACTGTGAGCCCGCTGTTGGGTAGGGGACTGTCTCTATATGTTGCCAACTTGGACTTCCCGAGCACTTAGTACAGTGCTCTGCACACAGTAAGTGCTCGATAAATACGATTGATTGATTTTGTTAGTATGGTTTTGTTCTCTGTCCCCCCCTTTTAGACTGTGAGCCCGCTGTTGGGTAGGGGACTGTCTCTATGTGTGGACTTCCCAAGCGCTTAGTCCAGTGCTCTGCACACAGTAGGCGCTCAATAAATACGATTGATTGATTGATTTTGTTAGTATGTTTGGTTTTGTTCTCTGTCTCCCCCTTTTAGACTGTGAGCCCGCTGTTGGGTAGGGGACTGTCTCTATGTGTGGACTTCATCTTACCTCCTTCCCTTCCCCACAGCACCTGTATATATGTATATATGTTTGCACATACTTATTACTCTATTTATTCATTTATTTTACTTGTGCATATCTATTCTATTTATTTTATTTTGTTAGTATGTTTGGTTTTGTTCTCTGTCTCCCCCCTTTTAGACTGTGAGCCCGCCGTTGGGTAGGAACTGTATATGTTGCCAACTTGTACTTCCCAAGCGCTTAGTCCAGTGCTCTGCACACAGTAAGCGCTCAATAAATACGATTGATGATGATGATCCCCCCCATCTTACCTCCTTCCCTTCCCCACAGCACCTGTATATATGTTTGTACATATTTATTACTCTGTTTTACTTGTACATATCTATCCTATTTATTTTATTTTGTTAGTATGTTTGGTTTTGTTCTCTGTCTCCCCCTTTTAGACTGTGAACCCACTGTTGGGTAGGGACTGTCTCTATATGTCGCCGACTTGTCCTTCCCCAGCGCTTAGTACAGTGCTCTGCACACAGTAAGCGCTCAATAAATACGATTGATGATGATGACTTCCCAAGCGCTTAGTCCAGTGCTCCGCACACAGTAAGCGCTCAATAAATACGATTGATTGATTGATCTGGGGATCAATTTTAGGAAGGCGCGTACGTCGGTCCTATTCCTACCTTCCTCCTGCCCTGCTCACTGTCTCTCGTACTGAGGGAACTCAACTCACGTGGAGTGGGCCTGGCCTTTGGGCAGACCCCAACTGCCGGCCCAGGCCCCGGCTCCGTACGGACCGCCGGGTTATTACGACCAGGAGAAAGTCCCTCTCGCCGGCCTTCGGCTGCGGCCTTCCCGCTTACCGAATTTACTGACGAAAGAGGCGGAATAATCCCAGATGCCGCAGTTCAATCCGGCGGAATGCTCTCTCAGCTCATACAGGATCTCCTCCATTTCGAATGAGGCCAGGATGCTTTCTATCAAGACGGTGGCTTTGATGGTGCCGACGGGCAGGTGGAGCTGCAACCGAATAGAGTGATAAAGGAGGATGAGGAAAGAAAAATCGTCGCTTTTTTTTTCCCCTTCAAAAAAGAGAAAAAGACTAGTCAGGTTGGTAGAACAGAGGGCAAGAGTGCTCTCCCGGAAACATACCTCTCTAAAAACGAATAAGCGCACGCAGAAATTTTACGATTTTCCTCTGGGCTCCCTTCGGATACTTTTGGGGCTGTTGTCTTCATTCATTCATTCATATTTATTGAGCGCTTACTGTGTGCAGAGCACTGGACTAAGCGCTTGGGAAAGAAAAATCGTCGCCTTTTTTTCCCTTCAAGAAAAAGACTAGTCAGGTTGGTAGAACAGAGGGCAAGAGTGCTCTCCTGGCAACACACCTCTCTAAAAACGAATAAGCGCACGCAGAAATTTTACAATTTTCCTCTGGGCTCCGCTCAGATACTTTTGGGGCTGTTGTCTTCATTCATTCATTCATTCACTCATTCATTCGTATTTATTGAGCGCTTACTGTGTGCAGAGCACTGGACTAAGCGCTTGGGAAGTACAAGTTGGCAACATATTCATTCAATCGTATTGAGCGCTTACTGTGTGCAGAGCACTGGACTAAGCGCTTGGGAAGGACAAGTTGGCAACATATTCATTCACTCAATCATATTTATTGAGCGCTTACTGTGTGCAGAGCACTGGACTAAGCGCTTGGGAAGGACAAGTTGGCAACATATTCATTCATTCAATTGTATTGAGCGCTTACTGTGTGCAGAGCACTGGACTAAGCGCTTGGGAAGGACAAGTTGGCAACATATTCATTCACTCAATCGTATTTATTGAGCGCTTACTGTGGCGCTGTACTAAGCGCTTGGGAAGTCCAAGTTGGCAACATCTAGTGACGGTCCCTACCCAACGGCGGGCTCACCGTCTAGAAGGGGGAGACAGAGAACAAAACCAAACATACTAACAAAATAAAATAAATAGAATATATACAAGTAAAATAGAGTAATATGTACAAACATATAGTCATTCAGAGTTGGCTTCCGTAGAGGTTTCCTAATTCTCCAGGGGGTTTCCCTCCAGCAGTTTTCAGCTTCATTCTTCCATCATCATCATCAATCGTATTTATTGAGCGCTATGTGCAGAGCACTGTACTAAGCGCTTGGGAAGTACAAACTGGCAACATATAGAGACAGTCCCTACCCAATAGTGGGCTCACAGTCTAAAAGGGGGGAGACAGAGAACAAAACAAAACATACTAACAAAATAAAATATACACAAGTAAAATAGAGTAATATGTACAAAAATATATTCATTCAGAGTTGGCTTCCGTATAGGTTTCCTAATTCTCCAGGGAATTTCTCTATAGCAGCTTTCAACTTCATTCTTCCACTTCTGTTGGGGTAAGGCCTGGTTAAAGCAAGGCTGCAACTCGCATCTTTTTTGTGTGTGGCTTTTGTTAAGCGCTTAGTGTGTGCCAGGCACCGTACTAAGCGCCGGGGTAGGTCCAAGTTAATTAGGTTGACCACAGTCCATGTCTCACATGGGGCTCACAGTCAATCCCCATTTTACAGATGAGGTGACCAAGGCACAGAGAAGTATCTTATTTACCCCAGAGCTTAATATTCATTCAGTCGTATTTATTGAGCACTTACTGTGTGCACAGCACTGTACTAAGCGCTTGGGAAGTACAGGTTGGCAACATATAGAGGCGGTCCCTACCCAACAGTGGGCTCACAGTCTAGAAGGATTAAGCCTGTGAGCCCCCCGTGGGACAACTTGATCACCTTGTATCCCCCCCAGCGCTTAGGACCGTGCTTTGCACATAGTAAGCGCTTAACAAATGCCACTATTATCATTATTATTATTGGCACATTATGATGATGATGATGCACTTCGACTGTGAGTCCTATGTGGAACTTGATTATCTCATATTTACCCCAGAGCTTAATATGGGATTAAGCCAGTGAGCCCCACGTGGGACAACTTGATCACCTTGTATCCCCCCCAGCGCTTAGGACAGTGCTTTGCACATAGTAAGCGCTTAACAAATGCCATTATTATCATTATTATTATTGGCACATTATGATGATGATGATGCACTTTGACTGTGAGTCCTATGTGGAACCTGATTATCTCATATTTACCCCAGAGCTTAATATGGGATTAAGCCTGTGAGCCCCACGTGGGACAACTTGATCACCTTGTATCCCCCCCAGCGCTTAGGACAGTGCTTTGCACATAGTAAGCGCTTAACAAATGCCATTATTATCATTATCATTATTGGCACATTATGATGATTATGATGCACTTAGACTGAGTCCTATGTGGAACCTGATTATCTCATATTTACCCCAGAGCTTAATATGGGATTAAGCCTGTGAGCCCCATGTGGGACAACTTGATCACCTTGTATCCCCCCCAGCGCTTAGGACAGTGCTTTGCACATAGTAAGCGCTTAACAAATGCCATTATTATCATTATTATTATTGGCACATTATGATGATGATGATGCACTTAGACTGTGAGTCCTATGTGGAACCTGATTATCTCATATTTACCCCAGAGCTTAATATGGGATTAAGCCTGTGAGCCCCACGTGGGACAACTTGATCACCTTGTATCCCCCCCAGCGCTTAGGACAGTGCTTTGCACATAGTAAGCGCTTAACAAATGCCATTATTATCATTATTATTATTGGCACATTATGATGATGATGATGCACTTAGACTGTGAGTCCTATGTGGAACCTGATTATCTCATATTTACCCCAGAGCTTAATATGGGATTAAGCCTGTGAGCCCCACGTGGGACAACTTGATCACCTTGTATCCCCCCCAGTGCTTAGGACAGTGCTTTGCACATAGTAAGCGCTTAACAAATGCCATTATTATCATTATTATTATTGGCACATTACGATGATGATGATGCACTTCGACTGTGAGTCCTATGTGGAACCTGATTATCTCATATTTACCCCAGAGCTTAATATGGGATTAAGCCAGTGAGCCCCACGTGGGACAACTTGATCACCTTGTATCCCCCCCAGTGCTTAGGACAGTGCTTTGCACATAGTAAGCGCTTAACAAATGCCATTATTATCATTATTATTATTGGCACATTATGATGATGATGATGATGCACTTAGACTGTGAGTCCTATGTGGAACCTGATTATCTCATATTTACCCCAGAGCTTAATATGGGATTAAGCCTGTGAGCCCCCCGTGGGACAACTTGATCACCTTGTATCCCCCCCAGCGCTTAGGACAGTGCTTTGCACATAGTAAGCGCTTAACAAATGCTATTATTATTATTATTATTATTATCTTGCCCAAGGTCACAGAGCAGACAGGTGGCGGAGCTGGAATTAGAACCCGGCTCCTTCTGACGCCCAGGCTCGTGCTCTCTCCACTAATCAATCATATTTATTGAGCGCTTACTATGTGCAGAGCACTGTACTAAGCGCTTGGAAAGTACAAATTGGCAACATATAGAGACAGTCCCTACCCAACATTGGGCTCACAGTCTAAAAGGGGGAGACAGAGGAAAAAAAAAACCAAACATACTAACAAAATAAAATGAATAGAATAAGCCACGCTGCATCCTCCCTCATGGTCTTGCATTCTCAGACAAAAGCCTGTTATCTCTTGCTGGTCTCTCCGTATTTCTTTCCTTCGCTCCCAAAGCCTGAAACGTTATCCAAAAGTAGGGTCGCAGATTTCAAGCCACCCCGAAGGGAGGCTTCTGACTAGTGGTACGTATTGCTCACGAGAAAAAAATAAAATAAAATAAAGCTCAGCCTGGAAAACTTACTTTCCTCTCAGTCCAGACAAAAATATCATTCCAAAGCCTGGCCTCCAGGTAACTTTCTACCTGCAACGCAAGAAAAATGGGAATTTATTCAGACAGTAAACTAAAGCACGGAACAGTCAAATGAGCTAAATCCAGGACTTGATAAAGGGTTATCAAGGGTTATAAAGGGTTATTGTTTTAGACTGTGAGCCCACTGTCTCTATATGTTGCCAACTTGTGCTTCCCAAGCGCTTAGTACAGTGCTCTGCACACAGTAAGCGCTCAATAAATACGATTGATGATGATGATGATGACTTGATAAAGGGTTATCAAGGGTTATAAAGGGTTATTGTTTTAGACTGTGAGCCCACTGTTGGGCAGGGACTGTCTCTATATGTTGCCCACTTGTGCTTCCCAAGCGCTTAGTACAGTGCTCTGCACACAGTAAGCGCTCAATAAATACGATTGATGATGATGATGATGACTTGATAAAGGGTTATCAAGGGTTATAAAGGGTTATTATTTTAGACTATGAGCCCACTGTTGGACAGGGACTGTCTCTATATGTTGCCAACTTGGACTTCCCAAGCGCTTAGTACAGTGCTCTGCACACAGTAAGCGCTCAATAAATACGAATGATTGATCGATTGATTGATTGGAGGAGGCCTTCCCAGACTGAGCCCCTTCCTTCCTCTCCCCCTCGTCCCCCTCCATCCCCCCATCTCACCTCCTTCCCTTCCCCACAGCACCTGTATATATGTATATATGTTTGTACATATTTATTACTCTATTTATTTTACTTGTACATATCTATTCTATTTATTTTATTTTGTTAGTATGTTTGGTTTTGTCTCCCCCTTTTAGACTGTGAGCCCACTGTTGGGTAGGGACTGTCTCTAGATGTTGCCAACCTGTACTTCCCAAGCGCTTAGTACAGTGCTCTGCACACAGTAAGCGCTCAATAAATACGATTGATTGATTGATTGGTTATCAGCCAAAATGATCACCCTTCATTATTGGTGGGTGAATTTTACAAAAGTTCACAGCTATAATCAATCATTGGGCAAGATAAATGCATAAAAAGACACTGCAAAATTAGGGGCTCAGCAGTTTGCAGACAGCAGCATTTTTACTCCGACCTCGATTCCCTCAAGCCTACTATGTAGTTTCTACTGTCGGCACCATCATCATCATCATCAATCTTATTTATTGAGCGCTTACTGTGTGCAGAGCACTGTACTGAGCGCTTGGGAAGTACAAATTGGCAACATATAGAGACAGTCCCTACCCCACAGTGGGCTCACAGTCTAAAGGGGGAGACAGAGAACAAAACCTAACATACTAACAAAATAAAATAAATAGAATAGATATGTACAAGTAAAATAGAGTAATAAATATGTACAAACATATATACAGGTGCTGTGGGGAAGGGAAGGAGGTAAGATGGGGGGGATGGAGAGGGGGACGAGGGGGAGAGGAAGGAAGGGGCTCAGTCTGGGAAGGCCTCCTGGAGGAGGTGAGCTCTCAGCAGGGCCTCAGCAGGCACCACAAACTGCAGGGAAGACAAATACAGGCCTAACCTCGATACCCAACTCTAAGGTTTACTGTTGGGTCGTTCTCGCCAAAGCGCTCAGTACAGTGCTCTGCACACAGTAAGCGCTCAATAAATACGACTGACTGCCTGACTACAGTCGCAGACACCTAAAGCTCCCCTCGCAATCAATTCATTACATTACCGACCTGTCACCTACGAATCTAACCAAAGTTCTCTACCGTATTTGGCTTTTCCTTTTAAAACACGTTAAGGTCCTTCCTACACCAGGTCCCGGCCACTGCTCAGAAATAAATCCTTTAGGTGGTTTTTTCCTTGTAAATAATAGGGTTACAAGACATCTATCCTCTTCATTCAATCATTTATTGAGCGCTTACCGTTTGCAGGGCCCTGTCTAAGCGCTCGGGAAAGTACTGTACAATAGTAAGCAGTGACACACTTTACCACGTCTTGTCCTGATGAGTCATTCGTTCAGTCGTATTTATTGAGCGCTTACTGTGTGCAGAGCACTGGACTAAGCGCTCGGGAAGTACAAGTTGGCAACATCTAGAGACGGTCCCTACCCAACAGTGGGCTCACAGTCTAGACGGGGGAGACAGACAACGAAACAAAACATATTAACAAAATAAAATAAATAGAGTCATACAGCCAAGCTACGTGAGAGTAATCCCAGTTTCACTATTGCCCTGAGGTTTGCAGAATCCTCAGTCTAACGCTTTCTGTTCACTTCCTCTTCAATGATAATGTGTGGTATTAAGCGCTTTCTCTGTGCCAAGCACTGTACTAAGCGCTGGGGTAGACATAAGCTTAGAACAGTGCTTTGCACATAGTAAGCGCTTAATAAATGCCATTATTATTATTATTATTATGATAAGATAGTTCCCACATGGGGCCCACAGTCTAAATAGGAGGGAGAACAGGTTTTGAATCCCTATTTTGCAGGTGAGGGAACTGAGGCAGGGAGAGGTGAAGTGATTTGCCCAAGGTCACACAACTGGCAAGTGGTGGGGTCGGGACTAGAACCCAGGTCCTTCAGACCCCCGGGCCCGCGCTTTATCCACTAGGCCATGCTGCTTCTCGTTGCTCAGTACCATTGACTGATCGATCTAAAGTTATTTTCACTTGTTAGCCAAGCATTAATGTGCTCGATGGGGGAATGTGTCATGCCAGTAATAATAATAATAATAATAATGATGGCATTTGTTAAGTGCTTACTATGTGCCAAGCACTGTTCTAAGCACTGGGGAGGATACAAGGTGATCAGGTTGTCCCATGTGGGGCTCACAATCTTAATCCCCATTTTCCAGATGAGGGAACCGAGGCCCAGAGAAGTTAAGTGACTTGCCCAAAGTCACACAGCTGACCCTGCACACAGTAAGCACTCAATAAATACGATTGATTGAGTGGCGGAGCTGGGATTTGAACCCATGACCTCTGACTCCAAAGCCCGGGCTCTTTCCACTGAGCCGTGCTGCTTCTCCAGTATAAACCTGAGAGCCCCAGGAACCAAGAAGTCTTCATTCAAGACCATAGTTTACAGTGCTCATAGTTTACTGTGAGCCCACTGTTGGGGAGGGACTGTCTCTATATGTTGCTTCTCAAGCGCTTAGTACAGTGCTCTGCACACAGTAAGTGCTCAATAAAGACGATTGATTGATTGATTGATTGGGGTAGATACAAGATAATCAGGTCAGGGAAAAAGAGCGAGCATCTTATCCCCAGTTTATGGATAACACTTATGAGAGGTTAATTAAGTAAATTCTCCAAGATCACACTGCAGGCCTGTGGCACAGTTGGGACTGGAACTCACACATCCTGACTTCCGCTCTTTCCACTAGTCTACACTGCCTCCCGTAAGTAAGACCTCCTTGTCTCCATTTATTTTTGTGTTTGAGAGATGCGCAAAGGGATCCCCTATGCAGTATCTCTACTTTTAGCAGAGCGTGTAAAATTCAAGAGTACTTTTCAGTTATAGAACAAGACCTTTCTCGGCTGAAATGAGTTACACTAACTTGAGGGTCATCGACCCACTCGCTTCTCATTCTTCTTTACTAAACAAGCACACGGTCAATGGAACATTTATGCTAAGAAAATTACCTTTGAGAGATAAAAGGGCCACTTTCACCGTCATACAGTGCTTTCCCCGTAAGTAAGACCTCCATGTCTCCATTTATTTTTGCGATTGAGAGATGTGCAAAGGGATCCCCTATGCAGTACCTCTACTTTTAGCAGAGCGTGGAAAATTCAAGAGTACTTTTCAGTTATAGAACAAGACCTTTCTCGACTGAAATGAGTTACACTAACTTGAGGGTCATCGACCCACTCGCTTCTCATTCTTCTTTTCTAAACATTCTCATTCTTCTCATTCTTCTTCACTAAACAAGCACACGGTCAATGGAACATTTATGCTAAGAAAATTACCTTGGAGAGATAAAAGAAAGGGCCACTTTCACCGTCATACAGTGCTTTCCATGTAAGACCTCCTTGTCTCCATTTATTTTTGCGATTGAGAGATGCGCAAAGGGATCCCCTTTGCAGTATCTCTACTTATAGCAGAGTGTGGAAAATTTAAGAGTACTTTTCAGTTCTAGAACAAGACCTTTCTCGACTGAAATGAGTTACACTAACTCGAGGGTCATCGACCCACTCGCTTCTCATTCTTCTTTACTAAACAAGCACATGGTCAATGGAACATTTATGCTAAGAAAATTACCTTGGAGAGATAAAAGAAAGGGCCACTTTCACCGTCATACAGTGCTTTCCCCGTAAGTAAGACCTCCTTGTCTCCATTTATTTTTGCGATTGAGAGATGTGCAAAGGGATCCCCTTTGCAGTATCTCTACTTTTAGCAGAGCGTGGAAAATTCAAGAGTACTTTTCAGTTATAGAACAAGACCTTTCTCGGCTGAAATGAGTTACACTAACTTGAGGGTCATCGACCCACTCGCTTCTCATTCTTCTTTACTAAACAAGCACACGGTCAATGGAACATTTATGCTAAGAAAATTACCTTTGAGAGATAAAAGAAAGGGCCACTTTCACTGTCATACAGTGCTTTCCCCACGTGGAACATGAGCAAGCCAAAGTCAAAGAGCGGTCCAGGAATCTCTTTTCCATTCACCTGCGGAAAACGTACAGAACCGTAAACCCAGGATTGGCTTTAATCGGCAAAGTCCCAGGACAGAGTCTGTTCTATTGCCTCTCTAGAGTATGGATCATTCAAGGCTTTCTTTAAGACTGTGAACCCACCATTGGGTAGGGACCGTCTCTATATGTTGCCAACTTGGACTTCCCAAGCTCTTAGTCCAGTGCTCTGCACACAGTAAGCGCTCAATAAATACGATTGACGGTCCCTGCCCAACCGTGGGTTCGCACTCTAGAAGGGGGAGACAGACAACAAAATGAAACATATCAACAAAATAAAATAAATAGAACAACATGTACAAATAAAATAAAGAGTAATATAAAATAAATAGAGTACTACACATGATAAGAGCCCTCTGCGGGACAAGGCCTGCGTCCAACCCGATCTCCTTGGGAGCTACCCCGGCGTTCATTCATTCATTCAATCGTATTTATTGAGCGCTTACTGTGTGCAGAGCACTGTAGTAAGCGTCTGTGTCAAACCCCTCACTTCCACATCATCTTGGCACCTGGCTCTAAACCACTTAAGCGCTTTGACGCTCATTCCACCTCCACATCACTTACATATCCCTTACACTCTCTTTATAGTCTCATCTCATCTCTTTATTTTCCTCATCTTTATATTCATGCCTGTCCCCCCTTTCTCTAGACTAAGAGCCCTGTGGGCAGGGAGTGTGTCTACCAACTCCACAGTACCGTACTCTCCCAAGTGCTTAGTACAGTGCTCTGCGCACACTAAGTACATATTTATTACTCTATTTATTTATTTATTTTACTTGTACATATCTATCCTATTTATTTTATTTCGTTGGTATGTTTGGTTTTGTTCTCTGTCTCCCCCTTTTAGACTGTGAGCCCACTGTTGGGTAGGGACTGTCTCTATGTGTTGCCAATTTGTACTTCCCAAGCGCTTAGTACAGTGCTCTGCACATAGTAAGCGCTCAATAAATACGATTGATGATGATGATGATGATGAATAAATGCTGATTACTTTGTATCCTATCAGCCCACCATAAAGCTCCCACGACCGGTCCACAGTGAAAGAAGTAACAGGAATACCATCAAATTGTGCTCCACCATGTTCCACGCTCTTGGTCGCAGCATAAGGACGGGAGCCTTTGATATGGGAGGGATACCTTGTGGGGAAACAATACAAAGAAAATTAATCATCATCATCAATCGTATTTATTGAGCGCTTACTGTGTGCAGAGCACTGGACTAAGCGCTTGGGAAGTACAAATTGGCAACATGCAGAGACAGTCCCTACCCAACAGTGGGCTCGCAGTCTAAAAGGGGGAGACAGAGAACAAAACCAAACATAGTAACAGAATAAAATAAATAGAATAGAATAGATATGTACAAGTAAAATAAATAAATAGAGTAATAAATATGTACAAACATATATACATATATACAGGTGCTGTGGGGAAGGGAAGGAGGTAAGATGGGGGGGATGGAGAGGGGGACGAGGGGGAGAGGAAGGAAGGAAAATTAATCTTCTCAGATATCTGTGTAACGCTAAATGGCAGAGAATACTGGTTTGCTTTATTCTCACCCGGAAACTGATGATGGACAGCTTGGAAGACATTATAGATGCCCTTGATTTGATTAGAAAATGTGGGACAGTTTCCATCATCAAAATCAACCTGAAAAGGCAGAGAAACGAAAGATTATTTCCTAGCCATCTATACGTAATAATAACGATGCATTTATTAAGCACTTACTATGTGCAACACACTGTTCTAAGCGCTGGGGAGGTTACAAGGTGGTCAGGTACTAGGTACTAGATCTAGACTGTGAGCCCGCTGTTGCGTAGGGACCGTCTCTATATGTTGCCAAGCGCCTAGTACAGTGCTCTGCACACAGTGAGCGCTCAATAAATACGATTGAATGAATGAATGAATGAATCAGGTTATCCCACAGGGGGCTCACAGCCTTAATCCCCATTTTACCGATGAGGTAACTGAGGCCCAGAGGAGTTAATCAATCAATCAATCAATCAATCGTATTTATTGAGCGCTTACTATGTGCAGAGCACTGTACTAAGCGCTTGGGAAGTACAAATTGGCAACACACAGAGACAGTCCCTACCCAACAGTGGGCTCACAGTCTAAAAGGGGGAGACAGAGAACAAAACCAAACATACCAACAAAATAAAATAAATAGGATAGAAATGTACAAGTAAAATAAATAAATAGAGTAAAAATATGTACAACCATATATACATATATACAGGTGCTGTGGGGAAGGGAAGGAGGTAAGATGGGGGGATGGAGAGGGGGACGAGGGGGAGAGGAAGGAAGGGGCTCAGTCTGGGAAGCCCTCCTGGAGTGACTTGCCCAGTCACACGGCTGACAATTGGCGGAGCCGGGATTCGAACCCATGACTTCCGGCTCCAAAGCTCGTGCTCTTTCCACCGAGCCACGCTGCTTCTAGCTATGAATGAACACTGACTGGTTTGCAGACCAGCTCCATGTGTTAGAAGTATACACCAACCTTACGTGGGGTTGTTGAATGTCCTGGAGCTCCCAGGTTTTTACTGCCACAAAACCACAGCAACAAGAATAATAATAATGATAATAGTTATGGCTTTTGTTAAGCACTTACTATGTGCCAGGCGCTGTTCTAGGCGCTGGGGTAGATACAAGCAAATCGGGTTGGACACAGTCCCTGTCCCCCATGGGGCTCACAGTCTCAATCCCCATTTTACAGATGAGGGGACTGAGACCCAGAGATAATAAAAATAATAATAATAATAATGGCATTTATTAAGTGCTTACTACTATGTGCAAAGCACTGTAGAGATGTAAAGTGACTTGCCCAAGGTCACAGAGCAGACAAGTGGCGGAGCTGGGATCAGACCCCGTAAGCTTCTGATTCCCAGGCCTGCGGTCCGTCCACTGTGCCTTGCTGCTTCTCATCATCATCAATCGTATTTATTGAGCGCTTACTATGTGCACAGCACTGTACTAAGCGCTTGGGAAGTACAAATTGGCAACATAGAGAGACAGTCCCTACCCAACAGTGGGCTCACAGTCTAAAAGGGGGAGACGGAGAACAAAACCAAACATACTAACAAAATAAAATAAATAGGATAGATATGTACAAGTAAAATAAATAAATAGAGTAATAAATATGTACAAACATACATACATATATACAGGTGCTGTGGGGAAGGGAAGGAGGTAGGATGGGGGGATGGAGAGGGGGACGAGGGGGAAAGGAAGGAAGGGGCTCAGTCTGGGAAGGCCTCCTGGAGGAGGCCTTCTCCTATCTCCTAGACTGTGAGCCCACTGTTGGGTAGGGACCGTCTCTATCTGTTGCCAACTTGGACTTCCCAAGCGCTTAACACAGTGCTCTGCACACAGTAAGCGCTCGATAAATATGACTGACTGAACGAATGAATCTTCCCTATTGACTGCATTATGTGTTTCAGCAGTCCCAGATCCTGTTTCTTCCCCACGCCTTGCATTCTGGAGTTGCCATACCTTCCGCTATTGGTGAGAAGCAGCGTGGCTCAGTGGGAAGAGCCCAGGCTTTGGAGTCAGAGGTCATGGGTTCAAATCCTGACTCCGCCACTTGTCAGCTGGGTGACTTTGGGCAAGTCACCTCACTTCTCTGGGCCTCAGTGCCCTCATCTGGAAAACGGGGATGAAGACTGTGAGCCCCCCGTGGGACAACCTAATCGCCTTGTATATCCCCCCAATGCTTAGAACAGTGCTTTGTACATAGTAAGCGCTTAATAAATGCCGTTATTATTATTATAGTATTATTATATTATAGTATATATTGTATATTATATATAGTATATAATATATAGTATACATTATATTAATAATTATTATTATTCTTCCCCCTTTTAGACTGTGAGCCCACTGTTGGGTAGGGACTGTCTCTATATGTTGCCAATTTGTACTTCCCAAGCGCTTAGTACAGTGCTCTGCACATAGTAAGCGCTCAATAAATACGATTGATGATGATGATGATGATGATTATTATTATAGATAATCTCCAAACTAATGATTTCACTCATCACTGACAATATTTTACGTGTGGTCTGTTCGCAAAGCATGGAATGACATTGGCTCCAGCTCAGTCACCAAAAAGGAGGGAATCTGAAGACTTCCACACGCTCTTGAGCACACCTATGAGACCCCACGAAACAGAAAACCTACCAAACTGCTAAAATAACTAGACTCCTTCCCTACTTCGAGAAGCAGCGTGGCTCAGTGGAAAGAGCACGGGCTTTGGAGTCAGTGGTCATGGGTTCGAATCCCGACTCCGCCACATGTCTGCTGTGTGATCTTGGGCAAGTCACTTAACTTCTCTGGGCCTCAGTTCCCTCATCTGTAAAATGGGGATTAAGTCTGTGAGCCCCACGTGGGACAACCTGATCACCCTGTATCCTCCCCAGCGCTTAGAACAGTGCTTTGCGCATAGTAAGCGCTTAATAAATGCCAATTATTATTATTATTATTATTATTATTATTACTTCTCCATCCAAGCAGCCTCCACAATTTCCAGGGACTTGTCAGAGCCGGAGCCCGACTTGATTATTGCATCAGTTCTTCACAGATTTCCCCCTCTCCAGTCTTTCCCCTAGGTAGTCTATACGATTGATTGATTGATTGATTGATTGATTAGTCTAAATTTCACTAGGCTGCCCACGTCATTTTTTTCTGAGACGTCACTCTCCATACATTTCCTCGTTTTTCGAATGTCTCAAAGGATTACCTATTTCCTTCTATGTTAAGGTGACAACCTGATCAACCAATCAATCATATTTATTGAGCGCTTACTATGTGCAGAGCACTGTACTAAGCGCTTGGGAAGTACAAATTGGCAACATGTAGAGACAGTCCCTACCCAACATCGGGCTCACAGTCTAAAAGGGGGAGACAGAGAACAAAACCGAACATACTAACAGAATAAAATAAATAGAATAGATATGTACAAGTAAAATAGAGTAATAAATATGTACAAACATCTATACAGGTGCTGTGGGGAAGGGAAGGAGGTAAGATGGGGGGGATGGAGAGGGGGACGAGGGGGAAAGGAAGGAAGGGGCTCAGTCTGGGAAGGCCTCCTGGAGGAGGTGATCACCTTGTGACCTCCCCAGCGCTGAGAACAGTGCTTGGCACATAGTAAGCGCTTAATATTATTATTATTATTATTAAGTCTGGTTTGTCTCCCCCACACCAGCCCCTCGAACCTGGATGCCCTGCGCGGTGGAGCCTAGCGCGCAGAGGAAACGCTCGGTTTGGCAGGGAGCCGTATCGCCGATGTCCACGTGCCGGTTCTGCAGTCGCCTGGGCGCCGGCGACACTCTCCAGGCTCTGTCATTCCGAATGTGGGACGTTTGAGGGGAGAAACCGGGAAGTCCGTTGCTTAGGTCCAACTCGACCTTCCGGGCAATTCGTCGCTGCAGAATCTGTTCGACATAAATGCTTTTTCAGCCATTTCCAAACTCTCATTCATTCATTCAGTTGTATTTATTGAGCGCTTACTGTGTGCAGAGCACTGGACTAAGCGCTTGGGAAGTACAAGTTGGCAACATCTAGAGGCGGTCCCTACCCAACAGTGGGCTCACAGTCTAGAAGGGGGAGACAGACGACAAAACGAAACATATTAACAAAATAAAATAAATAGAATAGTAAATATGTACAAATAAAATAGAGTAATAAATACGTACAAACATATATACATATACACAGGTGCTGTGGGGAGAGGAAGGAGATAAGGCGACTAAGCCCTTCTTTCCTCATCTCCCACTCCCTTCCTAGGGCTCAGTTTCTCCCCATTTGAAAAAGAGGGATAACTACTACCTTCACCTAAAGCATTTTGAACTCACAGAGAAGCTCTTTGCAATCAATCAATTGTATTTATTGAGTGCTTACTGTTTGCAGAGAACTGAACTAAGCTCTTGGGAGAGTGGGTAAACGTGTTCCCTACCCACGAGGAGCTTATGGTCTACACACTATAGTCTATATTCAAATTGCCCTGTGTTGGGCATCAGTCAATCAATCAATCAATCGAGCGCTTACTGTGTGCACAGCACTGTACAAGTCATCACCCCAAAAGAGCCCAAACAGCCCTGCGGGTTCATTCTTGGGTTGCCGCCGCCCCGCCCTGAAAAACTTAGTAACTAATGTTTTGAGAAATTAATTGCGCTGGGCAGCGCATTGAAATCATCAATCGTATTTATGGAGCGCTTACTGTGCGCAGAGCACTGGACTAAGCGCTTGGGAAGTACAAGTTGGCAACATATAGAGACAGTCCCTACCCAACGGTGGGCTCACAGTCTAAAAGATATGATATGTCAACCCTTTTCCATTTTCTCCATGCTGACTCACTTCAGAAACTAAACTCAAGAGTTAAAAGGAAAATTGTTTTTTTAGGGGGGGAAATTTGGTCCCAAATTCTTCCAAGTCCAAAAAAGTAAGTTTTTTGCTTTAATTTTCCAATTCAGTTTAGAAGTCTTAGCAAAGGTTACTGAAGGACACGTCCTGAGGGTCTGAGAAGCAGCGTGGCTCAGTGGAAAGAGCCCGGGCTTGGGAGTCAGAGGCCGTGGGTTCGAATTCCGACTCTGCCACATGTCTGCTGTGGGACCTTGGGCAAGTCACTTAACTTCTCTGTGCCTCAGCTACCTCATCTGGAAAATGGGGATTAAGACTGTGAGCCCCACGTGGGACAACCTGATCACCTTGTATTCCCCCCAGCGCTAAGAACAGTGTTTGCACATAGATAGTGCTTAACAAATGCTATTATTATTATTATTAAGAAAATCAGAGCTACCTGCTCTGGCCTCTTCTGGTCTGAACTGCAAAACAATCCCACAAGTCTCGAAAACACCCAAACGTCCTTTCAACATTTAATGCTTTGGAGGATCAAAAACTAAAGTCAGCTTTCTTTGACAGGTGATGGTCTTGGGAAACGACCTTGGAAACCCTTTCTGTGGAGTTATAGAGTGCTCAGCCTCAGTCAAGAGGACCTACTGATCTGAAACGCTGGAAGGGAAGGAACCATCGACAGGCAAAAAAAACCCTGATATTCGAGAACATCTTGGCCACGTCCGTAAGGAACGAAACCAACATTCACTTGAGAATTAAAAAAAAGGCTTTCATCCCCATCCCACACGCTTCTTACCAGTACAAATGGAAGCAGCCATGCTTTCAGTCAAAAGAAATGGGAATTTGCGGACGGTTCTTTTGGATATCATTTTTGACATGGGCAGAATGTATTGTTTCAGCCCTTAGGTTCACTTTGTAAATGACGGGGCTCTCAGGAGTCACCTAATTTGCTAGGTGCTGCCCGTCCCGGAGAGGCTGGCCTCTGTGCTTGAAGCTTTGTACTGTGCCAGCCTGTCTCCTAATTTTAGAGATGTCCCCTGGCATTCAGGGTCTTTTTCCAATCACGCATGTGCCTCGATCTGTCCAGGCCTCCAGGATCGCTCCAGAAGTGTCTCTGATGGCAGTGGGAGTCCACCTCTGCCCGGAGACCCTCCATGATTGATCAGGCCCACTCAATCAACGGTTTCTCTTGAACAGAGCACTTGGGAGAGAACTAAGCAACAGAGTTGGTACACATGATTTCAGTCTTCAAGGAGCTTAAAGTCTAGAGGAGGAGACAGACGCGAAAATAAATCACAGAGAGGAGAAGCAGCAGAGCGTAAGGGTAGGGACATGTGTGCTACGGGGCTGAGAAGCATATCAAAGGTGACAAGGAGGTGAAAGCGCAGTGGAAATGAGGGGCTGGTCAGAAAAGGCCTTTTGGAGAAGTAATTTTGGGATGGGGAGACTAGTAATCTCTTGGACATGAACAGGGAGGGAATTCCAGGATAGAGGGAGGACATGGGCAAGGGATGGATGGTGAGACATGAGATTAAGATAAAGGAAGTAGGTTGGCGTTGCAGGAGCAAAGGGTATAGGCTGGGCTGTAGTAAATCAGCGAGAACCCGGTCCGATCAAGAACAGGATTTAAAAAGCCAGCAGTAAAGCTTGCAAATCAGGCCGGCGTGACATCAGCAGGGACTCAAGGGTGCGGCCTGGGTCTCCACAGACATTCCCTCCGTCTACAAAGCGCCTTTCTGAAAAGCTTTCAGCTCAACACGCACTCCAAGGCGACTTGCACAATCACTGCCGTTTTCTTCAAATATGAAGGACAGCCATCTACACATTCCGCAAGCATTGATCTTATGCAGATCTGGGACGTCACTGGCTTTTTCAAGGGAAAAAAATCCTTCCCGAAAATAGCCGCCTCGTGCAGTTTCAGCCGATGACGCCTGCAGTCCAATAAGGGCGGCGGAAAAACATTGAGACATTGGCCTTTTGTCACACTGCTGGGTTAGACCCGATTCCCGGCGGATTGGAACTCATCCAGCTGAAGCAATTCTGCCAGCATTCCCAGGCCGTGGGGATTGAAGATACTTAGGATCGTCCCGGGGTTCGCATCAACCCGAGGTAGGAGCGGGACGGGGCTGGGACACTGCAGGGTGGTCCCTCTCTCCGGAGTCCGGTGGGCTAGAAAGAGTTCAGACCGACTCCTGGGTGGGTAAGATCCACATCTACGAAGGAAGTCGTTCCTTCCCGGGAATCTTCCGCTGCTTCATGGAAATATCTAGCCTCTGCCAGCCTAAAGAAACCCAGCTCATTCCTTCCGTCCCTTAGCCCCGACACGGCAGTGTTTTGGACATGCTGCTTCTCCCTCCCCTTAGTGTTTGTCTCCCCCACTAGACTGGAAACTCTTGGAGGGCAGGGATCTTGTCTACTAACTTGTGCAACGATCATAATAATAACGGTGATGGTATTTGTTAAACGCTTACTAGGTGTCATGCGCTGTTCTAAGCCCTGGGGTGGATACAAGTTAAAACGGGTTGGACACAACCCCTGTCCCTTATGCGGCTTAATCCCCATTTTATAGATGAGGTAACGCAAATGCCGGCGCTTAGTACAGTGCTCTGCCCACCGTAAGTGCTCAATAAATACGATCCAATGAATGAATTTTACAGATGAGGTAACTGAGGCACAGAGAGGTGAAGTGACTTGCCCAAGGTCACACAACAGACAAGGGGCAGAGCCAGGATTAGAACCCAGGTCCTTCTGACTCGCAGGCCCATGCTCGATCCACTAAGGCCAACTGCTTCTCATACTTGTAATAATAATAATGGTATTTGTTAAGCGCTTACTATGTGCAAAGCACTGTTCTAAGCGCTGGGGGGATACAAGGTGATCAGGTTGTCCCACGTGGGGCTCACAGTCTTAATCCCCATTTTACAGATGAGGTCACTGAGGCCCAGAGAAGTGAAGTGACTCGCCCAAAGTCACACAGCTGACAATCGGCGGAGCCGGCATTTGAACCCAGGACCTCTGACTCCAAATCAATCAATCGTATTTATTGAGCGCTTACTGTGTGCAGAGCACTGGACTAAGCGCTTGGGAAGTCCAAGTTGGCAACATATAGAGACAGTCCCTACCCAACAGTGGGCTCGCAGTCTAAAACAGAGAAGCGGCGTGGCTCAGTGGAAAGAGCCCGGGCTTTGGAGTCAGAGGTCAGGGGTTCGAATCCCGGCTCCGCCAATTGTCAGCTGTGTGACTTTGGGCAAGTCAGTTCACTTCTCTGGGCCTCAGTCACCTCATCTGTAGAATGGGGATTAAGACTGCGAGCCCCCCGTGGGACAACCTGATCACCTTGTTACCTCCCCCAGTGATTAGAACAGTGCTTTGCACATAGTAAGCGCTTAATAAATGCCATTATTATTATTATTATTATTAAAACTCCAAAGCCCGCGCTCTTTCCACTGAGCCACGCTGCTTCTCAGCGCTGGTGCTCTGTACAGAATAAGCATTTAATAAACACTACCGATAGATTGGCTCCTATTCACAGCTTCAAACCCCAATAAATCCAAGACACCTGAAGACGAAAATCCGGCACTTAACCTTATCCACCTCCAGGTCAAAAGCAGAGGTGAGGTCCGCCAAGAAGTGAACGGCCTCTCGGGTGAAGAGGGTGCGATGCTCACGCTCCAAACCACGAGGAGGAAGCCCCAGGTCCACAGCGGCCGCCATCTGAAATGGACAAAAGCATCCAGGCGCTTAATAAATGCCATTATTATTATTATTATTATTATTACCATCATCATCATCCAGGGCCAAAAGGCACCATGAGAACAAGCCCAAAGCCAAAGGACGCACCCGCTAGTCAAGCCAAAGATGGGAACGGAAAAGCTGGATTTCACTTTATTCATTCATTCAATCGCATTTATTGAGCGCTTACTATGTGCAGAGCACTGGACTGAGCGCTTGGGAAGTACAAGTTGGTAACATATAGAGACGGTCCCTACCCAACAACGGTCTCACAGTCTAGAAGATGCAATTTCCAGTTGTCTCTGTTGTCCAGGCGTATATAATTTATTTAAGTGTCTGTCTCTCCCGCTAGACCGTAAGTGACTTGAAGGCAGGGATGGGGTCGTCTATCTTTTTGAATTTTCCCAAGCTATTAATTAGTACAGTGTTCTGCACATTGCAAGTGTGCAATAAATGCTACTGATTGTGATGCGCTTTATAAAAGCGAGGGGCTGCTCCAGCGGGCAGGCGCCGGAGTAAGTCACCAGGAGTGCCATCAATCAATCAATCAATCGTATTTATTGAGCGCTTACTGTGTGCAGAGCACTAAGCGCTTGGGAAGGACAAGTCAGCAGCACATAGAGACAGTCCCTACCTAACAGCGGGCTCACCCAACGCGTGAATCCCCATTTCGTTTAAAAGTCAAGGAGCTGAGTTCGCTTGGGACACTTTGCCCGCAGATCTTCATCCTTAGTCCACACATTTTGATTGAAAGCTCCGTGTCGGGAACCCCTGTTATTGATCCTGACATTTAGTACAACTCCACGGCCTCCTCCTTGACCCCTTGACCCCTCAGCCACTTGTTAATTAATAACCAATCGGTTATTAATCAATCAGTGAGTGGTTATTTACTGAGTGTGGTGTGCAGAGCGCTGTACTAAGCACACGTCAGACCGTGAGCCCACTGTTGGGTAGGGACCGTCTCTATATGTTGCCGACTTGTCGTTCCCAAGCGCTTAGTACAGTGCTCTGCACACAGTAAGCGCTCAATAAATACAACTGATTGAGTGAATGAATGGAGTTGGGAGTCACAATCCACGCCCACAAGGAACTTCAGACAGACATTAAACCGGGCATCAGTGGCGTGAGCAGCAGCGTGGCTCAGTGGAAAGAGCCCGGGCTTTGGAGTCCGAGGTCGTGGGTTCAAATCCCGCCTCCCTCAACTGTCAGCTGTGTGACTTTGGGCAAGTCACTTCATCATCATCATCATCAATCGTATTTATTGAGCGCTTACTATGTGCAGAGCACTGTACTAAGCGCTTGGGAAGTACAAATTGGCAACATATAGAGACAGTCCCTACCCAACAGTGGGCTCACAGTCTAAAAGGGGGAGACAGAGACCAAACATACTAACAAAATAAAATAAATAGAATAGATATGCACAAATAAATTAAATAGAGTAAAAAAATATGTACAAACATATATACATGTGCTGTGGGGAAGGGAGGGAGGTAAGATGGGGGGATGGAGAGGGGGACGAGGGGGAGAGGAAGGAAGGGGCTCAGTCTGGGAAGGCCTCCTTCACTTCTCTGTGCCTCAGTTACCTCATCTG
This sequence comes from Tachyglossus aculeatus, assembly GCF_015852505.1. Taxonomy (NCBI): domain Eukaryota; kingdom Metazoa; phylum Chordata; class Mammalia; order Monotremata; family Tachyglossidae; genus Tachyglossus; species Tachyglossus aculeatus. Next base: position 14,170,912 of record NC_052077.1, read on the forward strand.
TAAAACGCGGATTAAAACTGTGAGCCCCCCGTGGGACAACCTGATCACCTTGTAGCCTCCCCGGTGCTTAGAACAGTGCTTTGCACATAGAAAGCGCTTAACAAATACCATCATTATTATTAAAAAAAAAATTAATGTGGATCACTCCCTCCTCCCCCAGTAATGCTAGCTAATCACAGCTTCACGGACACAGTTCATTCCTGGTTTTCCTCTTTATTCTGACTACTCTCTCGGGTTCATTCATTCATTCATTCTCCCCCTTTTAGACTGTGAGCCCAATGTTGGGTAGGGACCGTCTCTATATGTTGCCAATTTGTACTTCCCAAGCGCTTAGTACAGTGCTCTGCACATAGTAAGCGCTCAATAAATACGATTGATGATGATGATGATTCAATCATATTTATTGAGCCCTTACTGGGTGCAGAGCACTGGACTAAGCGCTTGGGAAGTCCAAGTTGGCAACATCTAGAGACGGTCCCTACCCGACAGCGGGCTCACAGTCTAGAAGGGGGAGACGGACAACAAAGCAAAACATATTAACAAAATAAAATAGAATAGTAAATATGTACAAGTAAAATAAATGGAGTAATAAATCTGTACAAACATATATACAGGGGCTGTGGGGAGGGGAAGGAGGTAAGGCAGGGGGGATGGCGAGGGGGATTGATTAAATGATTCATTGATTCCTCTTCTGCTTTTCATCCCTTAACTTTGGGGGTCCCTCAAGGCCCTACCCTCGGTCCCATCCTCTTTTCACTCTATACTCCCTCCCTCATAGAGCCCTTCTGCTTTAAAACGTTCAAACAACTCTCCCCCTCCTCCCTTACCTCGCTAATTTCCTACTACAATACAGGACGCTCCCTTTGGTCCCCTAATGCCAACGTATTCACAGTACCTCAATCTCGTTTATCTCACTGCCGACCCCAGCCCAAGTCCTCCCTCTGGCGTGGAACTCCTTCCCCATCATCATCAATCGTATTTATTGAGCGCTTACTGTGTGCAGAGCACTGTACTAAGCGCTTGGGAAGTACAAGTTGGCAACATACAGAGACAGTCCCTACCCACCAGTGGGCTCACAGTCCCCCTTCATATAAGACAGACTGCCATTCTCCCCACCATCAAAGCCTTCATTTTCCCGACTCCTCCTTTTACATCTGTACCCTTTAAGCACTTCACAGTGCTCTGCACACAGTAAGCGCTCAATAAATACGATTGATTGATTGATATTCACCCTGCACTCAAACCCACAACCCTTTTATGTACATATCTCCAATTCATTTTAATGTCTGTCTTCCCCTAGAGACTACAAGCTCCTTGTGGGCACGGAACACATCTACCAACTCTCCAAAGCGCTTAGTACAGCGCTCTGCACATAGTAAACGCTCAATAAACGTCGATTGATTGATGGATCTGCTCCAACTGCTTCCCCTACTACTTCTAAGAGAATGATTTCCAATTTATCTTGCTAGGCCTTTCCCCTTATCTGCAATCTTGTGCCCACTGTTGGGTAGGGACTGTCTCTGTATGTTGCCAACTTGTACTTCCCAAGCTCTTAGTACAGTGCTCTGCACACAGTAAGCGCTCAATAAATACGATTCATTGATTGATTGATTCTCTTTCCTGCAAGGTACTTCCATACAGATGTACTGACGGCACCTCTCACGTTCAACATAATTAAAAACTAAATTAACCTCTCCCCAACCTTAGTAGACAAGACTGCCATCCTTCCTGCTTTCCAAAGCCCGCAAACATGGCTTTATCCTTGATTCCTCACTCTCCTTCAATTCTCACATCTGGTCTGTTACTGAATCCTATCAGATTTTTCTCCACTTTTCTCAGATCAACCCTCCCTTCTCAGTCCAAACCGCCAACACCTTGGTACTGATAGCCTGTATCCACCCCAGTGCTTAATTAATTAATTAAGCAATTTATTAATCTTCTCCCCGGGTCGCATTTTCCCTGTCACATCAGCTCTGGCACTACCTTAGCACCTCTGGACTCACACCTTTCACTGTACTTCTTTACATTTAATTTTAGGCACTACACTATTTGAGCCTTTCCTCCCATTTGGAAGGTATTGTACGTGTCTCCCCTGGTAGACTGTAAACTCTCTGTGGCCACGGATCATGTCTTCTTCTACTCACCCAACTGCTTAGCATTAGTGCTCGGCCCACTATTAATATTATTAATTGATAGACTGACCTTGCAGCTCATGATTTCTTGTAACTCTCCAGTACTTTCTGAGACTCAGAGCCTGAACTGTTGATTCCCAAGGTCAGGGCCACAGAGCCAGTACATTTTCTATTCCTAGCTTAAAATGAGATTCTGAAAATCACGAGCTGTGGCTCCCTACATTAACAAGACAAAAAAACTCTGTCACCTCTAAACACAATGCTACTCCGTACTACCAGGTACTGCTGTGACTAAGCAAGCTATAAAAAGAGAAAAACTGAACTCCTGCAAAAAAAATTGGGAGAAATACATTGTGCAGGATTATTGCTCGTTAGTCGACCACCTTTGGGACGGTAATCAACTTTCCCCTCACTTTGGCCTGGGTAGAACTGGTCAGAGGAATCTCTGGTCAATGAACCCGGCCTGAACGGTCACCTCTCTCAATAACGTTGTTTTCGAAGCAACGGGCCGTAGGGTCTCGGGCAAAAGTCTACATTGTGGAACATAGGATAAACAATTCACGTGCAAATTTTCGTGATGGGGGAAAGAAAACCTGGGAAATCACTCTGAAGATGCTATTGACAGCACTATTCCCTTGAATGAGTTTCTCTTTAACAGAATTTTACTTTTGAGTCATGTAGAGTAATCAATCAATCAATCAATCGTATTTATTGAGCGCTTATTGTGTGCAGAGCACTGTACTAAGCACTTGGGAAGTACAAGTTGGCAACACATAGAGACAGTCCCTACCCAACAGTGGGCTCACAGTCTAGAAGGGGGAGACAGAAAACAAAACCAAACATACTAACAAAATAAATTACATAGAACAGATATGTACAAGTAAAATAAATAGAGTAATAAATATGTACAAACATATATGCATATATACAAGTGCTGTGGGGAAGGGGTAGTGATGACTTGCACCTGCCTGTCTGTATCTTAATTTATTTTACAATGCAGATAGATTCCTGTTCTCCCCCATAATTAGACTGTCAGCCTCATGTGGGTCAGGGCCTGGGTCTGACCTGATTACCCTATCTCTATTCCCAGAGCTTAGCTCAATGTTTGGCACAAAATAACATAAATACCATAATTATTATAATGTCACTAGTAACTTATTACTTGTATAACACATTGTTGAGATGCCTTTGAACTTTAGAGCAGCAGTAATCCTCTCTTAGAAGGCAAATCCCAATTCTAATAACTGCCTTGCCTAGAGTTGCAAAGTGAGCCAATTACAAAGTTAAACTCTAACTCAAGATTTGTTCTTCCCAGTCACGATCTCTGCCAATTGGACCCAACCGCTTATGGATTGTTTTTTCCAAAGAAAAGCCATTTTTCTTTATTTTAAACATCTGACAAGTTAAATATATCTTCAAGGCAATTAGCATGAAGTGTTCATGAAATGCTGATCGAATTCTACAACCATGTGCAAAAAGACTGACCTCTGAATTCTTTTACTCTTGCCGAAAAAGAATATCAAAAATACGTGTTTACGGACTATAACTATATAACACTCCTCTCTCATATGTGCACACAACAAAGTCACTGTAAATGATCCATACTATTTCTCGATATTGCTTGCTCTATCACTGTTCCATGGGTAAATTTCAAATACAACTAAAATTTACTATAAGAAGCACTAGATGAATTGTCAAAGTAATTTAATTTTAATATGTCACAAAGCTACCTCATGGTTAAAATAAAGAATACAGGTTCGTTACACTGTTGGGTAGGGACTGTCTCTATATGTTGCCAACTTGTACTTCCCAAGCGCTTAGTACAGTGCTCTGCACACAGTAAGCGCTCAATAAATACGATTGATGATGATGAAATACCAATTTCAAAAGGCAAACGCTGCAGACAAAAGAAAAATAACCAAAAATGCCCACTTTTGGACTGGGATGGAAAAGAAAATCAAGAATTAGAGATAAGAAGATTAAAAAAAAAAGTCGGATAATGAGGCCACCAAGGGACAGTGACCATGTCTAATTCCCACCTGTTTAACCTCTCCCAGCATTTAGTACAGTGCTCTACACATAGTACACGCTTAATACTATTACTGCTAAGCCTATCTGCCTTATTTTTCCCTAGAGCAGTTACTACTTTCAACTGATGTGAATTTTCTAAAGAATGGACATAAAAAAACTACGTTCTACTCACAGTAATTTTCAAAGGTTCTCCTTAAAACCCCCGCAGCAGTGATTTAAGAAGTTCTGCAGAGGAAATGTGGTTGAATGACTGGTTAACCTTTCAGTATTTGCTTAAACCGCGATATCGGCCTAAAACTTTGGACTTTCACTTCCTGATAACCCCGCAATTCTGCAATCTGTTCTTCAATTTATTTCGCTTTTCTGCTGCCTCTACAAGGGGTAACAGAATGAACGCAGTTTTAGAAGTGATCCAAAGCAATAGGAAAAAATATAGCAGAACGTGTTGGGCGTCACCTCCTCTCCTACAGACCAGCAAAGCACTGGCTTAACTCGAAGGGGGCTTATGTCAAGTCAAAGGCGCCGTTATCCAGAGGTGGCCAGTGGCAGCTCATAATAATAATAATAATTGTGGTATTTGTTAAACGCTTGCTATGTGCCAGGCACTGTGCTAAGCGCTGGGAGGGAAACAAGCAAATGGGGTTGGACACAGTCCCCTGTCCCACGTGGGACTCATGGTCTCAATCCCCATTTTACAGATCATCATCATCATCAATCGTATTTATTGAGCGCTTACTATGTGCAGAGCACTGTACTAAGCGCTTGGGAAGTACAAATTGGCAACATATAGAGACAGTCCCTACCCAACAGTGGGCTCACAGTCTAAAAGGAGTGGGCTCACAGTCTAAAAGGTAACCACAGATGAGGTAACTAGGGCCCAAGATCACACAGCAGACAGGTGTGGGTGTCAGGATTAGAACCCATGACCTTCCGTCTTCCAGGCTTGTGCTCTATCCATTGTATCATATCCAATCCATAAGAGAGGCCCATTCAGAAACGATAAGAATCCTCACCCGACTCGGCCTCACCCTTAGCTCCAAAGTGGGAACTGGACAGCTGCACCCAAACCCATCAGCAGCTGAAGAAAACCTCCCAGGCTGCCCGTCCATCACCATATCAAGCAAAAACTCTCTCACCCTCGGCCTCGCTCCTCTCCAACAACAATTCAGAGCACCCTCTTTGCTCCAAACCATTCAGTGTACCTTGCCCTCATCGCTCTCACTGTCCAGCTCTTGCTCCCGCCCTCTTCAATCTCTTTCCATTTTCAAAGCCCTACACAAAAGCAGTTCCTCTTCAGGAAAGCCTCTCCCAAAAGCTCGATACAGTGCGCTGTAAAGTGAGTACTCAAATGCTACTGATTATGATGTCTACACCTACGGCCTCCACTTCCTCCCCTACAATTCCCTCCTTGATCCCCTCCACTCCACAGAAACTACCCTCTCTAAGGTCACCAATGACACCTCTTTGCCAAATCCAAAGGCCTCTGCTCCGTCCTATTCCCCCTCCACCTTTCAGCGGCTTTGGATACTGTGGCCCACCCCCTTCTTCTGGAAACGTTATCTAACCTTGGCTTCGCTGACACTATCCTCTCCTGGTTCTTCTTCTACCTCTCTGGTTGCTCCTTCTCAGTCTCTTTTGAAGGCTCCTCCGCTGCCTACCACCCTCAACTGTAGGATTCCCTCAGGCCTCACTTCTGGGCCCCCCTTTTATTCTCCATTTCCACTCATTCCCTTGTTGGGTAAGGACCGTCTCTACATGTCGCCAACTTGGACTTCCCAAGTGCTTAGTACAGTGCTCTGCACGCAGTAAGCGCTCAATAAATATGATTGAATGAATGAATGCTCCACCCTCCCTCTGCTCTACCCCCTTCCCCGCCCCACAGCACTTGTGTATATTTGTACATATTATTTTATTTATTTTATTAACGATGCATATATACCTATCATTCTACTTCTCTATTTTGATGCTATTGATGCCTGTCTACTTGTTTTGTTGTCCGTCTCCCCCTTCTAGACTGTGAGCCCGTCGTTGGGTAGGGATTGTCTCTATCTGTTGCCGAATTGTACTTTCCAAGCGCTTAGTACAGGGCTCTGCACGCAGTAAGCGCTCAATAAATACGATTGAATGAATGAATGCTTCTGTCCCTAATGGGTAGTCGTAGCGTACAGCCTTTTGCAAGGGGATAGCTGCGTTTATCGCCCCGGTACCGCCCTGTCATCCACAGGTTAAAAATGTCCTCCTCCCTGATCAACTGTTCAGTCATTCATTCATTCAATCGCATTTATTGAGCACTTACTATGTGCAGAGCACTGTACTAAGCGCTTGGGAAGGACAAGCTGGCAACTGGAGGGAGATTTCTGGTGCTTTTACCAGCACCGAGTGAGAATATTCATTAAAACAGTACCTTAGTTGGTACTTCTGAGGAAGATGTAGGTCTCTCACTGCTGAAGACAAAGGGGCGGCAGTTGATATTTTTCTCTTATCATGGTGAGGATTGAGGGTAGAGCACCATACCAGGTACATGGGAACCTACAAAAGAAGGAAAAACCAAGAATAAATTGAGGATAGGTGTATAATTTCTCCCAGTCTTAGTGAAGCCATCTCAACAGACACCCATAACATTTACATACCCCATTAACTTACTTGCTTATTTCATTTTTCCAAACTCCAGCACTTGCACCTCTATTTCTCCTCCTGCTCCTACTGAATGTATACCCCTCGTGCCCGCCTGTCACTCCCATTATCATCATCAATCGTATTTATTGAGCGCTTACTGTGTGCAGAGCACTGGACTAAGCGCTTGGGAAGTCCAAGTTGGCAACATACAGAGACGGTCCCTACCCAACAGTGGGCTCACAGTCTTTGTAAGATCCTTAAGAACTGAGACCGTGTTTTCAATTTTGATTATATTCTCCCACATGCCCAATACAGAACTCTGCATACAGGAGGAGCTTAATAAACCCAATTGGATGAATGAACGATTAGGCGTACGGGTCACCCTGTATCTCCGAGTTCAACAACAAGTGGGTACCAGCGGTTTCCACTTGTGCCGGCAAAATGAACCCAGCACGTCACCTATTAAACTTCAAATCCGCGGGTGGTGGAGATAAAGTGGGAGCCTGGAGTCCTAAGAAGCGGGATTGAGGAGGAGCCGGGGGTTTTTAGGAGGCGGACGGCCCGACCGTGACCGGGAGAGGCCACTGAACTTCTGAGGGTGCCCGCTCCGCCGAAAACTGGCCCTGAAACGAAAACCCAGCAGAGAAAACTCCATTATAGCGCCGCTTTGAAACCTCTTCAGGAGAAAGGCCCGGGAAGGGACCTCAGCTGTGAGAATGAACACGACAGTTCATACTGTTGTTTTAGACTGTGAGCCCACTGTTGGGTAGGGACCGTCTCTCTATGTTGCCAACTTGGACTTCCCAAGCGCTTAGTCCAGTGCTCTGCACACAGTAAGCGCTCAATAAATACGACTGATTGATGGATTGATTGGTATTACAGAGGGGATGATTTTTGACTGTTTAAAATCCACTGTTGGCGTACATTTACTCGCAACAGTTAACGTTAAACGGCTGGAATGCTAATTAACTACAGGCAATCCCTCCTAAATCCACAGCACCTGAAACCTGGAAAAAAGCCTTGCACTATCTGCCCTGACCCTATTATAGCCAATCACTGCAGATAAATCAAGTCTCCATCCCTTCTTTCACTGTTCCCAGTGACTTTCTTTCCAAGCTTCTGTACCCCAAACCGAGTCCCCCCGGTCCTCCTCCTCCTCCTCATCAATCGTATTTATTGAGCGCTTACTATGTGCAGAGCACTGTACTAAGCGCTTGGGAGGTATAAATTGGCAACGTATAGAGACAGTCCCTACCCAACAGTGGGCTCACAGTCTAAAAGACTCATTCCTCATTCCGGCATTTTAAAAAATGAAGCCCAGAGACACCAGGGGCTACTACTGCCGACCAAGCATGGATGCTCCTCCCCACCCCATCTCAATAAATACGATCGATTGATCCCGGTTGAAACTATTTAAATGGAGACGGGGGTGGAAAAGGTAACTAGGGGAGGAGAGAGGGCATCACAGTTCTCGCCAATCTCGCTGCCACCATCACCTAATCCCGGGGGGGACTTTGGTCAGGAAGATGGGGCTACAAACAGTCAGGGAGTGCTAGCCCACTGATCACCGTTGGGTAGGGACCGTCTCTATATGTTGCCAATTTGGACTTCCCAAGCGCTTAGTACAGTGCTCTGCACATAGTAAGTGCTCAATAAATGCGATTGATGATGATGATGTTTTTTTAAAATGGCACACGGAGGTATAGGAGGACTGGAGGGACAGGGGTGGCGGGGGGAGTTTGAACCTTGGGGTGCAGGGAGAAAGCAGCAAGGTTTTGGGGAACAGAGGATGGGATGAAGGAAGGAAGGGACGGGGAGAGATTTAAAGGTATTTTTACTTACCTGTAGTGCTCCCCTATCACACCGGGCTGCCGCTGGAATGGAAACTAACTAATTGCCGGTTTACGGGCAAACCTACCCTATACCATAACCATAATTACAAGGAATAAAACCCGGCAGCCCCACGGGTCGCCTGTACTGATAACAGTGATAAAAGAAGCAGCGTGGCTCGGTGGAAAAGAGCCCGGGCTTTGGAGTCTTTATATGTTGCTAATTTGTCCTTCCCAAGCGCTTAGTACAGTGCTCTGCACACAGTAAGCGCTCAATAAATACGATTGAATGAATGAATGAGTCAGAGGTCACAGGATCAAATCCCAGCTCCGCCAATGGTCAGCTGTGGGACTTTGGTCAAGTCACTTAACTCTCTGGGCCTCAGTTCCCTCATCTGTAAAATGGGGATGAAGACTGTGAGCCCCCCCGTGGGACAACCTGATCCCCTAGTAACCTCCCCAGCGCTTAGAACAGTGCTTTGCACACAGTAAGCGCTTAATAAATGCCATTATTATTCATTCATCCAATCGTATTTATTGCGCGCTTACTGTGTGCAGAGCACTGGACTAAGCGCTTGGGAAGTCCAAGTTGGCGGCTATGTGATCCTCAGATACATATCTATTCTATTTATTTTATTTTGTTAGTATGTTTGGTTTTGTTCTCTGTCTCCCCCTTTTAGACTGTGAGCCCACTGTTGGGTAGGGACTGTCTCTCTATGTTGCCAATTTGTACTTCCCAAGCGCTTAGTCCAGTGCTCTGCACACAGTAAGTGCTCAATAAATACGATTGATTGATTGATCGATCTGGGGATCAATTTTAGGAAGGCGCATACGTCAGTCCTATTCCTATTCAATAAATATGATTGATGATGACGATGATGATGCTAGTTTTAAATAGTCAAATCAATCAGTGATGTTTACTGCACACTTACTGCGTGCAGAGCACTGAACTAAGCGCTTGGGAGAGTTCAGACAATAGTGTCGGCAGACGTGATCCCTGCCTGGAAGAAATTTATAGTCTGCAGGGGGGAGATGGATATTAAAATAAATTAAAGATGGGGGAAATGGCAGAGTCTAAGGAGATGTACCGGACGGGCAAATATCAAGGGCTTACGGGGTACGGATCCAAGTGCGTGGATGATGCAGGAGAAAAATGGGAGTGGGGGAAATAAGAGTTTAGTCGCAGAAGACCTCTTGGAGAGTTGTGATTTTAGGATGCCTTTGAAGGTGGGAAGAGTGGTGGTCTGGGGGGTACGAAGGATGCTTTGCCCACTAACTTCTGTCTTTTTTTTACTCAGTGTGACAAACCCGAGAGTCCCAAACCCACTTTAGTCCTTGCCCCCCGTGTTGCCCACCGCAGGTGGTCTCAGGAAACAAAGTTAAAAGAACTCTATATTAATAAAGGAAGATGGTGAATTTTGGGTAGGGACTGTCTCTATGTGTTGCCAATTTGTACTTCCCAAGCGCTTAGTACAGTGCTGTGCACATAGTAAGCGCTCAATACGATTGATGATGATGATGATAAACTTTTAACAAATGCCATCCTTATTGTTAATTTTAACAAATACCATGGTGATTATTATTAATAATAAAACCCTATTTGGCTCACCCAGGAGAGCCATGGGGTCAGCTGAGGCCTCCGCTCCACAGCGCCCCCTTGTGTCCCTCCGGGCGGCAGCCAACCGGAAGCGCCCTCCCTCGCGCTCCCCCTCCACGTGACCCATCGACGCCTCCGCGCCCCCTGACGTCATCACGCAGCCGCCGCTCTGCGTCCGCCGTCGGGCGCGCGCCTCGGCGCCCCGCCCCTCCCTCAACCTCTCGCGAGAGGGAAATAATGATTCATTCATTCATTCATTCAATCGTATTTATTGAGCGCTTACTGTGTGCAGGGCACTGTACTAAGCGTTCGGGAAGTGCAAGTTGGCAACATATAGAGACGGCCACTACCCAACAACGGGCTCACAGTCTAGAAGAGGGAGACAGACAACAAAACAGAACATGTGGACAGGTGTCAAGTCGTCATAATAAATAGAAGTAAAGCCAGATAATAATAATAATAATAATGGCATTTATTAAGCGCTTCCTACGTGTCAAGCGCTGGGGAGGTTACAAGGTGATCAGACTGTCCCACGGGGGCCCACATTAATCCCCATTTTCCAGATGAAGGAACTGAGGCCCAGAGAAGTGAAATGACTGGCCCAAAGGCACACAGCTGGCAATTGGCAGGGGCGGGATTTGAACCCATGACCTCAGACTCCGAAGCCCAGGCTCTTTCCACTGAGCCACGCTGCTTCTCATTAACAAAAAAAACCAGAATAGTAAATACGGACAAGTAAAATAGAGGCGGAACTTGAACCCAGGACCTCTGACTCCGAAACCCGGGCTCTTTCCACTAAAACTACCGCGCGCCCCCATCCCGCTCGGGCACGCGCTCCGGCACCCAAGCGCTTTTCCTCTCCTCCCGTTCTTCAACCTCTCGCGAGAAGACGCCAGCCGCTTTTTCTCTCCTCTCCCCGCCTCAACCTCCCGCGAGAGGAAGCGCTCGGGCGCGCGCCCCGGCGCCAACCTGCTTTTTCTCTCGTCTCCCACAACCTCTCGCGAGAGTAAGCGCCTAGCCGCTTTTTCCTCTCCTCCTCGCCCTCAACCTCTCGCGAGAGGAAGCGCCCAGCCGCTTTTTCCTCCTTCCCCCCAACCTCTCGCGAGAGGAAGCGCTCGGGCGCGCGTCTCGGTACCCAGCCAGTTTTTCTCTCCTCTTCTCCTTCACCCTCTTACGAGGAAGCGCCCAGCCGCTTTTTCTCTCCTTCCCCCCCGAAGCTCTCGCGAGAGGAAGCGCTCAGGCGCGCGCCCCGGAGCCCAACCTCTCCTCCCCCCCCAACCCACTCCCTCAACCTCTAGCCACGCGCCCCGGCGCCAAGCCGCTGTCTCTCCTCCCCTGCCTCAACCTCTCGCGAGAAAAAACGGCCAGCCGCTTTTTCTCGCCTCTCCTCCCTCAACCTCTCGCGAGAGGAAGCGCCGAGCCGCTTTTTCCCTCCTCCCTCAACCTCTCCCGAGAGGAAGCGCTCGGCCCGGCGCCCAGCAGGTTTTTATCTCCTCTCGTCCTTCAACCTCTCGCGAAAGGAAGCGCCCAGTCGCTTTTTCTCTCCTCTCCCCTCCTCAAGCTCTCGCGAGAGGAAGCGCTCGGGCGCGCGCCTCGGCACCCAGCCGCTTTTTCCTCTCCTCCCCGCCCTCAACCTCTCGCGAGAGGAAACGCTCGGGCGCGCGCCCCGGCGCCCAGCCTCTTTTCCTCAATCTCTCGCGAGAAAAAGCGCCCAGCCACTTTTTCCCTCTTCTCTCAAGCTCTCGCGAGAGGAAGCGCCCAGCCGCTTTTTCTACCCCCCCAAACTCTCGCGAGAGGAAGCACTCGGGCTCCCAGCCTATTTTTCTCACCTCGCCCCCCCCCCAGCCTCTCGCGAGAGGAAGAGCTCGGGCGCGCGCCCCTGTGCCCAGCCGCTTTTTTCTCTTCTCTCCTCCCTCCACCTCTTGCGAGAGGAAGCTCCCAGCCCCTTTTTCTACCCCACCACTCCCCAACCTCTCGCGAGAGGAAGCGCTCGGGCGCCCAGGCGATTTTTCTCACCTCCCCCCAACCTCTCGCGAGAGGAAACGCTCGGGCGCCCACCCGCTTTTTCTCACCTCCCCCACAACCTCTCGCGAGAGAAAGCGCCCGGGCGTGCGCCCCGCCTCTTTTTCTCACCTCCCCGCTCAACCTCTCGCGAGAGAAAACGCTCGGGCACCCAGGCGCTTTTTCTCACCTCCCCCCCTCAACCTCTCGCTAGAGGAAGCGCTCGGGCACGCGCCCCGCCGCTTTTTCTCACCTTCCCCCCTCAACCTCTCGCGAGAGGAAACGCTCGGGCTCCCCGCCGCTTTTTCTCACCTCCCCCCCCCCCTCAACCTCTCGCGAGAGGAAGCGCTCGGGCGCGCGCCCCGCCGCCTTCTCTCTCCCCTCTTCCCTCCACCTCTCGCGAGAGGAAGCGCCCCGCCGCTCCGTCCCTCCTCAAGTCTCGCGAGAGGTAGCGCTCTGCCGCCCAGCCGCTTTTTCTCACCTCCCCCCTCAACCTCTCGCGAGAGGAAACGCTCGGGCACCCCGCCGCTTTTTCTCACCTCCCCCCTCAACCTCTCGCGAGAGGAAGCGCTCTGCCGCCCAGCCGCTTTTTCTCACCTCCCCCCTCAATCTCTCGCGAGAGGAAACGCTCGGGCGCCCAGGCGCTTTTCCTCACCCCCCCAACCTCTCGCGAGAGGAAGCGCTCGGGCGCGCGCCCCGGCGCTTTTCCTCACCTCCCCCCTCAACCTCTCGCGAGAGGAAGCGCTCGGGCGCGCGGCCCGCCGCTTTCTCTCTCCCCTCCTCCCTCCACCTCTCGCGAGAGGAAGCGCCCCGCCGCTCCGTCCCTCCTCAAGTCTCGCGAGAGGAAGCGCGGTGCGTGGGGCCGCCCGTCGTCGTCGTCGTCTCCTCAGGGTGGCCGCCATTTTCGGCGGGCTGAGGCGCCGCCCGCCCGCCCGCCCGCCCGGCCCGATGTCGGCGGGTCTGGAGTCGTCGCTGGAGGCGAGCCTGACGGGCGTCGGCGGCGGCCCGGCGCGTTCCCGCATCTTCAAGATCATCGTCATCGGCGACTCCAACGTGGGCAAGACGTGCCTCACCTACCGCTTCTGCGCCGGCCGCTTCCCCGACCGCACCGAGGCCACCATCGGCGTCGACTTCCGCGAGCGGCCCGTCCTCATCGACGGCGAGCGCCTCAAGGTCGGCAGGCACGCCGCCGCCTCCTCGGAACCACCGATCGATCGACAGATCGATCGGTCGATCAGTCGTATTTACTGAGCGCCCACTGTGTGCGGAGCACTGCACTGAGCGCCGTGTGAGGACCGGTCAGTCAGTCATTCAGTCGTAGTGAGCGCCCGCTGTGTGCGGAGCACTGCACTATTCATTCATTCATTCAGTCGTATGTAGTGAGCGCCCACTGTGTGCGGAGCGCCTGGGAAGGACCAGTCAGTCATTCATTCAGCCGTATGTAGTGAGCGCCCACTGTGTGCGGAGCACTGCACTGAGCGCCTTGTGAGGACCAGTCATTCATTCATTCAGTCGTATTTATTGAACGCCTATTGTGTGCGGAGCACTGCACTAAGCGTTTCTTGCGAGGACCAGTCATTCATTTAGTCGTATTTAGTGAGCGCCCACTGTGTGCGGAGCACTGCACTAAGCGCCTTGTGAGGACTAGTCATTCATTCATTCATTCAGTCAGTCGTACTTATTGAGCGCCCACTGTGTGCGGAGCACTGCACTGAGCGCCTTGTGAGGACCAGCCAGTCATTCATTCAGTCGTATTTATTGAGCGCCCACTGTGTGCGGAGCACTGCACTAAGCGCCTTGTGAGGACCAGCCAGTCATTCATTCAGTCGTATTTGGTGAGCGCCCACTGTGTACAGAGCACTGTACTAACCAGCCGGCCATTCATTCAGTCGTATTTATTGAGCGCCCACTGTGTGCGGAGCACTGCACTGAGCGCCTTGTGAGGACCAGTCAGTCATTCATTCAGTCGTATGTAGTGAGCGCCCACTGTGTGCGGAGCACCGCACTAACTGGTCAGTCATTCATTCAGTCGTATTTAGTGAGCGCCCACTGTGTGCGGAGCACCGCACCAAGCGCCTGGGAAGGACCAGTCATTCATTCATTCATTCATTCATTCATTCAGTCGTATGTAGTGAGCGCCCACTGTGATCACCGCACTGAGCGCCTTGTGAGGACCAGTCATTCATTCATTCAGTCGTATTTATTGAACGCCTACTGTGTGCGGAGCACTGCACTAAGCGTTTCTTGCGAGGACCGGTCATTCATTTAGTCGTATTTAGTGAGCGCCCACTGTGTGCGGAGCACTGCACTAAGCGCCTTGTGAGGACTAGTCATTCATTCATTCAGTCAGTCAGTCGTACTTATTGAGCGCCCACTGTGTGCGGAGCACTGCACTGAGCGCCTTGTGAGGACCAGCCAGTCATTCATTCAGTCGTATTTATTGAGCGCCCACTGTGTGCGGAGCACTGCACTAAGCGCCTTGTGAGGACCAGCCAGTCATTCATTCAGTCGTATTTGGTGAGCGCCCACTGTGTACAGAGCACTGTACTAACCAGCCGGCCATTCATTCAGTCGTATTTATTGAGCGCCCACTGTGTGCGGAGCACTGCACTGAGCGCCTTGTGAGGACCAGTCAGTCATTCATTCAGTCGTATGTAGTGAGCGCCCACTGTGTGCGGAGCACCGCACTAACTGGTCAGTCATTCATTCAGTCGTATTTAGTGAGCGCCCACTGTGTGCGGAGCACCGCACCAAGCGCCTGGGAAGGACCAGTCATTCATTCATTCATTCATTCATTCATTCAGTCGTATGTAGTGAGCGCCCACTGTGATCACCGCACTGAGCGCCTTGTGAGGACCAGTCATTCATTCATTCAGTCGTATTTATTGAACGCCTACTGTGTGCGGAGCACTGCACTAAGCGTTTCTTGCGAGGACCGGTCATTCATTTAGTCGTATTTAGTGAGCGCCCACTGTGTGCGGAGCACTGCACTAAGCGCCTTGTGAGGACTAGTCATTCATTCATTCAGTCAGTCAGTCGTACTTATTGAGCGCCCACTGTGTGCGGAGCACTGCACTGAGCGCCTTGTGAGGACCAGCCAGTCATTCATTCAGTCGTATTTATTGAGCGCCCACTGTGTGCGGAGCACTGCACTAAGCGCCTTGTGAGGACCAGCCAGTCATTCATTCAGTCGTATTTGGTGAGCGCCCACTGTGTACAGAGCACTGTACTAACCAGCCGGCCATTCATTCAGTCGTATTTATTGAGCGCCCACTGTGTGCGGAGCACTGCACTGAGCGCCTTGTGAGGACCAGTCAGTCATTCATTCAGTCGTATGTAGTGAGCGCCCACTGTGTGCGGAGCACCGCACTAACTGGTCAGTCATTCATTCAGTCGTATTTAGTGAGCGCCCACTGTGTGCGGAGCACCGCACCAAGCGCCTGGGAAGGACCAGTCATTCATTCATTCATTCATTCATTCATTCAGTCGTATGTAGTGAGCGCCCACTGTGATCACCGCACTGAGCACCTTGTGAGGACCAGTCATTCATTCATTCAGTCGTATTTATTGAACGCCTACTGTGTGCGGAGCACTGCACTAAGCGTTTCTTGTGAGGACCGGTCATTCATTTAGTCGTATTTAGTGAGCGCTCACTGTGTGCGGAGCACTGCACTAAGCGCCTTGTGAGGACTAGTCCATTCATTCATTCAGTCAGTCGTACTTATTGAGCGCCCACTGTGTGCGGAGCACTGCACTGAGCGCCTTGTGAGGACCAGCCAGTCATTCATTCAGTCGTATTTGGTGAGCGCGCCCACTGTGTGCGGAGCACTGCACTAAGCGCCTTGTGAGGACCAGTTAGCCAGTCATTCATTCAGTCGTATTTGGTGAGCGCCCACTGTGTACAGAGCACTGTACTAACCAGTCGGCCATTCATTCAGTCGTATTTATTGAGCGCCCACTGTGTGCGGAGCACTGCACTGAGCACCTTGTGAGGACCAGTCAGTCAGTCAGTCATTCAGTCGTACTTACTGAGCGCCCACTGTGTGCGGAGCACTGCACTAAGCGCCTTGTGAGGACCAGTCATTCATTCAGTCGTATTTATTGAGCGCCCACTGTGTGCGGAGCACCGCACCAAGCGCCTGGGAAGGACCAGTCATTCATTCATTCATTCATTCAGTCGTATGTAGTGAGCGCCCACTGTGATCACCGCACTGAGCGCCTTGTGAGGACCAGTCATTCATTCATTCAGTCGTATTTATTGAACGCCTACTGTGTGCGGAGCACTGCACTAAGCGTTTCTTGTGAGGACCAGTCATTCATTGTCGTATTTAGTGAGCGCCCACTGTGTGTGGAGCACTGCGCTGAGCGCCTTGTGAGGACTAGTCATTCATTCATTCATTCAGTCAGTGGTACTTATTGAGCGCCCACTGTGTGCGGAGCACTGCACTGAGCGCCTTGTGAGGACTAGCCAGTCATTCATTCAGTCGTATTTGGTGAGCGCCCACTGTGTACAGAGCACTGTACTAACCAGTCGGCCATTCATTCAGTCGTATTTATTGAGCGCCCACTGTGTGCGGAGCACTGCACTAAGCGCCTTGTGAGGTCCAGTCAGTCAGTCATCCATTCAGTCGTATTTAGTGAGCGCCCACTGTGTGCGGAGCACCGCACTAACCGGTCGGTCATTCATTCAGTCGTATTTAGTGAGCGCCCACTATGTGCAGAGCACTGCACTAAGTGCCCGGGAAGGACTAATCATTCAGTTGTATTTAGTGGGCGCCCACTGTGTGCGGAGCACTGCACTAACCGGTCGGTCATTCATTCAGTCGTATTTATTGAGCGCCCACTGTGTGCAGGGCACCGCACTAAGCGCCTTGTGAGGACCAGTCAGTCATTGTCGTATTTAGTGAGCGCCCACTGTGTGCGGAGCACTGCGTTAACCGGTCGGTCATTCATTCAGTCGTATTTATAGAGCGCCCACTGTGTGCGGAGCACTGCACTAAGCGCCTGGGAAGGACCAGCCAGTCATTCATTCAGTCGTATTTATTGAGCGCCCACTGTGTGCAGTGCACCGCACTAACCAGTCGGTCATTCATTCAGTCGGATTTATTGAGCGCCCACTGTGTGCGGAGCACTGCACTAAGCGCCTTGTGAGGATCAGTCACTCATTCAGTCGTATTTATTGAGCGCCCACTGTGTGCGGAGCACTGCTCTAAGCGCCTGGGAAGGACCAGTCAGTCATTCATTCAGTTGTGTTTAGTGAGCGCCCACTGTGCGGAGCACCGCACTAACCAGTCGGTCATTCATTCAGTCGTATTTATTGAGCGCCCACTGTGTGCGGAGCACCGCATTAACCAGTCATTCATTCAGTCGTATTTAGTGAGCGCCCACTGTGATCACCGCACTAAGCGCCTTGTGAGGACCAGTCAGTCGTTCATTCAGTGAGCTCCCACTGTGTGCGGAGCACTGCACTAAGTGCCTTGTGAGGACCAGTCAGTCGTTCATTCAGTCGTATTTAGTGAGCGCCCACTGTGTGCGGAGCACCGCACTAAGCGCCTGGGAAGGACCAGTCAGTCATTTATTCAGTCGTATTTAGTGAGCGCCCACTGTGTGCAGAGCACTGCACTAAGTGCCTGGGAAGGACCAGTCGGCAGCGGATGGACACGCTCCCTATCCATCAATAATAATCATAATGGTGGCATTTATTAAGCGCTTACTGTGTGCGAAGCGCTGTTCTAAGCACTGAATAGTAATGACAATTCATTCATTCAATCGTATTTAGTGAGCACCCACTGTGTGCGGAGCACTGCACTAAGCGCCTGGGAAGGACCAGTCAGTCATTCATTGTCGTACTTAGTGAGCGCCCACTGTGTGCGGAACACTGCACTAAGCGCCTGGGAAGGACCAATCGGCAGCGGATAAACACGCCCCCAACCCATCAACAGTAATAGCGATGGCATCTATTAAGCGCTTACTTTGCGCAAAGCGCTGTTTTAGGCGCTGAATGGTAATGACAATTCATTCAGTCGTATTTATTGAGGGCTTACTGTGTGCAGAGCACTGGACTAAGCGCTTGGGAAGGACAAGTTGACAACAGATAGACACACTCCCTACCCGTCAACAATAATAATAATGATGGCATTTATTAAGCACTTACTATGTGCAAAGCGCTGTTCCAAGCGCTGAATAATAATGACAATTCATTCAATCATATTCATTGAGCGCTCACTCTGCAGAGCACTGGACTAATCACCTGATTAGTGCGGATAGACATGGTCCCTACTCATCAACAATAATAATAATGATGGCATTTATTAAGCGCTTACTATGCGCAAAGCGCTGTTCTAAGCGCTGAATAATAATGACAATTCATTCATTCAGTCGTATTCATTGAGCGCTCACTGTGTGCAGAGCACTGGACTAAGCGCTTGGGAAGTACATGTCGACAACAGATAGACACGCTCCCTACCCATCAATAATAATAATAGTGATGGCATTTAATAAGCGCTTACATGTGCAAAGCACTGTTCTAAGCGTCGGGGAGGTTACAAGGTGATCAGGTTGTCCTGCGTGGGGCCCACAGGCTTCATCCCCATTTGACAGATGAGGGAACTGAGGCCCAGAGAAGTGAAGTGACTTGCCTAAAGTCACACAGCTGACAATTGGCCGAGCTGGGATTTGAACCCATGACCTTTGACTCCCAAGGCAGCGCTCTTTCCACTGAGCCACGCTGCTTCATTCATTCAGTGGTATTTATTGAGTGCTTACTGTGTGCAGAGCACTGGACTAAGCACTTGGGAAGTACAAGTCGGCAGTAGATAGACACGCTCCCTACCCATCAATAATAATAATAATAATAATGATGGCATTTATTAAGCACTTACTATGTGCAAAACACTGTTCTAAGCGCTGAATAATGACAGAATTTGTTCATTCATTCAATCGTATTTATTGAGCGCTCACTGTGTGCAGAGCACTGGACTAAGCACTTGGGAAGTACAAGTCGGCAGCAGACAGACACGCTCCCTACCCATCAATAATAATAATAATGATAGCATTTGTTAAGCGCTTACTATGTGCAAAGCACTGTTCTAAGCGCTGGGGAGGTTACAAGGTGATCAGGTTGTCCAATGAGGGGGGCTCAAAGTCTTCATCCCCAGTTTACAGATGAGGGAACTGAGGCCCAGAGAAGTTAAGTGACTTAAGGTCACACAGCCGACAGTTGACAGAGCCGGGATTTGAACCCATGACCTCTGACTCCCAAGCCCGGGTGGGCCCTTTCTGTTGAGCCACACTGCTTCTGATTACAGGCTCACAGTCTAGAAGGGGGAGACAGAGGTCATGGGTTCGAATCACGCCTCTGCCACTTGTCAGCTGTGTGACCTTGGGCAAGCCACTTAACTTCTCTGTGCCTCAGATACCTTTCATTCATTCATTCATAAATGCCATCATTCATTCAGTCGTACTTATTGAGCGCTTACTGTGTGCAGAGCACTGGACTAAGCACTTGGGAAGGACAAGTTGGCAACACATAGAGACGGTCCCCACCCAACAGAGGGCTCACAGTCTAGAAGGGGGAGACAGAGAACAAAACAAAACATTTTAACAAAATAAATAGAATATATACAAGTAAAAAATAGAGTAATAAATACATGCAAACATATATACAGGTGCTGTGGGGAAGGGAAGGAGGTAAGGCAGGGGGGATGGAGAGGGGCATCTATAAAGTGCTGATTAAGACCGTGAACCCCACGTGGGACAACCTAATCACCTTGTATCCATCCCCCCCAAGCACTTAGAACAGTGCTTCGCACATAGTAAGCGCTTAACAAATACCATTATTATTATTATTATTATTATTTGTGCCTCAGTTAATTGGAATTAAGACTGAGAACCCTATGTGGAACAGGGACAGCGTCCAACCTGATTATCTTGTTGCTAACCCAGTACTTAGTACGGTGCCTGGCACATCATCATCATCAATCGTATTTATTGAGCGCTTACTATGTGCAGAGCACTGTACTAAGCGCTTGGGAAGTACAAATTGGCAACATAGAGAGACAGTCCCTACCCAGCAGTGGGCTCACAGTCTAAAAGGGGGGAGACAGAGAACAAAACCAAACATACTAACAAAATAAAATAAATAGAATAGATATGTACAAATAAATTAATAAATAAATAGAGTAAAAAAATATGTACAGACATATATACAGGTGCTGTGGCACATAGCAAGCACTTAACAAATACCATTATTGTTATTTCTATTAATAATAAGAACTTGTTTTCAGAGTTTGGCTACTAGCTTTATCCTTTCTTGCCCAGATCTCTTCCTCATCAACATCTCCACAACCTCTCTGTACTGTCCTCTTTTTTATTAAAACCTTTGGCTGGAAGTAATCGTGTGTGGTGTCAGTCATACTCATCGATTGTCATTTCTGCTCTTTTCACTGAATTTTCTCCTTTTATATTGGCCCAGGGATTGAGGAAGCCTGCTTCCAAACTGCATTACTTCTCTACATCCTGCCTCTCTCCTGGTTTTCGCTTCCCAGACTTTTGGGTGCCTTCACGTGTTGCTTCATTGCTGAATTTTAAACTTTCTTTTCAGAGGGCATCCATTTTGTTGCCGTGGAAATAAAATTCCAGTTGTGGAAGTTATATAGTGCATATATGCATACGTTTCTATCAGAGTAATTTATGAGGTTTAAAAAGTCAGAGAGGATGAATTTGTATACAGACAGACCTTCGAAAGGAAAGGTTGAGACACACACGGTTAAGTTCCATTTGAAACTTGCTTTTCCCCTAAATTGTGAAAAAATTCGATCCCGAGAATCTGTAACAATTCAGACATGCCTCTTAGCCAGAAATGTCAAGAAGAATCTTGCCCAGCAACCAACCTACTCATTTTTGGTCTCTATTTATTCTACTTTTCTCCTGACGATTTATCCTTATAGAGTTTAATTGAGTAGTTATGGTATTTGGGTGTCCAGTGCAGTGCACTGTACTAAACTAGAGAAGCAGCGTGGCTTTGTGGCAAGAGCACGGCTTGGGAGTCAGAGGTTGTGGGTTCTAATCCTGCCTCCGCCCCTCGTCAGCCGTGGGACTTTGGGCAAGTCACTTAACTTCTCTGTGCCTCAGTTCCCTCATCTGTGAAATGGGGATTAAGAGTGGGAGCCCCACGTGCGACAACCTGATTAACTTGTATATGCCCCAGCACTTAGAACAGTGCTTTGCACATAGTAAGCGCTTAACAAAAACCATCATTAATATTATTTTTATTACTAAACGGTTGGTCAGGCAGCCTGATGTCTTTTTCCAAAGGGATTCTGTATAATGTACTTCAGTAAGTTTTTTTTTTTAATGTGATTGCTAGTTTTGTTCTTTTTTTAAATCATCAGATGCCTATTGGCAGAAGGTAGCTGAGAGATTGTTAGAGAAGTAATGTGCTTGGGATTTTAAGGAATTAAAATTCATGATCAGAGAAAAGAACCTAAATAGTAACACGAAGACGTCCTCGTTACTTAGATAAATTGGGAGGCCCTAGGTGTCGTTGCCATTAGATGGAGCTTTTTGGCATGTATCTTTCAGAAAGAAACTCACATCAAATTAAGGTTGAATTGTGAAAATCGTACCATTTTTAATTTAGGTAAATGATGAGCAGTAGTGAAACTGCACCATTAAATAGTGAGGATTTAGTGTTAGGATTTAACAGTTAGGCAAGTTGTCATCTCGGTTGGAACTTAATTTAGAAAATATATGCAAGCGATT
This sequence comes from Tachyglossus aculeatus, assembly GCF_015852505.1. NCBI lineage: Eukaryota > Metazoa > Chordata > Mammalia > Monotremata > Tachyglossidae > Tachyglossus > Tachyglossus aculeatus. The sequence goes on from NC_052077.1 coordinate 14,192,880, forward strand.
AAAATGGGATAATTGTGAAGCATGTATATTCAGTTTGACTAATGGCCTAGATTAAAGCAGAAAAAAAAAATCAGTATCTGTGGAACAGACATTACATTTTTTTCCTAAGGAATTTAAATAGGACTACTGCTCAGCAAACACTTTTTGACTTCACTTCTCCCAAAGGGAGTTACATTTTGTTGTAATTTAAGATATCCAGTAACTGTCTAAGTAACCATCCATTCAAGAGCAAAACCATATCACCTTGCTCTACCTTCCATGAGAAGACAGCGACTGAGTCAGGTCTCATGAGTCCATCATTGTTATACTTAAAGGGCTTTAAATGTAAAAGTTGCACATTATCCTTTAGCAAAGGCAACTCCCTTTTTACAGTACCACGAGCTTCTAGAAAGAGAATCATTTGGACTTATTGAGCATTTACTGTACTTGGGAGAGTATGGTATATAGAACAGTGCTCCAGGCTTGGCACATAGTAAGCGCTTAACAAATACCATTATTATTATTATATTATAACATTCCCTGCCCACAATGAGCTTGCAGACTAGAAAGAGTCAAATAAGTGTTGGCAGTTTGTATATTTTAAATTTTTTTTTTTTGGCAAGTCCGTTAACACCTTTATGAATTGGAGGTTTTAGGGCAGGAGAGACAACACCTCCTGGAAAATGTACTGTTGTGCTTCGTCTGACCACAACACCCCGGCTTTTTTCTAGGCATGATTTTGAGGTGGTGAATTCACCTTCAACTATAAAATGGAATTGGGCTGGGGGGATGGCTCCAGATAGAGATTGGAACGAAGCAGTGCACCAGGACAGAAGCGGGAGAGGAGGTGAGGCAGAGGGAGAGAAACTCGGGCCAGGTGGTCAGAAAAAGTCCCTAGGAATAATGGAGGGGAAGGGATCTACACTGGTCGTCTTAGTTACTGTAGGGCTCATTTGTCACGTTCGGAAAATAATCAATTCCAGTTCAGTGTGTGGGAAAACGTATCTTCCAACATAATGGTTCACAGTATTCCTACAGGGAACGCATTAGACCTATATTCCCCACCTCTAGATTGTAAGCTCGTTGTGGGCAGGGAACGGGCCTGTTTATTGCTATCGTACTCTCCCAAGTGCTTAGTACGGTGCTCTGCACACATTAAGCACTCAATAAAGACAATTGAATGGAAGAAGGAATATATCCTGGGCTGGGCCTGTATACAGGCCAGCCTAACGGAGTCAGGGCCCGCGGTTAAGCAGGGTTCTGTTAGATAATAAAAAATAATGGTGTGTGTTTTTTTTTCCATTTCAGATCCAGTTGTGGGACACAGCAGGACAAGAACGGTTCAGAAAAAGCATGGTCCAGCATTACTACAGAAATGTCCACGCTGTCGTCTTTGTGTACGATATGACAAACCTTGCCAGCTTTCAGAGCCTGCCATCCTGGATAGAGGAGTGCAAACAGCATTTACTTTCCAGTGACATACCACGGATTTTGGTGGGAAATAAATGTGACCTGAGGAGTTCTCTTCAGGTGCCCACAGACTTGGCCCAAAAGTTTGCCGACACCCACAGCATGCCGCTCTTTGAAACCTCTGCTAAGAACCCCAATGACAATGATCACGTGGAAGCTATATTCATGACTCTGGCTCATAAGCTTAAAAACCACAAACCACTAATGCTTAGCCAGCCTCCCGATGACGGAATTCCTTTGAAACCTGAAACAAAGTCTTCAATGGCCTGCTGGTGTTAAGATTGTGGTATCCTGTTCTCACCTTACGTTGAGAGATGCTTAAACAAAAAAAAAGGCCGAGTTTTGGTGTCAAATATAGGAACTTCGCGACACTTTTTTTTTCCCCTTTCAGGTCAGGTAGTCTCAGCGAAGTTGTGTGTGGCTGCCCAAAGTAAGTAGGCTTTAACCAATTCTCAGAGTGGAGGAAATGACTTATCCTTTGCTCCTAGAGATTGCACAGTACTTCATTTCAGATGTGCTTCAGATTTTCTTTGCAAGGATGAAATGGAGGAGAGTCTAGGAGTCTTATTTTAACGTTGGCTCTCAAGCTACCTTTTGTGGCCACTTTTTGACATCTGCACTACCATTTGCTTGGTACAAAAAGGGCTAAGGAGAGAGCTATCGTGGAAAGACATGAGAGGAAAGACAGGGAGGCTAAGAAAGGACCTGTAGAGCTGAGCCCTCCCTCAGGCTCAACGCTTATTCTTCCCACCCCGTGGCGATGGCTTTCTCCCTCCAGTCATTTGATGGGGGTCTTGAGTGCCAGGAAACCTGCCACAAATAATGGACTAGATGAAGGATTTTTGAATCAGCAGCTATGGATTCAGCTATTCCCAAGAAAGTCAGTTGCAAGCTTCTGCTTTTCCGGACAATTACATTGACTCTTCTCCAAAGGACGAGAAGGAAGTCATCCAATATCTCGTGGCTATTCCCGGGTGGAATTACTAAAAAGCCACACCCACATGTTGGCCTAATGTTGTTCCTATAATGGTTCCGTGAATTTATTATGAAATCACAACGTCCAATAGCTAAAGCAAGAAATAGGGTTTGGACCCCTGGTTCCAACAGGCTAGTTGTCAAAAGTATCTTGTCCGGGGAAAGAGACACAGTGTAAGTGATTTTAAGTATTTAAAATGCTCGGTTTGACCTTTTTAGAGACCTAACAATGTCACTCTGCATTTTAAGACTGAAATGTCGCAAAAGGTTATCTGGCTCCAAGCTATTGTGGGTGGTTATTATAATAGCTTGGAATCAGATGCAATATGCTGTGTGCCTGAAAAAACCCAATCCAATGATTACAGGCTTTAGAAGTCATTTCTGCTTTAGTTGTAATTCTGCACTGTAAGTACAGTCAGTTAAAAATTGGTGAGCAATTCAGTCCCAGTAAGTTTTATTCCTCAGTAATGGAGGTATTGTGTTTTGGTACTTAATGTTTAATTTAAGACACTACTTGAACACTAGTTTGCACATAGCTGTTGTAAAAAAGTAAAAGAAGCATGAAGGTTATGAGCACATGTATTTTTCTCTTCTGGAGCAAGGTGACTATTAATGAACTTTGTGGAAAGATTGTCAAAATAGGAATAATAGTGACCATGTCCTGGAGACATGGCTTTCTATTTAAAAAAAAAAAAAACAAACCTAAGTGTAAAAGCTAGTAGGGTATTTATTTTTTAATAAACACTCAAAAGTAACTATGGAAAGCAATGTCAGGAAGTAATTTTATTTTAAATATAAGGGGAAAAAGACTGCCTTGATTCAACTTCAGGATAATCCGTTTCACCTAATGGTATGATTAAGGGTTGATTTGACATAGGAAGATTGTTTAATTGTTAGCAATATTACTGTGATTAATTCAACTTGGGTAGCATCTTTGAAAAGGGAACTATTGTAGTAGCTTTTTAGAGGAAAAATAAAACTGCTTTCAAATATTCACATGGAAACTGGTGTTCAACAGAATTTTTGTATGTTACATATTTTGTTAAAGGACTTTCACATCCTTCATTTTGAAGGAGTGGATCATGAATGTATATTAATGTTTACTTTGTCACAAGTTCGAACTTAAAAACCTACAACAGTATTTAAGTGAAGACAGCCAATGTATCAGAAATAAGTTCAAATTGGAAAATGGTTATCACAAATATTTTAAGCCATTAAATGTTTGTAAATATGGATCCAACATATAAGCCTTATGTAAGGTTAGCTACTTGATGTTTCCGCTGCCAGTCACGTGTTAGCATATGGAACTCACGGCTAAATTAAGCCAAGATCTAATGTTTTTTAGTAATGTTTTCACCTGGTCAGACTCATTCTGTACACACAGTGTAACTGTATGTGGAGGTAATAACACTATTCCAGAAAACTAATAAACTAGCTCTATCACAGATAATCACAATGTCTGGTACTTGGGGTAATTTGGTGCTTGATGAAATTTCATATTATACAGTGTGGCAGAAGTACAGAGGTGAATGTAGACTCACTCCAGATGAGTTTCACAGTGGAAACCAGTTGAAGGCAACAGGGAGGGTGAGAGTGTGTTCTAAAAGCAGAGCCATTAATGGGAATCCAAGGGGCAGGGCTGTGACTGGCTCCGGGGCTAATTAAAAGGTGACGAGTAATACAGTCCCTGTCCTTGGGAAGCTAAAATAGCAAGGGGAGGCTACAACACAAGTAGCTAAAGGTGCAATAAGCTGGACTCAGGATAGCAAGATTGTCAACGTCTTGAGGGCGGGGGTCGTGTATCAGGGTATCAGGGGCATTTGAGTAAAGAGAGTGGTCATCTGTCTCCCCCTTCTAGACTGTGAGCCCACTCTTGGGTAGGGACTGTCTCTATATGTTGCCAACTTGTACTTCCCAAGCGCTTAGTACAGTGCTCTGCACACAGTAAGCGCTCAATAGATTGATTGATTGTTGGCTATGAAGGGGGGAAGGAGTTCCACGCCAGAGGCTGGACACGGGTAAGAAAGAGCTCTGCACCGCAGATAATAAAAAAGAAGGGAATCTGCATGATGTGGTTGAAACCACCAGCCTTTTCATTAATCGCCAGTGGTGCCTTTTTTAAAAAATAGGACACTATTGAAAATAGAGACATAGAGAGAAGGAGACAGAGTCTGTATTTTGAAAGCGCCTTCTATACCAAGTTCTGCCAGTCCGTGAGTTTTCAACTCAGGCTTTGGCTAGAACATGCTTAGGGAACACCGACAACGCAGAGCTTGTTTAGACTCAGCCTGCTGCATTGGAGGAAATGCAAGTGACTCTTTGCGTGAATTGCATCACTTGCATTATAAGAGAACCAGGTGGATAATCATCATCATCATCAATCGTATTTATTGAGCGCTTACTATGTGCAGAGCACCGTACTAAGCGCTTGGGAAGTACAAATTGGCAACATATAGAGACAGTTCCTACCCAACAGTGGGCTCACAATCAATCAATCAATCGTATTTATTGAGCGCTTACTATGTGCAGAGCACCGTACTAAGCGCTTGGGAAGTACAAATTGGCAACATATAGAGACGGTCCCTACCCAACATTGGGCTCACAATAAGACCAGATGACGGGAGTAGTGCCCTTTAGGGTAAATTGGATTCTCCCAAGCACTCAGTACAATCCCTACTCTGCCAATTGTCAGCTGTGTGACTTTGGGCAAGTCACTTAACTTCTCTGGGCCTCAGTTCCCTCATCTGTAAAATGGGGATTAAGACTCTCAGCCCCCGCGGTGGGACAACCTGATCTCCCTGTAGCGCTTAGAACAGTGCTTAATAAATGCCATCATTATTATTACGATCCTTTGCACATAGTAAGTGCTCAAGAAGTATCAGTGTCGGTCCGATTTAATTTAAAGTACTTGCCTGCCTGGTGGTTTTTAAAGGTTCTTTTCGGCCTCCTGATTCCGCCAAGTCAAGGAGAACTGCAGTTGCTTGAGCTCCATGAAGCAGCACATATTTGCTGAATTCAAGATGTTTGGCCCCAGGGGTTTGAGATTACTGTAACAGAGGCTGAAGTCGTTAAGGTAAGTGGATGATTCCCAAATCCCTTGCATTTTAACACCCCCAAATGCATTCTAAAATCCAACTAGATCATCACTGATCAGGTCCTTGTTCCTAATCAGCGCTCTGCACACTGTAAGCACTCAATAAATAAGATTGAATAAATAATCTCTAGCTCTGCCCTGCCCCCCCACCTTCCCCTCCCCATGACACTTTTGTATATTTGTACGTATTTATTACTTTATTCATTTTATTAATGATGTATTATTTTATCTTAAGATAAGATCTTACCTCCCTCCCTTCCCCACAGCACCTGTATATATGTATATATGTTTGTACATATTTTTTTACTCTTTATTTATTTAATTTATTTGTACATATCTATTCTATTTATTTTATTTTGTTAGTATGTTTGGTTTTGTTCTCTGTCTCCCCCTTTCAGACTGTGAGCCCACTGTTGGGTAGGGACTGTCTCTATATATTGCCAGTTTGTACTTCCCAAGCGCTTAGTACAGTGCTCTGCACATAGTAAGCGCTCAATAAATACGATTGATGATGATGATTTTATTAATGTATTAATGTTATTGTTAATAATGTAAAGTTATTTTATTAATGTATATAGCTACAATTCTCTTTATTCTGATGGTATTGACACCTGTCTACTTGTTTTGTTTTGTCTGTCTCCCCCTTCTAGTCTAGATGGTGCCAACTTGTACTTCCCAAGCGCTTAGTACAGTGCTGCGCACACAGTAAGCGCTCAATAAATACGATTGATGCCAACTTGTACTTCCCAAGCACTCAGTACAGTGCTCTGCACACAGTAAGCGCTCAATAAATACGATTGATGATGATGTGAGCCCGGGGTTGAATAGGGACGGTGCAGACTGTGAGCCCGCTGTTGGGTAGGGACCGTCTCTAAATGTTGCCAACTTGGACTTCCCCAGCGCTTAGCACAGTGCTCTGCACACAGTAAGCGCTCAATAAATACGATTGAATGGGAAATCCCTCTTTTCCCCCTGGCTCTAGTACAGTGGGAGCTCTTGGAAGCGGGCAGTTATTGAGTGCATGAAGCAGAGGCTTAATGGCATTTAAGAGCAGCATGGACTAGTGGAAAGAGCACAGGCTGGGGGGCAAACTTGTCTGTTATGTGACCTTGGGCAAGTCACCTAACTTCTCTGCGCCTCAGTTACCACAACTGTAAAACGGGGATTAAAACTGTGAGCCCCATATGGGACATGGACTCTGTCCAACCTTGTATCGGCTCCAGCACTTAGTACAGAGGCAGCGTGGCTCAGTGGAAAGAGCCCAGGCTTTGGAGTCCGAGGTCACGGGTTCCAATGCCGGCCCCGCCAACTGTCAGCTGTGTGACTTTGGGCAAGTCACGACTTCTCTGTGCCTCAGTCCCCTCATCTGTAAAATGGGGATTCATTCATTCATTCAGTCGTCTTTACTGAGCGCTTACTGTGTGCGGAGCACTGGACTAAGCGCTTGGGAAGTCCAAGTTGGCAACATCTAGAGACGGTCCCTACCCGACAGTGGGCTCACAGTCTAGAAGGGGGAGACAGACAACAAAGGAAAACATATTAACAGAATAAAATAAATAGAATAAATATGTACAAATAAAATAAATAAGACTAGAGTAGATTAAGATTGTGAGCCCCATGTGGGGCTCCCCCTTCCTCTCCCCCTCCACCCCCCCTGCCTTGCCTCCTTCCCCTCCCCACAGCACCTGTATATATATATATATGTATATGTATGTGTATATATATATGTGTATGTATATATGCTTGTACGTATTTATTACTCTATTTTATTTGTACATATTTATTCTATTTATTTTATTTTGTGAATGTTTTGTTCTCTGTCTCCCCCTTCTAGACTGTGAGCCCGCTGTTGGGTCGGGACCGTCTCTAGATGTTGCCAACTTGGGACTTCCCAAGCGCTTAGTCCAGTGCTCTGCACACAGTAAGCGCTCAGTAAATACGATTGAAGGAATGAGCGAAAGTGGGACAACCTGATCACCCGGTATCAACCCACAGTGCTTTGCACACAGTAAGCGCTTAACAAATACCATCGTTATCATTCGTACTACAGTGCCTGGTCAGAGTAAGCACTTCAAAACCATTAAAAAAAAATAAAATGGCAAGACATCTCTTTAAAACCACGACACGAGTTACGCACTTGCCGCGTGTTAAGCACTGTAGCAAGTTACGGACTTGCTACGATGTTAAGCGTTCTCATTCAACTGCCTTACTGTCGAAGGCCGCCCGGTTAGGCGTGGGACTAAGATCACCATGTATATATGTTTGTACATATTTTTTTACTCTATTTTATTTGTACATATCTATTCTATTTATTTTATTTTGTTAGTATGTTTGGTTTTGTTCTCTGTCTCCCCCTTTTAGACCGTGAGCCCACTGTTGGGTAGGGACTGTCTCTAGATGTTGCCAATTTGTACTTCCCAAGCGCTTAGTACAGTGCTCTGCACATAGTAAGCGCTCAATAAATACGATTGATGATGATGATGATAATTCTAGTCACTTTAGATAGGATACGATTGATAAATACGATTGATGATGATAGGATGGAGCCAGGCCTTAAAGTAGAGGACTTTAAGAGGCCTTAAAGTGGGTGGGAATAAGGAGAACAACAGTAGGACAGAGGGAAACCCAGGAGAAGGGACAGGGAGAAAAATACTCATCCTCCGGCTCTTCTTTTTGACTTTTATTCTCTGTTCCCCAGCACTAGTTCCAGGCTTTGCGCAGTTCGCACTCAGTAAACAGCAAACGGTGACGATAGCGTCGCTAGCTAGCCTTACTTAGTCTCCCGCATTCCGGATCCGTGAGTTTTACTGCAAATCTGGCCTTAAAAAAAAAAAAAATCCACTGGAAATAGTTTTACCTTTGAAATCCCTGTGTGGTGTTAAAACCATTCCTCCAGTGTTTCCAGAGATGTTGTAAAAAGAGACAAAAACCGACAGCTGAGATCTTGAGACGGATACGGACAAGAATACAAGCCAGTTTGATTGCGTGTGTTGTTTAATACTTGCATTGCTTCTATAGCGTAATTAAAGCAATCTTTAAAATTCACTTCTCGTTTACAAATATTTGTCAAGTTTTGTTTCAGAAACATTTTTCCTACTTTCTTGCCCACGCACCCAGGCACACTACAAAAATTTCATTCATAACGCAATAAGGGCAAACATCCATGTAAACATCTTTCATTAGAGTTTCCCACAGTTTTAAAAATCATAAACCCCGCAGATATCGAATAAGGCTCATTGTTTTAGTACAAATGCCATAAAAGACCAATCAACGTATTAAATACGGTGGGGTGAGCTTTTCGTTGCGCTGCATATAGCAAGCTTACCCCAACTTTCAATCCTTAAATGTATCCCACGATCTACCACACACCAGTTGAAAATTAAAATGAGGAGATAGATGACCTAAGCAGAAAAAGTTATCGAAGCAGGTTATTCGGACGTCCTGGAAATACTTGTCTTCTAGCATAAGTAGGCCGTACTATTTCCCAGTAGGTTTTCAGTTCGTGAATCAAAATGAATTACAGTAGCAAAAATTTCACTTAGATCAATCCGTGGTAAAGGATAAACTGGTATGTGTGTATATATGTGTATGCACACAGTGAAAAATTCAAACATTCTCATTTCATTTTCTCATCATCACATTCATTTAGCATACAACGTTAGAAAAATCTGGCTCCCTGAAAACATTATAAAGGTTTACTGTCTGTATCGTGAGCGGGAGAGCTGAGGTGCGTCCAAGGGAAGGAACTGATAATAAAATGACTTTCGCTAACTGTGCTCAACAATTGGATTTCCACCTCTGTCTCCCTGCCCACCTTCCCCCTTGGCCTTAATTACTCCCACGTAACAAATTAGGTGCAAGGGAAGGTACATTCGCTCCGGCCGCTCTGTGACCTAAACTATTCCACCAGTACACTAAATTGTCCCTTTCTGGACTGAGAGGTGGTAGGTACTGGAGAGAGAAACAGGATTTATTATCTCTTTGAGTATCAGAGACGTAACAAGACGGGGTTGCTGCTACTAGCAGTAGGTTCCTGATGGTTGAAAATCGCTCCTGCGTTATTTGTCATTATCGCACTCAGACGCTCCCCGCAAAAGGTTGCAACTCTTTTTTTTTTAAAATACTATCGGAACAATTGCGTTTCCTTTAAATATAGTCTTTCTTCCATTAAAATATTTCGTACAAACATCTATTTACATACAAACACGAGAGAGTTTGCGAAAAAGGGTAACGCACACTTGTAGTTTTATGGCTTGAATTGGTTTCATTGCTTTGAGTAAGTATACAAAATAAAATGCGGAAGGTTTGCAAAATGAAACGTATTGAAATAACTGCATCTGTGCGAAGGAAGCTCTAAATTACCGAAGAGAAAGAATGAACAGTGATTCATGCTAGTGAGGTGCCTCAAATTACATTAATTTTTACAGGCTTACAAACCTTTGCTCTGTGGCCAATAGGCAAACATCAGTCTCCCAAGGCAGCTTTTAAAAAACATTCATTAAAGAGTTGATTCTAAGTCAGTATCTGTAAATTGGAATCCTCTTTCCAGTCACTTTCCCCCAAATCAAGGCTATACTTTTTGAACCAAAAACTTTGAAAGCAATTTCCTTGCAAGAGGTTTTAAACTCTCGTGTAAACAAATGCAGTTAAAGTGCTACATGTCAACGCTCCAGGTAACATCTTTGCTTTAAAAGATCTAGTTAAAAGGACAGCAAATATTAACAGTAAATTGGTTGTCACTAGAGCATTAATCTGCTGAGCATTACAAAAGAAAATATGATCGTGCTTTGCACGCTTCTGGATCACCAGAGCATCTGTGGCTTTCGATACCGTACTTGATTGTTTTAATTCGTAATCGGTAGAGTTTGATTTTCTTCTTCACTTCTCAAGTAGGCGGGAGATGAGGCAGGTTAGTTCCGAAGTAGGTATTTTCTTACAAAACAAATCTTTCCACATAATCCTATTTTTCCCCATTATCCCTGCGAGTGAAAAATCAGTCAGTTCTCAATTCCAATATTAGCCCACCTCAAATTTTCGTTCGGGGGTGTGTGTGTTCTTACGGATGAGTTTCTCCCGCTAATTCGATCGTGCTAAGATGGTTAAAATGTCGATTCTATCAGGTAAGTGTCCAGTAGGGATGTACGTCCTTGAGGCGGAGGCTCAATAAGCGTTTTTTGATCACCTCCACTTTGTACCTGCGAAACGCTTTGCTATTTCCAAGGGAAACAGTAAAGCCTTACTTCACATTCCCAACCCACTCCTTCCCTACTATATCGAGTAACCTAGATGCCATTACATTCCAGGGCTTCCCCCACCTCCGACTTTTCTTTTTGTTGCCGAGAACAAACTCTGCCTTGGTTTACCTCTCTCTACCATACTTGGAGATCGGCCAGTTTCAGTGGAAGTCCCACCTGCAGAGATGAGGTAGCTGAAGAGAGGACGGGGAGGCCACTGGAGATTTCCTTCTGTCCCCTGCACCAATTCACAGTCTCTCTGGATTCCACAGACAATCTGTGCAAGTTCTAGTACAACGGTAGCAGGGACTGTGTCTGTTATATTGTTTTATTATACTCTCCCAAGCGCTAAGGACAGTGCTCTGCACACAGTAAGCGCTCAACAAATACAATTGACTGAGCGCCACGGATGCTCGGCTTCCAAATCGAGTCCCCGCTAAGGGATTGGCCAAAAGGCTTCAAGGCTGATTCAGTGAACAGGACTTTTAGCACCAAGGAAGACTAGTTCCCCAAACCCCCAGGCCACTCATTACTTAAAATCCAAGACCTGCCACCTTCGTGGTTAGGGCTCTTGGAAAGTTGTTTTTAACTCCGTCTTTCCAGGAAGTCCCAGCCCCAAATCTGAATCCGGCAGAAAAGACAGACTCCAGATCCGACAGGACACCTGTTTCCTGACAAAGCTGGGAAAAAAAAAAGGCAATCGAGTTTTCTCTTTTATCCTGTCCACACGAAAAATAAATGTGGAGAGAGAGGAGCTGGTCGGACAAGAGGCTAAGCTGTGGTCAGTCAATCCACTCCCACCGAAAAGCCCACTCACTCGTCAACAAAATGAACAAATGCCATTTGGAAGCAGCAAAGCTAATCTTCAAAGGTCTCAATTCTCTAAACTCCCGCCGACTCTTCCCTAGGCAAATCTTTGCCCACATCACATAGCCTTTGGAAAACAGAAACATATCCTTTCCGGGGGGAAGGGTGCGCAGAGAAGGGGGACGCTCTGTGGAAGCCTACTTAGGAACAAAATGAAGCCCAAATGATCACAGTTCACAAAATCCTGGACTTAAGTGCTCAGGTAACTGGCATAGTGACAGTTACCTGCTCAACACCAATTTCCCAAAAAGGTAAACTGACTTGGTAATCCAATCATTTTTATGAAAGACCTCAGTGGAAAGCAGCGTAGGCCTAGCGAGAAGGGCACAGGATGGGGAGTCAGGAATCTTGGGTTCTAATTGCATCTCAGCCACCTGTCTTCTCTGTGACCTCGGGACGGTCACTTAACTTGGTTCATTTGCAAAATTAGGCCGTGAACCCGATGTGGGACAGGGACTGTTTCTTGATCTGATTTCATTACATCTACCCCAGCTCTTAGTACAGTGCTTGGCACATAGTACACACAGTACCACAATAATAACAACATTATCACTACTGTGGGTAGCCTAAGGCCCTTGAATCCTAAAAGGAACAAGGCCTCAAAATTCCATGTAACTCCTTGGTATATGGAATGTTGTCTTTCCACAAAGCAGCAGTTATTTCTTACTCTCTTGTTCAGCCTTGAATCGGAGACAGCTGAAACACAGTTTTTTTTTCCCCCCCGGTTGTTTTAGCGCTGCCAAGGTCACCCCTGAAAACTCTCCCCCTCGTTTGAGCATGAGCTGCGTCCCTAATCAATCAATCGATCGTATTTATTGAGCGCTTACTATGTGCAGAGCACTGTACTAAGCGCTTGGGAAGTTGGTCTGGGTTGTCTGCTATCTTTGCACAGCCTGGATATACGAAACTGGCCCCAGGAGGCTATCAGAAGCAGAACCCACCTCCGTTCAGGCCTTGACTGAGAACTGTCCAGATCCTACAACTGTGAACTTGTGCTTCGAACCAAGCGCCTTCCTTCAATCCCTCCTCACAGTATCAGATGTGGGCCCAGAGAACATAAAAAAGAAACATTTGCGCCTCTTTCTGGCTTATTCCTTCTCCCCATTTGTAATTCCTCACTGAAAAACAACCTACACAAATCAGACGGCTTTATTGGTCTAACCCCAAGACCCAGATCCACTCTAGCTCTCACCTCTGATTTGCTGGTTAAAAGCCGAACAGGATTTTGCCTTTTAAAAATGATAGATCATTTGGGCTCAAGGGAATCTAAAGCATTCACATTTGTACCTAAAGCATTTGCAGCTGCACCAGAGCTGTTAAACATTTCAGGGCAATCATCGAGTATTGTTATAGACAACTAGAAAAAATAAAGCGGTATTTCTTCCTCCTGGGTCTTCTATAATCTATGGCTTGCAAAATATACGGGTGTGCTTTTTTTTTTTTAAATGTACAATTTCTACAGTGCATTGAAGCAGGTAAATATCTTGCAACTCCAATGATGAGAAGTTTCAACATTAAACATTCCTTTACTACTAGTTGCCAGGGGTTTCTGTCTTAGTAGTTTAACAGACCCATGTTTTGCAACTGGAACCTAGGTTGACTATTAATGCACTCTATTGAAGTACTACATGTGGTCAAAGGACTAGATTCTACGGGAATGTTCATTCAAGGAGGAAAAAAAAACCCACCAGCACTGTTGAAGATGCCACAATTCCCCCACCAAATTTTTGCCCACTGGTAAGAATTGCCGCCTTCTCTTCCTGAATGTGTAGATTACACTTCCATCACTTTTGTCACCTATGAATCCAATCCATTTCTCCTCATCTCTTAAAGTTATCTTCATTCGCATGCGAGAATAATCACTGAATGAAATTCCTTGGCCTCAGGGGCCGGTAACGTACTACTATTTGGACATAATAGTAATAACGATAATGAGGCAGTGGAATAGAAAGAGAGCCACAGAGATCTACACACAATCCACAAAGCCTGTGAGTGCAAAGGAGGATTTCGAGGGCGGGGTATATAGTTCAGGCCGGGTCGGGGGGAAAGACGCAAAAACGGGATCCTTTCTACTAAGAAATAATTAAGCTGCTCTACCGCAAGATACAGATCGAAGGTTAAAAGGCAAAGTCTGCTACGTTTAGAGAATATCCGAGTAGAGTAGTAACTCCGTACCCTCAAGAAGGGTGATCTGCAAGAATGCAACTGCACGGTCTGCAGTGGCCAGAGATCTAGCGGCGTGGAAAAGACGACAAAATGACCGATAAACCCCATTTCCCTTTTTCAGCCTAATCATTTGGCGTCTCCGAATGTGGTGCGGATTTAGACGGCGAACTGCCAGAGACCGTCGCGCTGCCGTGTGCGGGGCAGTCAGTGATCCCTCCCAGTAAGACTCGGTTGCAGTGCTAGCTAATTTTAAATCTGGTATGAGCGATACAGTCAGACCTAGTTAGTATGCAAGGAACTCACCGCTACCACAGAGGGAGAGGTTAGGGTGGGCCAGCAGGAGCGGGCCCCTGGCTGTCCAGTTTTCAGTACAAACGAAATGCATAGATCCAAGTTTCTCCTCCCGACCACTCTCCCCGGAGGGTCCCCCCCTGCGCGTCTCACTTCTGCTGCGTAGCCTGGAAGGACTTCAGTTCCACCTGGTACCACTCCGGGGCTTCTGGTCCCCCCTTGCCGGGGGGGCTGTGGTCGTAGCCGTAGGCCACGGTGAGTTCCTCGTCCCTCTCCACGGCGCGGACGGTGCGGATGCACTTGATGGGCCCGAAGCGGGGGTGGACGAACCTAAACGGCAAGACAGGCTCTCCGTCATCGCTCAGGGGATTTTGCTCCCGGCCTCCGGAGTGCTGCTATTCAACCAAAGAGCTGAGCAGAAGTGAGCATTTATGGGCACGCCGCCCGGTCTAGTGGGAACAGCATCTACTCCTGGCTGTGCCATCTTGGGCACATCAATCAATCAATCAATCGTATTTACTGAGCGCTTACTGTGTGCGGAGCACTGTACTGAGCGCTTGGGAAGTACAAGTTGGCAACATATACAAGTACAAGTTGGCACATCACTTCTCTGTGTCTCGTTTCCTCATCTGTAAATATGTATATATGTTTGTACATATTTATTACTCTATTTATTTTACTTGTACATATCTATTCTATTTATTTTATTTTGTTAGTATGTTTGGTTTTGTTCCCCGTCTCCCCCTTTTAGACTGTGAGCCCACTGTTGGGTAGGGACTGTCTCTATATGTTGCCAACTTGTACTCCCCAAGCGCTCAGTCCAGTGCTCTGCACACAGTAAGCGCTCAATAAATACGATTAATTGATTAAAATGGGGATTCAACACCTGTTCTCCCTCCTCCTTAGGCTGTGAGCCCCAAGGGGGGACAGGGATGATCTTAATATGTCGTGCTTAATAAGTGCTTAGCAAATACTGCGATTATTTTCATCATCAGTGTTAGGACTTCTAGACTGTGAGCCCACTGTTGGGTAGGGACTGTCTCTATATGTTGCCAACTTGTACTCCCCAAGCGCTCAGTACAGTGCTCTGCACACAGTAAGCGCTCAATAAATACGATTGATTGATTGATTAAAATGGGGATTCAACACCTGTTCTCCCTCCTCCTTAGGCTGTGAGCCCCAAGGGGGGGGACAGGGATGATCTTAATATGTCGTGCTTAATAAGTGCTTAGCAAATACTGCGATTATTTTCATCACCCGTGTTAGGACTTCTAGACTGTGAGCCCACTGTTGGGTAGGGACTGTCTCTATATGTTGCCAACTTGTACTCCCCAAGCGCTCAGTACAGTGCTCTGCACACAGTAAGCGCTCAATAAATATGATTGATTGATTGATTAAAATGGGGATTCAACACTTATTCTCCCTCCTCCTTAGGCTGTGAGCCCCAAGGGGGGGACAGGGATGATCTTAATATGTCGTGCTTAATAAGTGCTTAGCAAATACTGCAATTATTTTCATCATCAGTGTTAGGACTTCTAGACTGTGAGCCCACTGTTGGGTAGGGACTGTCTCTATATGTTGCCAATTTGTACTCCCCAAGCGCTCAGTACAGTGCTCTGCACACAGTAAGCGCTCAATAAATATGATTGATTGATTGATTAAAATGGAGATTCAACACTTATTCTCCCTCCTCCTTAGGCTGTGAGCCCCAAGGGCGGGACAGGGATGATCTTAATATGTCGTGCTTAATAAGTGCTTAGCAAATACTGCAATTATTTTCATCATCAATGTTAGGACTTCTAGACTGTGAGCCCACTGTTGGGTAGGGACTGTCTCTATATGTTGCCAACTTGTACTCCCCAAGCGCTTAGTACAGTGCTCTGCACACGGTAAGTGCTCAATAAATACGACTGATTGATTGATTGATTAAAATGGGGATTCAACTCCTGTTCTCCCTCCTCCTTAGGCTGTGAGCCCCAAGGGGAGACAGGGATGATCTTAGTATGTCGTGCTTAATAAATGCTTAGCAAATACTGCGATTATTTTCAACACCAATGTTAGGACTTCTAGACTGTGAGCCCACTGTTGGGTAGGGACTGTCTCTATATGTTGTCAACTTGTACTTCCCAAGCGCTTAGTACAGTGCTCTGCACACAGTAAGCGCTCAATAAATACGACTGATTGATTGATTGACTTGTCAGCATTGCTCCTTCAGTTCAGGTCTTGTTTCTATAGCCATGAACAAGGGAATTGTGAATAATATAAAGCTATCTCTAGGGAGGCCCTAGTTTCAAGCTGCCAGTTTCCCTAGGAAGGTTAACCCTTAGGCTCTTTTAAGGGGTTGAATCCCCATCTTCTACTCGGATTCTCACAGAGAAGCAGCACAGCCTAGTAGAAACAGCGTGACCGTGGCAGTCATAGGGCCTGGGTTCTAATTCCGGTTCAGTCGATCGCTTTCTCTGTGTCCTTGAACAGGTCACTTAACTTCTCTGTGCCCCAGTTTCCTCAACTGTAAAATGGGGATTCAACACCTGTTCTCCCTCCAGCTTCAACCGTGATGTGGGACAGGGACTGTGTCAAACCTAATTAACTTGTACCTACCCCAGGGCTTGGGACAGCGTTTGACACATGGTAAGCGCTTAAAAAATACTATGAAACACAGATTAAAGGCCCTTTAGCTGTACCTTAGGTGGAAAAGATAAACAGAGTTCCTGCTAAGAGGAAACTTTTAGACTGTGAGCCCACTGTTGGGTAGGGACTGTCTCTATGTGTTGCCAATTTGTACTTCCCAAGCGCTTAGTACAGTGCTCTGCACATAGTAAGCGCTCAATAAATACAATTGATTGATTGATTGATTGAAACTAAAAAAACCACAACAAAACCCCCCCAAACTTTGCTAATACATCTTTTCCTCTGTTATCCTGGGGCTACTCTATAAAGATAATAGCCTGCTACTACCCCCACAGCACCAATCACAAGAGCAGTGCTAGAGCAAGAACATTTTAACTACAAAATATTCTCAAATGTGAGGAGGTTCACTTGCCCCCCGTTTCCTGCCGGGAAGATGCAAGACTTCCCCAATGTTCCCGGTGAAGCAAGGAAGGTGTCCAAGATGAAGGAAGGAGGAGGACTTATCTAGAAAGGGATCATTTCTAGGAGCAAGGTGGGCTCGGCCCTCTGACCATCAATGGAGATACAAGGGGAGGGGAAGGCTTTCTGGACAGCCCTTTAAGAACTCCTCCCCTCCCACCTCGCTTGGCTCTGATTATAATAATAATAATAATAATGATGGCATTTATTAAGCACTTACTATGTGCAAAGCACTGTTCTAAGCGCTGGCACTGTTCTAAGCATTATGAAACAGTATTTCTCCCGGGGTAAAAGACCTTTTCCACCCCGAGCAGGCATTTGAAAAATCGTTACCTGATGCCAAGCTTTCTCTACAGAGGAGCTCATTTCAATGAAAATGGACGCATTTCACTTATTTAAGGGTGGAGCATCTGTGAGCCCACTTTTTAGACTGTGAGCCCACTGTTGGGTAGGGACTGTCTCTGTATGTTGCCAACTTGTACTTCCCAAGCGCTTAGTACAGTGCTCTGCACACAGTAAGCGCTCAATAAATATGATTGATTGCTACGTGAATTATCAGGTCTGTTTGGTTCCCCTTTAGCCTTGCCGTTTCCTTGCTCACTGGCAACACCACAGAAGTGTACTGAGAGGAAGGGAAGGGAGAAAAAGAGCAGGAAAAAGAGAGGAAGGGAAAAAGAGAGAGGACGGGAGGAAGAAGAGGGAAAAAAAACGGATTCATTAAATTCATATTTCTCACTATGACCATCATCATCATCAATCGTATTTATTGAGCGCTTACTATGTGCAGAGCACTGTACTAAGTGCTTGGGAAGTACAAATTGGCAACATATAGAGACAGTCCCTACCCAACAGTGGGCTCACAGTCTAAAAGGGGGAGACAGAGAACAAAACCAAACATACTAACAAAATAAAATAAATAGAATAGATATGTACAAATAAATTAGAGTAAAAAAGATATGTACAAACATATATACATATATACAGGTGCTGTGGGGAAAGGAGGGAGGTAAGATGGGGGGATGGAGAGGGGGACGAGGGGGAGAGGAAGGAAGGGGCTCAGTCTGGGAAGGCCTCCTGGAGGAGGTGAGCTCTCAAGTATTGGGGATCTTTTTCTGGATTACCGGGTGCTATGGAGTTTTTTTGTCTGTTAAAGTCAACGGGCTTTTTCCCTACAGAGAGACTGCTTTCCAAGCGGCTGTAGTTTCTGAAATAGCAATGCTCCCAACTTACAACTATCCAGAAGTATGGAGCTTAAAGAAGCGGGTTAAATGGACATTTTTGAACACCACCCTGAAGTGGTGAAGTGACCCATCCGGTTGACGGTCTGTGGATCTGGAGTGTACGAGCCCAGGTGTTTTTGCCCCCTTATCCTGGATAATTGGAAGATTCCCATTAGGGCAGGGCACCAGAAAAGAGGTTCCTACTCGGGGCTACTCCTCTCCCGCCAGACTAACGGAGATTCCCTTCTTCCATTTCCTACCAGCCACCCAGAGACACGCCAGCTCTCTTCCTTCTGCAGGAAGGTGTGACGGTGGGCTTAATTTCCATTCTGGGCCGTCAGTTGTGAATGGCCGTCCTTAATTGATGCTGGCTTCAGTTTAATTTCACTTCACTCATTACCGGTGCGCTGTCTTTCCTCCCGTAGAAATTGATGCTTTGTTGATCCTTTAGGAGACAGTGAAGCCTAGTCGAAAGAGTACAGGACTGGGAACCAGGACACCTGGGCTCCGCCTGCCATCAGCCTGCTCTACGATTTGGGGCAAGTCGCTTAATAACCTCCGTGCTTCTCTTTCCTCATTTGTAAAATGGGGAAAAAACACCTGTTTTCCCTCCGTCTGTGAGCCTCACGTGGGATTATTATTATTATGGTATTTTTTAAGTGCTACTATCTGTGAAGCACCGGGGTGGAAGGAAGTTAATCAAGTTGGACGCAGTCCCTGCCCAACCTGGGGCCTGCAGTCGACAGCAGAGGAAGTTACAAAGCAGTGGGGCTCAGTGGAAAAAGCACAGGCTTGGGAGTCTGAGGTCATGGGTTCTAATCCTGGCTCGGCTGTGTGACTTTGGGCAGGTCGCTTCACTTCTCCGGGCCTCAGTTACCTCATCTGTCCAAGAGGGATTAAGACTGTGAACCCCACGTGGGACAACCTGATTACCTTGTGGCTACCCCAGTGCTTCGAACAGTGCTTGGCACATAGTAAGCGCTTAACAAATACCATCATTATTATTATATTGAATTCCTGTATTACAGGTAAGGAAACTGGAGCACAGAGCAGTTAAGTGACTTGCCCAAAGTCACCCAGCAGGCAATGTCAGGGCCAGGCCTGGGCAGATAGGGACTGTGATAAAATAATAAATAATAATAATGATGGCATTTGTTAAGCGCTTACTATGTGCAGAGCACTGTTCTAAGCGCTGGGGGTGGATACAAGGTGATCAAGTTGTCCCACATGGGGCTCACAGTCTTAATCCCCATTTTACAGATGAGGTAACTGAGGCTCAGAGAAGTTAAGTGACTTGGCCAAGGTCACACAGCGGACATGTGGCGGAGCCGGGATTCGAACCCATGACCTCTGACTCCAAAGCCCGGGCTCTTCTCCACTGAGCCACGCTGCTCCTCTGTGATCTATCTTGTACCTACCCAGTTTTAGCACACAGAAAGCATTTAATAAATACCATCATAATTGTTATTTTAATCCACTGTCTGATCTCTATATGTTGCCAACTTGTACTTCCCAAGCGCTTAGTACAGTGCTCAGCACACAGTAAGTGCTCAAGAAATACGATTGACTGATTGATTGAGCCATGGCCGGTTCACGCCACAAAATCCTGTGTGCCCGGCCCAATTATCTTGTATCTACCTGGGCAATTAATGCGGTGCTCGACACATAGTAAGTACTCAATAAGCACCATTATTATTATTACATTCGTAAGATGGTCCCTCACACACTCTACAGATTCGGCCAACTTTTCAAAAGGCTGAATGAACTTGTATCCAGTTATTTACATTGCCTGTTTTCGATGTGATTAATGAGGAGGAGGCCTTCCCAGACTGATCCCCCTCCTTCCTCTCCCCCTCGTCCCCCTCTCCATCCCCCCGTCTTACCTCCTTCCCTTCCCCACAGCACCTGGATATATGTTTGTACATATTTATTACTCTTTATTTATTTATTTTACTTGTACATATCTATTCTATTTATTTTATTTTGTTAATATGTTTGGTTTTGTTCTCTGTCTCCCCCTTCTAGACTGTGAGCCCACTGTTGGGTAGGGACCGTCTCTATATGTTGCCAACTTGTACTTCCCAAGCGCTTAGTACAGTGCTCTGCACACAGTAAGCGCTCAATAAATACTCCGCCACTTGTCGGCTGTGTGACTTTGGGCAAATCACTTCACTTCTCTGGGCCTCAGTTCCCTCATTTGTAAAATGGGGATGAAGACTGTGAGCCCCATGTGGGACAACCTGATTACCTTGTATCTACCCCAGTGCTTAGAACGGTGCTTTGCACATAGTAAGTGCTTAACAAATACCAACATTATTATTATTATTATAATAAATACAATTGATTGATTGATTGATTGAGATAAAACCCCAGAGAAGAGTTACAGTTGACCAGAAAGAAGCATTTACTCCACAAGTCAGTGTGTAAATGCACAGCTTAAGGCCAGGTTTTCTTTCCTGCTCCATTTTAAGGTCTTTTGCTCTCTTGCATGTGTGCTCTCTCTTTCTCTCTCTCAGTCTCACATTGCTGACAACGCAGCTCTATGGAAAATCAGGAACATTTCTAGAGGGAGAAAACAAGTGCCTTTGTTTCCCTCCACTCTCCATAAAGACCCAGGAAAGGAAGACAGAGAGCACCCTCTGGGTATCCGCCAGATTCCTTAGGACGCTAGTCTTCACACTCATGTCTGCAGGAGGGAGAATTGGGCTCTTTAGGCTCTGATTTTAAAATATCATCTGCCCTAACTGACAGACTGTCACCAGAAAGGTAATAAGTGGGAAGCAGTGTGGCCTACTGGAAAGATCATAGGCCTGGATGTCCGAAGATCTGGGTTCTAATCCCAGCTCCGCCACTTGTCAGTCGTACGACCTCGGGCAAGGCACTTCACTTCTCCGTGCCTCAGTTTCCTCATCTGTAAAATGAGGATTAAGACCGTGAGCCCCATGTGGGACAGGGACTGTGTCCAACCTTATACTAACCCAGCGCTCAGTACAGTGCCTGGCACATAGTAAGGGCTTATGATGATGACATTTATTAAATGCTTACTATGTGCGAAGCACATACCATTTAAATAAATAAATAAATGCAATCATCTGGCCCCAGATGGATGATTCCCAAACCCCATGGGGCCCAAGTTCTTTGATTCCTGCAGGATCACACGGGTACCGACCCCTCACCGGCTCAGCCTTGTACTTACGGGTCGTAGATGCAGTTAGGAGTGAACGAGTGATTGGCCTTGTGTCCCAGGGAGGCACAGTACTTGGATGCGTGGTTGTACGGCTCCGGCACATCTATCACGGTTTCATCATCCAGGGAGAGTGTGTTTCCATTAAGGGCCCAGTCTCTGCCATCCACCTGCCATAAAACAACAGCAGCGACATGGGATTTTTCCAAGCGGGCCAGAGTGGACTCATCCCGACCTGATTGCCTTCTCGGTACTCCTGGCAGTTAACACTCAATTTGCAGCAGGGAAATGGTATAGGTGGGGATGGGGAGAAATAAGAAGTACTCAATAAGCACCACTATTATTATTACATCTATTATTATCAGATGTAGGGGCCAGCCTACAGCTTAGCTCCACAGACTCCTGGCCCAGTTCAGCACAAGGTAATTACCGAGTCACGGCCGCATTTGCTTTCAGATCCTCCATCTCACTTCCTCCAGGTGAGTCCGAGAGAAAAATCACCGAGGACTTTTGGGAATGCCCGACATTCATTTCAAGAAAGGAAGAAAGAAAAACAGGCGTGATAACTTACTTTCCTCTTTCTCTTTCTAGGATTACCAAGGCGAATTAGAAAATGGAAGGACTTCTCAGTGGGTACTCAGTAAATACTACCATTGCTACTATTACTGTTACAGGTTTAACTTGGTCCAAGCTAAAGGGTATCCTGATATACAACATCACACAAGATTGAGCCAGTGAATTCTCCAGAGGGTACGTGCTATTTTACCTCTGGCATCGCATCCTGGGTGAATGTCAACCATGTCTATCACATTAAAGCACAAAAACCAAAACAAAGGCCCTGAGAGCCCTTGCAGATACATAGTGTGACTCCTGCCAGCAGAAGATCCATCAATCGTATTTATTGAGCGCTTACTGTGTGCACAGCAGTGTACTAAGCGCTTGGGAAGTACAAGTTGGCAACATATAGAGACAGTCCCTACCCAACAGTGGGCTCACAGTCTAAAAGATACCAGAAGTGAGAGCGATAGCAGCAAAAACACAGCTGTAGGAGGACGGAGAGAAAATAAGCCTAGGTGCCGGGGCAAAACCCCAAATCCCGGCCACCCCAGTTGGCATGGTTCAGTTCTTACTGGATATCCTGGCCACGGAAGAGGAGGGGAACCAGATGGGTCCTCTGGGAAGCCTGAGGAAGAGGGAGATCTGCTGGTTTTTAGTTTTTCTTCGAGGTGACAAGCTCCCTGGGGATGTCAAAAGCCACTTTGTGCCCCAAGGGCAGTGGAGAGGCACATGCCCTATGCAGAAGAGGGGACGGAAGAGGAGTGGAAGGAGGAGAGGGAAAGGGGTTCAGGGATTTTTTTCCCATCCTGCCCAGACTCTGGGGTGAAACTATCCAACCTTGCCTTCTGCGGGATGGGACGGATGATGCCTGGGTTCTGAGAGGCGCACGGGATGGGACGGGACGGGTTCACAGTTGAAGCTGGGCTCCAGGCAAGTCACCAAGGTCCTTCCGACTGCGCTCTCCTACAAGCTGGCGAGCTCGGGGCCTGGCTTCGCCAGGATGGAGAGCTAATAATGCCTGGAGGCACAGAGGTCACAAGAGGCTATCCCTGGTCAGGGCCCGGCTGAGCCGCAGGAGCAGGGGAGGACAGAAGGCAGGGGAGAAGCAGAAGCCAGCTGGCTCTGAAGAGCAGAAAAAGCAGCGACGTGACCAGAAATTGGGGCGGAGGGGCAAGGAGCGGGGCTCCGAAGAAGGGGAAAAGTTTAAGGTTTCCTCTGGGGCTCGGGGAAGCAGAAATAGGATCGATCCCACCCTCCCACTTCCTCAGTCCCTTCCCCAAGTCAGGGTTTTCACGGAGGGCATCTTGAAGTCGGCCTGGGGTCCTAGAGCTCTTCCGAGCCCCTTGCTCGGATGAAGAAATGACAAGGCAAGGATGAAGGCAAACTCCGGCCAGAATTACAGAACAGAGATCCCCTGGAGGATACTGGGTCAACGAGCTTTGTTTCGTGGCTTGGGTGACCCGCAACAGCCAGAAATCACCCAAAATAGCCTTGATTTAGTCAGACACAGAGCCGGTGCCCTCATGTGGCATAGGGACCGTCTCTATATGTTGCCAACTTGTACTTCCCAAGCGCTTAGTCCAGTGCTCTGCACACAGTAAGTGCTCAATAAATACGATTGATTGATTGATTGATGGAGCTCATTCACAACTGGGTCCCAGGCGAGACGCTACAAAGCGGTTCAGACCGTACCTCTTGGTGTGTGATTCGGACTCCGTTGTAAAAGGACATAACCGTGCTAGGTCCTGCTGCGACCTTGGAAAACAGACCTTCTCCGGCCGTGGAAATGAGAGACTCCGCAACGTACACCCTTAACGGAATAAAAAGAGGTGGAAATTTGATTTTCTCTAAAAGGCAAGCCTGCAAGCCAAATGATGTCACTACAGCTACGAGACTAAAATGTCAGCTCATGCTGCTCTAGGTGACTCAGAGGGAGGAATGGTACTTTTTGGGTTCTGGGGATTGGAGGAAGAAGTTGTGTTTTGGGAGTCACTTTCAAAAACTGTGCTCTCTAAACTAATGATGCCCATCTTCACAGTACATATCCACTCAGATTATCCACATATCTGCTCTGTGACCTTGAGCAAGTCACTTACCTTCTCTGGGCCTCAGTTACCTCATCTGTAAAATGGTGATTAATAATAATAATAATGATAGCATTTATTAAGCGCTTACTACATGCAAAGCACTGTTCTAAGCACTGGAAGACTGTGAGCTCCATTTGGGACAGGGACCGTGTATATATCCCAGGGTTTAGAACAGAGCTTGGCACAGATTATGCACTTAACAAGCATCATTATTGCTATTATTACTGTTATTATGAATTTGTTAAAGCCTCTGAAAATTGGTTTGTTTTTTTTAATGGTATTTGTTCAGCAGCGTGGCTCAGTGGAAAGAGCATGGGCTCTGGAGTCAGAAGTCATGTGTTCAAATCCCGGCTCCGCCAATTAGCTGTGTGACTTTGGGCAAGTCACTTAACTTCTCTGTGCCTCCGTTTTCTCATCTGTAAAATGGGGATTAAGACTGTGAGCCCCCCGTGGGACAACCTGATCACCTTGTAACCTCCCCAGTGCTTAGAACAGTGCTTTGCACATGGTAAGCATTTAATAAATGCCGTCATTATAATTATTATTAAGCCCTTACTATGTGTCAGGCACTGTACTAAGTTAAGCACTTAATAAATGTGTAAGCACTTAATAAATGCCATCATTATAATTATTATTAAACCCTTACCATGTGTCAGGCACTGTACTAAGTAAAGCACTTAATAAATGTGTAAGCACTTAATAAATGCCATCATTATAATTATTATTAAGCCCTTACTATGTGTCAGGCACTGTACTAAGTTAAGCACTGAATAAATGTGTAAGCACTTAATAAATGCCACTATAATTATTATTGAGCCCTTACTATGTGTCAGGCACTGTACTAAGTTAAGCACTTAATAAATGTGTAAGCACTTAATAAATCCCATCATTATTATTATTATTAAGCCCTTACCATGTGTCAGGCACTGTACTAAGTTAAGCACTTAATAAATGTGTAAGCACTTAATAAATGCCATCGTTATAATTATTATTAAGCCCTTACCATGTGTCAGGCACTGTACTAAGTTAAGCACTTAATAAATGTGTAAGCACTTAATAAATGCCGTCGTTATAATTATTATTAAGCCCTTACTATGTGTCAGGCACTGTACTAAATTAAGCACTTAATAAATGTGTAAGCACTTAATAAATGCCGTCGTTATAATTATTATTAAGCCCTTACTATGTGTCAGGCACTGTACTAAGGTAAGCACTTAATAAATGTGTAAGAACTTAATAAACGCCATCATTATAATTATTATTAAGCCCTTACTGTGTGTCAGGCACTGTACTAAGTTAAGCACTTAACAAATGTGTAAGCACTTAATAAATGCCATCGTTATAATTAATATTAAGCCTTTACTATGTGTCAGGCACTGTACTAAGTTAAGCACTTAATAAATGTGTAAGCACTTAATAAATGCCACCGTTATAATTATTATTGAGCCCTTACTATGTGTCAGGCACTGTACTAAGTTAAGCACTTAATAAATGTGTAAGCACTTAATAAATGCCATCGTTATAATTAATATTAAGCCCTTACCATGTATCAGGCACTGGGCACTGTACTAAGTTAAGTACTTAATAAATGTGTAAACACTTAATAAATGCCATCAGTATTATTATTATTAAGCCCTTACCATGTGTCAGGCACTGTACTAAGTAAAGCACTTAATAAATGTGTAAGCACTTAATAAATGCCGTCATTATAATTATTATTAAGCCCTTACTATGTGTCAGGCACTGTACTAAGTTAAGCACTTAATAAATGTGTAAGCACTTAATAAATGCCGTCGTTATAATTATTATTAAGCCCTTACTATGTGTCAGGCACTGTACTAAGTGCTGGGGTAGAATGAGCTAATAAGGTGGGACCCAGTCGATGTCCCACATGGGGCTCACAGTCGTAATCCCCATTTTACAGATTAGGGACAGTGAAGCGACTTGCCCGTGGTCACACGGCAGACAACGTGGCTCAGTGGAAAAAGCCCGGGCTTTGGAGTCAGAGGTCATGGGTTCAAATCCCGGCTCCGCCACTTGTCAACTGTGTGGCTTTGGGCAAGTCACTTCACTTCTCTGGGCCTCAGTCCCCTCACCTGTAAAATGGGGATGAAGACTGTGAGCCCCACGTGGGACAACCTGATCACCTTGTAAATTCCCCAGCGCTTAGAACAGCGCTCTGCACATAGTAAGCGCTTAATAAATGCCATTAAAGTGGAGCCGAGATTAGAACCCAGGTCTTTCTGACGACTCCCAGGCGCATAGTCTATCCACTAGGCTATGTTATTTCCCAGTGGGGTGGTGGAAGCAGGGGGACCCATCCATCACATGACCTGAGCAATTACTGTGTACGGAGCACTGTACTAAGCGCTTGGGAGAGGACACTAGAGTTGGGAGACACGATTCCTGCCCTCAGGGAGCTTGCAACGCATGCTCTAGCTCCTCGTTTAGTGCCTGATAGGTGTATATGATCCCGCCCTTTCCGCCTCTATCCTCATCCCGCAGCAGGGAAGAGCCACGCTCACTGTTGAACAGCGGTTCGTGTAGCAGCAAATGTCTCATTTCTCTGTGGCTCCATTCTGGCCGAGAACACGAACATTCAACCCCTGCCCGGATGATATTAGGCTAATTTAGGGTTTGGCCAAGAGGCCCGGCACCTTAACGAGGAATTCTGGGGTGATCTGAATGGTCAGACAGCTGGGCCGGTGGCTGCCTCACACAAGCCCAGCTCCCTCAAATCCTTCAGCTTCCCATCTCATACATCAAATGAATGAATCTTACTGTCATAACGGGAAAAATGAAACCTACCTTTCTGACTCGTAAGGATCAGGGAGAAGCGCGTTGGTGGAAATGCAGGATGATGTAGATTTGTCGAAGTGGTACACTGAACCTAAAAAAAAACAACGAAGGAGTAAAATTAACAGACAGTATTTAAACACAATCCTGAGCTCCTGGGGACTTTCAAGTGCTTGAAATACCGAAAACTGAACCAAACTCTACCGAAAATTTCTAATCCAAAAAGAATGGCTTTTGGATTCCCTGTTTAGTGCTGCACTTTCAGAGCCAACAGCGGCACTCTTTCGATTTGACTCTTGAATTTGTTTCCATCAAAACACAGAACAGACTCACGCACTGAACTTTGCTACGGTGCCCTTTCTCGGGTGGGGGTTGAAATCTCAATGGGGCCCCAATCCTCAGGGAAACCACAAATGAATAAAGGTTTTTTTGGAAATAAACATAGGTAAATGAATTCTTTCAGGACACAAGGGCACTTGTTGAGCATCCTGGAAGACAACTCCCAAATGAAACCCTGAATGAATCACACATTTCGGGACCGGGGTTATTTCTACTGGTTCCCTCTGCTGCCATGGACAGACACACAGAATTCCAAAACAGCTAGCCAAAAAAAGAATTATTAAAGAAGTCAGTATTTCCAAGCTGAATAGCTAAACAAATTTCTGGATCTGTCTCATGGCTCCTTTGACGAGTGGCCTCTGCCTCTCCGCGGGGGCCGAACATTTAGCTGAATATAAACCTCTTAAAACTAAACTGCAGGGCCGAGGGTGTCTTCTCCGGAATTAAGCAGTCCATTCGGGCAGCTTAAAATACTCACTGTATTTCATTCTTTGCACACAGATTTAGAAGCAAACAGGAAAAAGACAAAAACTGAAAATGTTCTAAAAAAAATGAGCTTAATAAACAAGTTCTCTCATCTCTGTGGAGTTGGCCCATCTTTACCCCAAGTGTAAGTGAAGGTCATTTAGAAAGCAAATTCAAATCTCATGGCTTTAGGAAGAAAATGAAAACAGTTTATAAATGAAATTCAATTGGTTCCCTATTTTTATTAATTTATAATCTGTTTTCATTTTCTATTACAGAAAAATAGAAAGGGAATCAGGCATTTGCCTTGAATTTTACATGATGGCATTTTGAAAAAAGCCAACAACGTTTACCTATATTCGGAATTATCTTGTCACCTGCAAATGCAGCTACAGAAAGAAAAAAGGACACCCAAACCTCCTTTGGGAAATAGGGATTCTTTTCCTTTACTCCTCAAAGAGTTGTAAATGCCCACTGGCCTGCTCTATTTATTTATTTATTTATTTATTTTACTTGTACATTTCTATCCTATTTATTTTATTTTGTTGGTATGTTTGGTTCTGTTCTCTGTCTCCCCCTTTTAGACTGTGAGCCCACTGTTGGGTAGGGACTGTCTCTATGTGTTGCCAATTTGTACTTCCCAAGCGCTTAGTACAGTGCTCTGCACATAGTAAGCGCTCAATAAATACGATTGATTGATTGATTGATTTCACAGCAGAATGAAAGTCAGCTAGAATGAGCCACCATGGCACACCGGTTCAAAAGTGGCAGATCTGTCCGCAATCCATCGATGGGGTATTTATTGAGTGCTTACCGTATGCAGAGCACTCTATTAAGCGGTTGGGAGGATATCACACCAGAGTTGGTAGACATGATCCCTGCTCACAAGGAATTTACAGCCTGGAGTTTACTGACTTGAAAATAAAATCAGAGCCAGGGGAAGGGGCAGAGAATAGAGAAATGTACTTAACTGCTGTGGGGTGAGTGGAGTGAGGTGAGTATCAAAAGTGCGGACCCGAATGCCCAGGTGATGTAGAAAGTAGGGCAAATAGGGTGGGAAAGTCACCGAAGCGGGGATGGGTTGGTACGAGAGAAAGGGTGGGGAACCAGCAAGGTAAGAGGAGGAAGCAGAGAAGGTGTTGAGGCCATGAGGTTTGGGGGCATTTATTCATTCAATTGTATGTGGTGAGCGCTTGCTGTCTGCAGAGCACTGTACTAAGCGCGTGAGAGCAATGCCAGCTTCAGACATTTGACCATCCTGAGGTAGAAAAACAAAAAAAAATCCACAAATCTACCCTCTCAACCAATCAACAGTATTTATTGAGCACTTTCCGCAAACCGAGCAGTGCACTAAGCACTTGGGAGGGTACAATACGGCTACCGAATGCACACGATGTTGATGTAACGGCATCACGCTTCCATATGCCCTGTCTGGAGCAGAGGTGGGGTAAGAGGTTGCCCCCACCTCCCTCAGCCACCCGCCGTAGAGTCAGTGCATTCCTCTCCCGTGCCTGTCAACTTGGGCCGAGGGAGGCTGGGCATTCACATTTTCAGCTGCTGCCTCCCCTGAACACGTGCCCTGATGTCTCTGTCTCACTTTCTCGCCATCTGAAGCCGGCCCTGGGGGTGGAAGAGGGAGGACGCTCAGGAAAGTTCCAATTTTGCCCCCCAAATTTTGCCAATTTTGCTAGGCAGAGGGGGCCAGATGGGGAGGAGTAGCAGAATGAGCAGCATCTGTGTCTGCTCACTCTGTCGCCCACAAGCACGATGCTTAGTACAGTGCTCTGCACACAGTAAGTGCTCAATAAATACAACTGATGATGATTGATGATGCCCCTGGGCACTCCTTCCTCCCCTCCAGCCCGCAACAGTTACTGCTGGTTTAGTCAGGTCCAGCCCAGAGGGGGGAAGAGGAAACAGAAAATCGGACTTTATTTTAATTTCCAACTGCCTTGGAGTGTCAGTATCAAAACAGCTGCACTAAGAAGATGACCTAAATCTATTTTGAGTACAGCGCAAACCCGCTGTCATTCAAGAAGCTGGAAAAGTCCTAATATCGCTAAACGCCCAAACCCCAACCACTTCGCAGGTGCAAAACAGGACAGGAAGCCCCTATTTCTCCTCACCTCTCTGAAGATGCTGGTTATGGGAGCTCTGCTGAGTTGGCCCTCACTGTGGGTTCGAGTCTGAGCTGGGGAGATGGGGGTCATTGGGGAGAAGAGGGGAGAAGGGAAAGGACAATTTCAGTTCAAGTCACCCTCTACCCTCCACTCTCCTCCAGCTGTTGCTTCCCTTCCACCCCAAAATGTCTTGTTCTTTGACTACCAGCAGTGTGGCCTGGTGGAAGGAGCACAGGCTTGAGAGCCAGGGGACCTGGGTTCTAATCCCAGCTCTGCCATTTAACCTGCTGTGTGACCTGGGGCAAGTCACAACTCCTCTGTGCCTCGTTTCCCTTATCTACAAAATGGTGATTCACTACCTGTCCCCTCTCTTAGACTGTGAACCCATTGTGGGACCTGATGATCTTATATCTACTTCGGTTCTTAGTACAGTGCTTGGCACACAGTAAATGCTAAACTAATACCATTAGTTTCATCATTCATTCATTCAATCGTATTTATTGAGCGCTTACTGTGTGCAGAGCACTGTACTAAGCGCTTGGGAAGTACAAGTCGGCAACATAGAGAGACGGTCCCTACCCAACAGTGGGCTCACAGTCTAGAAGGGGCAGACAGACAACAAAACAAGTTAATCATTACTAATAATCAATACTATCATTAGCTTGTCCAATAGACAAGGTCAAGACAGCCTCCTTTTTTCATTTATCAAAATGTCTTTTTTTTCCCCTTTTGCGAGTGGTGGGGGAGGGAAAGAAGATGGAAGTCTCTATTGGTCCTAAAGCTAGATGTCATTAAGACTCTCTGTAAAGTAACTAAGATACAGAGGGAGCACAGATGAGGAATCAGTTATCAGCCACGTTTCCCTCAGACCAAAGAATGTTTTTGCTTCCCCTGACCCCCGGGCCCAACTAGTTATTTCTAGGACCCAAAGCTCAGGGGATTAGTCTTGATTAAAACCACTTGGGTTCATGGAAACCAAAAAAAAAGATATTTTCAAATGACCTAAATCGATTTTTGGTTTTGAGGAGTCACTAGCAGAGACACGGCTTTTGCTTGCTCTTCTTGTATGGGAGTTGCTTCCAGTTCCTGGTCATTTAACCAGTCCCAGATTGCATGGATATTAATTAGCTGATTTCAACCCACTTTTTTAAAGACATCAGATGAGCAAGTGAACTCGACCATCAGGACACCGGACATTAAAGGAACGGGCCTTTTCCAACTATGAATCAATCAATGGCATCTGTTGTGTACTTACTGCGTGCAGAGCACTGTACTAAGCATTTGGGAGAATACAAAGAATTGGAAGACAGGATCTCTGCCCTCAAGGGGTTTACAGTCTAGTGGGGCTACTGGTATTCACTCAGCAATCCTGACCCGCACAACCTGCCCATCGTCTTTGTACTGTCCTACATTGGAACAGCAATCTCATCCCTACAGAATCCCTTCACCAATTTCTCTTAAGATGAAGCCGTTAAGACTACAGTCAGGTGAAGAAAGGGAGTCTCTAAGATGCATTAGACCAAACTGCCATGAGTTAGAGCAGCAAATTCTGGATGACTCAACTTACTTCCTGGGATCAGTTCAAAGTGGGGCCTCCCCTCCTCTGCGGACGTGAGGGTGGCCAGTTTGCCTTCAATCAACTCTCCATCTATGAACTTTCCATATACCGCGGTCCTCCCGTCAGGATAAACGTAGGCTATTTTCTCACCGGTCATCTCTCCGTCTTCATTCACTTCTCCTACAAGGCTGCCTCCGTCCTAAAGGGAGTCCAAAAAACAAGAAATGGGTTTAACAATACTGTCCTGAGCTGGGGGCTGGCAGTTCAAACCCTAGTTTAGGAGGATTGCTTCTGCAAATCCCCAAAGCACCTCAGTTTTTCTCTTTATCCTACTAGGGATGCAAGTCGATGACACGTCGTTCTGTTCTCTGGAGCATCCACCTTGGACCACAAAGTTTTGACACTGGATTATCTCTCGTGAAGGTTTGGATTCCTGGGGTAATCTACCAATAATAACAACTGTGGTTTGCCAAGCGCTGTACTAAGCACCTGGGTAGATACAAGTTTTTCAGGTTAGACATGGTCCTTGTCCCACATAGGGCTCACAGTCTTAATCCCCATTTTATAGATGAGGTACCTGAGGAACAGAGAAATTAAGTGACTTGTCCAAGGTCACACAGCAGACAACTGGTGGAGCTGGGATTTAAACCAAGATACTGAATTCCAGGACCAGGCTCTTTCCACAAGACCACACTGTCTTTTTGGCAGGTCATTTGGGGTCTAGGCCAGAAGTGAATTCCTCACCCGCCAAAGAACAAGGTTGTTTTACTTATATTTATAACATATTCAAGGGCTGAAGAAATAAACAGAGGATCTTCCAGCGTTTGACAAACCAATATTAAACCAATAATCTGACCACAGCATCTTCAACAGCTCTTACCCAAACTCCAGTAGCCTATAAATATCCTCTGGTTTGGTAAATAACACAAGCAAGACCTCTTTCTCAAGTAGCCCTGATTGCTGATGACAAAGAATCAGGAATAAAGAAACAGGAGGAATGTAGTTTCTTGCTGCTTAATGTTCAAACTCTAAGTTTCAAAATCTTATCTGGGGAAAGGTACGAACAGAAAATAGAACTCTCGCTTGGTAACCAAAATTATGAACAGCATTTTTCTTTGCAGTCTCAGAATATTTCTCAGAATTTTCCTCTTCTCCCCTCAGCTTAATACCAATTAAACCAAGCCCATCAGCCCAGCACAAATGTGGGTAATGACACTTGCCACAGCTTTATGTAGAGAAGAATGGGCAACAATTTGGGGTTTTTTGAGAAGGGTGTGTATGTGTGGGAGGGGAGTGGTGATGGTGGGGGGCCAGTGGTGCAGAACAACATTTTAGAAAAATGAGCCAGACAAGCAGAGTGAAGTGTGGACTGGAGGGGGAAGAGACTGGAGGCAGGGAAATCAGTGAGGAAGCTGACAACGTAGTCAAAATATGACAAGTGCATTATCAATGTGTTGGCCATTTAGCTGGAGAGGAAGGGATGAGTTTCAGAAATGCGGCAGAGGAAGAAACAAAACAATTTAGCAACAGACTGAACATGGGGGTTGAAAAAGAGGAAGTTACTATCTTCTTTGTGCATGGAGCTCCTATTTACGTTTCTAGCTAGGTCTAGTCAACTTCTGTGAGCCCTCTTCACAGTGGCAATAACTGTGGTTTTTGTTAAGCATCTATTATGTGTTCTAAGCACTAGGGCAGATTCAAGATCATCCAGTTGGACACAGTCCCCTGTCCCACATGGGGCTCCCAGAAGAACAGGTATTTAATCCCTATTTTACTGGGGCCCAGAGAAGTGAAGTGACTCGATCTAGGCCACACAGTAAAGTAGTGGAGCCAGAATTGGAACTCAGGTCCTCTGACTTGCAGGTTTGTGCTTGTTTCTGAGGTAATGGGCTGCTTAACAAGTGCAAAGAGCAATGGTGACATTCTGTTCTCTCCCTTTCCCTGTTTCCGTGGCTCCCTCACCTCCAAAGTTCTGCTTCACAGTCATTTAACCAGTTCTACTGAACAGAATCAGTGCTGAGTTTGAGTCCCTATATGAAGCACTGAATGAGGGGGTACATATGAAGACCCTTATATGTACTTAATTCAGTACTTAAACTGTACTTAAAAGCACTCCCTGTAGTGGCTACCTCTAGACTGTAAGTTCCTTGTGGGCAAGTGCCTCTCAACTCTGTTATATTGTACTCTCACAAGCGCTTTGTGTAGTGTTCCGCACACAGCACTCAATAACACACTTGACTGATTAAAATACTTCATTTAGGTTCACATGTATACGGTAACGGGCTTCATTACAGACTTTGGCAAGCTAGCAAGTGATACCCAGGAAGGCCTTTGTAACTCTTAAAAGAATTGCTTTAAATCTCTTTTGATTTTTCTACACTATGTCCTGTTCCAGAGTAGAACTGCTTTTAGAGCGCTAGTATGTCAGAAAGAAAGAGGCTGCTGATCCTACTTCAAATATTTTTATAAACTACTAGCAATACCACCGGGATAAAGGAGAGGCCTTTGGTTTACGGAAGGTGCAACCTTAGTTCAGGACCAAGTTTATTTAATTTTTTATACCAAAGACATCTTAAGGTAATGTAACAACCAGGATGAATTTTCCCCTTTCAGCCCCAAAGGGCACATGACCACCTCAATCAATCCATCAATAGTACTTATTGAGCACTTTCTGTATGGAGAGCACTATACTAAGCACTTGGAAGAGTACAATAAAACCGAGTTGGTAGGCATGTTCCCTGACTGAAAAGAGCTTACAGTCTAGATCACCACATTCTCAAGGGTGCAAAGAAGAGAAAAAATTACCTAAAATTTATTTTAACGTCTATCTCCTCCACTAGATTGTAAGGTCCTTGTGGGCAAGGCTTTTGTCTACCAACTGTACTTTACTCTCCCAAATGCTTAGTACAGTGCTCTGCACAAAGTAAGGACTCACATATCACTGACTGACTGAAGATCATCTTCTGACATCTTGTAACCTCACGCTCTCTTGGAGGAGGCACTGCCTAAATCACCCTCCTCCCAGTGTCTGGGTCAACTGGGCTCATTGAAAATAGCCACCGACATGTTCTTAATCACTCAACCAATCAATCGTATTTATTGAGCGCTTACTGCATGCAGAGCACTGTACTAAGTGCTTGGGAAGTACAAGTCGGCAACACGTTCTTACTCAAATTGGGTGAATAGCTACATGAACAAAATGACGAAATCTACTGAGCTTTGTACAACTTTGTTACTGGACAAATGATCAGAACCCACCCAGAATTTCTACCACGACCCTCTCTTTTAATGCAAAGAAAAAATGCTTTGAACAGTTCTTGATAAAAAAAAAAATCAATAATTTTCAAGGCTTACTGGGTAATATATCCAACAGATTCCATGCCGAATGTTATCTCTGTATTGCCCTTTGAAGATCAGTCTCCCGTCCGTGTCGTATTCCTGGGCCGGTCCATTCAGCTCTCCGTCCACATAGCTGCCGTGGAGGACGCCTCCGTCTTCATACGTGTACACCCCCTGTCCCTGCAGAGCGTCGTCCACGTAGTATCCTTCAAGCGTGCTGATGACGAATGGAGACAAAGATAGGGAGATCGGGTTGGGCTGTGGTCTAACGGCCTCACCCTCATCTACTACGTGAACACAGCCGGTGGCTGCTCGGAAACTGACCCCAGCCCGAGGAGTTGCTTGCCTCTGCTGCCTGTCTCTGAGTCAGGGAGCGATGTGTGTCCTCGATAAATTTGGATGAGCTTCGACAAGGGAGACAGGGAGTGGCTGCCACATGTGGGCTCCAAGGCTAAGGCCATTCCTGACCTTTCTGCCTCTCCTGAAAGCTCCCAAAGGCCAACTCTCTCCAGCTGCTGCTTCTGCCCCGCTCACATCATCATCATCATCATCATCAATCATATTTATTGAGTGCTTACTATGTGCAGAGCACTGTACATAGCTCACATCCGCTCCGGACACTCCCTAGGACTTAACACAAGTAATTCCCCCTATTGACTAGCATTTCGGGAGGCACGTTACCCTTCTGGACCACTAAGGTGCAATTTCATCCACTGCACGGACCAGCCTCTGGGTACTCAATCCAGCCCGGCTATCCTCTGACTCGAGCCTGTCAGATATCAATTAATCGTATTTATTGAGCGCCTACTGCGTGCAGAGCACTGTACTAGGTGCCAGGCTAGATACAAGCTAATTGGGCTGGATGCAGTCCAGGTCCCACTCGGGGCTCACAGCCGTAATCCCCATTTTACAGATGAGGTAACTGAGGCACAGAGAAGTGCACAGACTTGCCTAAGGTCACACTGCAAAATGGCAGAGCTGGAATTAGAGGCTGGGACCTCTGACTTCTAGGCCTGGGCTCTTTCCATTAGGGAAAATTCAGGGCTTGGTCTGCCCAAAAAATTCATAAAATTCAGGGCTTGGTCCGCCCAAACTCCTCATTTCATCGAAGACTCGCTTCTTGGGACAAAGCCAACATAATATAATTATAAGAATAAAAATGTATTTCTATTAATTTATATATTACTACATATTTATTTATATTGATGTCTGTCTCCCCCTTCTAGACTGTGAGCCTGTTGTTGGGTAGGGACCGTCTGAATACGTTGCCGATTTGTACTTCCCAAGCGCTTAGTTCGTTCAATAAATACGACTGACTGAATGAATGTTTATTGTTATATTGTACTCTCCCAAGTGCTCTGCACACAGGGAGCGCTCAGTAAGCACTAATGACTAACTAATAATAATAAAAAGACAAAAAAGGATGTGGCCCTGCTTCAGCTCAAATGGACACTGAATGGGAATGGCACTCAAGACATAGTCTCAAGCCCAGACAAAAGGGAGCATTTAGATGACGATGATGATGGTATTTGTTAAGCGCTTACTAAGCGCTGGGGGGGATACAAGGTGATCAGGTCCTTCAGAACAGAGTCCCTGAAGTGGAAGACATTATCTTGGCGAGTTGGCGGGCACACATTATTTTTTAAATAAAATAAGCAAGAAAAGTAAAAACATATTTACAACAAATACTGCCATAGCCCATTTATTTCAAGACTCAGAACCATTTGACTCTTCAAAAACACCAGGTCTTGGCCAGTTCAGACCTCTTATTTTTCTCATCTTCTAGCATTTGGTCAAAAATCATTCCTTTCCACCGATCCTTTGGCAAAATGACTACTATTAAGCAAAAATCAACACCCAGGGATAGCACTTAATGCAAGAACTTTTACTGTACAACTCAGGATGAATGTATCACAAACCTCCCATAGTAAGATAGCTTTTATAGGTAGAAAAGTTTAAGGTGGAAGTCGGAGGGCTAGCTTTGGTGGATTAGTGAGAGGAGATCCTAGCATCTAACCCACTCTAGCCAACTATTCCATAGTACTACCTGCCCAGTATTAGCACCGCTAATATGCATCTAATTTCACTTTAGGATTGGGCTAATAATTTAAATGGAAGAGGAAAGTCTGTAATATTAGTTGTGTGACAATTTTTTTTTCCTTATAGAAAATAAATGAGAGGGCAGGATAATGCTTCTGGCCAGTCAAATGGATGACTAGGCCAGTTCTTTCATTACTACCTTTACTCTACTTGTGGGCTCACACCAACTTGTCAAAGCATGAACTGCTATGACTTTGTCTCAAGTTATTAAATTATTATTATTGGTAATAACTTCATCTATTTGTTATTAGTCTCACTGTGTCACAGGAGTGTACTAAGAAGAGAATCATCATCATCATCATCAATCGTATTTATTGAGCGTTTACTATGTGCAGAGCACTGTACTAAGCGCTTGGGAAGTACAAATTGGCAACATATAGAATCCTTTTTTAAATCATGACAACAGCAAAGATAAATATTCTGGGCCAGTTAAATTTTGAATAAAAAACTGACAGCTATTTTTGGGAATTTTGCTTATTTCTTCAAGGGCGGTCTACCATCTACCCACTGTTGTCAGCATTTAGGAAGTATTCTAGTTTAAAAATCCAACAGATCTTATTTCTCCTCCTATTCTGTGTGGGTGAAATCCCTGCTATTAAACTCCATCATTGTGTCACCCAGTACTTAAGGAGAAATTTTGGCTCCAACTCATTAGAATCAGCAAAATCTCTCCTCTTCCCCCAGTAAGGTCATGTTTGAGTGAATCTTCATCATAAGGCTCCATGCTTATAAGGCACAACCATTTTAAAGGACGAAATGGTACAGGCCGATGCCACTGGCATTGATTCTTTTCAATGCATTTGCTCGGATTCCCTCTGAGTCTTTGATGAGAAACTCAAGTGATCACCCCAGATTCTATCAGGCTGTTCCTCACATTTTTTTTTATATTGCGATCCTATAATCACCCAATCAATGTTAGACATGTTCCCTCCTCCATGTTTCTGACATATCTCTCCAATTAGAGCTATTGCAAGGAAGGCTACCTAGCTCAGGCTAGATCTTTTAAATGTTGCTCCTACTCAAACTTTCTAGCTTCTGAAGAAACATTTTGGGTGTTGGTGATGTGTATTTTTACCCAGCTGATTCCTGGCCATAATTCAATGGCCTGCTCAGGGGGCTATGTGGGACCTGTCTACTAGTTTTGTTTTGTTGTCTCTCTCCCTCTTCTAGACTGTGAGCCCGTTGTTGGGTAGGGACCGTCTCTGTGTGTTGCCAATTTGTGCTTCCCAGGTGCTTAGTACCGTGCTTTGCACATAGTAAGCGCTCAATAAACACGACTGAATGATTTACTGAAGGATCTGTAAAAATCAGAGGTCCCATGATGACTAGAAAAGGCTATGTGGGACCTGTTTACTAGTTTTGTTTTGTTGTCTGTCTCCCCCTTCTAGACTGTGAGCCCGTTGCTGGGTAGGGACCATCTCTGTGTGTTGAAGATTTGTACTTCCCAGGTGCTTAGTACCGTGCTTTGCACATAGTAAGCGCTCAATAAACACGACTGAATGATTTACTGAAGGATCTGTAAAAATCAGAGGTCCCATGATGACTAGAAAAGGTGGGTCAGGCCCTCTCACGAACTGGATATGGGTAGCAATAAATACCAACACTACCATGCCTTCCTGAGCACTACTTAAGCTCAAATGGGCCACTAATCTTGGTTGTTCCCCAAACAAAATCCTGAGATCCTGCCTGCTCAAATGGAAGTCCAAGACCCAGGCAGAAGCTGGGGGAATGGTGGTGGTAAATATTGGGGTGGAGAAAAGACCCAGGTTGAAGTTTTATGAAGAACGATGGAGGCTATTGTCTTTGACTCCCACTTGAATCCTGGTTGCTCTGCTTGGCTAACAGCAGGGCACTGATTCTCGCTTGAGTCCTGTCCAGCCTGACGTTGAATCCAATGGGAAATAGCGTGGTCCCAAGCTACCCATTACAACACTTCCAACTTTCCAGGAGTTTTACCTCAACCAGATCCAGAGGGAGGGAACCAGGCAGGGCCTAGTAATTGTCCCAAGCAGAATTTACTGCTGTTTGTCTTAAGGTATATACAGTGTATTGTGCTCTTCCATCATGTTTGAAGCTAGGATGCTAGACCAACGGTATATATAAAACCTCTATTACTTGAAGTTGAGCTGGCCTTGACTAGCTGAGGAAATCCTGCCTGTCAACCACCACTCCCTACCAGAGCTAGAAGAAGTGCTAGTAGTATTAAACTCGTCTCTGACGTACCCTTTGGAACACAACGCTAAGTTTGTAGAGTTTTCTTTGACATCTACTGTCTCTACTTCGCTCTTCCAAGTGTTTAATATAAAGCTCTGCAGAGGGGAAGCACTCAGTAAACACTACTGATTCATCAATTGATTTGAAAAAGGTTAGGGAGCTGATCCTGGCTGCTATGTCAGCCAAAAACAGATACAGAGTGAAGACTCTAGAAGGGAAAGATGGTTTCTGGGGAGTGGGGAGAGCGAGGGTAGTGAAGGAAGATTAAAAAGTGTGAATTACGTGCACAGTAGACGTAATAAATACTGAGCTCGAGAAAAACAGGTATAAAAAATTGTATAAAGGTAATTATCCTAAAAAGAACTACCTTCCATCAAAGAAGAAGAACTTCCCACGTCCGTTCTTTTCTCCGTGAACAAAGTGACCCTCGAATCTGTCAGTGGAAGAGTAGGTGACGGTGCAGAAGCCGTGAGGTAACCCATCATCATCCAGAAGCCCTTTGAAAAAAGTCCAACAGCAAAGCAGACCATGAGACTTCCATCTAGCCACCCCCATGAGCAACAAAAACAAATGGCTGCAGGTTGGGGCAAGGCAATATCAATCCCTGAATCTTCAAACCCTTGGATTCTTTCCTCCAATGGAGACACAAATCACCAGGAGCCCTGGAGGACTGGATGCAAGAGTCTCCCCATCAGAGAGGCTTTGGAGTTGCGGCAATCTAACAGGCCAAGGGGACTTGCGGGGGACGAGAGGGGAGAATGGTTTTCACAGATAAAGTTCACGTTTGAAACCATGGTTCCCAATTCTACAATGTTCTGCAAAATAAAGAACAAGGCATTTTTATTGGAGACTCAGAGTGCTAAGCAAGTTGTATTGTGTCTCCACAGCCTTCATTTTTCTCCCTAGACTGTAATGAGGCAGTATTGTAACTATTGGTCAAATTCATTCCTAAAGATTAAATTACTGTATAGAATTTGATAGTGTAACAAAATCATCTCTCTTCCAGGAGGCCTCTTCTGACTCATCTCTCATCTCCCCATCCTATATTTCCCCCCACCTGCCACTCCAGTACTTCCATGGCATGTAGGGAAAATGCACAGGCCCAGGAATTTGGGTTCTAATCCCAGCTCTGCCATTTGTCTGCTTTGTGACCTTGGACAAGTCACTTGACTTCTCTGGGCCTCGGTTACCTCATATAGAAAATGAAGAATATCTGTTCTCTCTCCTACCTAGCCTATGAGTCCGGTTTGGAATGGGGACCATATCCAACCTCATTATCTTAGACCTCCTTTAGCACCTCGCATGTGCTAAACACTGTACTAAGTGCTTAATAAAAATAAGCATCATTGTTACTTTTATTAGCAATTGGGTACTAACACTCCTACCATCTGTAGCACTTATATACTTCCACTACTACTACTACTAATGGTATTTGTTAAGGACATACTATATGCCCCCTCCCCACTGTAAGCTCACCGTGGGCGGGGAACGATGGCAGATAAATGTCTACCATCTCTGTTATAGTCTACTCTCCAAAGTGCTTCATACAGTGCTCTGCACACAATAAGTGCTCAATAAATATGACTGATTGATTGTCAAGCACTCTATTAAACACTAAGATGGAAACAAGTTAATAAGGGCAGTACAGTATCCATCCCACATGGGACTCAGTGTAAAAGGGAAAGAGACCAGATACTTAACCCCCATTTATCAGGTGTGGAAACTGAAGCATAAAGAAATTAAGTGACTTGTCCAAGGTTACATAGCAGGTAAGTGGCAAAGCTGGGCTGAGAATCCAGGTTCTCTAAAGCCCAGGTCTCCTGTCTTTCCACTAGGCAATGCTGCTTCAGTTATTCTTTGCTTTTTCCCTACCAATACATTTTTTTTTTTAAGCATCTGGCTTCTCCTCTAGTTACAGAATCCTTGAGGGCAGGGATCATGTCT
The DNA here is from genome assembly GCF_015852505.1 of Tachyglossus aculeatus. Taxonomy (NCBI): domain Eukaryota; kingdom Metazoa; phylum Chordata; class Mammalia; order Monotremata; family Tachyglossidae; genus Tachyglossus; species Tachyglossus aculeatus. The sequence goes on from NC_052077.1 coordinate 14,233,970, forward strand.
ACTAATTCTACTTTCCTCCTCCAAGTGCTTAGAACTGTCTCTCCCCGTTCAGTAAGTCCTTAATAAATGCTATTGCTTCATTGAGCCCAATACTCCTGGCTTTCCAAGGGTATTACAGTTCAGCTCTGTGGGGCAAAGGTTAAATATAATAATAATAATAAGATGGTATTTGTTAAGCGCTTACTATGTGCAAAGCACTCTTCTAAGCGCTGGGGGGGATACGAGGTGATCAGGTTGTCCCACGTGGGGCTCACAGTCTGAATCCCCATTTTACAGATGAGGGAACTGAGGCACAGAGAAGTGAAGTGACTTGCCCAAAGTCACACAGCTGACAACTGGCGGAGCCGGGGTTTGAACCCATGACCTCTGACTCCAAAGCCTGGGCTCTTTCCACTGAGCCACGCTGCTTCTAGAAAGTTGTCACTACATCTTTGCTTGTCACCACCACTCCCAACAATCCAGTGTATGTGAACTCGCACACCCTTCTCAAATTAACCCTTCTCATACTGAAAAATATAAAATTAACACTAAGCGGCAGCACATTTTAAAAAGTATTTTGGACACCTGACGTTCCAAAAGCCTTAGTCCTTTACAGCTCTGAATCCCAAATTAGGTACAAAAGTAATAATAATAATAGTAATTGTGGCATTTGGATTATTCTGGGTCACAATTTGGACATAAATCAGATAGATCATCTGGGACAAACTACTTCTCGCCTAACCCTTTAGCCCTACACAGCTAATCAGACATAACAACATGTCTGCAAACCTTCCCTCTGCCTAGGGAGCTTTGACTTCACAAGTTACCAGAACCATATTCCAAACCGTGGGGTCTCAAATAGGAGTATAAAGGCAACTAGATGGTTAAATGTGGTTCTTATTTGTAACTCAGCAACCCGCCCGGAAATAGGTATAAAGAGAATAATCTTACTACCTTGACTTTATAAAGCACTTCCTTCCGAGAAGTAAAAGAACTTTCCTACCTCATATCCTCACATTCTTCCTATAAGCAACCCTTTGGGAGAGTAAGGGAGAACATTATTAAATAGCTAAATTGTGTCACTATTGCCTGTATGTTATATATACACAACAAGCAAAGGTGAGAGCTGATATAGTCAGATACAGCATAAATACAAACGAGGGACAATGAACAAATATAATATTTTACGGTGACATTTGGCATTCCACAGTTCAGTTAGAAGAGCTGTCACAAACACTGTTTCTTAAATCACTTTGGGTCAAATCCCCCTCTATATAAATTTTCCGCCGTAGTCAAGGGCAAGTGGCGATTTGGGGTGTTATTATATTCCTATTGAAAAATGTAAAATTAACACTAAGCGGCAGCACATTTTAAAAAGTATTTTAGACACCTGACTTTCCAAAAGCCTTAGTCCTTTACAGTTCTGAATCTCAAATTAGGTACAAAAGTAATAATAATAGTAATTGTGGCATTTGTTAAATGCTTACTATATGCCAAGCTCTACATTAAGCATTAGGATAGATACAATATAATTAGATCAGATTCAATCCCTGTCCCACATGGCACGCACAGTCTAAGTGGGAGAGAGAACAGATATTTGATCCCCATTTTCAGATGAGGAAACAGGCACAGACAGGTTAAGTCTTGCCCAAGATCACACAGCAGAAAAATGGTAGAGCCAGGATCAATCAATCAATCAATCGTATTTATTGAGCGCTTACTGTGAGCAGAGCACTGTACTAAGCGCTTGGGAAGTACAAGTTGGCAACAAGATTAGAACCCAGGTCCCCTGACTCCAGAGCCCACGCTCTTTCCACTAGGCCTCGCTGCTTCCCAAGCGCATGATCTTATCAGAATTTTTTTTTAAATGGCATTTGTTAAGCGCTTACTATGTGCAGAGCACTGTTCTAAGCGCTGGGGGGATACAAGGTGATCAGGTTGTCCCACGTGGGGCTCACAGTCATCACCCCCATTTTACAGATGAGGGAACTGAGGCTCCGAGAAGTTAAGTGACTTGCCCAAGGTCACACAGCAGACACGTTGGCAGAGCCGGGAGTCGAACCCATGATTTGAGATAAATTTGAGAATTTGAGATAAATTTTAAAAAGGTGGTCTGTGCATTATTTTTTCCTTCTTTTAAGCACAAAACCTGGACCCGACAGAGGTTCAGGGGAAAACAAACCAACAGAAATGACCTTAAAGGCTAAAACCAACTCCCTCCTTGAGCCCATCCTCCTCCTACTAACCCCCCAAATCATAAAACAACAGTCAGTCATACTCAGTGAGTGCTTACTTTGTGCAGCGCACTGTACAATATAACGCTATAACAGACACATTCCCTGCCCCCAGAGAGCTTACAGTCTAGAGGGGGAGATAGACATTCGTATAAATAAATGACAGATACGTGCATAAGTGCTGTGGGGCTGAGGAAGAGGTGAGGTGAAGGAAAGGGATGAATTAGAGTGACACAGAAGGGAGCAGGAGAAAAGGAAATGAGGGCTTAGTCAGGGAAGGAGGAGATGGGCCTTCAAGGAGGCTTTGAAGGTGGGAAGAGTTGGACATGAAGAGGGAGGGCATTCCAGGCCAGAGGTAAGTTGTGGAAGAAAGGTCGGCGACGAGATAGATGAAACCTAGTTACAGTGAGTAGGTTGGGGTTACAGAAATGAAGTGTGCGGGCTGGGTCGTAGTAGGAGAGTAGTGAGGTAAGGTAGAAGGGGCCAAGATGAATAAGTGCTTTAAAGCCAATGGTAGGGAGTTTCTACCTCGCCCCTAAAATACCATTAAGAGACATAGGAACGCAACAAAAGATCTGCACATACTACAAATTCAGCACCCCACTTTGGATTTATACGTATCTGTATATATGCTTGTACATATTTTTTACTCTATTTATTTTATTTGTACATATCTATTCTATTTATTTTATTTTGTTAGTACGTTTGGTTTTGTTCTCTGTCTCCCCCTTTCGGACTGTGAGCCCGCTGTTGGGTAGGGACTGTCTCTAGATGTTGCCAATTTGTACTTCCCAAGCGCTTAGTACAGTGCTCTGCACATAGTAAGCGCTCAATAAATACGATTGATGATGATGATGATGATCTTTCATCTACATCCTTCAGTACTTAGTTCAGTGCGTATTTATTGAGCGCTTACTATGTGCAGAGCACTGTACTAAGCGCTTGGGAAGTACAAATTGGCAACAGTCCCTACCCAACAGTGGGCTCACAGTCTAAAAGGGGGAGACAGAGAACAAAACCAAACATACTAACAAAATAAAATAAATAGGATATGTACAAGTAAAATAAATAAATAAATGGAGTAATAAATATGTACAAACATATATACATATATACAGGTGCTGTGGGGAAGGGAAGGAGGTAAGATGGGGGGATGGAGAGGGGGAGGAGGGGGAGAGGAAGGAAGGGGATCAGTCTGGGAAGGCCACCTGGAGGAGGTGAGTTCCTAGAGACTCGTGCCTTTGATTTGAGAAGCAGCATGACTCAGTGGAAAGAGCACAGGCTTTGGAGTCAGGTCATGGGTTCAAATCCCGGCTCCATCAATTATCAGCTGTGTGACTTTGGGCAAGTCACTTCACTTCTGTGTGCCTCAGTTCCCTCATCTGTAAAATGGGGATTAAGACCGTGAGCCCCCCGTGGGACAACCTGATCACCTTGTAACCTCTCCAGTGCTTAGAACAGTACTTTGCACATAGTAAGTGCTTAATAAATACCATTATTATTATTATTATTATTATTATAAACGACTTGCTCAAGGTTACAAGGCCAGCAAGTAAGCTCGCTGTGGGCAGGGAATGTGTCTGTTTATTGTGATACTGTACTCTCCCAAGCACTTAGTACAGTGCTCTGCACACAGTAAACGCTCAATAAATACAACTGCATGAATGAATAAATGGTGGAGCAGGATTAGAATTACAAACCCCATAAGGTCATTATGAGAAGAGACCACATCTGATAATTCTGTTGAATTACACTCTCCCCTGCACAAAGTAAGCGCTTGCTAAATACCATTGACCGATAGACAAAGACCGTGTCTAATTTCCACCTACGTTTTCTTTTTCTCAATGCTAAGTACAGTGCTCTGCACAGAGTAAGCCCTTAAAAACTCTAACTAGTACTACTACCACTGCAGATCAAGCTCAGGGGCTGCAAAAGTGTCAATCTCCAGTCCTTGGCACCTCGCTAGTGTCTCTTCAGTAAAATGATGTAGTACAGTCTTACTAGCGGCACAGGAGGACGGAGGAGATGAAGTTGACATGCAACACACTGAACGATGTACAGGCCGAAGTAATTCTGAAAGTTGGGAGTGTGATTTTTCTCTCACTACAGCTGGGGAATGTGGAAGGAATCCCAGCTGGCCCCTTTTTTCTAGTTTTGGTGAGCTTGGAGCAATTCGACATCTTTCTCCCTCTCCATCCCCCCCATTTTACCTCCTTCCCTTCCCCACAGCACCTGTATATATGTATATATGTTTGTACATATTTATTACTCTATTTATTTATTTATTTATTTATTTTATTTGTACATATCTATTCTATTTATTTTATTTTGTTAGTATGTTTGGTTTTGTTCTCCGTCTCCCCCTTTTAGACTGTGAGCCCACTGTTGGGTAGGGACCGTCTCTATATGTTGCCAATTTGTACTTCCCAAGCGCTTAGTACAGTGCTCTGCACATAGTAAGCGCTCAATAAATACGATTGATGATGATGATCTTTCATCTACATCCTTCAGTACTTAGTTCAGTGCTTGGCATATAGTAAGTGCTTTACTATAACATGAAAAAAGAATAAAAAGATGAATTGGTCCGGGAGCAGCTGTCACTCACTGACTGAGCTCCCTGGCCTCACTGAGACTGATCTAAGTAAAACAGAAAGTGGAGAACTATAGCTTTTTTCCTGAGTAATTCTGGATATTTCAGCAAAAATAAAAATCGTGAACTGTATTGTCTGCCTAATTGCTTCAGATCCCCCCTTTTACTTTGCAAGTGTAGACCTGTACCCCAACACCCCGGTATATTTCAGACATCCAAAACATCCCTCGCCTTGAAATGGTCCTTGAGGCATAACGGAGATGACGTTTTGATGAAAACGCTATTTAAGAGTCCCGATGGCCTCTTGAGGGGCGGTGGGAAGGATCCTTGTTCAAGAGAGAAGTGGGGGGTAAAGTGGAGAGGGAGTGAGGAGGAGGAAGACATTCTGAAGGTAGGAAATTTCTCACACTGCAATCGAGAGCACTGCCATTAACATATCGCCAGCCCAGATTCTCATCTGCTTCAATTCCTTCCCAACTCACACACAGGGGACTGAGAGACTACGGTTGGTAACTATAAAGAACCTTGATCTCCTTGTGCGTGGATGCTCTGTGCGTCTTGTCCAAAACTACCACCATTAGCCCTTAATGCTACCTATGAAAAAGAACAAACTCTACAGTTCCCAAAGGAAGAGGGTAAGAAGTTAACCCAAGAAGACTACGAGAAAATGGGACGTGCCAGGGAGAGCGACTGCTTTGCATTCCCAAGGCGTTCTGACGGCTATTCTGCAGTTTTCAATTCCAGAGTGAAAAATATTTATAGAAATTGAAGCAAAAGCTTCAGCTATCTCCCAGCGTCACCCACCCCGTACAAATATTGCCCGGATTTATTGCGGAGAAGATTGGCCAAGGGAAGTGGAAAGTTAACTGTTTCCACCAGTGACAGCTGACTTTGTCCTGTTCCAACGCCTACGGTTCTCGGCAGCTCTCCCCTCGGGTATCATACGATCGGGATGGGGTATCACTGCCAAGCTCAGACACCCCCTGAATCCCAGCTGCCACTGTAACTGATCCCTAATGGATCGGCGGTCCCAGCTGCCGCTGTAACTGAACCCCACCAGGCCCGCTGGCAAGAAAACCAAGAGCTATGAGAGTACGAAACCGGCCTGAGCACAGATTCCCGGCACACAACTCTCTTCTTTTACTAAGATTCCACCATCCATGACATTCCCTTTTCTATTCCTCCTAAAATTCCACCTCCTCCAGCAAGCCTTGTCCAACTTCTTGCCAGGATCTCGAAACCGATCGGCCCTTCAGCTGCCGCCGGAATTCACGTATTTATACGAACCCATCCTCAGCCCTTGGGATTGTGCATATCTGCTGAAACACACCATCTGATTTATTCTGTTTCCACTGCTGTCTCCTCCGTTAGAGTGTAAGCTCTTTGAGGACAGGGGATGTTTCCTGTAGCTTCACTGTATTGCTCAAGTCCTTAATTCAGTGCCGTTGTATGAAGTAGCTGCTCAAAATAGGTACTACTACTACTATGCCGTAGAAGTTTCTCATAGGAACACAAGACCAACAGCAACGCCATTATCAATCACTGGTGTTTATTAATCACCCGTGTGCAGAGCACTGTACTAAGTACTTGGGAGAAAACAACAGAGTTGGTACATAAAGTTCCTGCCCACAAGGAGTTTACAGTGTAGGGGGATCAAACTAATTTTTAAACTCAGTGGTATTTATTGAGTGCTTACTGTGCGGAGCACTGTAATTAGTGCTTGGGAGAGTCCGATACAACAGGGTTGGCAGACACATTCCCCAGAGGACTAATGATCTAATGCCAACTGGTTCTTCTCAAGCGCTCAGTCCAGTGCTCTGCACACAGTAAGCGCTCAATAAATACGATTGAATGAATGAATGATCTTTCCAGCCCATTGTTCCGTCTTTAGGATACCTGGAGGAAGAGTATGATGGTTCCCTACCCTCACAGTTAGGAACGGACCACCTGCCTTTCTAGATGGTGCCATTTAATCAGGCATCACAGTGTTTATTGAATTTTTAGATCAACTATTTTGATAGTGAAATCGCTCGACACTATCATATTCCAGTAATGTGGCAGGACCCTGAGTAATCTGGCTAGACAGGGCATTTAATGATGGCATTTATTAAGCGCTTACTGTGTGCAAGGCACTGTTCTAAGCGCTGATTTGCCACGAAGCAATCATTTCCTGGATGCTCCCAGCAGCCTGTTAGAGACAGGTAGGGGAAGTTATTTGCCTGTCAAAAATCGGCACAGGTTATTAACAAGACGTGTGGGATTATTTTCACCTTTGAAGTCTTTGTAGAGTTTTAAGGACCCCATAAACCCGCTGTTGGGAAGGGACCGTCTCTCTGTGGTGCCGAGTTGTGCCTCCCAAGCGCTTAGTACAGTGCTCTGCACACAGTAAGCAATCAGTAAATACGACTGAATGAATAAACTTTTTCCCTTTCAGGGGCCCATTCCAAGAGAATTACTGGGAACTATTTCCCCTTGAGTACAGATTAAACATCACTCCCTTTAGAGGCAATTTACATGTTCTTCCTTCATTTGGACAAGAGACTCCATGAGGAGAAGAGTAACGTTGTCTCTGCTCTCATTGGGACTATGAGGATATTTGTACATATTTATTCTATTTATTTTATTTTGTTGATATGTTTTGTTTCGTTCTCTGTCTCCCCCTTCTAGACTGTGAGCCCACTGTTGGGTAGGGACCGTCTCTATATGTTGCCAACTTGGACTTCCCAAGCGCTTAGTACAGTGCTCTGCACACAGTAAGCGCTCAATAAATACGACGGGATGAAAATGAATGAATGAGGGCTCTCGAGAGGAGCACAGTGCGTTAACAAAACAAGTGTCATCATTCAGGAATGTAACTAGGTGACAGGGACACAATCTGCACGGGAAAGCAGAAGTGTAGCTATCCAACAACGGTTTTAGCTTTGGTTTGTTAATAATAATAATAATAATAATAATAATAATAATAATAATGGCATTTATATATTATATGAAGTGGCGGGAGGAGAAGCAGTGTGCCCTAGTGAATACAGCACGGGCCTGGTAATAGTAATGATCGCATTTGTTAAGCGCTTACTATGTACAAAGCACTGTTCTAAGCGCTGGGGTAGAGACACGGTAATCAGGATGTCCCATGTACGGCTTCACAGGCTTCACCCCCATTTTACAGACGAGGTAACTGAGGCCCAGAGAAGTGAAGTGACTTGCCCAAAGTCACCCAGCTGACAAGTGGCGGAGCCGGGATTAGAACCCACAACCCCTGACTCCCAAGCCCGGGCTCTTTCCACTAAGCCACACTGCTTCTCCGTCAGAAGGACCTGGGTTCGAATTCCAGCTCTGCCACTCGTCTGCTGGGGGACCTTGGACGAGTCACTTAACTATTCCGGGCCTCAATGACCTCATCTGTAAAATGGGGATTAAGACTCTGAGCTCCACGTGGGATGTAGACTGTGTCCAACCTGATTAGCTTGTACCTACCCTAGTGTTTATTACAGTGCCTGGTACATAATAAGCACTTAAATACCATTAAAAAAACCGTCAGGAAACTTGCCCCTGGTGCAGAAGTCTCTAAGGATGCACTCACGTTCTGCCATCCATCCCTATTTGAAACAAAGCTGCCCCACATTTATAATTTTTCGAAGCAAAGACAACTCCTTTGTGGTTGTTTCACCATTTCCTTGGATTTCCCAGGGCTTAGAACAACGCTTTGCACAGAGTAGGCGCTTAAATACAACAATGAAGAATGTGGAACTGGAATACTATGAGGCCACCAAAGACATTTAGCTCAGGTTGGGAAAAGAAAATGAATTTCCACAGATACTTTTTCTTGAAAGGATAAAAAAATAAAAGGGTCACATTCTGCTGTTTTTGATGGATCTTAGAAAACTTTTCTTTTCACAGTTTTTTTTTTGGCAACAGTAACTGGAAAAGTCTTTACTCAATGACTGGACCCTTTTTTTAAAAATAATAATAGTATTTATAGCATTTATCAAACTACTATGTGCTAAGCACTGGAGCTGATACAAATGTATTAGTTCAGACCCAGTCCCTGACCCACATGGGCTACAATCTATTTTCTCCCCATTTTACAAATGAGGAAACGGAGACCCAGAGGGTTATTGTTGCCTTGTACTCTCCCAAGCGCTTAGTGCAGTGTTCTTCACACAGCAAGTACTCAATAAATATGATTGAGCGCTTGATAAATGATTGAATGAATGAAAGAATGACTGAAGTGACTTGCCCAAGAGCTGGGATTAGAATCCAGGTCTCCTGACACCCAGCCCCAGGGCTCTTTAACGTTGGGCCATGATATAACCCTTAAAAATGCTCGAACAATCAGATTTGACAAAGATTGAGAGACCTGATCACTTGTCAGCTGGGTGACTTTGGGCGAGTCACTTCACTTCTCTGGGCCTCAGTTCCCTCATCTGTAAAGTGGGGATTAAGACTGTGAGCCCCATTCATTCATTCATTCATTCAATCGTATTTATTGAGCGCTTACTATGTGCAGAGCACTGTACTAAGCACTTGGAAAGTACAATTCAGCAACAGAGACAATCCCTACCCAACAACGGGCTCGCAGTCTAGAAGGGGGGAGATAGACAACAAAACAGGCACAAGTAAACAGTCATCAATAGCATCAATACAAATAATAGAATTATAAATATATGCACATCATTAATAAAATAAATAGGATAACAAATACGTACATATGTACACAAGTGCTGTGGGGCGGGGAGGTGGGTAGAGCAGAGGAAGGGTGTTGGGGCGATAGGGAGGGGAAGAGGAGCAGAGGAAAAGGGGGGGCCTAGTCTGGGCCCAATCAATCAATAAATGGCATTTATTGAGTGCTTGTGGTGTGTAGAGCACTGTACTAAGTGCTTGGGAGAGTACAGTACAACAGAACCGGTAAACATGTTCCCCACCCACAATGAGCTTCCAGTCTAGAAGACCCCTTAGACTTTATCGGGGTTGTCCCAAGCACTTAGTACAGTGCTCTGCACACCACAAGCACTCAATAAATGCCATTTATTGATTGATTGATTGGGGACAACATTGAGTACCTTGTATCCCCTCCAGCGCGTAGAACAGTGCTTGGCACATAATAAACGCTTAACAAATACCAACATTATTATTATTATCATTATTATTATTATTACCCCAGTGCTTGGCACATAGTAAGCACTTAACAAATACCACCATTATTATTATCAAATCTTAAATGTCACACTCTAAAGCTGACATACACTTCTATATACAGGCCAGCACTTCCAGAGGTAAAATTTATAACAAAATTCAATAAATCTAACCTCAGTTAGTGCTTCTCTGGTACTTGACCCAGACAATGAGTGGGCCCATTAAAAAGAACAATGGAGAGAGATTTTGAGACAGCATGGCCTCTTGTGTTGTGAGCACAGGACAGGGAGTGAGGCGATCCACTGATCAATCAATCAATCGTATTTACTGAGCGCTTACTGTGTGCAGAGCACTGTACTAAGCGCTTGGGAAGTCCAAGTTGGCAACATATAGAGACAGTCCCTACCCAACAGTGGGCTCACAGTCTAGAAGGGGGAGACAGGGAACAAAACCAAACATATTAACAAAATAAAATAAATAGATATGTACAAGTAAAATAAATAAATAAATAAATAGAATAATAAATATGTACAACCTCTCTGTGCCCGTCACCTCGGGTGTAAAATGACAAAATATCCACTTACCCTCCCTAAGATTGGGATCCCCTTGTAGGAGAGGGACTGTGTGTGACCTCCTTATCTTGGATCTAGCCAAGATGCTTTAACTTCACTCATTCATTCAATCGTATATTACATATTTACTATTCTATTTATTTTATTTTGTTAATCTCTTTTGTTTTGTTGTCTGTCTCCCCCTTCCAGACTGTGAGCCCGCTGTTGGGTAGGGACCGGCTCTCTATGTTCCCCCTCCTCCCCCTCTCCATCCCCCCCGCCTTACCTCCTTCCCCTCCCCACAGCACCTGTATATATGTATATATGTTTGTATGTATTTACTACTCTATTTATTTATTTTACTTGTACGTATTTATTCTATTTATTCTATTTTGTTAATATGTTTTGTTGTCTGTCCTCCCCTTCTAGACTGTGAGCCCGCTGCTGGGTAGGGACCGGCTCTATATGTTGCCGACCTGTACTTCCCAAGCGCTTAGTCCAGTGCTCTGCACACAGTAAGCGCCCAATAAATACGATTGAATGAATGAACAATAATAACAATAATGGATGACCTAGCCGTTTGGGTTCCTAAATTGATGCAGACCTTTGAAGACGACCTCGGAAAAAGGTCAGTAGAAAAGCAGACATCTTTAGTGTGGAGGCTGCTTGAGTTTGTGATTTTTGTAAGGTGTCTGTTACTGTGTGCCAGGCACTGTACTAAGCACTGAGATCTATACAAGCCAATCAGGCTGGAACGGCCCAAATCCCACACGGGGCTCAGTCTTAATCTCCATTTTACAGATGAGGTAACTGAGGCACAGAGAAGTTGAATGGTTTTCCCCTGGTCCCACTGCAGACGAGTGGCCGAGCCGGGATTCTCCCTCCCGAGCCTGTGCTTTTCATTCATTCATTCATTCGATCGTATTTATTGAGCGCTTACTGTGTGCAGAGCACTGGACTAAGCGCTTGGGAAGTCCAAGTTGGCAACATAGAGAGACGGTCCCTACCCAACAGCGGGCTCACGGTCTAGAAGGGGGAGACGGACAACAAAACAAAACATATTAACAAAATAATATCAATAGAAGAGTATAATATATACTATAATATATAATATCAATAGAAGCGCTTAATACAGTGCTAAGCGCTTAGTACAGTGCTCTGCACACAGTAAGCGCTCAATAAATACGATTGATGATGAGTAAACATGTACAAGTAAAATAGAGTAATAAATCTGTACAAACATATATACAGTGTCTGGCACCCAGGAAGTGCTTTAGAAATACCATATTTATTGCTAATACTGTGAGGAGGAAGATCGTGAACATCAGTCCCCTCATCTGGAAAATGGGGATGAAGACCGTGAGCCGCACGTGGGACAACCCCGTGACCTTGCATCTTTCCCAGCGCTTAGAACAGTGCTTGGCACATAGTAAGCGCTTCACAAATACTATCATTATTATTGCTATTCTCTGGGCCTCAGTTTTACAGATTTTTACATTCCCCATTACATCTCATTTCCTCATTACATTACATTTTTACATCTCCCCATTTTACAGATGAGGATGAAGGCTGTGACCCCCCCCGCCGCCCCATGTGGGACAACCTGCTGACCTTCTATCTACCCTAGTGCTTAGAGCAGTGCTTGGCACATAGTAAGCGCTTCACAAATTTCGTCATTATTATTGTGAAGAGGACTGGGAGGCGGGTCATGAAGCATCGTGGCTCAGTTGCAAGAGCCTGGGTTTGGGAGTCGGAGGTCGTGGGTTCTAATCTTAGCTCTGCCACTTAATAATAAAATAATAATAATAATAATACTGATGATGGCATTTGTTAAGCGCTTACTATGTGCCAAGCACTGTTCCAAGCGCTGTGCTTGACCATGCTTCTTCCCGGGGATTATTACAACCCCAACAAAATCTTCAGGGGGGGAGGAAAAAAAAAGATATTATTACTCCAGTTACCCCCAACCTTCTTTGCTGCCTGTGCCATCTCCTCAGTAAGCAGAGGCAGGGGGTCCAGTAGATGAGAACAGTGCTTTGCACATAGTAAGTGCTTAATAAATGCCATTATAATTATTATTATTATTATTATGACATGCTGGCCGGGGAGAAGGATGGGAGAGAAGCGGGGAGGGGTTTGGCAGCCCGGCCCCCTGCCTCTGAATTCATTCATTCATTCAATCGTATTTATTGAGCGCTTACGGTGTGCACAGCACTGTACTAAGCGCTTGGGAAGTACAAGTTGGCAACATAGAGAGACGGTCCCTACCCAACGACGGGCTCACAGTCTAGATCTCACTTGCTCCCTCTGTTCGGGGCAGGTTTTGGAGTTCCACATGGCACTCCCTCCTAGAAGGAAAGCTGAAGTGGGCTGGGGGTGGTTTGGGGAACATACCATCATTCATTTAATCATAGTTATTGAGCTCTTACTGTGTACAAGCCACTGTATTTAGCGCTTAGCACTGTCCTAAGGCAGGCACCTCCAGCCCCCCGGCCCCCAGAGTCTGTTTCACGTCCACGGGCTGCAAAGCGGCCCAGGCAGAAGGGCTGCTTCCTAAATTTTACCTGCACCATCATCAATCGTATTTATTGAGCGCTTACTGTGTGCACAGCACTGTACTAAGCGCTTGGGAAGTACAAGTTTGCAACATATAGAGACAGTCCCTACCCAACAGTGGGCTCACAGTCTAAAAGTCATAGTCTGCACCACTATGAGATCCCTTCCAGTTTGGGGCGTGACTGGTGCCGGTTCCCAATCCTGGAGGGACGGGCACGGGACGGGGACGGGGAAGCGTGCGGGGCGTGGAAGGGGTAGCACTCCAGTTGTTCTCCCAAGGCCATATGCTACAATCAATCAATCATATTTATTGAGCGCTTACTGTGTGCGGAGCACTTGGGAAGTCCAAGTTGGCAACATATAGAGACGGTCCCTACCCAACAGTGGGCTCACAGTCTACAGAAAGAAGACAGGGAGGGAGAGTATAAGGCTGATTATCACGGATAATTCCTAAGGTTTAGATTTCACTCTATTTTCTACGAAACACAGCCCCTTGGTGTGTGTGTGTCTTTTCTCTCTCTCTCTCCGTCTCTCTCTCTTCTCTCCCCAACGCTGGTAACACACTGACCACAATCTTCATTAAGACCACAGATCCTTTCCCTAAGGCACATGCAGGCCTCCAAGAGAAAACAGTTACCAATCTGTTTTCTAGGTGATCTCACCATCCACCCATGAGAGCAGTATCCATGGCATGGATAGAGTTGTCTGAAATACAAGTTCGCTCCCCATAATCAGCTTAGAGTCTAGAGGGGGAGACAGACATTAATAGACATAAATTATGGATCGGCACATAAGCGCTGTGGCCTGAGGACGGGGTGAATAAGGGGTGCAAAGCTGAGTTGTAGCAAGAAATCAGAGAGGTAAGATAGGAGGGGGGCAAGGCGATTGAGGGCTTTAAACTGTGAGCCCACTGTTGGGTAGGGACTGTATATGTTGCCAATTTGTACTTCCCAAGTGCTTAGTACAGTGCTCTGCACACAGTAAGCGCTCAATAAATACGATTGATTGATTTAAAGCTTATGGTAAGGAGCTTTTGCTTGCTGCATAGGTGGATGGGCCACCATTGGAGGTTCTTGAGAAATGGGGCAACGTGGACTTAAAATCAATCAATCAATCAATCGTATTTATTGAGCGCTTACTATGTGCAGAGCACTGTACTAAGCGCTTGGGAAGTACAAATTGGCAACACATAGAGACAGTCCCTACCCAACAGTGGGCTCACAGTCTAAAAGGGGGAGACAGAGAACAGAACCAAACATACCAACAAAATAAAATAAATAGGATAGAAATGTACAAGTAAGATAAATAAATAAATAAATAAATAAATAGAGTAATAAATATGTACAACCATATATACATATATACAGGTGCTGTGGGGAAGGGAAGGAGGTAAGATGGGGGGATGGAGAGGGGGACGAGGGGGAGAGGAAGGAAGGGGCTCAGTCTGGGAAGGCCTCCTGGAGGAGGTGAGCTCTCAATAGGGCCTTGAAGGGAGGAAGAGGGGCAGAGGGCAGAGGGAGGGCATTCCAGGCCCGGGGGATGACGTGGGCCGGGGGTCGACGGCGGGACAGGCGAGAACGAGGCCCAGTGAGGAGATTAGCGGTGGAGGAGCGGAGGTTGCGGGCTGGGCAGTAGAAGGAGAGAAGGGAGGTGAGGTAGGAGGGGGCGAGGGGATGGATGGACAGCCTTGAAGCCCAGGGTGAGGAGTTTCTGCCTGATGCGCAGATTGATTGGTAGCCACTGGAGATTTTTGAGGAGGGGAGTAATATGCCCAGAGCGTTTCTGGACAAAGATAAAAAGGTGCTGTAGGTTCTTGAGAAATGGGGAAACATGGACTTTAAAGGTGTTGTAGAAAAACGATGCAGGCAGTAGCGGGAAGTGGGCAGAGACAGGAGGCAGGGAGCTCAGCAAGGAGGCTGGGCCAGTAGTCAAGTGGGATCGGAGAAGTGCTTGGATCAATATGGTAGCCGTTCGGACGGAGAGGAAAGGATGGATTTTAATGATGATAATAATTATTATGGCATTTGTTAAGCACTTACTAAGTGCCTAACACTGTTCTAAGCGATGTTATGACGGTTGAACCGGCATGATTTGGTGACAGATTGAATAAGTGGGTTGAATGAGAGATCAATCAATCAATCAATCAATCGTATTTATTGAGCGCTTACTGTGTGCAGAGCACTGGACTAAGCGCTTGGGAAGTACAAGTTGGCAACATATAGAGACAGTCCCTACCCAACAGTGGGCTCACAGTCTATAAGGGGGAGACAGAGAACAAAACCAAACATACCAACAAAATAAAATAAACAGAACAGATATGTAAAAGTAAAACAAATAGAGTAATAAATATGTACAAACATATATACATATATACAGGTGCTGTGGGGAAGGGAAGGAGGTAAGATGAGTTTAATACCAAGGTTATGGGCTTATGAGACAAGACATTTAGTGGTCCTGGGACCTCTGAAACCAATAATTAGCTTTGTTTATGAAAACAAAATATCGGGTTGAAGCTCTATAATGTGAATTATATCCTTCAGGGAAAACCTGAAAAAAAACCCATAACGTTTCAGTTTCCATGGAGGAGGAAAATAGAGGTTATTTTTTGAAAGACTGGCAATGAAAATAATCCTGTATTTTGATAGAGATATTACCAAAACACTGATGGAAACGTTTAAATCATCCTTTGAGATAGCTGGTCATTTACAATGTGAATCTTCATTTTGCTCTATGTAAGTGTGAAGAAAATGGATTTGCCTGAATTCCTTATGTATACATCTAGGTTACTGCATTTTCACTTTTTTTCAATCAATCAATCAATCAATCGTATTGATTTATTGAGCGCTTACTGTGCGCAGAGCACTGTACTAAGCGCTTGGGAAGTACAAGTTGGCAACATATAGAGACAGTCCCTACCCAACAGTGGGCTCACAGTCTAAAAGGGGGAGACAGAGAACAAAACCAAACATACTAACAAAATAAAATAAATAGAATAGATATGTACAAGTAAAATAAATAAATAAATAAACAGAATAATAAATATGTACAAACATATATACATATATACAGGTGCTGTGGGGAAGGGAAGGAGGTAAGATGGGGGGATGGAGAGGGGGACGAGGGGGAGGAGGGGGACGAGGTGTAGACTCCTTTATGCCTTTAACACCCAGAGAAATTCAACTAAAATTTGAGAATTGTTTCTTTCTTTGTTTTTTTTTTCTGCAGAGAAAACCCCACAGGCTTCCGGAATATCCCGGTACTTGATCAGGGGCAGATCCAGTAACAGAAATAGGATTGTTTCCCGATGCCTACCATCACTCCCCTGCCCAGAAAGTCTGCTGTTTCAAAGTAAATAGAGGGTAATAATAATAATTATGGTATTTGTTAAGCGCTTCCTATGTGCCAAGCACTGTTCTAAGCACTGGGGTAATAATAATGACAGTATTTGTTAAGCGCTTATTATGCACCAAGCACTGATATAAGGGAATCAGGTTGTCCCAAGTGGGGGCTCACCCTCTTAATCCCCATTTTACAGAGGAGGGAACTGAGGCACAGAGAAGTGAAGTGACTTGCCCAACGCCACACAACAGACAAGTGGCGGAGCCGGGATTCGAACCCACGACCTCTGACTCCCAAGCCCGGGCTCCTTCCGCTAAGCCACGTTGCTTCTCAATGTGGGAGAGAGGGAGCTCCCTGGTACTCTTCCCAAGCGCTTAGCACAGTGCTCTGCGCACAGTAAGGGCTTAACACATACGAATAGAGATTGGAGTTATGACAAATCCCGAGTTTTTTGTTGTTTTTTTAAAGGGAAAAAGGAGGTCAGGGGTGAACACGAAGCTGGGAAGGTGTGCTCCTAATGATAATAATAACAATAATAACGGTATTTATTAATTCGTTCATTCAATCGTATTTATTGAGCGCTTATTGTTGTTTTTTTAAAGGGAAAAAGGAGGTCAGGGGTGAACACGAAGCTGGGAAGGTGTGCTCCTAATGATAATAATAACGGTATTTATTAATTCGTTCATTCAATCGTATTTATTGAGCGCTTATTGTTGTTTTTTTAAAGGGAAAAAGGAGGTCAGGGGTGAACACGAAGCAGGGAAGGTGTGCTCCTAATGATAATAACAACAACAATAATGGTATTTATTAATTCGTTCATTCAATCGTATTTATTGAGCGCTTACGGTGTGCAGAGCCCTGGGCTACGCGCTTGGGAGAGGACAACCTGATCACCTTGTATCCTCCCCAGCGCTTAATAATAGTAATAGTAATGGCATTTGTGAAGCGCTTACTATGTGCCAAGCACTGTTCTAAGCGCTGGGGGGATACAAGGTGATCAGGTTGTCCCACATGGGGCTCCCAGTCTTAATCCCCATTTTACAGATGAAGCAACTGAGGCCCAGAGAAGTGAAGTGACTTGCCCAAAGTCACACGGCAGACAAGTGATTAGAACCCACGCTTTGCACAGAGTAAGCGCTTAATGATGGCATTTATTAAGCGCTCACTCTGTGCCAAGCACTGTTCTAAGCGCTGAGGAGGTTACAAGGTGATCAAATTGTCCCACGGGGGGCTCACAGTTTTAATCCTCATTTTACAGATAAGGGAACTGAGGCCCAGAGAAGTGAAGTGACTTCCCCCAAGGCACCCAGCTGACAATTGGCGGAGCGGGGATTTGAACCCATAATAATAATAATAATAATGGTATTTGTTAAGCGCTTATTATGTGCCAAGCACTGTGCTAAGCGCTGGGGGGGGGGTTACAAGGTGATCAGGTTGTCCCATGTGGGGCTCACAGTCTTAATCCTCATTTTACAGATGAGGGAACTGAGGCCCAGAGAAGTGAAGTGACTTGCCCCAAGGCACCCAGCTGACAATTGGCGGAGCGGGGATTTGAACCCATAATAATAATAATAATAATGGTATTTGTTAAGCGCTTACTATGTGCAGAGCACTGTTCTAAGCGCTGGGGAGGTTACAAGGCGATCAGGCTGTCCCACGAGGGGCTCACAGTTTTAATCCCCATTTTACAGATGAGGTAACTGAGGCTTAGAAGTGAAGTGACTTGCCCAAAGTCACACAGCCGACAATTGGCGGAGCCGGGATTTGAACCCATAATAATAATAATAATAATAATAATAATAATAATAATAATAATAATAATATATTTGTTAAGCGCTTATTATGTGCCAAGCACTGTTCTAAGCACTGGGGAGGTTACAAGGCGATCAGGTTGTCCCACAGGGGGCTCACAGTTTTAATCCTCATTTTACAGATGAGGGAACTGAGGCCCAGAAGTGAAGTGACTTGCCCCAAGGCACCCAGCTGACAATTGGCGGAGCGGGGATTTGAACCCATAATAATAATAATAATAATAATAATAATAATAATAATAATATTTGTTAAGTGCTTATTATGTGCCAAGCACTGTTCTAAGCACTGAGGAGGTTACAAGGCGATCAGATTATCCCACGGGGGGCTCACAGTTTTAATCCTCATTTGACAGATGAGGGAACTGAGGCCCAGAGAAGTGAAGTGACTTCCCCCAAGTCACCCAGCTGAGCAGGATTCGAACCCATGACCTCTGATTCCCAAGCCTGGGCTCTTTCCACTGAACCATGCTGCTTAACAAATGCCACCGGCATTGCAGATTGTCAACAGCTGGAGACAGTCCGGACCCAAGGCGCTTACTCTGTGCAAAGCACTGAGCAGGCCCGGGGTCCTTTGTTTTCCGTTTGATTGGGCGGGGGGCGCGTTGAAGGGGCGGCCAAAATGCCGACTCTGGGGCGCGGGGGGCGTCCAGTCCAGTCCAGCCCAGCCCCCCGTGCCCCATACTAGAAAAGCAGCGTGGCTCAGTGGAAAGAGCCCGGGCTTGGGAGTCAGAGGTCATGGGTTCAAATTCCGGCTCCGCCAACCGTCAGCTGGGTGACTTGGGGCAAGTCACTTCTCTGGGCCTCAGTTCCCTCATCTGTCAAATGGGAATAGGGACTGTGAGCCCCACGTGGGACAACCCGATCACCTTGTAATAATAATAAGAATAATAATGGCATTTATTAAGTGCTTACTATGTGCAAAGCACTGTTCTAAGCGCTGGGGGGGATACAAGGTGATTGGGTTGTCCCACGTGGGGATGAAGACTGTGAGCCCCACGTGGGACAACCCAGTCACCTTGTAATAAAAATAATAATAATAATAATGGCATTTATTAAGCGCTTACTATGTGCAAAGCACTGTTCGAAGCGCTGGAGGGGGATACAAGGTGATCGGGTTGGTCCCACGTGGGGATGAAGACTGTGAGCCCCACGTGGGACAACCCGATCACCTTGTAATAATAATAATAATGGCATTTATTAAGCGCTTACTATGTGCAAAGCACTGTTCGAAGCGCTGGAGGGGGATACAAGGTGATCGGGTTGTCCCACGTGGGGCTCACAGTCTTCATCCCCACATGGGACAACCTGATCACCTTGTAATAATAATAATAATAATGGCATTTATTAAGCGCTTACTATGTGCAAAGCACTGTTCTAAGAGCTGGGGGGGGATACAAGGTAATCCGGTCATCCCACGTGGGGCTCACAGTTTTCATCCCCATTTTCCAGATGAGGTCACTGAGGCGCAGAGAAGTGAAGTGACTGCCCCAAGTCACCCAGCTGACAAGCGGCGGAGCTGGGATTCGAACCCATGACCTCTGACTCCAGAGCCCGGGCTCTTTCCACTGAGCCACGCTGCTTCTCTGTAACCTCCCCAGCACTTAGAATAGTGCTTTGCACATAGTAAGCGCTTAACAAATGCCATTATTATTATTATTATCTAGCTTTGTTAATATGTCTTGTTTTGTTGTCTGCCTCCCCCTTCTAGACTGTGAGCCCGTTGTTGGGTCGGGACTGTCTCTAGATGTTGCCGACTTGGACTTCGCAAGCGCTTAGTACAGTGCTCTGCACACAGTAAGTGCTCAATAAATAGGATTGAATGAATGAATGAATCTAGCTTTAATTCTATTTGTTCTGACGACTTTGACACCTGTCCACATGTTTTGTTTTGTTGTCTGTCTCCCCCTTCTAGACTGTGAGCCCGTTGTTGGGTCGGGACTTTCTCTATATGTTGCCGACTTGGACTTCGCAAGCACTTAGTACAGTGCTCTGCACGCAGTAAGCGCTCAATAAATACGATTGAATGAATGAGTGAATGAATGAATGAATCTAGCTTTAATTCTATTTGTTCTGCCGACTTTGACCCCTGCCCACGTGTTTGGTTTTGTTCCTTGTCTCCCCCTTCTAGACTGTGAGCGTCTCTGTTGCCGACTTGGACTTTGCAAGCGCTTAGTACGGTGCTCTGCACGCAGTAAGCGCTCAATAAATACGAATGAATGAATGAATGAATGAATCTAGCTTTAATTCTATTTGTTCTGACAACTTCGACACTAAATACGATTGAATGAATGAATGAATCTAGGTTTAAATCTATTTGTTCTGACAACTTTGACACCTGCCCACGTATTTGGTTTTGTTGTCTGTCTCCCCCCTTCTAGACTGTGACCGTCTCTATACATTGCCGACTTGGACTTAGCAAACGCTTAGTACAGTGCATTGCACGCAGTAAGCGCTCAATAAATAGGATTGAATGAATGAATGAATCTAGGTTTAATTCTATTTGTTCTGACGACTTTGACCCCTGCCCACGTGGTTGGTTTTGTTCCCTGTCTCCCCCTTCTAGACTGTGACCGTCTCTGTCCGTTGCCGACTTGGACTTCGCAAATGCTTAGTACGGTGCTCTGCACGCAGTAAGCGCTCACTAAATAGGGTTGAATGAATGAATGAGTGAATGAATGAATGAATCCAGCTTTAATTCTATTTGTTCTAACGACTTTGACCCCTGCCCACGTGTTTGGTTTTGTTGTCTGTCTCCCCCTTCTAGACTGTGACCGTCTCTGTTGCCGACTTGGACTTCGCAAGCGCTTAGTATGGTGCTCTGCACACAGTAAGCGCTCAATAAACACGACTGAATGAATGAATGAATCTAGCTTGAATTCTATTTGTTCTGCCAACTTTGACACTAAATAGGATTGAATGAATGAATGAATGACTCTAGGTTTAATTCTATTTGTTCTGATGACTTTGACACCTGCCCACGTGTTTGGTTTTGTTGTCTGTCTCCCCCTTTTAGACCGTGACCGTCTCTAACCGTTGCCAACTTGGACTTCACAAGTGCTTAGTACAGTGCTCTGCACACAGTAAGCGCTCAATAAATATGACTGAATGAATGAATGAGTGAATGAATGAATGAATCCAGCTTTAATTCTATTTGTTCTGACGACTTTGACCCCTGCCCACGAGTTTGGTTTTGTTCCTTGTCTCCCCCTTCTAGACTGTGACCGTCTCTGTTGCCGACTTGGACTTCGCAAGCGCTTAGTATGGTGCTCTGCACGCAGTAAGCACTCACTAAATAGGATTGAATGAGTGAATGAGTGAATGAATGAATCTAGCTTGAATTCTATTTGTTCTGACAACTTTGACACGTGCCCACGTATTTTGTTTTGTTCCCTGTCTCCCCCTTCTAGACTGTGACCGTCTCTGTTGCCGACTTGGACTTTGCAAGCACTTAGTACGGCGCTCTGCACGCAGTAAGCGCTCAATGAATAGGACTGAATGAATGAGTGAATGAATGAATGAATCTAGGTTTAATTCTATTTGTTCTGACGACTTTGACACCTGTCCACGTGTTTGGTTTTGTTCCCTGTCTCCCCCCTTCTAGACTGTGACCGTCTCTGTTGCCGACTTGGACTTTGCAAGTGCTTAGTACGGTGCTCTGCATGCAGTAAGTGCTCAATAAATGCGACTGAATGAATGAATCTAGCTTTAATTCTATTTGTTCTGACAACTTTGACACTAAATGGGATTGAATGAATGAATGAATCTAGCTTTAATTCTATTTGTTCTGCCGACTTTGACCCCTGCCCACGTGTTGGGTTTTGTTCCCTGTCTCCCCCTTCTAGGCTGTGACCGTCTCTATCCATTGCCGACTTGGACTTCCCAAGCGCTTAGTACGGTGCACTGCACGCAGTAAGGGCTCAATAAATAGGACTGAATGAATGAATGAGTGAATGAATGAATGAATCTAGCTTTAATTCTATTTGTTCTGCCGACTTTGACCCCTGCCCATGTGGTTGGTTTTGTTCCCTGTCTCCCCCTTCTACACTGTGACCGTCTCTGTTGCCGACTTGGACTTTGCAAGCGCTTAGTATGACGCTCTGCACGCAGTAAGCGCTCAATGAATAGGACTGAATGAATGAGTGAATGAATGAATGAATCTAGGTTTAATTCTATTTGTTCTGACGACTTTGACCCCTGCCCACGTGTTTGGTTTTGTTCCCTGTCTCCCCCTTCTAGACTGTGACCGTCTCTGTACATTGCCGACTTGGACTTCCCAAGCGCTTAGTACAGTGCACTGCACACAGTAAACGCTCAATAAATAGGACTGAATGAATGAATGAGTGAATGAATGAATGAATGAATCTAGCTTTAATTCTGCCGACTTTGACCCCTGCCCACGTGTTTGGTTTTGTTCCCTGTCTCCCCCTTCTAGACTGTGACCGTCTCTGTTGCCGACTTGGACTTCGCAAGCGCTTAGTGCAGTGCACTGCACACAGTAAGCGTTCAATAAATAGGACTGAATGAATGAATGAGTGAATGAATGAATGAATCTAGGTTTAATTCTATTTGTTCTGCCGACTTTGACCCCTGCCCACGTGTTTGGTTGTGTTCCCTGTCTCCCCGCCTCTAGACTGTGACCGTCTCTATCCGTTGCCGACTTGTACTCTCCCAAGCGCTTAGTAGGGTGCTCTGCACGCAGTAAGCGCTCAATAAATAGGATTGACTGAATGAATAAGTGAATGAATGAATGAATCTAGCTTTAATTCTATTTGTTCTGCCGACTTTGACCCCTGCCCACGTGTTGGGTTTTGTTCCCTGTCTCCCCCTTCTAGACTGTGACCGTCTCTGTTGCCCACTTGGACTTTGCAAGCGCTTAGTAGGGTGCTCTGCACGCGGTAAGTGCTCAATAAATAGGATTGAATGAATGAATGAATAAATCTAGCTTTAATTCTATTTGTTCTGCCGACTTTGACCCCTGCCCACGTGTTTGGTTTTGTTCCCTGTCTCCCCGCCTCTAGACTGTGACCGTCTCTATCCGTTGCCGACTTGTACTCTCCCAAGCGCTTAGTAGGGTGCTCTGCACGCAGTAAGCGCTCAATAAATAGGATTGACTGAATGAATGAGTGAATGAATGAATGAATCTAGCTTTAATTCTATTTGTTCTGCCGACTTTGACCCCTGCCCACGTGTTGGGTTTTGTTCCCTGTCTCCCCCTTCTAGACTGTGACCGTCTCTGTTGCCCACTTGGACTTTGCAAGCGCTTAGTAGGGTGCTCTGCACGCGGTAAGTGCTCAATAAATAGGATTGAATGAATGAATGAATAAATCTAGCTTTAATTCTATTTGTTCTGCCGACTTTGACCCCTGCCCACGTGTTGGGTTTTGTTCCCTGTCTCCCCCTTCTAGACTGTGACCGTCTCTGTTGCCGACTTGGACTTCGCAAGCGCTTAGTACGGTGCTCTGCACGCAGTAAGCGCTCAATAAATAGGACTGACTGAATGAATGAGTGAATGACTGAATGAATCTAGCTTTAATTCTATTCGTTCTGCCGACTTTGACCCCTGCCCACGTGTTGGGTTTTGTTCCCTGTCTCCCCCCTTCTAGACTGTGACCGTCTCTGGTGCCGACTTGGACTTTGCAAGCGCTTAGTACGGTGCTCTGAACGCAGTAAGTGCTCAATAAATAGGAATGAATGAATGAATGAGTGAATGAATGAATGAATCTAGCTTTAATTCTACCGACTTTGACCCCTGCCCACGTGTTGGGTTTTGTTCCCTGTCTCCCCCCTTCTAGACTGTGACCGTCTCTGTTGCCGACTTGGACTTTGCAAGCGCTTAGTAGGGTGCTCTGCACGCGGTAAGCGCTCAATAAATAGGACTGAATGAATGACTGAGGGAATGAATCGCCCCCGGCCCCCCCCCCGGGGCCCCCTCACCTTCCACCGCCTCCTCCACCGTCTCGTCGTCGCTGTCCATGGCGGCTCCGAACCCTTCCCGGCGCCGCCGAGCACGGCCTGGGGAGGGATCGGGATCGGGATGGGGATCGGGATAGGGCTGGGAATGGGGCTGGGAATGGGGCCGCCGCAAGTTTGTCGTTCGGAGAGTCTCGCCCGTTCTTTGTTCCCGAGCAGCTGATGCGCTGACATCACCCGCCGCCGCCGCCGCCGCCGCCGCGCTGATTGACAAGCCCCGGAATCGCCCAGCGCCCCGAAGCCCCGCCCCCGCCCCGGGGCCCCGCTCCCATTGGCCCCGTCCCCGTGGCTCCGCCCCCTCCCCGAGGACCCGCTCCCATTGGCCCGCCCCGGAGGCCCCGCCCCCCGAAGCCACGCCCACCCCTCCGGAGGCCCCGCTCCCATTGGCCCGTCCCGGAGGCCCCTCCCTCGAAGCCCCGCCCTTCCCATCGGAGGCTCCGCCCCCTCCCCGAGGCCCCGCTCCAATTGGAGCTGCCCCGGTGGCTCCGCCCCCTCCCCGAGGCCCCGCTCCCATTGGCCCGCCTGGAGGCCCCGCCCCCGAAGCCACTCCCACCCATCCGGAGGCCCCGCCCCCATTGGCCCGTCCCAGAACCCCCCTCGAAGCCCCGCCCTTCCCACCGGAGGCTCCGCCCCCTCCCCGAGGCCCCGCTCCCATTGGACCCGCCCCTGTGGCTCCGCCCCTCCCCGAGGACCCGCTCCCACTGGCCCGCCCCGGAGGCCCCGCCCCCGAAGCCCCGCCCTTCCCTCCGGAGGCCCCGCTCCCATTGGTCCGTCCCGGAGGCCCCGCCCCCGAAGCCACGCCCACCCCTCCGGAGAACCCGCTCCCATTGGCCCGTCCCGGAGGCCCCTCCCCCGAAGCCCCGTCCCTCCCATCGGAGGCTCCGCCCCCATCCCAGGCCCCGCTCCCGTTGGCTCGCCCCGGAGGCCCCGCCCCCGAAGCCACGTCCCTCCCTCCGGAGGTCTCGCTCCCGTTGGTCCGTCCCGGAGGCCCCTCCCCCGAAGCCCCGCCACTCCCTTCGGAGGCTCCGCCCCCTCCCCGAGGCCCTGCTCCCATTGGCCCCGTCCCCGCCCCGAGGCCCCGCTCCCAGTGGCCCGCCCGGAGGCCCCGCCCCCGAAGCCGCGCCCACCCCTCCGGAGGCCCCGCTCCCATCATCATCATCATCAATCGTATTTATTGAGCGCTTACTATGTGCAGAGCACTGTACTAAGCGCTTGGGAAGTACAAATTGGCAACATACATACAGAGACAGTCCCTACCCAACAGTGGGCTCACAGTCTAAAAGGGGAGCTCACAGTCTAAAAGGGGTCCCATTGGTCCGTCCAGGAGGCCCCGCCCCTGAAATCCCGCCCCTCCCATCGGAGACTCCGCCCCCTCACCATGCCCCGCTCCCATTGGCCGTCCCCGGAGGCCCCGCCCCCGAAGCCACGCCCACCCCTCCGGAGGCCCCGCTCCCATTGGCCCCGTCCCGCCCCCGAAGCCCCGCCCCCGCACCAGACCCGCTCCCATTGGCCCCGCCCCGAGGCCCCGCTCCCATTGGTCCGTCCCGGAGGCCCCTCCCTCGAAGCCCCTCCCCTCCCATCGGAGGCTCCACCCCCTCCCCGAGGCCCCGCTCCCATTGGCCCGTCCAGGAGGCCCCGCCCCCGAGGCTCCGCTCCCATTGGCCCCTCTCGGAGGCCCCGCCCCCTCCCCAGGCTCCACTCCCATTGGCCCGTCCCGGAGGCCCCGCCCCCAAGAGGCCCCGCCCCCCGCCTGGGGGGGCCTAATAATACTAACAATAATGATGATATTTGTTAAGCTTTTCCTATGAAGCAGCGTGGCTCAGTGGAAAGAGCCCGGGCTTGGGAGTCCGAGGTCATGGGTTCAAATCCCGGCTCTGCCAGTTCTCAGCTGCGGGACTTGGGGCAAGTCACTTCACTTCTCTGGGCCTCAGTTACCCCATCTGTAAAATGGGGATTAAGACTGTGAGCCCAACGTGGGACAACCTGATCACATTGTATCTACCCCAGCGGTTAGGACAGTGCTTGGCACATAGTAAGCGCTTAATAAATACCAACATTATTATTACCTCATGAGCCCCAACCTGATCACCTTGTAACCTCCCCAGCGCTTAGGACAGTGCTTGGCACATAGTAAGTGCTTCTAGACTGTGAGCCCACTGTTGGGTAGGGACCGTCTCTAGATGTTGCCGACTTGTCCTTCCCAAGCGCTTAGTCCAGTGCTCTGCACACAGTAAGCGCTCAATAAATAAGATTGAATGAATGAATGAATAAATGCCTTCATTGTTATTGCTATTCCCAGTTTGAGCCCCCTTTTTCCTCTCCTCCTCCCCATCCCCCCGCCCTACCTCCTTCCCCTCCCCACAGCACCTGTATATATATATTTGTACAGATTTATGACTCTATTTTACTTGTGCATATTTACTACTCTATTTATTTTGTTAATGATGTGCATCGAGCTTTAATTCTATTTGTTCTGACGATTTTGACACCTGTCTACGTGTTTTGTTTTGTCGTCTGTCTCCCCCTTCTAGACTGGGAGCCCGTTGTTGGGTAGGGACCGTCTCTATATGTTGCCGACTTGGCCTTCCCAAGCGCTTAGTCCAGTGCTCTGCACACAGTAAGCGCTCAATAAATAGGATTAAATGAATGATTCGCCCAAGGTCACACGCAGCAGATGGTGGCAGAGCTGGAATTAGAACCCAGCTCCTTCTGACTCTCTGTCCACTTTCCACGTTCATTCATTCATTCAATCGTATTTATTGAGCGCTTACTGTGTGCAGAGCACTGGACTCTGTCTCCCCCTTTTAGACTGTAAGCCCACTGTTGGGTAGGGACTGTCTCTATACGTTGCCAACTTGTACTTCCCAAGCGCTTAGTCCAGTGCTCTGCACACAGTAAGCGCTCAATAAATGCGATTGATTGATTGATTGATTGATTGATTGACTAAGTGCTTGGCAACATATAGAGACGGTCCCTACCCAACAGTGGGCTCACAGCCTAGAAAGGGGAGACAGAGGACAAAACAAAACATATTAACAAAATAAAATCAAGAGAATAAACATGCACAAATAAAATAGAGTAGTAAATTTGTACAAACATATATACATATATACAGGTGCTGTGGGGAGGGGAAGGGGAGGGGGAGCCCCCATGGCCTCCCGTAACCCACTCCACCGGCATCGCTTCTTTAGTCTTTATTATTTTTTAATAAACGTCTCCCAGTTACTCATTCGATCAGCGACTTCACCACGGAGCAATGAAGGCGTCTGTACCCCGTTTCCCTTCAAACTGCTTAGGCACCATAATTAGGGTGCTCTGGATTCCAGGTGGCATTACAGGCAGCTGTAAATAGCTAGTTAAACGGATGTAAATTTATACACCGCGCAGAGATAGTGTCTAGGAATTATAGGCTGTCACTCTGGTCCCCTTCTGAGGCCCTCTTTGTTAGGGCGGGAGGAGTGAGCTGTTCTGCCTTGGAACGTCAGTGGATTTCGAGTTGGAAAAACTCCCGGCACCCAAGTCACAACCCCAGCAACGTGTAGGGGAGGGGAGGTGACTCCAAAATCGAGAGCAGAACCGCGGGGCCCGTTGAAAACATGTACTTCTGTGACGCAAAAGGAACCGTGGTCTTGTGACTCCTCTATTTTATGCTTGTTTATAGGAGCATTATTCCCGTTATCAGAGCACGAGAGTTTTGTGCTTACCCTGAGAAAGTTCTCCTTCTCTTCCAAGTGCTTTCATTCAGTCATATTTATTGAGCACTTACGGTGTGCAGAGCGCTTGGGAAAGTACAATATAACCAAAAACAGACACATTCCCTTGCCTACAAGGAGCTTACACTCTAATAATAATAATAACAATGGCATTTATTAAGCGCTTACTATGTGCAAAGCACCGTTCTATGCTCCGGGGAGGTTACAAGGTGATCAGATTGTTCCACAGTCTTAATCCCCATTTTACAGATGAGGTAACTGAGGCCCAGAGAAGTGAAGTGACTTGCCCAGAGTCACACAGCTGACAATCGGCGGAGCCGGGATTTGAACCCATGACCTCTGACTCCAAAGCCCGGGCTCTTTCCCATTGAGCCACGCTACTCTAGGGACTTTCTCAGGAAAGGAGCCCAACCCAGGCCTGCTTGGTCTGTACGAAAACGTTGCTTAGGCAGTTCAGACGCTTTTCTCAGAGGCCACGAAAGTGAATTCAGGAAATACTGGTTTTACAGTGTTCCTGGAAGAAAACCCAGCGTGCCTACTTATTACTTGTTAAACCCCGAATAAAGAAAACATTGTTTACTGACGGCACCTTGCCCGGAGACAGTTGCCAAAAAAATCAGTTGCCCGCAAAGTATTCAGTAGCCCGTAGTTTTCATCTGCTTCCCTATCCCACACAGTCATAAATCCGGAAGGAATTTCAGGGAACCAATTGGTTCGGCCCCTCCAGTAGGTAAACTATCTAGGATAGTTTCTTTTTAAAACTTTTCTTGCACATTTCTCTTCGGGACAGCCTGTTCCAGTATTTTTCTTTTTTTGAATCAATAGTAAGGTGTGAAGTTTTTTCCTAGGACCCCTTGAACTGGCCCTCCTGCTAGTCCAGAATTCCCTCCACCTTCATATCCGGCAGACCATCGCTCTCCCCACCTTCAAAGGCTTCCTTAAATCACCTCTCTTCCAAGAGACTATCCCGAACAGTGCCCTAATTTCTCCTATTTGCCCTCCCTTCTGTGTTGCCAAGCACTTGGATCTGTACCCCTCAACACTTGATTGGCACCCTCTAGGACTCCACTGGGTTTCAAAGGTGACCCATTTTGACAAAGAGTTGGGCTGCGCTTTTGCGAAAATCCGAGCTGGGTGTTTGTCTTTCTCATGATCAGCATCTGTGGCCTATATTGCGACAAATGTGTGGGTTGTCTGCTCGTGGCTCTGACACTCGCCTGCCGTATGTCCCTAGGCCTTGTTTCGCTTCTTTGGACCTCAGCTGCCTTACCTATAAAATTCATTCATTCATTCATCCATTCATTCATTCAATCGTATTTGTTGAGTCCTTACTGTGTACGGACCATTGTACTAAGCATTCGCGAAGTACAATTCTCCCCCTTCTAGACTGTGAGCCCACTGTTGGGTAGGGACCGTCTATGTTGCCAAATTGGACTTCCCAAGCGCTTAGTGCAGTGCTCTGCACACAGTAAGCGCTCCATAAATACGATTGATGATTGATGATGATGAATAAATACGATTGAATGAATGAATGAATGAATTCAATTCAGCAGCAAAAAGAGACAATCCCTGCCCACAACAGGCTTACAGTCTAGAAGGGAGGAGACAGACATCAAAACAAGTAAACAGGCATCAGAAGCATCATTATAAACAGAATTATAGATATATACACATCATTAATAAAAATACATTTTTCTAATGATAAATTCACCCTGTTCTCCCTCCTGCTTAGACTGTGAGTCCCACGAGAGACAGTGTCTGGCCTGATTACCTCATATCTACTGCAGTTCTTGGAACAGTGCTTGGCACAGAGTAAGCACTTAACAAACAGCACAATTATTATTATTCTTTGAGGCTGCCAAACCTTTCTAGTTTGGTACCTTCTTAGTTGGAAGCAGGGTAGCCTGCTCAGATGAGCACAGGACCGGGGGTCAGGAAACCTGGGTTCTAATCCCAGTCTGCCACTTGCCCGCTCTAGGGCCTTGGGCGAATCATTTAACTTCTCCGTACCTCATCTGTAAAATGGAGATAAAATACCTGTTCTCCCTCTCATAATAATAATGGCATTTATTAAGTGCTTACTGTACATATTTATTACTCTATTTATTTATTTATTTTACTTGTACATTTCTATCCTACTTATTTTATTTTGTTGGTATGTTTGGTTCTGTACTCTGTCTCCCCCTTTTAGACTGTGAGCCCACTGTTGGGTAGGGACTGTCTCTATGTGATGCCAATTTGTACTTCCCAAGCGCTTAGTACAGTGCTCTGCACATAGTAAGTGCTCAATAAATACGATTGATTGATTGATTGATTGATTATTCTAAGCGCTGGACTGTTCTAAGCTCTCATAGATTGTGAGCCCCATCTGGGACAGAGGCCGTTCCCCCTCTGATTTTCTTGTATCCATCCCTGCACTTAACACTTAGGAAGTGCTTAACGAGTGCCACCACTATTTAGTTTCCACTGTCCCCAACTATAATTTCCCTGATTTCCTCCTGAAGCTTTCCCTGTAGCTTCTTTTCCAACTTGGTCCCCCATCCCACCCATCCATCTCGCTCTGGCCGCCCCCCAACTTTGTTGCAGTCTTGGGAAATCAACCGAATTCTTGATCACGAAAAAGGCCTGAGCGCTCTCTTATGTCTCCTAAGCCAATCAAACTTTATCTAACCAGATGGGGCACAACCAGCGAGAAAAATGGGAATCTGAGCCAAACAGCATTCCGTTCAGCTAATGTGGGTCTTTCCTCCCGGACCCTGGCTGAGTTATTCCCATTGAGTCAAATTAAGCCTTGTCTGCTTTGGCAGCCCCAGTAGCAACATGCACCTTATATGTGCACAGCACCCTAGTAGGCCCCCAAAACATGAAATAAAAATCAAAGACCTCATCCCTGCCCTCAGGGAACCACCATCCTAATGGGGAAGACAAGCGGGCCTAGTATGCAGAACTCTAGTAAAAATGTGTAAAACCATTCAGTTGTGTTTATTGAAAGCGTAAAGAGAAAAAACATGGATAAGAAGGGTAAATCCAAAAGTAGGCAATGAAATAATCACAAAGAGATCGAATAACGATGATAGTTATTAAGCCCAAACACTTGTTAAGGGCTGGGGTGGATTCAAGATCATTAGATAGGGGCTCACAGCCTAAGAGGGAGGGAGAATGAGTTTTTTATCTCTATTTTGCAGATGAGACTACTGAGGCACGGAGAAGTTAGATGACTTGCCTGAGCTCACAGAGCAGGCGGGTGGTGGAGTTGGCGTGAGAACCCAGGAGTCTTAACTCCCAATCATTCATTCAATCATATTTATTGAGCACTTACTGTGTGCAGAGCACTGTACTAAGCGCTCAACCCATACGCTTTCCTCCAGGCCACACTGCCTCCCCAGACAGAAACCTGATTTTAAAGTGACTGATGAAATAACATGATTTCGTTTCACAGTCACTGGCATCATTCAGAGTTAGGCAAGTGGTAAAGAATGGTGATTTTATTAATTTTCTGCAGTCGTAACTCCTGGAGGGCTGGGAGGGAGGGGGAGAGTTTGGTTTTTTTTGCAGGGTTGGCGAGGATGCTACTCAAAGGATGGGTTTGGGTTGGCTGTGTTGTATACTGCAGTCAGGGGAAGGAGACTTCAACTCCATTTTTCTTCAGTTAAGGAGCCAAGGATAGCAGGGATGAAGCCCCAACCCTCAGCATTTGAGCAGACTCCCAACTGCAAAATTGACTTGTTTGAATTTCATCTGCTCTCATTTCCTTTGCTCTTCCCCCTAGACTGTCAGGGACTCTACAGTGTATGGTCAGGGAACGTGTCTGCTAATTCTGCTGCACGATACTCTCCCAAGCGCTTAGTACAGTGCTCTGCACACAGTAAGCGCTCAATAAATACAACTGAATGAATGAATTGGAAATGAGAAGTGAAATTCCTGAAAGTCAGGGAGTAGGGCAGGAAGAAAAGGAGGGAAGGAAAACAGCTTGAGTAAATTCACAAAGCCGCCCCGAGACTTTACTGGTTTGGATTGTGTCTCTCTAAGTCACTGCAGGGCTGGAACTCCAATGCCAGTTTTTCAATTAATGGAGATGCTACTGTGTCCTTGAAGGGGAAAGAGACTTGCGTTTCTGGAGAACAAGATTCCATGGTGCAAACACTGGCTAGCTGAGTCTCTGATGATCCAGGTAACTATTTCTAAATTGTCAGAAGGTGCTACCAGCAGAACCAGGGAAAAAAGAAACGGAGAAGACGGAGAGACAGGGGAGAGATAAAAAGAGGTAATTAAAGGGCAATGAGTCTTGAGAGGAGCAAAGGAAGAACACAAAGGGAACGGAATAAAGTACCAGAGGACCAGAAGAAAAAGATGGAGAAATCCATTCTCTGATAAATAGCCCTTCCTGTCACTGGAATAGAGACATCATCTCAACGTGACCTGATTCAGACATCCAAAGTGCAGAAGAGAAAGGGCAGAATGACCTAACCCAAGGAAGTAAATTAAATCATAGAGAAGAAAAGAGGAAAAGATGCCACCGTTACCATGACATTAAGCTGCGTTAAGCTTCCTTTTGCTTTCTGCTGAGATTTGATTCGTAAGCTACAAGTGCTACAATCATAAAATACTGCAACTCAGACCCCATCCTCTTGAGCTATGTTCACTCATCTGCTACTAGTGGGACCTAACATAATCACCAGTCCTCTTCCAAGTTGACTGTCGCCTGGCTTTTCTCCTTGGACAAGGAGTAACATAAGTCCCCTTCTCCATCTTGGGCCTGGGTTGATTGAATCACATTGAAAAGCCTTGCAAAAAACAATATATTCTCTTAAGAGGAGGCAGCCTAGCTTAGTAGAAAGAGCACGGGATGGGGAATCAGAATACCTAGGGTCTATACAGAGTTGTGCAACTAACCAGCTGGGTGACCCTGGGCAAGTCACTTAACCTCTCTGGACTTCATTTTCCTCCCTTGTAAAGTGAGTCCTTATTTTGTGAGTCCCATGCGAGACTAGGACTGTGTCTGACAGGATTACAGAGCTTAGTAAATACCTTAAATGAAAGAGTTTATGCTTTTGAGTCTTCCCTGTTTAACAAAAAATGTTAACCAAATTCCTATTGCTGGGTGTGTAAAAGAAGCAAACCGCCCTTTGTCTCAGAGACCTAGAAAGAAATAAATGTCAGTGGGGTTCACCTTTACTAACTGAAGGCCCTGCAACTTAAAACAACTCGGTAACACCTGAAGAAGCTGAAGCTGCCAGTTAAGAGTCTTGAGGGAGGAATATCAGGGAACCCTGAGGAGCAGGAGCAGGGAGATGGCTCTGCCATCTCTAGGAAATGTTCCTCAGGACCTCAAGAGAAATAATGTGGCCTAGAGGAAAGAGAATGGGTCTGGAAATCAGAGGACTCGGTACTTATGCACATATCTTTCAATTATATATTATCAAGTACTTGTTTAAAGTGCTATTCACGCTTAGAACAGTGCTTTGCACATAGTAAGCGCTTAATAAATGCCATTATTATTATTATAGTATCTGCCTCCCCCTCTAGACTGTAAGCTCGTTACGGGCAGGGAACGGATCTGCTAATCCTGCTATATTATACTCTCCCACGTACTTAGTACCGTGCTCTGCACAAAGTAAGTGCTCAATAAATATCCCTGATTGATTCTAATTCAGACTCTGTCACTTGCCTGCTGTGTGACTTTGAGCAAGTCACTCAACTTCTTTGTGCCTCAGTTTCCTTAGCGATAAAATGGGGAATAAATACCTGTTCTCCTACCTGATTAAACTGTGGGTCTGGACTGGGTCTAACCTGAATATCATGTATCTCTACCCCAATGCTTGGCATGTAGTAAGTGCTTAACAGTTACCACAGTTATTGAGTCTCCTTCCTCAGGATCCAGGCCTAGGCTGAATGCCCTCCTAGAACCAGTCCGCTAGAGTATAAGTTCCTTGAGGACAGGAAGGAGGTCTACTAATTTCTGTTGTACTCTCAGGAGTGTTAAGCACAGTGTTCCGCACACAATAGGCACTCAAGAAATGTCATTGATTGCCCTTCTGCACAGGGGGAGAGAAATAGATACCTGTGTGGTGCCCAGCCTATACAGTTAGCGGGCAATCTCTCCCGGGACAAAGGTACTGAATAGAATAAAGAGCGGACTCAGGGTAAAGTCTTACAGTGTGTAAGGGAGAAGAGATTTGTTGTAATTTGGGAGCCTCACCCATAAGGCTGATTCTCCTCAAAACGTCGGTTCCGACCAGGTGATAATAACAATAATGAAAACAATCTGTTAAAAGTTTCTAAGTGCCAAGCACTATCTGGGGTAGATACAAGCAATTTGGTCAGAAACTGTGGCTGTTCCCCTTGGGGCTGACAGTCTTAAGTTGACAGCAGTTATAGATACTATTATTATTATTATTACTGTTATTATTATTATTCTCACCACTAAACTTTCCTGAACCTCACCTGAGACATCTGATTGCGGAATTCATGCAGTGGGGGTTGGTCCTGGTTGGAGAGTGCTTCGTACAGTCTATCAAATACTACTCTATTTATTTTGTTAACGATGTGCTTTTAGCTTTAATGCTATTTGTTCTGATGACTTGACACCCGTCCACATGTTTTGTTTTGTCGCCTGTCTCCCCCTTCTAGACTGTGAGCCCGTCATTGGGTAGGGACCGTCTCTAGATGTTGCCAGCTTGTATTTCCCAACCGCTTAGCACAGTGCTCTGCGCACAGTAAGCGCTCAATAAATACGATTGAATGAATCGAATCCGGAAGGAATCATCAGAACATGACATCTGGACCTTGGGTCTTGTACCATATCACTGCCTGATTTGAACACCAGACAAGTTCCAAGCCACTGTCCTTCACCCTAGGGACATAGACAGATTTTTAGAAAATCCCCATACGCTGTGGCAGGATTGAAGGGAAGCAGGGCCCAAATCAGACCCCCAAGGCAGGGTCTTCGTCTGGGGTGGGGATGGGACTTCAGGAGCCAAACTACTTGCCAGTGCAATTGTTCCACCTTTAAATTGCTCTCCTAAGGACAAGTCCCTTTAGTCCTTGGTTCCAGTTTGTTATGGCCTTGGACATGGGACTAGGTAATAATAATAATAATGATAACAATGATAGCATTTATTAAGCGCTTCTGTGTGCAAAGCACCGTTCTAAGCGCTGGGGAGGTTACAAGGTGATCAGGTTGTCCCACGGGGGGGCTCCCAGTCTTCATCCCTATTTTCCAGATGAGGGAATGGAGGCCCAGAGAAGTGAAGTGACTTGCCTAAAGTCACACAGCTGGCAATTGGCAGAGCCGGGATTTGAACCCCTGACCTCGGACTCCAAAGCCCGTGCTCTTTCCACTTAGCCACGCTGCTTCTCTGGCCACGATCTGTCCTAACCTGGGGACCAACCACACTGCAGAACAGGGAGAGGGAAAGGACCGGGCTACGTTCCCAAAACAGTAGCGACAGTGTTCGAACGAACTGCTTCCTGCCTGATTTTGGATCCGATGCCGGTTAGAGCATAACCAGAAAACCTGCTCTCATGTTCCTTTCATCTCACGTCCTCACCCGAGGCCAATTTGAGAAAGTGCCTCCGGCTGGCAGCCTCCAGCTTGACAAACTGTCCTTCCCTTGACCTGCTGGGATGCTTGGGGGCCCGAGCACCGTGGGTGGCACTGAGCCCGCTGGGCCCCTGGCCTCCCCACGCTGCCATTCTGCTTTGTGCCCATTTTTTTGGATCCCAGCAATCTGCAACTTCCTCTCTGTCTTCCCCGCCAATCCTGAAAATCAACGTCAGTGAAACGATGCTCTTTCCGGGCTGTGGAGTTGGGTGAGCCTGGCCAGAGGCGTTGTATTGTCTCTCAATCCCTCCTGAAGCTTGTTGTCTCTGCCACAATTTCATGCCATTTGGCATTGCTAATGGAGTGAGCATCTATAGCTGGAGTCCCCTGCCAACCCAAAGTGACGTGTGGGTCCCCATGGCCCAGTTTTTATGGGGTACCGGAGAACTTTGCTCAACTGGAGAGCAGGTGGGCTTCCTCTCGAGCTGTTCATATGCAACTCAGCAGGCCCTCCGGCTCTTCCTGGAAATGTAGCTCACAGTTGCCGGGGGGAGGCTCAGCTCTGTGGAGCGGCTCCCTCCGCTCCATTCATAGGAGGGTTCTTATTTTCTCTCAAGACGTAGGCAAAATTCAATCTATTTTCTCAGAAACTGTATCTCTGGAATTGGTACTAGAGCGCAGGGGCTTTGCAAAGCACATGCTGGGTTATTTCATCACTGTGATTTCTCTTTCCCTCCATAGACAGCTCTTTTTAAAACAGACTTTTCTCTTTGATTACATTTTTTTGAAGAACTATATCTTGGTGCTTGAAAAAAATACACGAGTGATGAATGTATTTCAGAGAAGATGTATTTCAGCAAAAATGACTTGAACATCCAAAACAACCTCAACCTGAAAGCTTTACAATACATACATTGCTGGTGCCTCTTTTTCTCTGTCTTCTGGCTCACTATGTCTCCTTCCCCTGCCTCTCTTTCTTTTTCATCTATTAAGCGCTCAGTACAGTGCTCTGCACACAGTAAGCGCTCAGTAAATACGATGGAGTGAATTGGCCCTTCTCTCTGGAAGCCTATCTCTAGAAGTGAACTTCCAGGTCCTCAAATTAAGGCTGCCTTCTTTGGATTTCAGAAAACTCTGCTTCTGGTAAGGCTGGAGTTGATTTAGCAACCAAGTGACAATGAGATGCTCTCCACTTCAAGGAGATGCCAGAGAATCTCTCAAAACAGACTTGGTGCAGCTGGATGGGCTGTCTTAAAGGTGGTAGATTTGCTTTTTTTAAAAGAAAAACAGGTATTTGTTAAGTGCTTACTATGTGCCAGTCACTGTACTAAGCCCTGGGTTGGGTACAGTGCTTTGCACATAATAAGCGCTTAACAAATGCCATCATTATTATTATTATTATTACAAGATAATCAGGTTGGCCACAGTCTTTGCCCCACATAGAGCTCCCAGTCTCAATCCTCATTTTGCAGATAAGGCCACGGAGGCACAGAGAAGTAAAGTGACTTGCCCAGGGTCACACAGCAGACCAGTGGTGGAGCCAGGATTAGAACCCAAATTCTCCACCAACCCTGAGCGCTTTCCACTAGGCCATGCTGCTTCTCGGGCAACTCGGAGTAATCGTACTTCTTGAGTGCTCACTGGGTTTAGACCCCCGTAATAAGTGCTGGGAGAGGACACACTTTGGAGAATTAGATCCAGTTCCTGTCCCTCGGGAGCGGCGGGGCAGCGAGGCTCTCAGTCTAACAAACAAGCAAAATAGCAAAGCGGCTCTGGGCCAAACCAGCTAACAATGGGTACAAAAGGGAGAAGCTGCAGGAATTTGTTTGCAGGTACTCCAGGCCCTCGGCATGCGTGCAATTACTTACCCACTGAAGTCACTTTGTGCCCATCATGTAAGAGTCGGAGGCTCAGCATCGGGAGCCCAGAGGTCACCACCTGCTTCCTAACCTGATTTAACCCTGTTGATTTGGGCCTCTGGATGAAGATGCTTCCTTTCTCCGAAATAGGGATTGGATCAGAGATTCCCTCACCCAGGTTTGTGGGAATTATGCGGCAAGGTCGTCCTTCAGTTTGAAGATGACCCTGCCAGCTCACAAGGCTGCATCCGTGGGCGCTTCGGACAAAATGCTTTTTCTAGATAAAAAAAAGTGTTCATGGAACAGCAAAGCCTAGCGGAAAGAGCTCTGGCCTGGAGTTAGGGGACCTGGGTTCTAATTCCACCTCTGCTGCTTGCTTGCGTGTGACCTTGGCCACGTCATTTAACTTCTCAGTGCTTCAGTGCTTATTTTATTTACTTTATTTTGTTGATATGTTTTGTTCTGTTCTCTGTCTCCCCCTTCTAGACTGTGAGCCCGCTGGTGGGTAGGGACCGTCTCTAGATGTTGCCAACTTGGACTTCCCAAGTGCTTCAGTTTCTTCATCAGTGAAGTGGTAATTAGATACCTGTTTTCCCTCCCCCTTAGACCGAGAGCCCCGTGTGGGATAATAATGATAGCATTTGTTAAGCGCTTACTATGTGCAAAGCACTGTTCTAAGTGCTGGGGGGATACAAGGTGGTTGGGTTGTCCCACGTGGGGCTCACAGTCTTCATACCCATTTTACAGATGAGGTAACTGAGGCACAGAGAAGTGAAGGGCCTTGCCCAAAGTCGCACAGCTGACAAGTGGCAGAGGCGGGATTAGAACCCATGACCTCTGACTCCCAAGCCCGGGCTCTTTCCACTGAGCCACGCTCCTTGTGTCTGACCTGATTATGTTGTATCTACCCCAGTGCTTAGTAGAGTGCTTGGCATATAGTAGGTGCTTAATAAATACCACTACTATTATGATGATGATGGTGATGATGAATCGATCGGTGGTATTTATTGAGCGCTAGCTGCATACCAAACACTGTACTACACCCTTGGGAGACTATAAGAGAAGGGAGAAGCAGCATGGCTTAGTGATGATGGTGATAATAATAATGATAGCATTTATTAAGCGCTTACTACGTGCAAAGCACTGTTCTAAGCCCTGGGGGGTTACAAGGTGATCAGGTTGTCCCACGGGGGGCTCACAGTCTTCATCCCCATTTTACAGATGAGGGAACTGAGGCTCAGAGAAGTGAAGTGACTTGCCCAAAGTCACACAGCTGACAGTTGGGGGAGCCGGGATTTGAACCCATGACCTCTGACTCCAAAGCCCGGGCTCTTTCCACTGAGCCACACTGCTTTTCTAATGATAGTGATGATGATGAATCAATCTGTGGTATTTATTGAGCACTTACTGCATAACAAGCACTATACTAAGCACTTGAGAGACTATAAGAGAAGGGAGAAGCAGCGTGGCTTAGTGGAAAGAGCCCGGGCTTGGGAGTCAGAGGTCGTGGGTTCTAATCCTGGCTCCGCCACTTGTCAGCCGGGTGGCTTTGGGCAAGCCACTTCACTTCTCTGGGCCTCAGTTCCCTCGTCTGTAAAATCATCATCATCATCAATCGTATTTATTGAGCGCTTACTGTGTGCAGAGCACTGTACTAAGCTCTTGGGAAGTACAAGTTGGCAACATATAGAGACAGTCCCTACCCAACAGTGGGCTCACAGTCTAAAAATGGCGATGAAGACTGTGAGCCCCACGGGGGACAACCTGATCACCTTGTATCTAGCCCAGGACTTAGAACAGTGCTTGTCACATAGTAAGCGCTTAACAAATACCATCGTTATTAGTATAATATAGCAGAGTTGGCACACACATATTCATTGTGTTCTCCCAGGGGTGGCTCATCCAAGTCCCCAGTCCATGGTGCCCATTGTTGAACATGAAACAAGGGATTAGTAGTCCTGGGGCTAATAGCTATAAATTTGGAATTCCCCCATAAACACGTTCTCAAACCCAAGTTGGGAAGAACGAGTCAACATGAGTGTTTCTGAAGGGTTTTCAGAGCCTCCCTGGGCCTCGAGTCCCATGAGCCGACTCTCACAGAGTCACCGGAGACACACTTGTTTATGTTAACTGAGGCCTCATGAGGCTGGATTTTGTGCCAGGCAAACTGGAGCATCTGAAAGACACTTTCTAGATATTATCATGCTCCTCCTGTATCCTGTGTCTGTTCAGAAAATGTCTGTTGATATCGGAGGTGTTGCTTGTTTCAGGCTGAAGGATTCCTGAAACCAACAGAATGGAGAATTGTTCTGTAGTAACTTCTTATGCGTTAGGCTTCACCTTTCTCCACAGACAAAATCCAATTAATACTCACAAGATTGTTTTTTTAACCAAAGGTATCCTGGGTCTGCAGTAGATGAAAAGAAGACTCATTTTTTTCATAGGCAAAGAAAGCAAATTTCAAAAAAATAAAATACACCCAATTCCCCTACTCTCTTTCCCCTATCCTTAATCTATTTTAAATGGATCTAAAGATCTATTTAATCTTAATCTGTCTCCGCCTGTATAACAGAAGATCCCTGTTGGCCGGGGTCGCATTTGCCGACTCCGTTTTATTGTACTTTTCCAAGCACCTAGTGTTCTGCACCCAGTAAATGCTCAATAAATACCTTTGATTGAGCCTCCTTTAATCAATCAACGGTATTTAGTGAGTGGTTGCTATGTGAGAGGGCTGTACTGAGCAGTCGGGCGAGTATAATGCAACAGAATTAACAGACATGTTCACTACCCATAAAGAGCTAACAGTCTAGAAGAGAAGGATTCAAGCGCTTAGTACAGTGCTCTGCACACAGTAAGTGCTCAATAAATACGATTGATGTGTGTTCTTGCAAAATCTGGCGTTAAGGGAAACTCGTTTCGAAGTACTGGCGCTAGGCACCTGTGCACAAGCAGTGTTTTCCAATAACACGACAGACTGAGCCCAAACAGGTTTGCATTGTCGCGAGAACATTCCCTAAAGTCCCACCGGCATTCTAGCCAAAACATGTAGAGAAAACCCAGGCTGTGGAAGAACTAAGGGTACTTGCTGCTTACGTATTTCAAAAAGCATTTCTAAACTCGACCTGATATCCAAACGACTTTCTATTTAGTATATTTGCTCTGTCATCCTTCATATTCCTTCTAGATAAATTAAAATAGTAATATTTTTCCAACAGATTTAGCGGTTCCGTAAATCTCTTTGACACATAGTAAGCGCTTAGCAAACACCACAATTATCGTTATTATTGTTTGAATTATTAACTCCATTCTTGACTAATTTCCATAATGCATCTTTCTTATTCCTAAAATTCTCAGCATTCCTCCTGGCCCCACCTTTAATGCTCATCCAACCTGTACTTCCCAAGCGCTTAGTACAGTGCTCTGCACACAGTAAGCGCTCAATAAATACGATTGATGATGATGATTTTCCTTCCTGCAAATATCAAATATTATCGCCTTCAGTTTTACTCCATCCATTTCTGTCCTACCAACTTCCTTCGCCTCTCGGTCACCAAGCCCACTGTTGGGTAGGGACTGTCTCTATATGTTGCCAATTTGTACTTCCCAAGCGCTTAGTACAGTGCTCTGCACATAGTAAGCGCTCAATAAATACGATTGATGATGATGATGATGATTACGTGCGCTTTGCCGGGACAAGCCGAAGGTATTTTGCTAAAGCCGTGTTTTATTAATCTTTTGAAACCAGAAGCTGTCTTTCACAAACAGTGTTCTTCTCTGGCCAGGCATATTACGTCTTTACACTCCCCTTTTTTCCCTCACTCGTTGCACTCAGTGTCCCAAAAGGAATATGACTGGCAGGGAGAAAAGCATTAAAATCAATCCCTTTATGCAGGTTCTTGGGGCAAAGTCTTCATGAATGGACCGAGACTCATCCATCAGCATAGTGCCTGGTGGATAGAGCACAGTCTTGGGAGTCAGAAGGATCTGGGTTCTAATCCTGGCTCCGCCACGTGTCTGCTAAGTGATCTTGGACAAGTCACTTCACTTCTCTGTGCCTCAGCTACCTCATCGGTAAAATGGGGATTAAGAGTGTGAACCTGATGTGGGACAGGGACTGTGTGCAACCCAATTTGCTTGTATCCACTCCAGCGCTTAGTACAGTGCCTGGCACATAGTAAGCATTTAACAAATACCACAATTATCATTATTATTAGTAGTACTGGATACCCCCTTCTCCTTCTATGAATATCTTTTGTTCTCTGTGCTTTCTAAATCAAAGATCTTATGGAAGCCAGAGAATCCTAACGAGGATGAGCTGATATGCCAGTTGTTTGTGAGTTAGTGCTCTATGCTTATAGACCATATGGCAATTCACATTAATAAGATCATCATCATCAATCGTATTTATTGAGCGCTTACTGTGTGCAGAGCACTGTACTAAGCGCTTGGGAAGTACAAGTTGGCAACATATAGAGACAGTCCCTACCCAACAGTGGGCTCACAGTTTAAAAGATGTACACGGATGGCAAAGGAACAAAATCGTTTGTCCTCCTAGGCATTTCTGATCAATCAATCAATCGTATTTATTGAGCGCTCACTGTGTGTAGAGCACTGCACTAAGCGCTTGGGAAGTACAAGTTGGCAACATATAGAGATACCCAACAGTGGGCTCACGGTCTAGAAGGGGGAGACAGAGAACAAAACCAAACATATTAACAAAATAAAATGAATAGAATAGATATGTACAAGTAAAATAAATAAATAATGCTGCAACGAAAGTATTCACACAAAAAGAAGTATGTTGCTTTAGCACTCTATGTGAGCCCACTGTTGGGTAGGGACCGTCTCTATATGTTGCCAACTTGTACTTCCCAAGCGCTTAGTACAGTGCTCTGCACACAGTAAGCGCTCAATAAATACGATTGAATGAATGAATGGTACATCTTGGGTTATGTAAAACTTCGAAAGAAGTAAAGGGATCCCCTGCTTTCCTTTCAGCACTCTTTCCCAATAGTCCTCTTAAATTTTAGTACCTTTGTATTTCATGATACCATCCTAACTTCCAGCTCCACACATCTCCTCCAAAAGGCCGTCCCCATCTAAGGCCTATTTTCCCCTACTCCCTCTCCCTCCTGCATCACCTATGAACTTGATTCTGTACCCTTTGAGCACTTGATAGTCACCCCACCCTCAGCTGCATAGCACATAACTGTAATTTATTTTAATGCCTGTCACCCCCTCTAGACTGTAAGCTC
Source organism: Tachyglossus aculeatus (assembly GCF_015852505.1). Lineage (NCBI taxonomy): Eukaryota > Metazoa > Chordata > Mammalia > Monotremata > Tachyglossidae > Tachyglossus > Tachyglossus aculeatus. Next base: position 14,276,503 of record NC_052077.1, read on the forward strand.
CTTTTTTTAAAAAAATGCTACTTGTTAAGTGCTTACTATGTGCCAAGCACTGTTCTAAGAACTGGTGTCGATACAAGTTAGTTAGGTTGGATGCAGTCCCTTTTCTACAAGGGGCTCACAGTCTAAGTAGGAGGAAGTAGGTTTAGTCCCCATTTTCCAGGTAAAGTAAGCGAGGCCCAGGGACGTTAAGTGACTTGCCCAAGGTCACACAGCAGATGTGGCAGAGGTGTGGACAGGGAAGTGTTCTACGCAAAGTGCTCAACAAATATCATTGATTGCCGGGTGGAGCACTTGATAGCCACCTTTCTGGATGCGAGTGAACAGGACAGAAGAGTCCAAGGAGGGAAACAGAGGTCGCGGCCTCCCTAGGCTACAAGAGCCGGCAACTGGACAGCAATAATAATAATAATTACAGTGATGGTACTTGTTAAGTGTTTACCATGTGTCAAGCACTGTTCTAAGCCCTGGGGTAGATACGACCTAATCAGGTTGGACACAGTCCCTGTCCCACATGGGACTCACAATCTTAATTCCCATTTTACGGATGAGGGAACTAGCCTAGAGAAGTTAAGTGACTTGTTCAAGGTCACACAGCAGACCAGTGGCAGAGCAAGAGCCCTAGCTGGTGAATAATAATGTTGGTATTTGTTAAGCTCTTACTATGTGCAAAGCACTGTTCTAAGCGCTGGGGGGGGGATATAAGGTGATCGGGTTGTCCCACGTGGGGCTCACAGTCTTAATGCCCATTTGACAGATGAGGTAACGGAGGCACGGAGAAGTGAAGTGACTTGCCCGAGGTCACACAGCAGACAAGTGGCGGAGCCGGGATTAGAACCCATGACCTGTCCCTCCCAAGCCCGGGCTCTCTCCACTGAGCCACGCCGCTGAGGAGTCGAGTTGATTTGGGGAGGTTAAAGAAGGCTTCCCAAGGGCTCAGCAGTAGACACCCATTTGTTCGGCACATTTTTCCTAGTGTTTTGGTTTTCCGGACCCAAGGGAGAGACTGGCTGGGAAACGCTTGCACCCCACTAATGGCAGCAAGGATGGGAGAAGCAAAGTGGAAAGAATGGCAAAGAACTTCCAATGATGATGATGATGATGGCATTTGTTAAGCGCTTACTATGTGTAAAGCACTGTTCTAAGTGCTGGGGAGGTTACAAGGTGATCAGGTTGTCCCACGGGGGGCTCACAGTCTTAACCCCCATTTTACAGATGAGGTAACTGAGGCCCAGAGAAGTGAAGTGACGTCACACAGCCGACAATTGGCGGAGCCGGAATTTGAACCCATTCATTCAATCGTATTTATTGAGCGCTTACTGAGTGCAGAGCACTGTACTAAGCTCTTGGGAAGTCCAAGTTGGCAACATATAGAGACGGTCCCTACCCAACAGTGGGCTCACAGTCTAGAAGGGGGAGACAGAGAACAAAACAAAACACATTAACAAAATAAAATAAATAGAATACGTACAAGTAAAATAGAGTAATAAATACGTACAAACATATATACATATATACAGGTGCCGTGGGGAAGGGAAGGAGGTAAGGCGGGGGGGATGCAGAGGGGGAGGAGGGGGAAAGGAAGGAGGGGGCTCAGTTTGGGAAGGCCTCCCATGACCTCTGACTCCAAAGCCCGTGCTGTTTCCACTGAGTCACGCTGCTTCTCAACAATAACAATAATAATAACAATGACAACCTGGTATCTCTTTTTTTTTCATCTCTGCCTGATGAAGGTAGGGATCAGATTAAAATGATTGGAGCAGAGGGGTAATCAACCAATCAATCCAACAATCAATGGTATTTATTGAGACCTTCCTGTGTGCAAAATACCAAGCTAGTTTCTTGGGAAAGTACAGTGCGATAGAATTAGCAGACGGAGCTACCTACCCACACGGAGCTTACGGTCTATGGGGGAGAGTGACATAAAAATAAATCAGCAATAGGGGAAATAGCAGCTTGTTAAGGATATAGACCTGAGGGCCGTGGGGCTGGTGTGCAGGTGGAGAGAAGGTGTCAAGAGAGATGGGAGGAGATAGGCAGGCTGAGAAGATGGATCCCAAAGGGCAGGAAAAGCCTATAACTCCCAGGGGCGTCAGGGGAGAAGAAGAGCTAAACAGAACTGGCAAACAAAGAAAGAGTGAGAAAGCTACAGGCTAGAGAGTTCAGGTAGTGTAGAGAGTATGTTATTTCCCAAGGCACAGAGTGAATGTTTTGCCAGGCCCTAGCTGGATGGTGCTGATCTGCATTTCCAGGGTTTGAGATGATCAAAAAACATCAAATAGCATAAATAGCATCCATAAAAAAATTCCCGCCTGTTTAAAATTCTGGGCAAAAAAGTAGCATTCCCCCTCACAATCCACCAGTGAAAAATGATATTAATTTGGTCTTCCTGTCTAGTCATGGTACCGGAGTAAGATATGAGATAGGCCTATTAAATCCCAGCTTAGCCTCCAGCCAGGGCAGAAGACAATCGGTTTTAACCCAAGAGCCAAGAAAAAGCACTCAGGTCATTGAAATAATTTGGCATCGTCTGCTAATCTATGGCATGGGCTAGTGAAGTGAAATCTGCATTTGACCTCCATGGGTCTTGGCAGCCTCAGACTCTGCCCTCTAAATCTCTGTGTGCTGCTTGAAGGAGGGCAGAGACCCACAGGAAAATCATCAGGAAGGTTGGGGCAGCCAAGGGCAGGGGCTAAGGAAAGGTTGCCTTTCCAGTACATGATATTTAAAATAGTTTTTAGAAGGCTGCTCTCCGGTTGAACGGGAGCCTAGTATAGGTTTCTGGGTGAATAGGTCTGCAGTTGGTAGGATCTAAGATCATTCCGCTCCCATAAACACACTCTTCACACTTTTAACTTCTTCCCGAAAAGTAGTGTGGCCTACTGGAAAGTGCACAGGTCTTGGAATCAGAGGACCTGGGTTTTAATTCCGGCTCCTCCGCTTGCTTGCTGTGTGCCTTCGGGTGAGTCATTCTCCTTCTTTGTAGCTCGTTTTCCTCATCTGCAAAATGGAGATCAAATGCCTGTACTCTAATGATAATAATAATAATAATAAATAGTATTTATTAAGTGCTTACTATGTGCCAAGCATTGTACTAGGCACTGGGATAGATACAAGATAATCAGGTTGGTCACAGTCTTCATCTCACATGGGGTTCACAGTTTCAATAGAAGAGAGAATGGGCATTAACCCCCATTTTAGAGATGAGGATACTGAGCCATAGAGAAGTTAATTTCTCCCTCCTAGTCAGTCAATTGTATTTATTGAGCACTTACTCTGTGTAGAGCACTGTACTAAGCATTTGGGAGAGTACAATATAACAATATAACAGACACATTCCCTACTCATAATGAGCTTAGGGTCTAGAGGGGAAGACAGACATTGATAACAATAAATCACAGATATGTACATTAGTGTGGTGGGGCTGGGAGGGGGGATGAATCAAGGGAGCATGTCAGATCAGAAGGGAGTGGAAGAAAAGGCATAGAGGGATTAGTCAGGGAAGGCTTTGAAGTGGGGGAGAGTAAATGTCCGTCATATATGGGGAGGGAGGGTGAGCCAGGACAGAGGCAGGATGTGGGCGAGGGGTCGGAGGCGCGTTAGACGAGATCGAGGTACAGTGGCTGGGCTGTAGTATGAGAGTAGCGAGGTGAGAGAGGAGGGAGCAAGGTGATTAACTGCTTTAGAGTCAAAGGTAAGGAGTCTCTGTTTGATGTGGAGGTGGATGTAATAATGTAATAATGGCATTTTGTTAAGCACTTACTATGCGCAAAGCACTGTTCTAAGCGCTGGAGGGATACAAGGTGATCAGGTTGTCCCACGTGGGGCTCACAGTCTTAATCCCCATTTTTTACAGATGAGGGAACTGAGGCTTAGAGAAGTTAAGTGACTTGCCCAAGGTCACACAGCAGACATGTGGCAAAGCCGGGATTCAAACCCATGACCTCTGACTCCCAAACCCGAGCTGTTTCCACTAAGCCATGCTGCTTCTGGATGGGCAACCAACAGAGGTTCTTGAGGAGTGGGGGAACATGGCCTGAACATTTTTATGGAAAAATGATCCGGGCAGGAGAGTGAAGTACGGACTGAAGTGGGGAGAGACAAGCAGGCAGGGAGATCAGCAAGGAGGTTGATACAGTAATCAAGGTGGGATAGGATAAGTGCTTGGATTAACAGTCCCAATGTGAGACAGGGACTTTATTCTAGACTGTGAGCCCACTGTTGGGTAGGGACTGTCTCTATATATGCCAACTTGTACTTCCCAAGCGCTTAGTACAGTGCTCTGCACACAGTAAGCGCTCAATAAATATGATTGATTAACTTGTATCTATCCCAGCTGCTTAATACAGTGCTTGGCACATAGTAAACACTTTCTAAATACCACAATTATCATTTTTTTCTCTTATCTGTTCCTCTTCTTGTGACGTGGCCATCAGGGTGGGGGTGGCGAGGGCAAGAAGAGAAATAATTCTGGGTTGCGTTGGGGCCATTAACATCATTGCATTGTCCTGCTAGTTACTATCCGTGAGGCAATCCCCTTTTTCTTCCTGGAATATGTTCCAGCATCCCACAGCCATCACTGAGCATGCCTGCTATACCATAAATATACCATGAATATACCTTGATACTGGAGGTTGGACCAGACCAGTGGTCAGGTTGAGAAGCAGTGTGGCTCAGTGGAAAGAGCCCGGGCTTTGGAGTCAGAGGTCATGGGTTCAAATCCCGGCTCCGCCAATTGTCGGCTGGGTGACTTTGGGTAAGTCACTTCCTTTCTCTGTGCGCCAGTTACCTCATCTGTAAAATGGGGATTAAGACTGTGAGTCCCCCGTGGGACAACCTGATCACCTTGTAACCTCCCCAGCGCTTAGAACAGTGCTTTGCACATAGTAAGTGCTTAATAAATGCCATTATTATTACATTATTAATGGGTACACACGCCTACTCCTGGACTTGGCTCAGCCTGGGCTAGGCCTCAGACGTTTTGGCCAGCGCAGGATTCTATGGCAGTGTTTTCCTCTGATCAATCCATCAGTCCATCAGTGGTATTTATTTTTATTTTATTTTTATTTTTATAATGGCATTTATTAAGCGCTTACTATGTGCTACTGTGCGCTTACTGTATGCAGGGAGTGTACTAAGTGCTTGGGAGAGTAACAGTAGAGTTGGTAGACACAATCCCCGCCCAAAAGGAGCTTACAGTCTAACCCTAAAGATGCTTCACCGTACACTCCGGTAATTCGTAACCAAGCCCCTCAGTAAAACCACCTTCTGTGGATTTCCTCTGTTGCTTTAGCTCATTGCTGATTCGCTTTGTATGAAAGGGTTGTTTTAGCATCGTTTTAGTGGACAGCCCTGATCCATCAGCTTTTTTGAGGGGCTTTGAGGGAGCAGGAAGGAGGGGCTAGGTAGTGTCAAACACACACAGACACACGTTAACAAGACCCACTGGTAGTAAATCCCAGAAAACTGTTGAACTTGAACACCACTTATAAAACAGTGTCACAGATAAAGTGCCCTACTTCATTAATGTATGAGTGATTCAAGGTAACGTTATTTGAGCCGAACACTAGAGATTTATTTGGTAGCAGCTGGAAGTTATATTTATGCTCCAATATATGATGAATAAATTGCGTAGGTGGGTGAATAGACATTCACCCACCTACACAGTTTATATATACACACATATATGTATATGCATAGATATATTCTCATACATAATAATTGTTTGTCTTTACAAATAGGTCATATATCTATAGAGCCATACATTTTCTTCTATTTTTCCTCTTTCTCCTTTTCTTCCTTCAGCCTTTTTTGTTTCCTTTACTTTCTAATCACTTGGTGGGTTAAGGCCTCAAAAAACAGGCAACAGTTTGGGGAGACAGAGAAGGAGGAAGCTCGTTGAGGGCAGGGAATGTGTTGACCAACTTGGTTATTTTATACTCTCCCGAGAGCTTAGTACAGTGCTCGGCACACAGTAAATGCTCAGTAAATACGATTGATTGCCACTGAGCAAAATCAGATGAGTCTGAAAGGCCCCTTTCCCTCCCTACTTCTCCCTTCTCCCTTTCCCTTTCCTTCTCTCCCTTTCCTCTTTTCCCACTCCTATATCTGACTACAGTTGGATTGTCTGCAGGGATCTGGAAGCTTATTCACTTTGAGAGGAGTCAGTGCACAACAGCATTAATTTAGAATAATAAATATTATGATTTTTATTCTGCTGAAAGGTCTTTTTCTAAAAACAATAAAAAAGATCCCAGAGGCCAAGGCCCTATTGCAGTATGGAAGGGTTGCGTGGTGTGGTGTGTGTGTGTGTTCCCTTCTCTGAGCCTCAGTTCCCTCATCTGTAAAATGGGGATTAAGACTGTGAGCCCCATGTGGGACAATCTGATAACCCTGTAACCTCCCCAGCACTTAGAACAGTGCTTTGCAGGTAGTAAGTGCTTAATAAATGCCATTATTATTATTATTACTATTTTCCAGTTGTCTGCAGAGGCAGAGGATTCTTTTTTTCTTTCATCCAAATGAATCTACTCATCCTTTCCAAGGCAACACTGGTACCATTCTGAGGTGGTGGCAGTGGTATTTTATTACTATTATTTTAACGGTATTTGTTAAGCCCTTACAATGAGCCAGACATCGGACTAAAGGCTGGAGTGTGTACAAGATAATCACCTCACTACTCTCCTACTACAACCCAGCCTGCACACTTTGCTTCTCTAATGTCAATCTTCTCACTGTACCTTGATTTCGTCGATCTCGCCGCCGACTTCTTGCCCACATCCTGCCTCTGGCCTGGAACACCCTCCCTCTTCATAATCCAACAGACTCTCCCCCGACTTCAAAGCCTTATTGAAGGCACATCTCCAAGAGGCTCTTTTCCTCTTCTCCCACTCCCTTCTGCATTGCCTTGCCTTGCTTCTTTTATTCATTCCCCCCTCTCAGTCCCAGAGCACTAATGTACGTATCTGTAATTTTATTTATTTATACAATTGTCTGTCTCCTCCTCTAGACTGTAAGCTGATTGTGGGCGGGGAATGTGTCTGTCATATTGTTATAGTGTACCCTCCCAAGTGCTTAAAACTGCGCTCTGCACAAAATAAGCACTCAGTAAATGTGATTGACCGACTGACAGGTTGGATGCAGTCTCCATCTCCCGACCGTGAGCCCTGCGTAAGACAGGGACCATTTCTAGTCAGATTATCTTGTATCTATCCAAGTGCTTAGTACCTTGCTTGGCGCATAGTAAGTGCTTAACTAATAATAATAATAATAATAATGACATTTATTAAGTGCTTACTATGTGCACTATTCTAGGCGCTGGGGCGGTTACAAGGTGACAAGGTTACAACTAATACCACTACTACTATCATTACGCCCTATAAGGGCAGTCCACTTAACTAAAGTCTTGGGGAAGGAATTTAACATCTCAAAGTGGGGTTCAGAATCTAATGGGGAGGTGTTCTGCCTCAATGAGAGGTTCTCAGGGTGCCAGGTTAATGGAGCCCTAGTTACACCGCGCCAGAAATAAGAGCATAATTTGGAACATCTCTGCACGGTTGGATGTGTCCTTCCCAATCACTCCGCACCACCTCCGAGGATGATGCTTTTCAAACCTGAGCTGGGGGCTGGGCAACGGTTTGAGGTCGGGCTAATGACTCCGGCGTTCAGAGAAAAATGAGCAAGCATTGCGTTTACAACTCATCAGAGAAGTGGAGATGCTCAGAAGGGCAGATCTGCTATAAGTCACGAGTTTTCTGAAAAGGCAGTCATTTCCAAGAGATTAACTTCTACCACGGTTTGAGAGGCTAAATGCGGCCCATTTCAAAGAGACTGTTCATAGTTATTATTAATACTAACAATAATTATCACTAATAATTAATCATCAATACATGCTTAACAAATACCGCAACTATTATTAATTATTACTACTACTACCACTACTAACTGTGGTTTTGAAGTCTTTCTCCTTCCTTCTCTCCCACCCTGGGCCTTGATAAGCAGAGAAGCAGCGTGGCTCAGTGGAAAGAGCCCGGGCTTTGGAGTCAGAGGTCATGAGTTCAAATTCCAGCCCCGCCAACGGTCAGCTGTGTGACCTTGGGCAAGTCACTTAACTTCTCTTGGCCTCAGTTCCCTCATCTGTAAAATGGGGAATTAAACTGTGAGTCCCCCGTGGGACAACCTGATCACCTTGTAACCTCCCCAGTGCTTAGCACAGTGCTTTGCACATAGTAAGCGCTTATTAAATTCTATCATTATAAGTGGTTCTACACCTCCAACCAGAAGAGTTACAGAGTGCTACCAGACTATGTTCGTACATATTTATTACTCTATTTATTTATTTATTTATTTATCTTACTTGTACCTATCTATTCTATTTATTTTATTTTGTTAGTATGTTTGGTTTTGTTCTCTGTCTCCCCCTTCTAGACTGTGAGCCCACTGTTGGGTAGGGACTGTCTCTATATGTTGCCAACTTGTACTTCCCAAGCGCTTAGTACAGTGCTCTGCACACAGTAAGCACTCAATAAATATGATTGATTGATTGATTGATTGGAGTCACCTGGCTGCCCATTGGGAGAACACATCTCCCAGTTTCGGATGACCATTATTTTTCAAATGGTATTCGTTAAGTGCCTTCTACATACCAGGTAGATAGATGCTGGAGTAGATACAAGTTTATCAGGTCATCATCATCATCATCATCAATCGTATTTATTGAGCGCTTACTATGTGCAGAGCACTGTACTAAGCGCTTGGGAAGTACAAATTGGCAACATATAGAGACAGTCCCTACCCAACAGTGGGCTCACAGTCTAAAAGGGGAAGACAAGGTCGAACATAATCCACGTCCCACATGGGGCTCACAGTCTTATTCCTCATTTTCCAGGTGAGGAAACTGAGGCACAGAGCAATGAAGTCATTTCCCCAAGGTCACATAGCAGCCAAGTGGCAGAGACCATTCTGGGAGGCAGAATCCAGTCCGTCAGAGGAGCTTCTGGTTACAGAGCCAAGTCCCAGCTCTCCTAGGGTAAAAGGGCAGGTTTTTTTAAGGCTTGCCACCCCAAATGTAGGCATGAGGCCCACCATCTGGGACCAATGAGAGGTTTACGAAGTGCTACGGTTTTCTTGGACAAAAAGGGCTTTCACAGATACCAGCAAAATACCCGGTACAAGTTCTTGCTATCGGTGTTACTATTCAACAAAGCACAAGGGAAAGGCATTTCATCATCCAAACAAGCTGTTATTGGCTGAGCATTCCCCGAGGGCAGAACCCTGCTTTTAATGACTTCACTTCTTTCAACCAAAGGCAGGACAAAGGTACTCCCCTTAACCTCTCTGATGTCACTCGGTTACAGTAAGGAACTGTGATAATGTTAGTGGGTGGGCCATAATGGTAAGGTTTAATAGACAGGAATGATTCGCCTTAGAGAGAGGTAACTCTTAAACAGTATGGTTTTTTTCTCCCTTTAGACGGCAGTTTGGCTCACTGATTTATAATGCAATATGCATGACAGCCTTGTGGATAATGAAACTGTGACACCAGCCTTTCTTGTTAGGATTTCACGAAATAGGATGCCAATGAATTGGTTCTGAATTCTCATTGCATACGAAGAAAAGTCTCAATATACAGGGTTTGGAATGATGGCTATTCCTCAGCCTGAGAGAGCTCTTCTAATCTGAATCTCCATCACTTCTTCTTCCTAACGTCTCCCTTTTTGAAGGTAACTCAGTTATATAGAGTAAAAAAAGAAAAAAAACCCTCCCCCAGAAACTGTGCTATGATGTTGCAGAAAAGGAACAAGGTATTTAAATTTCTTTTCTTCAAACTTGGGAGTTTGAGGAGTTTTTTTTGAACTGTTAAAGAAAATAGTGCACCAATTTGGGGTAACTAAAAAGTAACACAGTTTTAAAGGGATATTTCATCATACTTAGTCTTTCAAACAGTCTAGACTACTTAAGCAAAAAAAAAAAAAAGAAAAAAGAGAGAAGAATAAAATCCCAAAGGTATTTTATGAAAAATAGCTTCTAGACATGTACAGTAATAAGCTGATTTTAAAGGCCATTTTATTTTTCATTTCTAACTTTATTTTAAGTGAACTTACTTGCTGGGGAACAGAAGCAGATTGACAGCTCAGGAGACTGAACCCCGCTGTTATGAAATAATAAAAAGCAATATCCTCTAGCGACAGCAAATCTTCCTTCCAGCTCTCTACAGACAATATCTCATTTCTTCAAAGTATTTCCAAGAGTCCAGGTTGTGGCAAGAATGATTATGCTATTTTCATTTGTTATTCTGGTTTATTCAAGTGGGAAACTGAGGCATAGAGAGACAAAGGAAGTAACTTCCTAAAGGACTCCCTGCGACTGAAGAGAAAACAAGTTGACCTGACTCCCTAATCCATATCTTTGCTCATTTGTCAACTTGGGAGAAAGAAAGAGGGAGAAAGACAAGGAGAGGGAGTGGGGAGAGAGAGAGAGAAAAGAGGAGAGAAACAGGCAAAAAGAAAGAGAAACATATAGAGTGAGAAACAAATTTGGAGATGGAATAGGGGAAGCTAGAGTCTGACTCCAAGGCTAGTTCTCCAATTTGAGAGAAAAGCAAGGAAAGAGATAGAGAGAAGAGGAGAGAGAGAAACAGAGAAAAAGAAAAAGAAACATATGAGAGCAAGAAACAGAAAAGGAAAGAGAGAAGGGGAAGACAAAGAAAGAGACTAACTCGGAAGTTAGTTCTCAACTGAGAAGCTACCAGTCACAAAATCCTTCAGCTCTGCAGAGAACAAGCTAGTGTGGGCAGGATAATTTAGGAGGGCAGTTCTGCTAGGGGTATTTTCGTGATGAAAACATTTCTCAACATGGAAGTGGATTGAGACCAGATCCTTGCTCACTTGGTTCAGTACTGTACTTGACTTGAGAGAGAAAGGCTGAGGGAGAAAGGCAGATTGTGAGAGAGTGGGGAGAGAGAGAAGAAGAGAGCGGAGAGAAAGACAAGGAGAGAAGCAGCCAGGGAGAGAAACCACCCAGGAGAGACAAGGAGAGAGAAAGGAAAGACTAACTCTGAGGTTAGTTCTCTACTGAGAAGCTCTGAGTCACCAAATCCTTCACCTTTCTGCAGAGAGCAAACTAGTGTGGGTGGGAAAATTTAGGAGGGCAGTTCTGTTAGGGATCCTGTTTCCGTGATGAAAGCTCTCCTCACCATAGAAGATGATCGAGACAACCGCCTTATTTTCTGCTGGTTTACAATATTCACCTCATGCTTCTGTTCTCATTCTGAAATCCAAGGTATGCATACTGGGAATCAGGAACATTTACAGTTGAAGAAATTTGCTCTTTTCAAAATCATTCCAATGCACAGACATTTACAGACCAAAGAAGCCACGTGAAAATACTTGAAACACAACTTCAAGCCATTCACGGACATTTTCCAAACAAACTCAAAAGGAATGGAGTTTTTTCCAGCCATCTTTTTCCTTGAAGTTTGAAAATGGTCTCTCTGGAGTTCCTCTCTCATAATATGTCTGGAGTTTTACCCCAGGGATTGTTGCCCAGGGAAACTACATGATTTAATGGCCTAAACAATGGTCTAGCAGTCTAGTTTGGACCCAGTTAATGAACTGATGATATTTGTTGAGCATATACCACGTGCAGAAAACTGTACTAAGTTCTTGGGAGAGTCCAATTGAGTTATAGATATCATCACTGTCCTTGATGAGCTCATAATCCATATTGCTCATTGAGAGATTTAGTAATTACTCTCTCCCCCTTCAAAGCTTTACTGAAGGCACATCTCCTCCAAAAGGCCTTCCCTGACTAAGCCCTCTTTTCCTCTTCTCCCTCTCCCTTCTATGTCACCCTGACTTGCTCCCTTCATTCATCCCCCTCTCCCAGCCCCACAGCATTTATGTACATACCTGTAATTTATTGGTTTATATTAATATCTGTCTCCCCCTCTAGAGTGTAGGCTCGCTGTGGGCAGGGAATGTGTCTGTTTATTGTTACACTGTACTCTTCCAAGTGCTTAGTGCTCTGCACACATTAAGCGCTCAGTTACCTTGGCTTCAGGGACTCCATCCTCTCCTGGTTCTCCTCTTATCTCTCTGGCCATGCATTTTCAGTCTCCTTCGCGGTTCCTCCTCCCCCTCCTATCCCCTTACTGTAGGGGTTCCTCGAGGGTCAGTTCTTGGTCCCCTTCTGTTCTCCATCTATACTCACTCCCTTGAGGAACTCATTTGCTCCCACGGCTTCAACTATCATCTCTATGCAGATGACACCCAAATCTACATCTCCTCCCCTGTTCTCTCTCCCTCCCTCCAGGCTCGCATCTCCTCCTGCCTTCAGGACATCTCCACCTGGATGTCCGCCCACCACCTAAAACTCAACATGTCCAAGACTGAGCTCCTTATCTTCCCTCCCAAGCCCTGTCCTCTCTCTGACTTTCCTGTCACTGTGGACGGCACTTCCATCCTTCCCGTCTCACAAGCCCGCAACCTTGATGTCATCCTTGACTCTGCTCTCTCATTCACCCTACACATCCAATCCATCACCAAAACCTGTCAGGCTCACCTTGAAAGCATCGTCAAGATCCACCCTTTCCTCTCCATCCAAATCGTTACCTTGTTGGTTCAATCTCTCATACTATCCCAACTGGATGAATTCATCAGCCTCCTTTCTGATCTCCCATCCTCCTGTCTCTCCCCACTTCAGTCTATACTTCAACTCTGCTGCCTGGATTATCTCTGTACAGAAATGCTCTGGGCATGTCACTCCCCCCCCTCAAAAATCTCCAGTGGTTCCCTATCAACCTTTGCATGAAGCAAAAACTCCTCACTCTGGGCTTCAAGGCTGTCCATCACCTCGCCCCCTCCTACCTCACCTCCCTTCTCTTCTTCTCCAGCCCAGCCCGCCCCCTCCGCTCCTCTGCCGCTAACCTCCTCACTGGGCCTCGTTCTCACCTGTCCTGCCGTCGACCCCCGGCCCACATCCTACCTCTGGCCTGGAATGCCCTCCCTCCACACATCCACCAAGCTAGCTCTCTTCCTCCTTTCAAAGCCCTACTTAGAGCTCACCTCCTCCAGGAGGCTTTCCCAGACTGAGCCCCCCTTTTCCTCTGCTCTTCCACCCCTCCCCCCATCGCCCCAACTCCCTCCCTCTGCCCTCCCCCCTCCCCACAGCACTTGTGCATATTTATACATATTTATTACTCTATTTTATTAATGATGTGTATATATCTATAATTTTATTTATCTATTTTGATGGTATTGACACTTGTCTACTTGTTTTGTTTTGTTGTCTGTCTCCCCCTTCTAGACTGTGAACCCGTTGTTGGGTAGGGACTGTCTCTATCCATTGCCGAATTGTACTTTCCAAGCGCTTAGTACAGTGCTCTGCACACAGTAAGCGCCCCATAAATACGATTGAATGAATGAATTAGTATGATTGAAATAGACACTATCCCTACCCTCAAAAAGGTTACAATCAAGCGGACTCTGATCCTTTGTAATGCCAAAAGCTTCCACATTTGTCAAAGGAAAAACAGCCACACTGGGCTGCCATTGGGATTTGCTGTTTAAAATGATTACAAAACACTTTGTAGGAAGACTGAGGCACAGAAAGGGTTTACTCTTGGTGCTCGTGATGATGACAACGACCATACGGTACATGATGGATGCCCAGATTCGTCATCTCTCCTATATTTCAGGAGCAAAATTAGGAAGAGCTTCAAGCAGCTAGCTGACTCACAGGTTCAGGAAATTTCAGGACTCCTGACTTCCAGTTGAAACCTAGGTTGAGAGGCAACATGGCCTAGTGGAAAGAGCAGGGGCTTGGGATTCAGAGGATCTGGATTGTAAACCCCGCTCTCCCACTTCTCTGCTGTGTGACCTGGGGCCGGTCACTTTGCTTCTCTGCGCCTCAGTTACTTCAGCTGTAAAATGGGGATTAGATCCTCCAACCTCTGTCTTGGACTGTGAGCTCCATGTGGGGCAGGGATTGTGTCCAATCTGATTATCTTGTATCCATCCCAGTGGAAGCAGCATGGCTCAGTGGAAAGAGCCCGGGTTTTGGAGTCAGAGGTCATAGGTTCAAATCCCAGCTCCGCCAATTGCCAGCTGTGTGACTCTGGGCAAGTCGCTTCGCTTCTCTGGGCCTCAGTTACCTCATCTGTAAAACGGGGATTAAGACTGTGAGCCCCACGTGGGACAACCTGATCACCGTGTAACCTCCCCAGCGCTTAGGACAGTGCTTGGAACATAGTAAGCGCTTAATAAATGCCATTATTATTATTATTATTATTATTATTATAACAGTGTCCGGCACATAAAAAGCGATTTACAAGTACCACAGAACAAACACACAAAAAAATTCATTTATTCAATCGTATTTACTAAGCGCTTAGTACAGTGCTCTGCACACAGTAAGCGCCCAATAAATACGACTGAATTTACTGAGCGCTTACTGGGTGCAGAACACTGTACTAAGCACTTGGGAAATAGAAGTTGGCAACATATAGAGACGGTCCCTACCCAACAACGGGCTCACAGTCTAGAAGGGGGGAGACAGACAACAAAACAAAACATGGAGACAGGTCAAAGTGGTCATGGGTTCTAATCCATGTCAAAAATGTGAAGCTGCCTGTGATTAGCTCTCCACGTACAGGAGCAGCCATCACGGGACTCTAAGGGGGGATGTGACACGCCACGCTACTCGTGAGTTGTGCTAAGAAAGAGGATGGGTAAGGGTGGACCAGGATGGGCAAAGAGGGGTGTCATGAGCCCCTTCCTTCCTCTCCCCCTCATCCCCCTCTCCATCCCCCCATCTTACCTCCCTCCCTTCCCCACAGCACCTGCATATATGTTTGTACATATTTTTTTACTCTATTTATTTATTTATTTATTTTACTTGTACATATCTATTCTATTTATTTTATTTTGTTAGTATGTTTGGTTTTGTTCTCTGTCTCCCCCTTTTAGACTGTGAGCCCACTGTTGGGTAGGGACTGTCTCTATATGTTGCCAATTTGTACTTCCCAAGCGCTTAGTACAGTGCTCTGCACACAGTAAGCGCTCAATAAATACGATTGATGATGATGATGATGATGGGCCACTCGCCCACGGGGACCTTGGCCCCAAAAATGGAGGTGGGAGAGGGTTGGGGCTGAAGCTAAAAATGGGAGTAGGGAGTGGAGTGGCCCCTGAACCTCTGGCCCACCCATATCCATTCCCTTTCTTAAATTCTACTTCTAAGAACAATGGGTGTCCACTTGCATTGTGTCACCTCTGCGAAACGACCAGCTCATTAATTCATATCACCAGAGGGCACCAGAGCTTCAGTTGATTTGGAGACGTTAATCTCAAAAATCAGAATATCCCGGGTCGGACAGGAATTGGAAAGCTCAACAAATCACCCCCTCGCTTCCAACGGGGAACTGGAACCAGCCCAGGCCGATGTGAATCTATCATGCTATTTTAAAGCTTCCAGAGAAGGAGGATCCCACAGCCTTCCAATGCGCCGTTTCTCAGTGCTTCAATCCATGCTCCTGGGAAATTCTCAGTCGTATTTATTGCACATTCATTCATTCATTCAATCGTATTTATTGAGCGCTTACTGTGTGCAGAGCACTGGACTAAGCGCTTGGGAAGTACAAGTTGGTAACATATAGAGACGGTCCCTACCCAACAGTGGGCTCACAGTCTAGACAGTGGGCTCACAGTCTATCCTTCTGTACTGTCCTTAGCCAAGATGCTGAACTGCTGTATAACAACCCTTCAAAAGAACATTATTAATTACTCTGCAGCTTTCTTTTTCACAGGTTGAATAATCCCAGTTTCTTTAGTCTTTCCTGCTAGGAATGTGTTTTCCAGACTGTGAGCCCACTGTTGGGTAGGGACTGTCCCCATATGTTGCCAACTTGTACTTCCCAAGCGCTTAGTACAGTGCTCTGCACACAGTAAGTGCTCAATAAGTACGATTGATTGATTGATTAGTCATTTCATACTATTCCCACTAGACATGTAAGCTCCTTGAGGGCAGAGATCACATCTACAAACTCTACTGTCCCTTAGAGTGCACTGCACACCGAAGGCATTCAATAAATACTAGTGATTGGTTGAAATCATGAGCAGATTTGCTAGAACTGGGGGTTTGTTCACGAGGACAAATAGGTGAACACCAGGAACGGGTTATATTAATGAAAAAAAAATGCCAGAACAGGAATTTTGAAGATGAACGGAAATCCAGCCACAATTCCTGCCTTTCCTCCACCCTCTGGGAGTTTCACGTTGCTGTTGCCTGTGAATGGAGAGCTGCCCCAAGACATCTGGAGTGACCAAGCCCCGTTAGCACTCCAAAATCCAGCACAGCACTTAGTACAGTGCTCTGCATGCCATAAGTGCTCAATAAATACTCAAATCTGAGTTGATCCTTTTCCAGACTGAAGTCTGTCATTTTGTGCTCTGTAGGGTGGTCTCTGCTCAGAAACCAGGAAGCTTCTGTTTTTTTCTGACAGTCCCTAGGGGAGTTATGTTGGAGAATCCCTCCCAAAGGATTCTTTGGACCAGAAATCAGCTGTAAGGATGGCTATGGGTCAGCCCAACCTGCTCTGAGCTCAGGGGCCTCTGGATCCGAACAGCTCTGCTCACTTAGGGTCTCCTGATGGCAAAACACTTCTCTGAATTAATAAAAACTGGGGCTGGGATGGAGGGAAGGCTATTTTGGTGGTGGGCCATTTTGGAATATCCATAATTTATTTAGTATATCTGTAATTCATTTAATCATATCTGTAATTTATTCTATCCATAATTTATTTATGTATATTTATGTCTCGCTCCCCCTCTAGACTTCAAGCTCATTGTGAGCAGGAAACATGTCTACTAACTCTGTTGTATTGCACTCTCCCAAGTGTTTAGCGCGGTGCTCGGTGCACAGAAAGCACTTAATAAATGTGATTGCTTGATGGATCGATTGGGCTTAATTTGATGCTTCCCCAGGCACAATGAAGGAAGAAGAGGGGAGAGGGGAGAGAGCAGAGGTAGGGGGAAGCCTGAACCAGAAAGAAAGGAGTAGAGAGGATTACACATGATGTTACATGAAAAATATTAAGCGAGGGTACCCAATCTTCTAGTTCATTATACTAGCCAAGGAAATATTTATCAGCCTCTTCTCTCTGATAACACAAAATGGCCCCAAAGCCTGGCACATTCCAACAGATTTAGCCCAGTGCTTGGCACATAATAAAAGCTTAACAGATACCGCAGGGATTATTATTAGTATCATTATTTTTTTAAATACCGGACAGTGAAGGAAATTAAGCTCTAGTTCAGCTCTAGATGCCCCACATGTTTGCTTGCTGACAATGGAAAATAAGCAGTGTCTGGAGGAGGAGGGGATAGAGACTATGAGAAAGCAGTCAATGAGGATATGAACCAAATGAGTCAGAAAAATCCGTTGCCCTGCAGAGTCGTGAGCTACAGCGAGCTGTGGGTTTTTGGCTTCCAGCACATAAGGAGAAGCAAAGAAAGATCTGATACTTTGCTCAAGGTCACAACTAGCCCTGGCAGTGTTCAGAAGAGAGCCAAAGTTTTTCTTGTTCCATTTCCTAATAAACAGAGATAAGGATTGAGTCAATCTCTGTATTTCAAAAAGGACTGAATTATATATTTCATGTGGTTACCTTTTTCTAAATCATTGAATTTTTCAGTTTAAAAACAGCTCCATAAATTGGCTGCTAAGGGGGCTGTTTTAATTTAAACATTAGACACCAGAATACAAAGTCCAATTTCTTGTATTTTTTTAAGTGGTGGTATGCAGTTTCTGGACATTTGGTTCCTGTTCATATAGATCTGACATGACATGACACAGGCCTGGTTAGAAGGTAATGGATCAACTGTGTTCTTTCTTAAAAATGGTTTTCAAACATTTACCATGTGGCAGGCATTGTACTAAATGCTAGAGTAGATACAAGATAAGCAGGTTGGACACAGTCCATGTCCCACAAGGGGCTCCCAGTCCTGATCCTCGTTTTACAAATGAGGTAACTGAGGCACAGACAAGTTAAGTGACTTGCCCAGGGTCACACAGCAAATAAGTGGTAGGGCCTGAATTAGAACCTAAGTCCTCTCACTCCCAAGACATGCTTTTTCCGCTAGGCCACACTGCTTCTCCAGGCAACTGCTTCTTCTGTAATATGTTCTTTCAACATCTGCCCATTTTTTCCCTCCTTGGTTGTTTTACGTATTAATAAGGCAGAGCATCTGCAGAGAAACAACTGAAGCAGAATATGTGCTGTAACTTTCAATTTTCTTGCTAAACTGTACATTGAAAGGGAAATTTTACTGCTGATTGCTCTTGACCAATTTACAATTACTGTAGATTGCATTTGTAATATACATCCTAAATGCATGTAGAGTGTGTGTGTGCGTGGGGTGTGTGTGTTCAGTTAGATAATAATAATAATAATAATAATAATAATAATGGCATTTATTAAATGCTTACTACATGCAAAGCACTGTTCTAAGCCCTGGGGAGGTCACAAGGTGATCAGGTTGTCCCGTGGGGGGCTCACAGTCTTCATCCCCATTTTACAGATGAGGTAACAGAGGCACAGAGAAGTGAAGTGACTTGCCCAAAGTCACACAGCTGACAGCTGGCGGAGCCGAGATTTGAACCCATGGCCTCTGACTCCAAAGCCCGCGCTCTTTTGCATTGAGCCACGCTGCTTCTCTCATGGAGCACATATCTCATAGGGAAGCAGCATGGTCTAGTGGGAAGAGCACAGGCCTGGGTATCAGAAGACCTGAGTTCTAATCCTCACTCTGCCATTTGCCTGCTGTGTGACCTTGGGCAAGTCACTTGTCGGTGCCTCAGTTTCCTCAACTGTAAAATGAGGATTCAGTACCCGTCCACCCTTCCACTTAGACTGTGAGCCTCATGTGGGACAGGGATTGTGTCTGACCTGATCGATTTATACCTATCCCGCCACTTAGAATAGTGCTTGACACCTAGTTAGGGCTTAACAAATACCATAAAAAAAAGTCAAAAATCTGGTAATTTTTTCAAGATGAACAACTCAGAGAAGTGGAGAGGCTCTTAACTACCTTACACAAGCAATTCTTCCTCAGCCCCTAGAAGCCACGAAGAGAAGCAGCAGGTGGCTGTAGTAGGGAGACAGGTTAGAGGTGCAGGTTTTTCACCTCAGAAGGCAGGTGCCTTGAAAAAAAATACTTCTAGCAATCCTTCCGAGGAAGATGGAAGAGTTTCTGGAAGGACTCAAAAGTCAATCCCTAAAAATAATCCCCGCTTCTCCTCCTCTCTCCCAAGGCTGCCTCAGTGTTCAGTGTGACTGTGTGGGCGGAAATTAGACATGGACTCTGCAGGAAGAGTTCCTTGAGGGACAGAGTCCGTGTCTAATTCCCACCTGCAGAGTCTCCGGTCTCTCCCCACTCCAGTCCATACTTCACTCTGCTGCACGGATCATTTTTCAATAAAAACGTTCAGGATATGTTTCCCCGTTCCGCGAAAAACTCCAGTGGTTGCCCATCCACCTCCGCATCAGAGAAAAACTCCTCATCACTGGCTTTGAAGCATTCAATCACCTTGCCCACTCCTGCCTCACCTCGCTACTTTTCTATTACAACCCAGCTCACACACTTTGCTCCTCTAATACTAACCTTCTCGCTGTACATCTATCTCCTCTATCTCACCGCTGACCCCTCGCCCACATCTTGCCTCTGCTCTGCAATGCCCTCCTTCCTCAAATCTTATAATGGCTCTCCCTGCCTTCAAAGCCTTATTGAAGGCCCATCTCCTCCATAACTAAGCCCCCCGTTCCTCTTCTCCCACTTATTTCTGCATTGCCTTGACTCACTCCCTTGGTTCATCTCCCTTCCCAGCCCCACAGTACTCCTTTACATATCTATTCATTTATTTATTAATTTTAGATGTCTGTCTCCCCACCTCTAATAATAATAATGATAGCATTTATTAAGCGCTTACTATGTGCATAGCACTGTTCTAAGCGCTGGGGAGATTACAAGGCAATCAGGTTGTCCCACAGGGG
Organism: Tachyglossus aculeatus; assembly: GCF_015852505.1. Lineage (NCBI taxonomy): Eukaryota > Metazoa > Chordata > Mammalia > Monotremata > Tachyglossidae > Tachyglossus > Tachyglossus aculeatus. The sequence continues at coordinate 14,296,550 of NC_052077.1, forward strand.
GCTCACAGTCTTAATCCCCATTTTACAGATGAGGGAACTGAGGCCCAGTGAAGTGAAGTGACTAGCCCAAAGTAACACAGCTGACAAGTGGCAGAGTAGGGATTCGAACCCATGACCTGTGACTCCAAAGCCCTGGCTCTTTCCACTGAGCTATGCTGCCTCTCACCTCTAGACTGTAAGCTTGTTGTGGGTAGGGAATGTGTCTGTTTATTGTCATATTGTACTCTCCCAAGCACTTAATACAGTGCTCTGCCCACCGTAAGTGCTCAATAAATGCGACTGAATGAATGAACGAATGAATCTCAGGGATTGAAGTAGGGAGTAGGGACGGGGGGAAAGGGAAGGAAGTGAGAAGATGATAAAGGGGGTTATTTGCTGTTATATACACCCAAGCTGCCACATTCCAGCCACTATCATGTGACAATAAAATAATGGCTAGCACCCTGTATTTATAGAACCCCTGCTTCAAGGAACAAGCATAACTCCTTTCAACTGGAAAGGGAGGGGGAATACAGGTTAGAGAATTTGCAGATGGCAAAGATGCTGCCTCTTTTTTAAACCACCCAAGCTTTCCTGGATGGTTGTAGCTTTTTATACCGGAGGGCCAGATTTGTTGCACAACACTCAATGGCCATTAGGATCATTGAAAAGAAAAACCACTTACAAGTCACGGTGGGATTTTTGAAGGGTGAATGATGACGACTCGGATATTTCCTCTGCTACGTGCCGCAGTTATCCTTTTGTATTAGGGCTCAAATCTAGAATGAGTGAGAGAAGTTTCTTGTTGAATTTGCATTGATAGCCTGTGTTGAGGATTTACGAAATGTGATTTTGGTGGTGTCAAATGAACTACTGCATGCGACAATGTGCCAGTCTATGCTTTATGTTTACTGAGGTCATTCGACTTGAAGCTGAAATGTCGTAAAATTCTATAGTGGGTTCAACAGCTACAATTAGTCAAACGGACATGTCCGTTTTTCCCAATTGAAAAGCTGCCAAGACTTGAACAATCAGATACAAGGAGGGTGCTGGAACACCATAAAATGCCGCTTCCTGAAAGACTTATCGAGAGGGTAATAGTTCCGCTTCACTTCTCTGTGCCTCAGTTCCCTCATCTGGAAAATGGGGATTAAGACTGTGAGCCCCATGTGTGATTACCTTGTATCCCCCCAGGGCTTAGAACAGTACTTGGCATATAGTAAGCACTTAACAAATGCCATCATCATTATTATTATTATTATTATAGATACCCACCTTGTTTGATCTTTTGCTGCTTATTACCATCCTCTGCGTGGTTGAAAAAAAGAATAACTCTCCCAAGTGAATCAGTCTGGAAGCAGCATGGCTTAGTGGCTAGAGTATGGGCTTGGGAGACAGAAGGGCCTGGGTTCTAATCCCAGCCTTGCCAAATGCTTGCTGTGTGACCTTTGGCAAGTCGCTTAACTTCTCTGGGCCTCAGTTCTCCTGTTCTCCCTCCTACTTAGACTGTGAGCCCCATGCGGGATGGGCACTGGGTCCAACCTAATTCGCTGGGCACCCTTCAAGTTTCAGCATGGTTCTGGGCGTTAGAAAGACCTGGGTTCTATTCCTGGCTCTGCCATTCACCTGCTATTTGACCTTGGGTAAATCACTTAGCCTCTCTATGCCTCAGTTACCTCATTTGTAAAATGGGGATTAAGGCTGGGAGTCCCACATGGGACAGGAACTTAGCTTTGGAACGCACTCTCCAAAGCCCTAATTTACTCCTAGGCATAGAATTAGGTGCTGTGGAGAATCTGGCTCATTTGTGGATATTTGCAATCAAACTGATGCCAACTCCTTCCTAGATAATAATAATAATAATAATAATAATAATAATAATAATAATGGCATTTATTAAGCGCTTACTATGTGCAAAGCACTGTTCTAAGCGCTGGGGAGGTTACAAGGTGATCAGGTTGTCCCACGGTGGGCTCACAGTCTTCATCCCCATTTTACAGATGAGGGAACTGAGGCCCAGAGAAGTGAAGTGACTGGCCCAGAGTCACACAGCTGACAGTTGGCGGAGCCGGGATTTGAACCCATGACCCCTAACTCCAAAGCCCGGGCTCTTTCCACTGAGCCACGCTGCTTCTCCTAATGCACTAAATTTGCTCATTCCCAAAGCAAATGGAAGCTTCTATGCTTTACTAGGAACGGCAGTAATGTTAGTATTTATTGTGCACTTACTGAGTGCAATAATAATAATAATAATAATGGCATTTATTAAGCACTTACTACATGCAAAGCACTGTTCTAAGTGCTGGAGAGGTTACAAGGTGATCAGGTTGTCCCACGGGGGGCTCACAGTCTTAATCCCCATTTTACAGATGAGGGAACTGAGGCACAGAGAAGTGGAGTGACTTGCCCAAAATCACACACCTGACAAGTGGCGGAGCCGGAATTTGAACCCATGACCTCTGACTCCAAAGCCCAGGCTTTTTCCAATGAGCCACGCTGCTTCTCCTAATGCACTAAATGGTTGGAAAAGTAAAAAAGAAGCACAAGTCAGGCTTCTTGATAGTAAGTTAAGGAACTATCAAATTGTCTCTAGACTGTAAGCTTGTTGTGTGCAGGCAATGTGTCTACTGTTATATTGTACTGTCCCAAGCACTTAGTACAGTGCTCTGCCCACAGTAAGTGCTCAATAAATAGACTGAATGAATGAATTAACAAATGTAAAAATATGTTTTAAAAGTGAAAGCAGTAGAGAGAAGAAGGCTCAGCAAGGGAATTGAACAACAAATATACAGAAAAATCAGAAAAAAAGGGAAGGCACCGTTGAAAGTTCACACACACACACACATACACACAATTCCTAAGGATAGTAGAATAAATCATAATGACAGTAGTTGCGGTATTTGTTAAGCACTTACTATGTGCCAGGCACTTTACTAAGTGCTGGGGGAGATACAAGCTAATCAGGCTGGTTGCAGTCCCTGTCCTGCATGGGGCTCACAGTCTTAATCCCCATTTTACAGATGAGGAAACTGAGGCACAGAGAAATAAAGTGACTAAGGTCATACAGCAGAGAAGGGGTGGAGCCAGGATTAGAACCCAGATCCTTTTGACTCCCAAGCCCATGCTCTATTCATTACGCCATGCTGCTTCTCCTCTTATTTTCCAGGCTCCCAAGCCCAATTCCCCCCAGCAAACCAAATTCATCTCAGCCTTGGCCTGCCTCAGTTAGTCAGTCAGTCAATTTATTGAGCACTTACTGTGTGCAGGGCACTGTAGTAAGCACTAGGGAGAGTACAAAATAACAACAAAGAGAGACATTCCCTGCCCACAGTGAGCATACAGTCTAGAGGGGGAAGACAGACATTAATATAAAGAAAATAAATTACAGATATCTACATAAGTGCTGTGGGGCTGGGATAGAGGGATGAATAACGGGAGAAGTCAGGGTGATGAAGAAGGGAGTGGGAGAAGAGGAAAGGAAGGCATCCTGGAGGAGATGGGCCTCAACAATTCCTCAGTCGAGTGAGGATTCAGAAACTAGTGTTTACTACCTCCCCTTGAATCAATCAGTGGTATTTATTGAGCACTTACTACGTGCAAAGCATTGTACCAAGCACTTGGGAGAGTACAACAGAATTACCAAGTACATTCCTCCTTATTTTCTTCCACAGCCGCCCCGTCTTTCAGGGACTGAGGTTGCAATGAATTATTTACCTAACCTGAGGAAGCTCTGTCTTGGACCCAGAGGATCTGATCCTAGACATCTTTTGTTTCATAAATCTCCCAAAGAATCAAAGCCAGCACAAGACCTCTGAGACAGAATCCAGCCTTTTTTTTTGCAAGACTGGCCTTTCTCTGATCAAGGCCAGTGTTTCCAATTCCGATTTTGGGCCGGATTCTGCCCACTTTCACTAAAGGTTGAGGTGAGAAACCTCCAAACCTCCGGACTCCAATCACCTGTTAGCGTGAAGGTGTCACGGCTCCCCATGACGGGAGAGAGGCCGCACTCACACTTACATATTCACACACTCGCTCTCTGCCGGACCCCCAAGTTGAGGTGCTGCCTCGTGAGATTTCTGTCTCCAAATAATGATGACCACCCTCTCTACTCACTCCTGGGCACCAGTGAGGAAGATTCCTGCTGCGGACGGGGAATGTGTCCCTTAATACAGACCTCTGCGTGCCGTGAGCACTCAGTAAATACGACTTTTAGACTGTGAGCCCACTGTTGGGTAGGGACTGTCTCTATATGTTGCCAACTTGTACTTCCCAAGCGCTTAGTACAGTGCTCTGCACACAGTAAGCGCTCAATAAATACGATTGATTGATTGATTGATTGATTGCTAAGCTCAGGCCTGTGGCACGGGGAGGACAGATGACCTTGAAGACTTCTCCCATAGTGGCCCTGCCCAATGCCCCCAACTCTTAATCAGTGACAGCTCTTTGAGAACACCACCAGCGAGGTCACAACCTGCCAAACCTGAGACTGTCACTAAATACGGTTCAGTGAGAAGCAGTGTGGCTCAGTGGAAAGATCACGGGCTTGGGAGCCAGAGGTCATGGGTTCCGATCCCGCCTCCGCTTCTTGTCAGCTGGGTGACTTTGGGCAAGTCACTCAACTTCTCTGGGCCTCAGTTACCTCATCTGTAAAAATGGGGATTAAGAGTGTGAGCCCCCCTTGGGACAATCTGATCACCTTGTAACCTCCCCAGCGCTTAGAACAGTGCTTTGCACATAGTAAGCACTTAATAAATACCATTATTATTATTATTATCTGGAGCGGGTGGGAGTTCTTCAGGCACCTCTTGCCGAATTCTGTGGCAAAATGGGCCCAACCAGAGCAGCCTCCTCTCAAGACTACTGTTGGAAAAAATGAACATTTTCAGCACATTTACATTATTTAAATGGCTCATGTTGGGAGAAAAAAAATTGGTGTGGAATTTTAGAAATTTTTTGTTTTGGCAATGTAATGCTAACAGGCCCAGAGACACTGGAATTAGGCTACTGCTTTCCTCTCTTCATTCCATTGTCCACTCTTTTCTTCTTGCCCCCTTTTCCTCTCCTCTACCAGGGCCCCTCAGAGGAACCCCAGGATGGCTCTGGGAGTCTTGAGCCATTCCAGAAAAGCAGGCTCTGCTACCTGAAGGCTGGGTAGCCCATCCCACGGCCTAGTGGGGAGAGCACGTTCCCTGCCCATAGCAAGCTTACAGTCTAGAGGACCTACTGAGATTCTTTCCAGGTCTGGATTATGTGATGTGCTACTGCAGCCTTTCCCTTCCCTGTGAACTGTCCAAAATCCAGGCTCAGGCCCCCTTTAGGGCTCCTCTTTTCCAAGCAAATTCCAACTCTTTCCATAGAGTCCTGTCCATTCCAAAGAATGTCTTCCATCCAGCCATGATCTTTTCTTGGGCACCTGCTTACAGCCAGCCTAATGAATTTATGGTCTTTCTCTCCCTCCTCTACCCATTTTCCCCATCCAGATAGCCCCAGGAGTTCTACTCTTTTCCAACTTGTCCAGTCCCTTCTGCACTGCTCTTCCTTCCTTCACCTCCCACGTCTCCCCCATTCACTCCTCTCCTTCCTCCTGTTCTCCTCCTCTATCCAGAATCCTATTGCCCCCTGGACAGTTCACAGCTCTATGGCTTTTAAGTCAAAATCCCACAGGCATACTCTCATCATTCCAGGGGGAGGGGAAGAGGAGGTGGAGGAGGGGGTCGCCACTCATGGCATGCATGGTTGCCTAGCAACCGACATCTTTCCATCCTCACCGACAGTCCCCTGCCTCCAGAGCCACCGGTGTGAAAACAAGGAAGGGAAAATTTTAACACCCTGCATCCACTTCTTGCAGGGGAAGAACTTCTTGTTCACGATCATTATCGTGAGGGGCTCGCTGTGGTTTCCTTGATGCTAGTTACTGGTTCAGTCCTCTGTGCTGCTTCATTGTGGTGACCACTGGATCTCACAACTGATACAAATTTATCGCAATCCTGCGCCACTAGGCGCCTAATGGGCGTTTCTCTTCTAATCTCTGATCCGACAGCCCTTTCACCTAACTGGAGGCACCAAAGGGTTTGCCTGCTAATCTCCAGCTTCTTCATGTGTTCTGCTCTAATGGAATCCAGGCCTCTGCCTTACATTTCAGTGGACTTCTCCCTTTAAACAAACATGAAGAGACAAAGGAATCCCGCAAATCAGGTCCTTCTCCTGTTAGAGAGAGCTCATTTAAGGTTGTCTTCTCTTCCTCTTAATAATAACAATACTAATAACAATAATGGTTTTAGTTAAGTGCTTTCTATGTACCAAAGTATTTTACCAAGCCCTGGAGTAGATAGAAGATAATCAAGTCGGACGAGGTCCCTGTCCTCCATGAGGTTCACAGTCTAAGTAGGAGGGAGTAGGATTTTTTTTTCCTTGTTTGACTGGGGTCCTGGTCTCTGCTGTAAGTCCGTAAAAGTCTGTGTTCTCTCTGGTTCTTCCTGGGACTCCTGGAGGATCAGATTTCTCAGCTCAGAGACAAGGCCGTTTCAGGTCATGCAAACAATCCACTGCAAACCGGTCTCTGAGAGACAGGGAGGATGAGTCAGAAAGAAATTAGGGGAAACAGAGAGGAGGGAGGATGGTAGATGAATCCCACAGAAGAGCTGCCGCTGCCATTTACTCCAGGCAATGGCCAGATAGGGTAATTCCAGGACAAGAGCCCGATTTCCTCTGGCCCCCATTAGTTGTTGTAGGGCTCGTGTGTATAGGCATCTTTGTGCTGGGGCAGGTAGCAGCATGAAGGTTGCGGGGGGGAGGGTGTGTGTGTAATAATAACTGTGGCATTTGTTAAGCACTTACTATGTGCCAAGCACAGCACTAAGTGCTGGGGTAGATACAAGGTAATCGAGTTGGACACTGTCCCTACAGTCTTAATCCCCATTTTACAGATGAGGTAACTGAGAAACAGAGAAGTGAAGTGTCTTGGCCAAGGTCACACAGTAGATATGCGGTGGAGCAGGGATTAAAACCCACGTCCTCTGGCTTCCAGGCTCATGCTCTATCCACTAGGGTGTATGTTTATGTGAGAGAAGGAGAGATAGAGAGAGAAAGTGAGGGATGTGTGAAGGCCCAGACCTCTTTTCCCTCTTCAGACTCACCCTGAGCCACGGACACTCTGGGCCCCCAAGCTAGTCTAGAAACCCTCGTCTGGAAGATGCCACTGCTTTTTTTTTTTTTTTTTTTGGTATTTGTTAAGCTCTTAACACTGTGCCAGGCACTGTTCTAAGCACTAGGGTAGGTACAAGATGATCGGGTTAGACACAATACCTGCCCCATATGGGGCTCACAGTCTTAATCCCCATTTTACAGATGAGTTAAATGAGCACAGAAAAATGAAATAAATTGCCCAAGATCACACAGCAGACAAGTGGCAGAGCTGGGGCTAGAACCCAAGTTCTTCTGACTTCCATTCATTCATTCAACTGTATTTATTGAGCGCTTACTGTGTGCAGAGCACTGGACTAAGAGCTTGGGAAGGACAAGTTGGTAACAGAGACGGTCCCTACCCAATAGCGGGCTCACAGTCTAGAAGGGGGAGACAGACAACAAAACAACACATATTAACAAAATAAAATAAATAGACCACACTTACAACTTTGGGTCTACACTGAAAAGTCACTTTGGGTACTGGGGGAGTCCTAGTGGAAGGGCATTTTGTCTCATTTTCCCTGCAGAGCAGGGCTTCCTCAACTTTTTGCAGGAAGGAACACAGACCAAAGGAGAGGTCTGGGGCAGATACCGTCTCCCTCCCTTCTCTCTCTTGCCCAAATCCCCTAGATTAGGAGAGGGACTCTGAGACCACCTTTCATATGTGGCAGAGTTGGTTTCAGTGAGCTGCCATCTTTGACAACTCTGTAGGAGAGACTGCTCCAGCTCAGAGCTGTTGAAATAAAGGATGATGAGCCCCCAGATTCTCAGAGATCCCTGGGAGGATCCTATGGGATAGCATTAGGAAAACAGATAGGAGTACATTTCCCTTCAGAGCTGGAAGCACAAGATGTCCGGATGACACCCAGAACCAATAATAGCTGTGGCATTTGTTAAGCGCTTACTATGTGCAAAGCATTGGGCTACTAACTGGGGTCGATAATCAGATCAGACAATCCCTGTTCCACATGGGGCTCACAGGAGAAGCGGGATGGCTTTGGGGAAAGAGCATGCGCCGCCTGGGAGTCAGAGGATCTGGCTCTAATCTCGGCTCCACCTTGGGCAAGTCACTTGATTTCTCTGTGGCTCAATTACCGTATCTGTAAATCAACCAATGGTATTTATTGAGCACTTACTATGTACAGAGCACTGTCCTAAGCTCTTGGGAGAATACAATATAGTAAAATTAGCAGTCATGTTCCCTGCCATTAAGAGCTTAACATGGGAATTAATCATAATGATGATAATGGCATTTGTTAAGTGCTTACTACGTGCATAGCACAGTTCTAAGCGCTGGACTGTGAGCACCCAGGAACAGGGGCAGTGTCCAACCTGATTATCTTGTACCTTCTCTGCATATAGTACACACTAAGTAAATACCATAAAAAAAGGAGATCAGGTACATAATTCCCCCATTTTACAGATGAGGAATGTAAGGTACAAGGAATTAAAGTGAGTCGCTCCAAGTCACACAGCAGGCCAGTTGTAGAGTCAGGATTAGAACTCGGATCTCCTCACTTCCAGGCCTACGTTCTTCCTATGAGGTCGCACTGCTTCTCTACACACTCCTGCCTGGCCTGCTGGAGTCTGAGAACTCAATAAATCTATGGCATTTCTTAAGCACTTTTATGTGCAGAGCACTATACTAAGCACTTGGAAGAGTCCAATTCAGCTTGGGAGAGTACAGTTCAACAGAATCAGCAGATGAGTTCCCTGCCCATAATGAGCTTACAGTCTAGAGGGGGAGGCAGCCATTAATAAGAATTAGGTAATTTATAATACATAATTTAAAGATACGTACATAAGTACTGTGGGGCTGTGGGTGGGGTGAATATCAAATATTCAAAGGTCACAGAGACAAGTGCACAGACCACACAGAAGGGAGAGTGAGCCGGGGAAAAGAGAGCTTAATCGGGGAAGTTCCCTTGAAGGAGACGTAACCTCAACAGTGTCCTCTGACAATTAACAGATATGCTCAGTCTACTGACCTGTTCGCAGCAGAAAGTGACTTGGCATTCAAGAGTAGAGTGCGAGAAGAACAAATTCAGAATTTTCCAGGCTCATGTCCTAGCTACTACTTCTCACAACTGTGAGAAGAACAAATTCAGAATTTCCCATCAAAGCTTCAGTTGGTAAATAGGATGCTTTTACCAATCAGCCGATCAATAGTATTTACTGAGCACTTACTGTGTGAAGAGTACTGTACTAAGTACTTGGTAGGGTACAATGTAACAGAGTTGGTAGATATGATCCCAGTCTACAAGGAGCTTACAGTCTAGAGGGGGACACGGACATTAAAATAAATTATGGATGTGTAAGAAAGTGTTGTGGGGTTGATGGAGAGTGAAAATCAAGTATTTAAAGGGTACAGATCCAAGTACATAAGCAACAGAGAAGGGAGAGGGATTAGGGGAAAAGAGGCCTTAATTGGGGAAGGCCTCTCGGAGGAGGCTTTAATAAGGCTTTAATAGGAAGCAGCGTGGCTCAGTGGAAAGAGCCCGGGCTTTGGAGCCAGAGGTCATCGGTTCAAATCCCGGCTCCGCCACTTGTCAGCTGTGATACTTTGGGCGAGTCACTTAATTTCTCTGGGCCTCGGTTGCCTCATCTGTAAAATGGGGCTTAAGACTGTGAGCCCCACGTGGGACAACCTGATCACCTTGTAAACTCCCCAGCGCTCAGAACAGTGCCTTGCACATAGTAAGCGCTTCATAAGTGCCATGATCATTGTTATTACTATTCTAAGGTGGGGAGAGTGATGGTTTGTGGTATGTGAAGGAGAAGTTGGCCGGAGGAAGGATGTGGGCGAGAGGTTGGCGACGAGTTAGATGAGAGTGAGGTGCAGTGAGTAAGTTGACGTTAGGGCAGCGAAGCCTGAGCATTGGCTTGCAGTAGGAATTCAGTGAAGTAAGGTAATAATAATAATAATTATTATGGCATTTGTTAAGTGCTTACTATGTGCAGAGCACCGTTCTAAGCACTGTTCTAAGCGGCAAGAGCTGATTGAGTGCTTTAAAGCCAGTGGTAAAGTGTAAAAAGCCTTATTCTACCCACCTGACGCTTTAGAGGAGCCGAGCTAAAAACTGACCCAGTTCCCCCTTTCACCTAGTTCTTTTTGAGCCACCGTTCCGTTTCACCTCCTTGGCCTCGGCTCTGAGCCGGAGAGGGAAGGAGCCGTGTTTCCGTTGAAGCTCTTAGGATTACACGTAAAGGGTACTAGGGAGGCAATCCTGAAGTATTTTAAGTACTTATTTTTATCCGTCTTAATCAGAAGATGACACTAGTTAGTGAAGCAGACACTCGGTGACATTTTCTGCTGAAGTGTGAAAAATGAAGAGATCAGGCCAAATACCTTTACAATAAAAACAAGTTTTAAAAAAGACTGAGCCGACATTTCGACGAGTCCCTAGGATACGAGCAAGGTTACTAATCCTACCCAATTCCAAATAAATCATGGTTATCGCTCTCATCAAAACACTCAACGGATAGCGAACTTCTGAAACGGCACTAATAAAACCAAGGGTTTCTGATTCTCTGCTCAAGCTCGGTTCCTACTTTTAGTTTCCTGGTTGCGACTACCAGGATCAGGGAGATACACGCCTATTGGGTTGGACGCAGCCCCCGGCCCACACGGTTTTAATCCCCATTTTACAAATGAGGTAACTGAGGCACAGAGAAGTGAAGTGACTTGCCCAAAGTCACACAGCTGACACGTGGCAGAGCCGGAATTAGCACCCAGGTCCTTCGGACTTCCAGGATTATGCTCTATCTGCTAGGCACACTGCTTCGCTGGATCAAAGGTGCTCTGTTTAGGAAGCAGTCGACCCTTTAGCCAAAGATGTTGTGGCTCATTGGAAAGGAGGGCTTTCTGAAGCCTCTTTGCAGTAAGTGAGCCCGATTTGGGGCAGGGATTGTGTCTGCTCTGAGAATCTTATATCTACCCCGCACTTAACACAGTGTTTGGCACACAGAAGTACCACAAGTGGGGTGTGTCCACCTGAATGGCCCACCCGCCCACTGGAATCCAAACCATTTTCTGTATGTGCGTACGTGCCAAATTCAGGTGACGCAAAACGTATATTGGAAAAGTTCATCTTCGCTACAGAGCGATGACCTCAATGAATTCAATTAACCATATTCTGCCAAAGTGCTCTTTCTCCAGCCAAGTAATTATGGATGCTTGTAAACATTAGCATTGCAAAGTAGGTTTGAAAAATTGCCTTTGTTGAGGCTACCCTTGTCTTCCCACCCCTTGGCAGCAGCGATTTGTAGGAGATAAAAGCAGACACCCACGTGAACCTCTGCCTGATGAAAAGAACCCTTTGAGCTGAACTGGTTCACTAATGAATGCCATTCTCCTTCTAAGGTTACAAATGAAAGGAATGGAAAGAAACTGTGAGTGATACACCACTTTGAGTCTATTACATGCTTGCAAAGAGAGACGCGGGATTTACAAGCAGCACATAATTCTTCCCGTCTCTTGTCGAATCCTCTTTAATCCCGGGCATCCCAGGTTATCACAGCCAGGCGTGTCGGCTTCAGGATCTCGTGTCGGTTTTGGGATCCGTCTCCAATGGGTCGATAACAACAGGAAAGACTCTAAAGCTTCTTTTGATCCAGGCGTCAATGGGAAAGAAGGATCCAAATCGTAAATGATGCACTTCGAGTTTTCTAAACCATGATATTTAAAACCAGGCAAGGCTACCGAGAGACGCTCAACTGATCCAGGATTAGGAGGGAGCGCTCCCACCTCGGAAACTTCTTGGGTTTTTGTGACCAAAAGAGAAGTGATGCTATAATAGGCTAGAGACACATGGGATGGGTGTGTCAATTTGGGGGGGAGACAAACTGAAGGGGGAGGAGTCGCCTTTTTCTAAAACTCGCGGTGTGCTCTGTGTGTGCTTAGTGGGCCACAGCCTTCAACAGCCTGGGTCTCCTCACTGTCATTAATGGTGGATCAGGAATTGAGGACAGGGTGCACATTGAGGACAGAGGACATTGAGCTGCACGTGACAGTGCCTGCTTTACTCTGGGCACGCAGTTTAATGCATCGTACGTGCCATTTTATGCAAGCACACCAGGTCCGTCCAAACCAACTCTTCCTCTGACCGGACCCCCTAACCACCCCCTACTTGTTTCAGATCGCTGGGCTTCCTTCCTCATTCCGGGTGAACACAGATGCCCCTTCTGGGCCTTGAAACTCAGCTGGAGGAACCCAGATGGAGGGAGAGTCGAGTGCTGGAAATAAGAAGAGCAGACATTGAGGCATCAGGTGCTGCATCCGTATTGAACTGGGGGAGACAACTGCTGAAAATCAGACTGTCTGGTGTAAAGCTGGGTGATTGGTCCCTTCGTGAGGGCTATTGGAAGCAGCATCAAATGCATGCCTTTGTATTAGCCCATCAGGCCTTGTGTGGCCAGAAAGTGGCCATTGCAACAGTCACTCAATCACATTTCAATCATATTTATTGAGAACACTGTACTAAACGCTTGGGAGAGCATGGTATAACAATTAACAGCCACATTCCCTGCCCACAACGGGCTCACAGGCTAGACACATTCCTGCCCAGACATCAGACTGGCCTCACTCTTTCTGGCCTGTTGCGGTTACTTCTATCCAAAGTCGTCTTTAATTTACAAATCCTTCTGTTGCTTTTTATGACTTCTTTCCCCATCTTTATTATTCCCACTCAAGTTAACTCCTCTGTGCCTCAGTTCCCTCATCTGTAAAATGGGGATGAAGACTGTGAGCCCCACGTGGGACAACCTGATCACCTTGTAACCCCCCAGTGCTTAGAACAGTGCTTTGCACATAGTAAGTGCTTAATAAATGCCATTATTATTATTATTATTATAATCCTTCCACTCCCAGGTCACGAGTTTCACTTCTGTCCATTTTCCTGGTTCTCTGGTGTCTCCAATTTTTTCCTAAGACTCAATGCCCTTTTAGAGAAGATCAGTTGGACTGGGAAATTTGCACTCGGCAGAGGAAGGAGCTGTGATTCTTTTAATAAGCATTAAAGCTGGACCAACCAAACCTGAGGAAAGAATAAAGAACAAAAAAAAGGAGCTAGGCTCCTATGGAGAAATGTGGCAGAATTTCAGGATCTCTGCCTTGACGTTTTGGCTAAACCAGGCCCAGATATCTATCAATCAGTCAATCAATAGTATTTATTGAGCACTTACTATTTGCAGGGCACTGTACTAAGTACTTGAGAGAGTACAATATAACAGAGTTTGTAGACACGTTCCCCGCCCACAATGAGCTTACAGTCTAGAGGGAGAGACAGACATTAATATAAATTACGGATATGGATATAAGTGCTGTGAGGTCAGAGGATAGAATGAGGTGGATTTTCTTTGCCACGGATGCCCAGCTCTCCTGTCTTCCAGTAATTAATCACTTCCTAGAGACTGCAAATATCTCTGGCGATGTCTCCCCCTTCTAGACTGTGAGACCACTGTTGGGTAGGGACCGTCTCTATATGTTGCCAACTTGTACTTCCCAAGCGCTTAGTACAGTGCTCTGCACACAGTAAGCGCTCGATAACTACGATTGAATGAATGAATGTGGAAGGGAGGAAAATAGGAACCGAGTAGCTTGATCTACAGGACTATTTATTCCTAAATAGAACTTTTGGATCCCGGATGAAGACAAAGGCAGAGAGAGGTTTCTCATCCATAAATAAAACTCTGCTTTTGACCCCACTGATATCCCGGTTGCCCCCCACTTCACAAGGAACCATGTGCGAAGGAAAAGGAGCGGGAATCCGGCCTCTAAGGATGCCTTCTCCTGGCATCCCGTGCAAAGTTCAATCCTGCTCATTCAGGAATAGCAGGCGAGTCATAAAATCTTCTAACAGCCACTGCGTTGTTTACCCCTACAGCAGACTCAGGGCTGCTATGGGTTCGGGTGAAGAAGCTAGGAGCATACAATCCCCTATAGTTGCAGGCTGACTGTGTGACTGAGATGCAGGAACTTTGGCCTTAGCGACAAGAAGAGACTCTTGCAGTTGGGGGTCATCCCAGTCTTTGGTCTTCAGCCAAATTCCCATCTTGGGGAGTGTCCTGCAGCCACTTCTCCTCCCCAGAAGGACTCTTGGGGCCACAGGGGAAGGTGAGTAGTGGCGGGAGGGGAAGGAAGGTTTGGGAACCACAAACTGAGTAGGGAAACCCTCATTTTCACTCCAGCCTGGGACTCTATTCATTCACTCATTCAATCGTATTTATTGATCACCTACTGTGGGCAGAACACTGTACTAAGAGCTTGGGAAAGTACAATACAATAATAAGCAGACACATTCCCTGCCCGCAACGAGCTTACAGTTTAGAGGTGTGGGGACGGAACAGGGATTCCTGCCACTTGATTGAGAAGAAGAGGAAGGAAGAAAGGTCTCGGATCCCTGAAAGAGACAGGAATTTACTGCTTTGTCTTCATCCCTGTGAGCACAGCAAGTCTCCAGACTCCTGGGGGAGGGCAAGACTCTAGGTTTCCTTGTCCAGCTTGGGAATGCGGAATTCATCGTGCTGGATGCTTTGCCCTAAGCAGTACCGGGGGTCTCCCCCACTATGCATTAATTCCATAATTCCCTTCCTCCACTCAATAGTCCCTGTTCATAAGGATACTTACACAGTGTCATTCAGCAGATACAATCCCTGCAAGTTGCTCTGAGGAAGTGAATTCGGGTAGAAATGTACTGGAAAGGGAGTAGAAACTCAGCTCCAACCCCACTTAAACTTTCTCTTAGACTATGAGTCCCATATGGGACAGGGGCTGTTGCCTAACCTGATTATCTTGTTTTTACTCCGGTGCTTAGCATATAGTAACTACTTAACAAGTCTTATTCTTATTGTTATTATCATCATAATCATTGTTTCTGTAATTGTGATTGTACAGTGCTTGGCACATTGTAAGAACAGTACAAACAGCACAATCGTGGTTGTTATTCTGTGCTCTTGCCACTGGAAATGGAACTAGCCTGTGTCTGGGTATCTCACAAAGATACTGGTGCTATTCATTCATTCAGTAGTATTTATTGAGCACTTACTGTGTGCAGGGCACTGTACTAAGCGCTTGGGAAGTACAAGTTGGCAACATGTAGGGACGGTCCCTACCCAACAACGGGCTTACAGTCTAGGAAGGGTAGGATTCCAGGCAAAGAGTCAATAGTGTCTACGGAATGCCCTCAGTGGAAAGAGCCCGGGCTTTGGAATCAGAGGTCATGGGTTCAAATCCCAACTTCGCCCATTGTCAGCTGTGTGACTTTGGGCAAGTCACTTCACTTCTCTGTGCCTCAGTTCCCTCATCTGTCAAATGGGGATGAAGTCTGTGAGCCCCCCGTGGGACAACCTGATCGCCTTCATTCAATTCATTCAATCGTATTTATTGAGTGCTTACTGTGTGCAGAGCACTGTACTAAGCGCTTGGGAAGTACAAGTTGGCAACATATAGAGACGGTCCCTACCCAACAACGGGCTCACAGTCTAGAAGGGGGAGACAGACAACAAAACGAAATATGTGGGCAGGTGTCAAGTCATCCGAATAAATAGAAGTAAAGCTACATGCACACATTAACAAAATAAATAGAATAGTAAATATGTACAAGGAAAATAGAGTAATAAATCTATACAAACATATATACAAGTGCTGTGGGGAGACGAAGGAGGTAGGGCAGGGGGATGGGGAGGAGGAGAGGAAAAAGGGGGCTCAGTCTGGGATGGGACTCAAGTCTAAGTATGAGTGAGAGCAGGCTTTGAATCCCCACTTTGCAGTTGAAGAAACTGAAGCACAGAGAAATTTAAGTGACTTACCCAAAGTCACCCAGCAGAGAAGTGGCAGAGGCGAGTGAGGCACAATGTGTAGGTTTATATTCAAGGAACTGGAATGAGTTGGAGTGGGAGAAGAACAAAGATAAGTAATAATAATGATGGCATTTATTAAGCGCTTACCATGTGCCAAGCACTGTTCTAAGCGCTGGGGAGGTTACAAGGTGATCAGGTTGTCCCATGGGGGGCTCACGGTCTTCAGAGCTGTGTGTTAACCTTGTAACCTCCCCAGCGCTTAGAACAGCTTAGCACATAGTAAGCGCTTAATAACTGCCATCGTCATTATTATTATTACGGTGTGCAAAGCACTGAGCTAAGCAATAGAGGTGAAAGTCCTGTCCGTTAAACAGTGAACAGAGGGTTCTTGCTTTGCAGGTCATTGCTTCCCCTTAGTGGCCAAACCGAGAGAATATCCAAGGAAACTCCTGATTCATATACGGCCCCATCCCTAGGGACTCCCAGTTCTCATTTACTTTGGCCTGGCCAGATAATAATAATAATAACAACAATAATAATAATATTTATTAAGCACTTACTATGTGCAAAGCACTGCTCTAAGTGCTGGGGGGATACAAGGTGATCAGGTTGCCCCACAGGGGGCTCACAGTTTTAATCCCCAATTTACAGATGAGATAACTGAAGCACAGAGAAGTTAAGTGACTTGCCCAAAATCACACAGCTGACAGCGAAGCTGGGATTTGAACCCATGACCTCTGACTCCGAAGCCCGGGCTCTTTCCACTGAGCCATGCTGCTTCTATCTTCGATTTTATGTGGTAATAATAATAATGATGGTATTTGTTAAGCGCTTACTATATACAAAGCACTGTTCTAAGCGCTGGGGGGATACAAGGTGATCAGGCTGCCCCACGGGGGGCTCACAGTTTTAATCCCCAATTTACAGATGAGATAACTGAAGCACAGAGAAGTTAAGTGACTTGCCCAAAATCACACAGCTAACAGTTAGCGAAGCTGGTATTTGAACCCATGACCTCTGACTCCAAAGCCTGGGCCCTTTCCACTGAGCCATGCTGCTTCTATCTTCGATGTTATGTGGTAATAATAATAATAATGATGATGGTATTTGTTAAGCGCTTACTATATGCAAAGCACTGTTCTAAGTGCTGGGGGGATGCAAGGTGATCAGGTTGCCCCACAGGGAGCTCAGAGTTTTAATCCCCAGTTTACAGATGAGGTAACTGAGGCTCAGAGAACTTAAGTGACTTGCCCAAAGTCACACAGCTGACAGTTAGCAAAGCTGGGATTTGAACCCATGACCTCTGACTCTAAACCCCGGGCTCTTTCCACTGAGCCACGCTGCTTCTATCTTCGATGTTATATGGTACTCTCCCATGCGCTTAGTACAGTGCTTTGCAAACAGTAAGCACTCAAAAAATATGATTAATAATAATAAGCTCATTGTGGACAGGGAACCTGTCTACCAACGCTGTTGTATTGACTCTACCAAGCGCTTAGTACAGTGCTCTGCATACAGTAAGTGCTCAGTAAATATGATGCTGATCGATTGATTGGCTGGAACCCTTCCCCATCTCACTGAGTTAATCCGCCAAATTTGGGCCCCGAGGACCTCACTCCTCCATGCTGTTTACTGACAAATGCGCATGATTTGGGAATGTTTATGTCATTTAGATGGCTCATATTTGGAAAAAAAAAATGTGAGGGGGGATTTCTAAAACTTCTTCGGCTCGGCAATGCCTTATTTCGAGCCCAGAGACATCGCCACTGGAAAAGCAGGCACCCTGATACCACTGAGTAGACAAACTGGCAGAGGCTGCATGGTGAGATCGATCAATCAATCAATCATATTTACTGAGTGCTTACTTTGTGCAGAGCACTGTACTAAGCACACGGGAAAGTGCGAGATCTCCGGAAAAGGAAGAGTCTGGTCCCATGTTCCAGCTTGAAGGAACAATATTCCCTGTGAGCAGGGGTTACCACTGCAAGGACTGATTGCTGACTCCAGAGGCTTCATGACCATTCTGCAGATCCAATAAACTACAAGTTGTTGTGTCTTGCCAAGCTTCGGGTTCCTCTTTGGGTCGTATTCTATTAGTTCAAAATATTGCTTTCTGGGCTTTCCATTTCCTTCATGGGCAGAATCCCACCCAAACTGTTGCCATTATAGAGGTTAGTAGCCAGAACATCCAGGGCTGTAGCCTCCTTTTATTAATGGTATTTGTTAAGCGCTTACTCCGTGCCAGGCACTGTGCTAAGTGCTGGGGTAGATACAAACTAATCAGGTTGGACACAGTCCCTTCCCCTCATAGGGCAAATAATCTCAATCCCCAATTTTACAGATGAGGTAATGAAGGCTCAGAGAAGTTAAGTGACTTGTCCAAGATGAAACAGGAGAGCTGGGATTAGAACCCACGTCCTTCTGACTCTTGGGCCCGTGCTCCATCTGCTCGGAGAGGGCTTCTGCCGAGAGGACCTTCTTTCTCGGGACTGAGACTTGAGGGCGACTAACAAACTGTGTGGGCTAGTAGCTAGAGAACAGCACGGTGCTCTGAGGTTCCCTGTGGGATTCCCAAGTGACCCATTTTTTTTTATAATAAGACATTCTTTACCACACATAGCGGAATGAGCTTCTCTGCGAAGGACTCTCCCTCTAGACTGCAAACTCATTATGGTCAGGAAACGTGTCTGCTTATTCCCTTGTACAGTAAGGTACAATTATAGAATAAGCTCCCAAGAGCTTAGTACAGTACTCTGCACATAGTAAGTGCTCCATAAATACCACTGATTGATTGCTTATTATTATATTGTACACTCCCAAGTACAGTGCTCTGCATACAGTAAGTGCTCAATAAATACGAGCGAAGGAATGAATGACTTGAGGGCTGCCGGCACCTATCAGGGTCTCAGGATGGGGCTTGAGCCAAGGATGCAGGAACTCTTAGAGTAGTGGACTGGTCCCGTCCTGCCAGACAGGATCCATTCCTCTCCATACAGGAGTAATAATTGTGGTATTTGTTAAGCATTTACTATGTGCCAGGCACTGTATTAAGCACTGGGGTGGATACAAGCAAATGGGGTTGGACTCAGCCCCTGTCCCATGTGGGGCTCACAGTCTCAGTCTTCATTTCACAGATGAGGTAACTGAGGCCCAGAAAAACGAAGCGGCTTGCCCAAGGCCACACAGCAGACAAGTGGCAGAGCTGGAATTAGAACTCTTGACCTTCTGATTCCCAAGTCCTCGCTCTATCCACTACACCATGCTATAAATATAAGGCATTTTAATTTATAAGCAAAGATTCGCTTCATTAAATTGTCAATTCCAGCCAAACACGTCAGACAAAAATACAGATTTCAAAGTTGAATAGGATGTTCATTTTCAATCTTTCAGCCAGCACTTTCATCACCACCAAATAGCAACTGTGGAGATCCTTTTGGGGACAGAGCACTGGATTAGGCACTCGGGAACATACAACAGAAGATACATGTTCCCTGCACTCCGAGAACCTACCGTCTAATGGAATCTGTTTCCATAATCTCTTCAAACCAGGGTAAACTATTCGGGGCACCTGGGCCTTTCTTTTATTCTACTGAGTTCTGGAGAGAGACCAACTGAAGCTTCTATAACTTTCTCTTTTTAAGAAGCCAAACCATCTACATCATCCTCAAGGGAATTTACCCACCACTTAGGTATTATTAGCCAAGGAACTGAAATAATAAAAGACAAAATAGCAACCGATAAGCCTGCAGGACTGATCAAGTGATGCTAATCAGTTTGACTCGGACGAGTTAAGTTTTCTTTTTTTTTTTTGGCGAGTGCAATCATGCTTTCTGTATAATGTTGTAACAGTTCAATGCTCTAGGAGTTACCAAGCCCCTAAAACCTCAAGTCAGAGACTCCTAAGAAGCATTTGATAACAAGAGAACTCAGTGGCTCTTGAGAGTTTGGAATTGTTCTGAACTCCGGATCTTCAGCTGCTGCTCGGTGCTTCAGAAATTTAAATAAAAATGTCTTTCTATATCAAATCCAAATCAAATCAAAGGGAAGTTGGCTGAAACATCTTAAGCATTAAGAAGCAGTGGGGGTTGAATATCTATTCATTGTTTTAGCCAGTGGCCTCTTGGAAAATTTTTGTCACTATGGTAGTCGATAAACATTTTTTAAAATCCAAAGTGCCAATGTTTTTTACCTTTCTTGAAGTGGAAACAACCTGAGTTGCCAATCAAAATCCATTAAAGCAGATTACTTGAGCCAGTTTGATACTTTTCACTTGAAACATTGTATGTTCATCAGTATGACCATATGACCTCTTGATGCAGACTTTAGCCAGTGGCCTCTTGGAAAATTTTTGTCACTATGGTAGTCGATAAACATTTTTTTTAAATCCAAAGTGCCAATGTTTTTTACCTTTCTTGAAGTGGAAACTACCTGAGTTGCCAGTCAAAATCCATTAAAGCAGATTACTTGAGCCAGTTTGATACTTTTCACTTGAAACGTTGTATGTTCATCAGTATGACCATATGACCTCTTGACACAGACCCTAGCCTACCTGGAGGAGATTCTAAGGGCGAGCAGTAAGGAGTTTCTAGATCTGGGAGGATGGCGTGGGAGAAAGATGCTCCAAAAGGTTTCAGTTTGGAATAAAAGAAAATACCTTTGGGGAAATCGTAATAATAGTAATGATAATAATATTTGTTAAGTGCTTACTATGTACTAAATGCTGGGGTAGATGCGGTCCCTCATTGAGCTCACAGTCTAAGTGGGAAGGAGAACAGGTATTGAATTCCCATCTTTGTAAATGAGATTCAGAGAAGTTAAGTGACTTGTCCAAGTTACACAGCAGACATGTGGCCAAGCTAGGGTTAGAACCCAGATAATAATAATAATAATAATGGCATTGTTAAGCGCTTACTATTTGCAAAGCACTGTTCTAAGCACCGGGGGGGGGGGGGGGGGGGGGGGGATACAAGGTGATCAGGTTGTCCCACGTGGGGCTTACAGTCATCATCCCCATTTTACAGATGAGGTAACTGAGGCTCCGAGAAGTTAAGTGACTTGCCCAAGGTCACACAGCAGACATATGGCAGAGCCGGGACTCGAACCCATGACCTCTGACTCCAAAGCCCGTGCTCTTTCCATTGAGCCACGCTCTGATTCCCAGGCCTGCACTCTTTCCACTAGTCCATGATCCACGGGAAGATGTTCAATTCTTCCTGATAGAGAATAAATCATGATAAAAATAAACAATGACCCTGAGCAGAATTTCTAAGGTCCTTCTCCTAAAACACTCTCCTCCTGGGTTGCTGGAATGTTACTGGAGTGAAATGGGAGACAAAAAACCAGTAGCCAGATCCCTACTGGGACACACAAACACATGCTCTCTCTGTCTGCCTCTCTCTCTCCTCTCCCCACTCCATTTCCACACTCCTCCAGTGACCAACCTTATATCCACATCTTTTTGCCTGCGAAGGATTAACACTGCTTGAATTAAGACCCTCTGGGGGACTCACAAAAGCACCACGAAATAACCGTAAGGAACAGAGAAAAGTCGAGGTTAAATAACAAATGGAACAAAGTTCAAATTATCTGAAGTGGCCAATACACCCAGAAGAGCCTGGTTTTAGCATGGGAATCCGGTGCTTATGTCCCTGTGACTTTTATGTAGGAAAGTCACATAAATCGAAACACAGAGATAACGGTGAATGACGGGGCTGTAACTCCCTCCACAGGAGAATTTTAGAAAGTAGAGATAGAAGCCATTGAGACGGTTCTTCCCATCAGTCTGGCACGGTGCACAGCGGGAAAACAAAGGCTCTGAAAGAAAGTTGAGAGGAGCTTTTAAAAGCCTTACTGGTAGGAACCCCTCTTCAGCT
The DNA here is from genome assembly GCF_015852505.1 of Tachyglossus aculeatus. Taxonomy (NCBI): domain Eukaryota; kingdom Metazoa; phylum Chordata; class Mammalia; order Monotremata; family Tachyglossidae; genus Tachyglossus; species Tachyglossus aculeatus. The sequence goes on from NC_052077.1 coordinate 14,318,386, forward strand.
TCCCTTGAAATTTCCCACCTAGAGCTTGCTGCTTGGAAAAGTTTCAAATATCTCGCCACAAAGCAACAATAATAATAATAATAATTGTGGTATTTATTAAGTGCTTACTATGTGCCAGGCACTGTGCTAAGCCCCGGGGAGGATACAAGGAAGTCGGGTTGGACACAGTCCCTGTCCCACAGAGGGCTTACAGTCTCATTCCCCATTTTACAGATGAGGTAACTAAGGCACAGAGAATTAAAGTGAGTTGCCCAAGGCCACACAGCAGTCGAATGGCAGAGCTATCCACTACACCTTTCCCCTCAGAAATTCCACCTACTCCTCTGGGAGCATTTTGTTTTTCTATCTGCTTTCGATTTTTGATCAATTCAGACCCACTTTGGGTCACCCTCACTGGTTTGGGGAGCCGATGACTGCTGCTGAACTTTCTCCACTTTTCAATCCATTCCTGACCTACTCATGTGCTGCCAAATTGTACTTTCCAAGCACTTAGTACAGTGCTCTGCACACAGTAAGCGCTCAATAAATACGATTGAATGAATGAACGAATATGTTTGTACGTATTTATTACTCTATTTTATTTGTACATATTTATCCTATTTTATTTTGTTAATATGTTGTTTTGTTGTCTGTCTCCCCCTTCTAGACTGTGAGCCCACTGTTGGGTAGGGACCGTCTCTATATGTTGCCAACTTGTACTTCCCAAGCGCTGAGTACAGTGCTCTGCACACAGTAAGCGCTCAGTAAATACGATTGAATGAATGAATGAATCAAACCCGATTGTGGCTTGGAGAAGGAGAAAGTTGCCCCCTTTCTGGGCTCATGGAGCTATAGTTTCCTGCTGCCAGAGACCCACACCACAATGATCTTCAGACAGCAACGAGATAGCGCTGTGGTTACTGGAACTCCTTGCTCATCAGGCCAGGACGGTCTGCTGTGTGACTCTGGGCAAGTCACTTCACTGAGCCTCAGATACCTCATCCGTAAAATAGGGATTAAGACTGTTAGTCCCGCATGGGAGAGGGTCTGTGTTCAATCTGATTCGCTTGCATCTACCTCAGCGCTTAGTACAGTACAGAGAAGCAGCGTGGCTCAGTGGAAAGAGCATGGGCTTTGGAGTCAGAGCACGGGTTCAAATCCCAGCTCCACCATACGTCTGCTGTGTGACCTTGGACAAGTCACCTAACTTCTCTGTGCCTCATCTGTCAAATGGGATTAAGACTGTGAGCCCCACATGGGACAACCCGATCGCCTTGCATCCCCCCAGAGCTTAGAACAGTGCTTTGCACATAGTAAGCGTTTAACAAATACCATCATCATTATTATGATTACAGAGCCTCACCCATAGTAAGCCCTTAACAAATACCACTGTTATTATTACGTGAAGTGACTTGCCCAAGGCCACTCAATAGGCAAGTGGCAGAGCCGGGATTCGAATCCAAATCCCCTGATCTCAATCCTGCATTTTTTCCACCAGCCATGCCGCGGGAGGCTGCAACAGAACAGACGTCAATAACTGAAGGAGACTAAGGGAGGCCAGGTTTCAGCCGCCATGCACGTGCTGCTTTCTCAAGGACAAGGGGCACCTCATTTGCCACTTTCTGGGGCCACGTCCCCAGGGCCGGCTCCTTGCAAGCCTCTAGCACCCCATTCGCCCCTTCCAGACCTGCTTCCCAAGCGCTCTGCACACAGTGAGCGCTCAGTAAATACGACTGAACGAATTCCTGTTTCGTAACAATCTGATAACCTCGTCCTATTTTTTTTTTCCCCACTTTGTTTTCCTTATAAGGCAGGTCATGTTTGCAATGGGAAAATTCCTTCCTCTTCCTCCTCTCCACCCCTGCCACAAGCAGCTCAGGAAGCAGGCACTGCTAGGGGAAGATGGCTGATGATTTGATCCTCCTTGCTGTGGTGTCTGTCCTGTCTGCCTGCCAGCAAAGTAGGTGCTTTGGGGCGGTGCGCATGGACAGGCCTAGAGGGGGGAAGGAAATTGGAAGAGGAGGTCGGAGTTGGGGGCGGCCACACAAAACTAATAACATCCTCTGAGTTTCATCGTCAACTGTGGTGCTCTGTTGTACAGGGATCACAGGAGCCCTGGTCTGGGCTGGTAATGCTGTCACGTTCACTCTCTGTGCTATTAATTAACTGGGATGCAGAACAGGGGAACCGATTAGTTCTCACCGCTGGAGATTTGGTAGGTTTTGTGCTGTCAGGTCTCAGTGAGTTTTAGGCCACAGCCCGCGATTAGATATCAATTGCTATCCATCATTTGGCGCTAATTCAGGTGATAATTTTACCCCATAAAATACAGTTTGTAAGTCATTATTGTTACTCTATTTTTACTCTATTTATTTTACTTGTACATATCTATTCTATTTTATTTTGTTACTATGTTTTGTTCTCCGTCTCCCCCTTCTAGACTGTGAGCCCACTGTTGGGTAGGGACCGTCTCTATCTGTTGCCAACTTGTACTTCCCAAGCGCTTAGTACAGTGTGAGTTCAATAAATTCGATTGATTGATTGATTAGTGTTTCTTGAGCACTTACTGTATGCAGAACACTGTATTATGCACTTGGGTGTACAGTGCAATAGAGGTAGTAGACACGCTCCCTATCCACAAGGAGCTTACAGTCTAGAGGGGGACACGGACATTAATATAAATATATTACGGATATGAACCTAAATTGGGGCTGAGGGTGGGGTGAATATCCTGTGCTTAAAGAGTTCAGATCCAAGGGCTTAGGCAAGTTCATGTTTTTTGAATCCTAACTCTGCTAGGGCTTAATTCGGTCAATTTTCAGTGTGCCTGTTCAAACACGCTGCTTGATGATATTTATCATCAAGTCAAAAACCTCACCAAAATTCAAGCAGCAGGTTAAAGAACTGCCTTTATACTCTCTAATTCCCAATACACAGACTTATTAGATTTAAACTGAGAGATTTTTGATCTTCACCCTGGTTCAGTTAACCCACATAGCTTTCCTGTCCCTTTGTCCCATGTTTTTTTTTGTTTTATGATGCCGTGCCCAACTGATACTCTTATCAGGGCTCAGAAAAGCAGGGCTCCCCAAGTAATACAAGTTCGAACTTGCTTCCTAAGATGTGTCCGCATCGGGAACTGGAGCAGGCACACTGCCCAGACTGGAAAATCAACAACCAGGAAAAAGACATAACTGAGGGCAGAATTCAAAAGCTCTAAGGTACTTAACCTCCTACCGCACCTGTTTTGTGCTCCCAAGTGACTGTATTTTCTGAAGTTCAAAGTACACCTGGGGTTCATTCATTCATTCGATCGTATTTATTGAGCGCTTACTGCGGGCAGAGCACTGTACTAAGCGCTTTGGAGCTTCTGATACCAGAGGGGAGGGTGGGGGGGAAAGGCAAGGGAAAAAAAGCTAACAAATGCTGCTCTCTCCCCCTATATACACACACATCCCTCCAGCCACATTCCCCACTCGTCGACAAACCCACAAGTTTTCCCCCAGCCCACACCCATCACACAAATGCCTGTGTTGTCCCACCCAAGCAGAGAAGCAGTGCTCTGCACACAGTAAGCGCTCAGTAAATGCGATTGAATGAATGAATTATTATTGTGTATGTGTGAATATATATATAATTCTATTGATCTGTTCTGATGGTATTGACGCCTATTTGTTTTGTTGTCCATCTCCCCCTTCTAGGCTGGGAACCCGTTGTTGGGTAGGGACCGTCTATGTTGCCGACTTGTACTTCCCAAGCGCTTAGTACAGTGCTCTGCACACAGTAAGCGCTCAATAAATACGATTGAATGAATGAATGAATGAAAGAGCACAAGCCTGGAAGTTGGAGGACATGGGTTGCAATCCTGGCTCTGCCACATGTCTGCTGTGTGACCTTGGGCAAGTCACTTCTCTGGGACTCCGCTACCTCATCTGTAAAATGGGGATCAAGACGGTGAGCCCCAAGTGGGACAAGGAATGAGTCATTCCTTCATTCCTTCAATCATATTTATTGAGCTCTTACTGTGTGCAGAGCACTGTACTAAGCGCTTGGGAAGTACAAGTTGGCAAGTACAAGTCCAACACGATTACCTTGTATCTACCCCAGCGCTTAGAACATTGCTTTGCACATAGTAAGTGCTTAATACCACAATTATTGTTATCTCCCACCCATACCCCCATGTGTTCCCCAATTCTACACACTTACACCCACATTATCCCCCACAACACACTTCTCCCACTCACTTCCCCAACCCCAACACCACCATTATGCTTCCACGTGCCCACCTAATAATAATAATGGCATTTGTTAAGCATTTACTATGGGCGAAGCACTGTTCTAAGCGCTGGGGGGATACAAGGTGATCGGGTTGTCCCACGTGGGGCTCACAGTCTTCATCCCCATTTTACAGTTGAGGCAACTGAGGCCCAGAGAAGTGAAGTGACTTGCCCAAAGTCACACAGCTGACAAGTGGCGGAGCCAGGATTAGAACCCATGACCTGTGGCTCCCAAGCCCGTGATCTTTCCACTGTGCCACACTGCTTCCCTTCCTACACACCCTTTCCTCCCAAACCCACCCTTAATCCCCTCATCCCTACACACTCGCTTCTTTCACACTTCCCACAACCTCCACTGCTTCCTCCACATATAAACCTATTCCCCAACCAATACAGAGAAGAGACAGTTCTCGACTTAGATGAACTGCACTTCCAATTTCTAAATTTACACTGTTTAACTTTCATGAGAAGCAGCGTGCCTCAGTGGAAAGAGCCCGGGCTTGGGAGTCAGAGGTCATGGGTTCTAATCCCGGCTCCACCACTTGTCAGCTGTGTGACTTTGGGCAAGTCACAACTTCTCTGTGCCTCAGTTCCCTCATCTGTAAAATGGGGATGAAGACTGTGAGCCCCACATGGGACAACCTGATTACCTTGCATCTCCCCCAGCACTTAGAACAGTGCTTGGCACATAGTAAGTGCTTAACAAATATTATTATTATTATTATTATTATTATTATTATTATTATTATTATTATTATGAGGAGCAGCTCATCCTGGAAGTCAGAGAACTTGAGTTCTTGTCTGCTGTGTGACCTTGATCACATCACTTCACTTCCTGGTGGCTCAGTTTCCTCACCTATAAATTGGGGATTTTCTTTTCTTTTCTTCCTCCCACATAGATTGTTGAACCCTCTGTGGGACAAAGGCTGTGTCTGACCCGATTATCTATAAGTGCTCAATAAATACGATTGATGATCCCAGTGCTTAGAACAGTGCTTGATACATAGTAAGAGTTAAACAAATACCACAGTAATAATGATAATAATGATACACATTTGTTTTGTTCTTTTTAAATGGCATCTGTTAAGCACTTACTATGTGCCAGGCACTGTACTAAGCATTGGGGTAGTTACGAGCTAATCAGGTCGGAGCCAGTTGTTGGGTAGGGACCGTCTCTTTATGTTGCCAACTTGTACTTCCCAAGCGCTTAGTACAGTGATCTGCACACAGTAAACGCTCAATAAATACGATTGAATGAATGAATGAATGTACGTCCCAAGCATCATCATCATCATCAATAGTATTTATTGAGCGCTTACTGTGTGCAGAGCACTGTACTAAGCGCTTGCGAAGTACAAGTTGGCAACATATAGAGACAGTCCCTACCCAACAGTGGGCTCACAGTCTAAAAGGGGGAGACAGAGAACAAAAACAAACATACTAACAAAATAAAATAAATAGAATAGATATGTACAAGTAAAATAAATTAAAAAAGCACTTAGTACAGTGCTCTGCACACCGTAAGTGCTCAATAAATACAACTGAATGAATGAATGACACAGTCCCTGTCCCACATGGGACTCAATCGTAATCCTCATTTAAAAGATGAGGAAACTGAGGTACAGAGAAGTGAAATGACTCATCCAAAGTCACACGGCAGACAAGTGGTTGAGCCAAGATAAAAAAAATCCGGTCCTGCTGCCTCCTAGGCCTCTGCTCTATCAACTAGAACACACTGCTTTGTTCTGACTTTACAATGTTTGACTCCTTTTTGGAAAGCTTTGGGGGCTTGGGAAGCGCCGGAGGCACATGGAAGCCACAGGATATCGGGGAAACATTTTTCGAAGCTGTCATGGGGAGGGGAGAAAGGGAGGAAAAATGTAAAGAGGGTGTGGAGGATGGAGTGAGAGAGGTGAGGGATCTGTTACTGTATCTCCAGGTGAGTCAGTTGCAGGACGCAGACAGGTCCATTTTACAACCGAGGTGAGCAACCTCCCAGACAATGAGGTTCACGTTGAAAAAAAAATAAACGAAGTAGCCCTATTAGCCACATATTCTTGATGGAGTACGTAATTTTGGCAAAAAGAGGTGTCTGATCAGGGTATCAGAGCAATCCTTCACTTAAACCATTGTTCCTATGAGAAAGTCGATTTCGACTCACAGTACTTAAACTTGACAGTTTTCTGGAAGAAATGTGTCCTAAGCCTAGGGACTGCCTGTCTTCTGCTCAGGTCAGCTAAGTGAGGTCACTCGTCCCACTGTGGCTCTCCTTGTTTGTCTGGCAGCCCTGCCCCTGGTCTTGCTCCCACTGCCTATGAATTTCCAGCTCTGGGGCTGATTTGAACCAAAATCCAGGTTCTTCCATCAAGCGGGATGAAGATTAGGGCTCCAGGCTGAAGCGAGGAAGCATCAGTGGTGTGTGTTTGTGTGCGTGTGTGTCTGATCGCCTCCCGTCGTCACTTCCCAGCCCATGGCTACCAAGGCCAGGGCAGCAGATGCCACCGTGACTGTTCCGATTGCAGGGGTGGTTACCTGCCGCTGCCATGCTCTCTGTCCATTGGCTTCCGACATCATTTCTGCCACGCGACAGGACTCCTCCGTCGAGGCTGTGTGGGAAGTCAGGATCAGCAGCGGGGAATAAGATAATGGCAGCAGACCAGTGAGAAAGACCAGATGCATGAGAACCAGCGTGGCCTAGTTGGTAGAGCTTGGGCTCGGAAGTCCAAAGAACCCAAATTCTAATCCCGGTTCTGCCACTTGTCCGATGTACGACCATGGGCCAGTCACTTAACTTCTCTGTGCCTCAGTTTCCTCATCTTTAAAGTCGGGATTAAGACTGTGAGTCCCATGTGGCACAGGGACTGTGACCAACCTCATTAGCTTGTATCTACTTCAACACCTAGAACAGTTCCTGACACATTCATTCATTCAACCATATTTATTGAGCACTTACTGTGGGCAGAGCACTGTACTAAGCACTTGGGAAGTCCAAGTTGGCAACATATAGAGATGGTCCCTACCCAACAGCGGGCTCACAGTCTGGAAGGGGGAGACAGACAACAAAACATATTAACAAAGTAAAATAAATAGAATAGTAAATATATAGACCATATATATGTTCATTCATTCAATCGTATAAGTGCTTAACGAATACTATTTAAAAATAAAAAAGACTGTCCCGTGGCTGTACTCTCCCAAGCACCTAGTACAGTGCTCTGCACACAGTAAGCACTCAATAAATACAATCGAATGAATGAAAGGGTAAGCGCAAAATCGAGACGGTATCTTTGCCACCATGATGTAGAGAAGCAGCGTGGCTCAGTGGAAAGAGCCCGGGCTTTGGAGTCGGAGGTCATGGGTTCAAATCCCGGCTCCGCCAACTGTCAGCTGTGTGACTTTGGGCAAGTCACTTCACTTCTCTGGGCCTCAGTTACCTCATCTGTAAAATGAGGATTAAGACTGTAAGCCCCACGTGGGACAACTTGATCACCTTGTATCCCCCCAGCGCTTAGAACAGTGCTTTGCACATAGTAAGCGCTTAACAAATGCCATTATTATGATGATGATGATGTAAGATGGAAAATGTTATTCTCTAACCCCACATACCCACTCAAACCCAGTCAGTCAACTGTATTTATTGAGCACTAACCATGGGCAGAGCACTGTACTAAGCGTTTGGGAGAGTACAATGCAACAATAGACTGAGTGAAGTTGGCTCTCTTGACATGGGGCATCAGGAAATGTGGAAGAAGGCAGAAGAGAGCTGATCTAGAATCTAGATGTCCCACGTTTCCGCAGAGATAGTTTCCAGCCAACTTGCTTGTCACTGGACCCACATCCCCTGGATTCTCTCTGTCGAAGCCACTCAGAAAAGCTGTGGTGTCCGATTTAACCAGAAGCTTTCCGTAAACCAACAGTGACCTCCCCCCACCTCAGTTCACACCAAACAAATCCTCTCCTCGCCCTCTCGGTCTTCATTAACTGTGACTGCCAGTCTAAGTCAGGAGCAACCAATCCAGGGCACGCACACTGCAATTGTTCAGCTTCAGCTTTTTAAGTACCGAACAGCAGCTTGTTTGCAGCAGAGAGGATTAGGGGAAGAAGGAAGCCTGCTGTGAGAGCCTTTATACAATCTGTTTCAATATTTAATGTCGTCTTGCTGGAGAGATGACAATATCCTGCTCGAGGAGGAACTACATCACGGCTAAGAGCACAGAGATGAAACTGCCAAATTGATGCAACAATTAAAAAGAAGTGTGATTACAACCTCTATCCAGCTTTCTTCTCATTGTACTTCGATCTCATTTATCTCACTGCCAACCTCTTGCCCGTGTCCTGCCTCTGGCCTAGAACATCCTCCCTCCTCATCTCCAAATGACAATTACTCTCCCCACCTTCGAAGCCTTATTGAAGGCACATGTTCCCCAAGAGGCCTTCCATTCCTCTTCTTCCTCTCCCCTCACCCTGACTTGCTCCTTTTATTCATCCCCCCACACAGCACTTATGTACATAGCTGTAATTGATTTATATTAATACCTGTCTTCCCTTTTAATCTCTAAACTCATTGTGGGCAGGAAATATGCCTGTTTATTGTTATATTGTACTCTCCCAAGTGCTTAATACAGTGCTCTGCATAAAGTGCTCAATAAATACAATTGACTGACATTTATCTAATGCACCCTGAGAATTTATTTAATTTCAATCCTTCTTTCATCAATCAATGGTATTTACTGAACACTTACTGTGTGTGGAACACTTCTAGGATGCAGCAAGGCAAATTTGAGGGATTTTAGGTGAGTTGGATGGATATGTGTACCCAAGGGTGTTTGCATTGGTTTTGCAGAATTATGGTGAGTATTTCATAAGATACTGAACATTACTTTTAAGTGCTGGAGACATTTTAGAAATGGCACCTCATCCGTGCCTTCACTGGAACTGTGGATGGGCTTCATCGATGATATGGACAGAAGATGCAATTTGGGGCTGGAGGACAGTGGAAGGTGAAGTTAAGTGACTGCAGGGAAATCAATCAATCAATTGTATTTATTGAGCACTTACTGTGTGCAGAGCACTGTACTAAGCGCTTGGGAAGTACAAGTTGGCAACATATAGAGACGGTCCCTACCCAACAGTGGGCTCACAGTCTAGAAGGGGAAAGGGCAAGGTACCTAGGTTAGAGCAGAAGTAAAGAGGGGAACTGGAAAAGATATCGTTGAACTGGCAGAGGAGACAAGGAAGTGCTTAGTAAGGTGCTTTGCACACAGTAAGCACTCAATAAATATGATTGAATAAATGAATGAATGAGGAAGGAGACAAGATGGGATGGGAGGGGAAATTTAGCTATCATGGAATCACAAAATTTCAAAAAATGTGGAGAGAGAGAGAGAAAGAAAGAGAAGGGGGAATGCGCTTTAGCTTAGTGGAAATAGTGTAGGCCTGGGAGTCTAAACCTGACTCCTCCACATACCTGCTGTGTGACCTTGGGCAAGTCATTTCACTTCTCCATGCCTCAGTTCCCTCATCAGCAAAATGGGGATTCAGTACCTCATCTCCCTCCTACTTCAACAAGAAGGAAACTAAGGTCTTTCAGCTCAGGTTTGTTTCGGACTGTGGCACAGTAGCAGGGAATGGGGTTGGGGTCTAAAAGGGGCTGTCCCTAGGTCATTCTAAACCACAAATCCTTCCTTCATTACAGGTTACTTTGCTTGGCAAGTAGGAAAAGCAAGATTCAAGTACAAGATCACACCCCCAGCAGTCTCGGGGTCTCCGGAGTTTGAGAGAATATATCGTGCCCAGTAAGTTCAAGCCACCAACACGAGGACACATTTCTTTAGCTGGTGTGTCTATTGCGGGATTTCAGGGTGGGCACTTACATAAGGAGTTATTATTTCCTGAATGTTGTTGCGTCTAGATCACTAGTCTCGTTCAGGGTTTCCCCACACCACCTGTATAGATCTGGGATTCCCAGTTCAGACAGGAATGGAGGATGGAGCCGACCTGAAGCTCTCTGGTCAGGGACAACAGAACCAAAGCACTGTCTACCACTCATCAGGTGACCTGTCCTTGCCTCTGGTCATTTTTCAGTACCTTATCCACCCACCCCCTACTTCCAACCGGTCGCCTTTCTTCCTCACCGAACGATGTTGATCTGATTAAAGTCTGTGTTCCTCTATTAGCCGCTCCCCAGGGCGAGGATAGGAAGGATGGACTCGGAGGGTTCTTAGAAAGATTTCTGTGTGCCTCCCTCTTCTAGTTCAAAACACAATGTTCCTTCATGGGCCACGTAATTTAGAAGTTCCGAAGATGCTTGGTATTTACGGCATCTTGCATCCGGGATGCTCAAAGACTTTATCTGAACTCCATTGGGTTCTGCCTCCCGGCAGCTTCTGGAGGCAAGGTCACCAAGGCAGATACCGTTTGGCAGATGGGGAGTAGGGGACTCAGAGATCCCAGTGAAGTCCGTCATTCTGAAATAGATTCTAGGGCTCTTCAACTCCAGTCCAGAGATCCATCTCCTAGACCCGGGACTACATTTTACACAAAATTCTGACCCCCTCAGAGAGGGAGGGCTTCACATACCATTGATGTCATCGCCATCATCACCATTAACAGCATTAATTAGCACCTACTGGGTGGGAACATATAAAAGTGAGAGTCAGTACCTATCCTGGAAGAGTGTATAATCTAATGGAAGAGACAAGCAGAAATAAATTACCAAATGAGAAATAAAAAGAGCACAGATGTAAGTGATAAGTATTAAACCAATTCAATCTATAAACAGACACACACACACAAAAAATCAAAAGATGTGTGTGAAATTACATGATTTGAGGGGTGTCTCTAGGACAAGGTGTGGGGTTTTTTTGAGGGCTTTGAAGGTGGGAAGGGATGTGTTATGGCAGATTTGAGAGAGGAGGGATTTTCTTTCAGGGGAAAAGCACTGCAGTGGATTGGAGATAGGGCAATCATGAGTGGATAGTCAATACGGCAGCTAAACTTAGCATTTGTCTCACTGTACCTATCCTCAGCACTTCCAAGTATAGGGATAGTTGGTTCAATAGTCAATTATTTGTTCAGTGCTTTTATCCTAGCATACTCCTCTTCTTCTGCCTGCCTCACCCTGACAAGCTCCTGAGGGCACCCGCCGCTACTAACCTCTTCATTGGGCCTTGTTCTCGCCTGTCCCACCGTCGACCCCCGGCCTACATCCTTCCCCCGGCCTGGAATGCCCTCCCTCCGCACATCCACCAAGCTAGTTCTCTTCCTCCCTTCAAAGCCCTACTGAGAGCTCACCTCCTCCAGGAGGCCTTCCCAGACTGAGCCCCCTTTTTCCTCTCCTCCTTCCCATCCCCCGGCCCTACCTCCTTCCCCTCCCCATAGCACTTGTATATATTTGTACAGATTTATTACTCTGTTTTATTTGCACATATTTACTATTCTATTTATTTTGTTAATGATGTGCATATAGCTATGATCCTATTTGTTCTGATGATTTTAACACCTGTCCACATGTTTTGTTTTGTTGTCTGTCTCCCCCTTCTAGACTGTGAGCCCATTGTTGGGTAGGGACCGTCTCTATATGTTGCTGACTTGTTCTTCCCAGGTGCTTAGTACAGTGCTCTGCACACAGTAAGCGCTCAATATGATTGAATTAATAAAAAAATAATGATGGCATTTGTTAAGTGCTTACTATGTGCAGAGCACTGTTCTAAGTGCTGGGGGGATACAAGGTGATCAAGTTGTCCTACGTGGGGCTCACAGTCTTAATCCCCATTTTACAGATGAGGTAACAGGCTCAGAGAAGTTAAGTAACTTGCCCAAGGTTACACAGCAGACATGTGGCGGAGCCGGGATTCAAACCCATGACCTCTGACTCCAAAGCCCGTGCTCTTTCCACTGAGCCACACTGCTTCTCTGAATGAATGAATGGCATACTTTCCCCCAGGTTTAGTACAGTGCTCTCCATCCCATAGACCCTTTTTTTTTAAAAAAAAAAAGGTATTTTTTAAGCTCTTATGTGGCAGGCACTGTCCTAAGCGCTGGTACAGATACAGGTTAATCAGTGTCCCACATGGAGCTCACAGTCTTATCCCCATTTTACAAATGAGGTAGCTGAGGCACAGAGAAGTGAAGCGATTTGCCCAAGGTCATACAGCAGACAAGTGGCAGAGAGTAATTAGAACCCAGATCCTTCTGACCCCCGGGCCCATTTTCAATCCACTAGGCCATGTTACTTCCCTAAAAAATGCCCTGAATAAATACCCCTGATGACTGATCCTGGAAGGGGAATGGAAAATACGAGACACCTTAATTGCCCAGGGCTAGAGAAATCCCACTTACTGAAATAGGGTTACTTAACTGGGCTCGCTGGCTTGCTTTTGTCAAGTGCCCTAGAAATCAACTGTGCAGGGATAACAGTCCCTCAGGTAAGCCGGGAAGCTCCGAGGCAGCTGGAGATCAGATAAATTACAAGCCTCACTTCCTCATCTAGCCATCTGGGCCCTTAACTTCCGAGGGAAATTGGCTAAGGTTAGATTCGTGCCAGACTGCTCCAAACAACAGCCTCCCTTTAAAACCTCAGGAGGAGGCATCCCGCCTTCGGTAACTGTTCGATGAAGGGCGGTGTTAGCTGACAATTTTGTCTCATTTAATGGCAATTATATTGTTTCTTCTCTGCATCGCCTATGCCCTCGGATCGGTACCCTTTAAGCACTTGATATTCCTCCCACTCTCAGCCCTCTAGCACTTGGATACACGTTCATTTATGCATTCATTCACTCAGTCGTATTTATTGAGCACTTACTGTGTGCAGCACACTGAACTAAGCACTTGGGAAACTACAATACAGCAATCCCTGCCCACAGTGAGCTCTTAATCTAGCAGGGGTAGACAGACATCAGTACAAGTAAACTGGCATCAAAACATCAATAAACAGGCATCAATATAAATAAATACAATTACAGATATATATATATAAGTGCTGTGGGGTGGCGAAGGGTGGGGAGGAGCAGAGGGAGTGAGTCAGGATGATGTGGAAGGGAGCGGGAGATGAGGAAAAGTGGGGTTTACTCTGGGAAGGCATCTTGGAGGAGATGCGCCTTCAGCAGGGCTTTGAAGTTGGGAAGAGTGATTGTCTGGTGGATTTGAGGTGGGAGGGCATTCCAGGCCAGAAGGAGGGCATAGGCCAGAGGATCGTGGCGAGACAGAGTCATAGTGAGAAGGTTAGCACCAGAGGAATGAAGTGTGCGGGCTGGGTTGTAGAAGGAGAGAAGGGAGGTGAGGTAGGAAGGGGCAAGGTGATGGAGAGCTTAAAAAGCCAGTAATGAGGAGTTTTTGTTTGATATGGAGTGGATAGGCAACCACTGGAGATTTTTGAGGAGGGGGTGACATGCCCTGAGTGTTTCTATAGAAAGATAATCTGGGCAGCAGAGTGAAGTATGGACTGGAGTGGGGAAAGGCAGGAGATTAGGAGGTCAGAAAGGAGGCTGATGCACATCCTTCAACTGTGCTATTTCTCCTACCTATAATTTTTTAAAAAATGGTATCTGTTAAGTGCTTATGTGCCAGGCACAGTACTAAGCATGGGGATAGGTACAAGTTAATCAAGTTGGACCCAGTCCCTGTCCCACAGGGGGTTCGCAGTCTTAATCTCCATTGTGTAGGAACTGAGGCACAGAGAAGAAGTGACCTGCCCAAGGTCATACAGCTGACAGGTGACAGAACTGGGATTAGAACCCAAGTCCAACTACCAGACCTGTGCTCTATCCACTAGGGCAGGAGTCTGTCTCCCCATCTAGACTGTAAACCCAGTATGGGCAGGGATCGCCTCTCTTTATTGCTGAATTGTACTTTCCAAGTGTTTAGTACTGCACTCGGTAAGCGCTCAATAAATACGACTGAATAAATGAATCGTGTAGAGCAGTGTGGCTCAGTGGAAAGAGCCCGGGCTTTGGAGTCAGAGGTCATGGGTTCAAATCCCAACTCCGCCAACTGTCAGCTGCGTGACTTTGGGCACGTCACTTCACTTCTCTGTGCCTCAGTTACCTCACCTGTAAAGTGGGGATTAAAACTGTGAGGCCCCCGTGGGACAACCTGATCACCTTGTAACCGCCCCAGTGCTTTGCACATAGTAAGCGCTTAATACCATCATTATTATTAGTATTATTACCAACTCTGTCACATTATACTTTCCCAAGAGCTTTGACCAGTGTTCTTGTAAGCAGTAAGTGCTCAACAAATACCACTGATTGATTAAAAGCAGTTGACTGATCAGACCTTACAATGTGAGGAGGACATGAGTTGGCAAGGTTCCTCTGGTTTGTGCGGTTTCTGGCCTAGTCCCGGGGGTCCTGGCTGGCGAGAACCCTTCACCTCAAATCTCAGACTGGGGAAGAGCAGCCAAAGAGAACTGGGCTTGAACTTTTATTCAGCACTTTTTTTCTTTTTGCACAATAACTAAATGAGAGGATGCTACCCATGGAGACATAAATATAATTTTTCTGCGGCTGATTGTCCTTTTTCTTGGCAATCCAGTTACAGTGAGATTCCAGGGGTGGTCAGAGTAAAACCACTTTGAGGGATTGGAATTTTCCAAGACTAGAAACTTCTTTAAAAACATTGGCTTTTCCTAAACCAGCCAGAAGACATGCTGCCCTCCCCTAGGCTGCCCTCAACCATGAGCCTGTCAGAGGGGCTGCGTCTGGATAAAAGGGGCAGTTCTGGCAATGCCTTTAGACTTTCTTCCTGGAATGGAGGGGGTGCGGCAGCATCGGAAATTGTGGGGCTCACCGGAGCCTGGGCCTTGATGAGGGTGCCATTTCAGTGGGACAATCTGGTCTGGAGGGACCAAGAAAGCTGAATTCCTGTGAGGCTTCCACTCAACAGCACTGAGCATCTGAGTGCCAAGAAAAAAATAATCTGCAAAGACCCCTCATCAAGCTGTAGTATCCGAGTGCCTAATGTGTCTAGAGCACTTTACTGAGTCTGCTAAAATTGGCAGACCTGTTCTCTGCCCTCAAGGAGCTTGCAATCTAGAGCGGGGGAGATGGACATTAAAACAGGTTACAGGTCGGAGGAGTTAATAAGGTATAAAAATATGTTTGTAAGGGCTATCAGGGGGAGGAAGATGTGAGAACCTCAAATGTTTAGGAAGTGCTGAAATAGCAATTAAGGGGATATAGGGTGTGAGGTGAGAAATTAATTAAGGAAAGTCCCTTGGAGGGCATGAGATTTCAGAAGGGCTACAACAAAGTCCAGATCTAGTAGGAATTTTTGGGGGTGGGGAGGTCCTTAGTTATCATCCAACAGCGTGTATTAAGCATTTATTATTTGCAAAGCACCGTTTAAGGCAATTAGGGAATTTTTAGAAGAGGCTTGATTCCCCATTTGGAAAACTGAGGTGTATGAAAAATTAAGAATGCACAGATATAGATGAAAATTGACTAACGTGAGGGATTGAATACACAAATAACTGCATGCATGAGGTACTACATGAGATAGGGGAAGGAATAATCAGGGAAGAGTAAATGGAAGAGGCGGCTTCATAGAAGGACTCTGATGAGGGGAGGGATGTGTCTGGTGAAACAGGGAGGAGGCAGGTTCTACTGTAATTTAGGAGCTAAATTACTTGGATAATTTAATAGTGGAGACCTTCCAGACGTAGTAGAGTCCATGAAAATATAGAAATTTGCAATCTATTTGATGATTTAGTGGAAAGAACCCAGGTCTTGGAGTCAGAACACCTGGTTTCTAATCCCATCTCTGCCACTTATGGAAGCTTGTTATGGGCAGGGAATGTGTCTCATATTGTTGTGTAGTACTCTCCCAAGCGCTTACCTTAGTGCAATGTTGTGTACACAGTAAGCACTCAATACGATTCAATGTGTGACACTGGGCCAGTCATTTCACTTCTCTTTGCCTCAGCTTCCCCATCTATAAAATGTGAATTCAATACTTGTTTTCCCTGCCTCAAACTGTGAATTCCAGGTGATACAAGGACTGTGACTAACCAGATTATCTTGTACCTGCCAGCATGTTTAGTATAGTGCTCGGCACATAGTAAACATTTAACAAATTCTACTGAATAGATGATCACGATCCTACCCTGTTTCCAAGCTTTCCAAACCAAATCTGAATTATCACTAGTGTTTGAAATAGGCAGCTCGGAGTGACAATGCTTTGAACATGGAAGGTTGGCTGGTGAGTAATTAAATGGGAAACGTAGAACTGTGGATTGTGCTGAGCTGAAGGATTCCTCTGCCACCCTAAGAAGGACCCATCTGGGAAACACTTAAAAAGCCAATAAGAATTTTAGAAATTGGCTTGTTGATGCTGAAAGTGTAATTAAACATATTTCCCAATACTATTGAAGGTCTATTGCTTTTCAGAAGTAAGACTATTAGGAAGTTATTCTTTTTTTAACTGATATTCAAAAAGTGCTCTCTTTAAACAGATTTAACTTTGGTATATTTGTCTTCCATTTTGTAGACTGGGATGAAATTTAAAAGTAATAAAATGGACCATTTTGCATTTGCATGATTAAAAAAATGCTTTCAAGAATAAATTCCCCTCTTTTTAATACAGAACATTTTAAGGGTTTGCTTATCTAGATACATCTGATTGTGGATTTTGGTTACCTAATTAGGTTAGAAACCATAACTAGTAAAATTGTAAAGAAATCATTAAGACAGTGGGAATTTTTAAATTTTGATTCAATGGACTTGGGATTGGAAAGATTTGAAGTCACTTGATGTTATTGTTAATATTTTGGGGAATACAAGTGATTTAAGTGAAAAGCTCTCTGACAGCTGCACTTTCCCCAAATCCCCTTATGAGGGGGGAAAAAATCACTAACTATTTTACAGTGTGTTGGCTAAGACAGTTACTTTCAAATGCAGAAGCCCCGCTGGAAAACAAACACATAATACATTTGGAATGGAGAAAAGATGAGCTATAATGCTAAGCACTTAGTACAGTGCTCCACACACACACTAAATACCACAAATGCATTACAGATTTAAGAGGGAGACTGAAAGAAACAGACACTGAAATTTTTTTTTTGGCTTCCCAGGACTGAAGGGACTAGGCAGTGGGGTGAAGTCTGCCCAGTTGGAGTGAAAGTTCCTTGTCATCATCAATTGTATTTATTGAGCGCTGTGTGCAGAGCACTGTACTAAGCGCTTGGGAAGTACAAGTTGGCAACATATAGAGACATTCCCTACCCAACAGTGGGCTCGTCGGCAAGAAATGAGTCGTTTGGTTATGCTGTACTTCCCAAGCACCTAATACAGTACGCTGTCCCAAGTAGGTGCTCAAAAAATGCTGCTACTACTGCTTCTAAAGTGAGAAGACATGGTTTCAGTTTCTCATCCTCAGGGGAGTTCATCACAAGTCCACCAACCTGGCCTCCACCTGCAGGATATTCCCTTGAGTGAGACTGTAAGCAGCATGGATTAGTGGGAAACAGCGTAGCTTTAGTGGATAGAGTGCAAGCCTGGGAATCAAAGGGACCTAGGTTCTAATTCCAGCTCCACCCCATGTCTGCTGTGTGACCTTAGGCAAGTCATGTAACTTCTCTGGGCCCCAGTACCTCATCTGTAAAATGAGGGTCAAGAGCGTGAGCTCCATGTAGGACAGGGGCCATGCTCAACCTGATTGACTTGAATCTACCCTGTACTTAGAACAGCACTTGGCACATAGTAAGTGTTTAGCAAGTACTATTATTATTAAAGAGGCATGCTGCATTCTTTACAAACACAAACATTCTCACCCATGACCAATTCCATATTAAAGATTCTCGTTACGCACTTCAAAGTACCATGCTTGTATACAACCATTTCTCCGGATACTGCAAATCGTGTCCTATCCAGACAGGCATTCGTTGTTGGCTGAATGTTCCCTAATTCCCAGAGGACCTTCTGGTCAAAGGTGCGGTGAAACACACATTACAAAAGAATTGAGTACCATGTTTGAAGCTAAGGGTTAAGATGAAGGAAGAGATCATAAAGAAAAATTGGACAGAAATATGACCAAGAGCTTCGCCGTGAGATAATGCATCTGGGGAAAAATTAAACCAACCTAAAACTAGACTTGATTGTTACAACGTCTGCTTTAAAGAAGCATTTTGACTATAATGCAACTGGTGAATGTTCTTCTAACAACTTGAACCTGTTTGGGCGGGGCATGCTGCATTATAGAATAATATAAAGCAGGAGCATGGCTTGGTGGATAAAGCACTTGCCTGGGAGCCAAAAAGGATCACTGTTCTAACCCCAGCTCCACCATTTGCCTTCTAAGTGACTTTGGGCAAATCACTTAACTTGCCTGGACCTCAGTTTCCTCAGCTGCAAAGTGGGGATGCAATACATGTTCTCCCTCCTACTTAGACGGTGAGCCCCATGTGGGAAAGGGACTGCCTCTGACCTAATTAACTTATATCTATCCAGTGCTCTGAACAGTGTTGGTTACATAGTAAACACTTAATACAACAAAAAAACCCCTAAAACTGCTCGTGTGCACATGTGGTGTTGGAATGGGTGAGTACTACGTCACTGGTTTTCCTTAAAGTAAGGCACACAAGCTTGCAATCCCTGTGCTATAGGAGAACTGGTTGTCAACGATGTAGGACTCTGAGCAATCAGTCAGGCTTCAGGAAAGAGATAGAGTTACTGTTGCTTGGTTCCGTAAGAATGATTGGCTCACTCTGTGGCTGCAATTTTTAAAAGTTACCAAAATTCTGGGCATGATAATAATCATCATAATAACATTTTCTAAGTGCTTACTCGATACTAAACCATGCCCTGAGTGCCAGGGTAAATTCAACATGATCAGTCCACACACGGTCCCACTCAGACTCACAGTCTAAGAGGAAGAACAAGTATTTAATCGCCATTTTACAGATGGGGAAACTGAGACACTAATAAGTGACTTGTCCAAGGTTCCACAGCAGGCATGTGGCAGAACTAGCATTAGAACCCAAGTTCTCCGACTCCCACATCCAGGCTCTTTCCACCAGGCATGCTGCTTTCCTCAGAAAAGGTTTAAGAAACTGAATAAAAGGAATTATTTTGTTCCTTTACCAAATCAATCAATCGTATTTATTGAGCGCTTACTATGTGCAGAGCACTGTACTAAGCGCTTAACCAAAACCATTGCCCATCCGCTACTGAAATATTTCCTGTGGTTCTGGTTGCTGCATTTTTGGAAGGAAATACTATAGCTGGAAAAGTTTCCGAGAATGGCAGCTGAAATGATCAGGGGGATAAGGAGGAGCTTCTGTGGGAGAATAGGTTGAGCTGCTTTAGTTTGGAAAGATGAAGAATCAATCAGTGGTATTTATTGAGCATTTACTGTGTGCAGAGCAATTGGGAGAGTACAATACATCAGAATTGGTAGACAGTTTCCCTGTCCACAGTGAGCAGGGAGAGGAAGTTCTTTCCCGCCTCTCTTCCATTAATCTTTTCTCTAACCCCAGTCTTCTAGCGAATCCCCATTCCATTGTTGATGGGATTTGTTTTTAAATCAATCAATCAATCGGATTTATTTTTAAGACTTCAGGTCCCAAATGGGATGAAGTCTATAGCTGACTAGAGTATCTTGTAATTACTATAGCACTTAGTACAGTGTTTGGTGCTTAACAAATATCCATTCTTATTGTATTTTTCAGTAAGTCATTTCCACTGATCCTGCATGCTTTCTTCACAATTAACACAGAGCTTTATTTTTTTTCCTATGGATAGCCAAAACTGTGTGGAGTGTTACCCAATATTTCTGACTACATTCTGGATAGCTGGATGGTACTTCAACCAAGGTAAATAGAATTACATTAGTACTTCGCCATGGCTTATGAAAGAGATCATGGGTCCAAGATTCAGGGGACCTGGATTCTAGAGCTGGCTATGTCACTAGCCTGCTGTGTGACCTTAGACAAATCACTTAACCCGTCTGTGCCTCTGATCTCTGACACCCTTGAGCTTGGATTTGTATTCTTTATTCACCCCACCCTCAGTCTCACAGCAATTTATGTATATAGCTATGATTTACTTTAACTTCTGTCTACTTCTCTAGGCTGTAAGCTTTTTTTTTTTTTAAGTGGTATTTGTTAGTCACTCTATGCCACACACTGTACTGAGCACTAGGGTAGATACAAGGTAATCAGGCTGGACACAGTTCCTGTTCCACATAAGGCTCACAGTCTCGATCCCCATTTTACAGATGAGGTAACTGAGGCACAGAGACATGAAGTGAATTGCCAGAGGTCACACAAAAGACAGATGGTGGAGGCTGGATTAGAACCCAGGTCCAACTCCCAGCAATCTGCTCTTTCCCCTAGACCATGTTGCTTCTCACTCTTTGTGGGCAGGAACCTGTAAACCAACAATGTTGTACTGTACTCTCACAAGCGCTTAGGTCAGGGCTCTGCACACAGTAAATGCTCAATAAATACCATTGCTTGATTTCTTCCTATGTTCAATGGGGCTAAGATATCTAGTCTCTCTTTCTCAGACTGTGAGCCCTATGTGGGACTGAGAAGCTCTCCAATCTGATCATCTTGTACCTCTCCCAGGGCTTAGCACATAGTATGTGCTTAATAAATGCCATGATTATCACACTGGCCTTAATGACAGCTATATATAACTCATGCACAGTTTGTTGGTTTTTTAAAAATCAATCACTGGTTTGTTTTCTGCCCCAGAAAACTGCTCAAGCGGACTTGGACAAAATTCTGTCAATAAGATGGGAGTGACTAAGAATTCCTCACCTCCCTGTGCTACTGAACATGTTTGTGCTTGGGTGTGTGGCTCAGACCCAGTTTGCTTTCCCTGCTGCCCTGGGCAGCAAAGCCAAGACACCGCAAAAGCATATCGATCGGTAATATTTTCTGAGAGCTTACTGCGTGCAGAGCACTGTACTAAGCACTTGCAAGAATACAATATACCATTATAACAGACACATTCCCTGCTCACAATGAACAGTCCGGAGGGAGTTTGCAGAATATGGTGAAATCTCCCAGCTTTGGCCATCACCACTGCCTCCGGCCTGCCCGCTGACTGGCCTGGGGTACCTGCTGAGAGGTGCTGCCTTGGATGGGTTGAGAAAATAGAGGAGAGCCGTTGGAAGGGGCAGCGTGAGTTGGGAATGGGCAAGATGGAGTAGGATAACTTCACCCTAAAATAATTAAAATTAAATAACATGACTACGTAACAAATCAGTGGTATTGATTGAATGCTTACTCTGTGCAGAGCCCTGTTCTAAGCGCTTGGAAGAGTACAATAGAACAGAATCAGCAGAATCGGTCCCTGCCCATAATGAGTTTACAGTTAACGTGGGATCATTCTTTTTCCTGTTTGAATATTTTAAATTTGGGAGTAATTCTAAAGCACAAAATGGAAGGCAGAGTAACTGTCTCCCTCTAGATTGTAAGCTATTCCAAGTGCTTAATATAGTGCTCTAAACGCAGTTAAGCACTCAGTAGATACCGCTGATTGACTGGTCTGCAGCTTCTTGAAATCTGGAATTTGTATCTTATGATGCTGTTTTATTCTAAATGTCCATGTAATTTGTATTTAAAATTTTTCTCTGAGCAGGTACTCTGATTAAAGTGTTAAAATTTGGTAACTATTCCAAATTTAAAGGAATCATATCCTATTATGTCCTAATGTACTTAATTGATTTTTATACTCTTCAGACCCACATTTCCCCTTGGTTGGCAAGGAAAGGAAGGTGCAGTGGCTCAAAGTTGGGGAATTCCCACTGGGGCTATACCATCACTATTTATTTTATTTTGTTAATATGTTTTGTTTCGTTGTCTGCCTCCCCCTTCTAAACTGTGAGCCCGCTGTTGGGGAGGGACAGTCTCTATATGTTGCCAACTTGTACTTCCCAAGCGCTTAGTACAGTGCTCTGCACACAGTAAGCGCTCAATAAGTACAATTGAATGAATGAATGGTCCGTGGAGGTGGAAGGGGCGACAGTTCTGCTCCGGGGCTGAGGATCCTCTGTCTCACTTTGGCCTCCTTGTCTGGCCAGGAGCTGGACAGTTGCCCCCTTTCACCTGCCTGGCCTGCAAGATCCGAGCTGGGCGTGCGGTGCAATGAAACCGTGTGGTCTAGTAGATAGAGCATCGAACTGGGAGTCAGAGGACCTGGGTTCTAATTCCCATTCCATCACTTGTCTTCTCTGTGACCCTGGGCAGGTCACTTTACTTCTCTGTGCCTCAGTAACCTCAACTGTAAAATGGGGATTAAGACTGAGAGCCCCATGTGGGGCATGAACTGTATCCAGCTTGATTAGCTTGTATCCACTCCAGTGCTTAGTACAGTGCCTAGCACATAGTAAGCACTTAAATACCATATATATACCCACATATATGTGTATACATGTGTATAACACATAAAAACTCCCTCAAAATTGCGTTTTGAAAAAAAAACAGGGTCCTCACTACAAAGCAGAAACTACCTCTTCCCCGAAATTCCCATCTCACCCTCGGGTAGACAACCCAACAAGAGAGATCAACTCTCCCTTCCATTCTGCAGGTCATCAGGTCCAGACTCCAAATCTTTAGCTGGGGTTCTGTGGCCACGGCATCATCAGGGATAGGGCAATAGAAGAGCTTCAGCTGTCTTGGGCAATCAATTAGTGGTATTTATTGAGCACTTTCTGTGTGCAGAGCACTATACTAAGCACCTGGGAGAGTATAATGCAATACAGTTGGGAGAACACAATTCCTGTCCACAAGGATAGCAATGACTTGCATCTCCGGGCTCTGACCAGAACTGCTTCCCCCGGGGGAGCAATTTAAGGAACAGATCTACTTGCTAGGACAGTAGTTCCATTCCTAGAACAGTGCTTTGCACATAGTAGGTGCTTAATAAATGCCATTATTATTAAGAGGTTTCCTTTATGACCTCTTGGTTCTCAGATTAGCAGGCCCAGATGGCCATCCATTTTGTCTGAAACAGACAGGCTCTGGACTCCTGGGGGTAGGGGGATAAAGGGAGGGAGCAGGGGCAGTTTATGGCCAAGAATTAATGCAACGGTCTCCTCCCCCACAACCTTTAGTCTCAGAACACCAGATTCTCATAATATTCAATTGTCTCTCATTTCCCCCCCACTTTAGAACTAGTTGCCCTCCTGGGATTGGGCTACATGTATGCCCGGCATCAATACTTCTATGGCTATTCAGAAGCTGTTATACGAAGGTAAGGATGACTAAATGAAAGTCCCAGGGTAAATGTCTGAATTAGGGGTCGGCCTACCCTCAACATTGCCAAATCCAGTGGCCTCTACTCCATCCTAATCCTCGACCTCTCAGCTGCCTTTGGCACCATGGAACACTCACTTTTTATGGAATTCATTAAGCACCTACTGTGTGCCAGGCTCTGTATTAAGCCTTGGAGTAGATAATAATAATGATGATATTTGTTACAATGGTATAATAATAAATGCCATTATTATTATTTGGAAGACTATGATGCAACAGAGTTGGTAGACACATTCTCAGCCCACAACAAGCTTACAGTCTGGAGGGGGAGATAGACAGTAATATAAATTTATAATATACAGTTTGCATCCAACAGAAATTCCTTACCTTTGGCTTTAAAGCCATCGATCTTCTTGCCCCTTTCTATCTTAACTCACTGATTTCCCACTACAACCCAGCACACTCACTTCAATCCTCTAATGTCAACCTACTCACGGTGCCTTGCTTTCATCTATCTCACCACCAACCCCCTGTCCACCTCCTCCCTCTGGCCTTAAACTCCCTCCACTGTTCTTTTACGACAGATCCCCACTCTTCCCACCCTCAAAGCCTTATTAATATCACATCTCCTCCAAGAAACCTTCGCTGAATAAGCCTTTATTTCCTTTACTCCTTCTCCATCACCCTTGCACTTGGATTTATATCTTTTTAAGCACTTGATATAATAATAATGGCATTTATTAAGCACTTCTATGGGCAAAGCACTGTTCTAAGCACTGGGGAGGTTACAAGGTGATCAGGTTGTCCCACAGGGGGCTCACAGTCTTCATCCATATTTTACAGATGAGAGAACTGAGGCACAGAGAAGTGAAGTGACTTGCCCAAAGCCACACAGCTGACAATTGGTGGAGCCGGGATTTGAACCCATGACCTCTGACTCTCAAGCCCATGCTCTTTCCACTGAGCCATGTTGCTTTTCTAATCTTTGTGAGCGCCATGTGGGACAGGGACTGTGTCCAACCCACCTTGGTTGCCCAGTGCTTAATACAGTGCCTGGCACAATATCCAGTGCTTATAAAAATACCATGATTATTATTTAGAGAAGCAGCATGGCTTAGTGGAAAGAACCTAGGCTCAGGAGTCAGAGGTCGTGGGTTCTAATTGCAGCTCTGCCACATATCAGCTGTGTGACTTGGGGCAAGTCACTTAACTTCTCTGTGCTTAATTCCTTCATCTGTAAAATGGGGATGAAGACTATGAGTCCCACGTGGGATAACCTGGTTTTCTTCTATCTACCCCAGCACTTAAAACAGTGCTTGGCACATAGTAAGTGCTTAATACCATAATAATAATCATCTTAGATGACATCTAAGAAAAAAACTGTCCTTTTAAGTTGCTTTTAATGAGGCATTACCAACGTTAAACACCTCTTTCATGACTCAAAAGTGACCATTTAAACACAGGGATAAACCACCATTTCTAACTTCCATTGTCCACTTCTAACTTGTGAGAAGCCATCTCCTGGGCCAATTAGACTTTATATCCACACAACCCCTTCTCAGGAAAACTCAGTGTTAAAATTCTTCCATTGTAAACTGTTCTACTTATTGGTCTCCTCTTAATCTTGTAAGGTTTGCCATCATCACCAATCATGTTTCTTGAGCACTTACTAAGCAGTTAGGAGAGCACAAGACATCAGATTTAGTACCGATTGCAGACTTCACTGAAGTTCCTAGAAAATCCAGTCACCTAAGAATTGAAGCAGCTTGAGAGAGAACTACCCCATCCTGAAATGTCCCCCGCTCCCCATTTTACCTCCTGTTCTTCAGAGAGCCTCTGCCATTCCTTATAATGTTTCGGCTTTCTTTCTTTCACCTGCAGCTGAGAGAGATGGGCTTGGTGACTAATAGCTTCAGCTTCCCTTCAGGGGGGCACTCTGAATCACCTGAACATGATCTGCCTTTGATGAGCTGAGAATTAACACAATCCTGTGTTTGCAGGGTGAAGCCAGGTGATCATCATCATCGATCAATCACATTTATTGAGTGCTTATGATGTGCTGAGCACTGTATTAAGTGCTTGGGAGAGCTCCATGAAACAGAATTAGCAAACATGTTCCCTGCCCATAACGAGTTTACAGTTTTGAGTGCTTATTATGTTATTAATTATTATTATTATTAATATGTTTGGTTTTGTTCTCTATCTCCCCCTTCTAGACTGTGAGCCCACTGTTGGGTAGGGACCGTCTCTATATGTTGCCAACTTGTACTTCCCAAGTGCTTAGTACAGTGCTCTGCACACAGTAAGCGCTCACTAAATATGATTGATTGATTGATTATTATGAGCAGAGCACAGTACGAAGAGCTTGGGAGAGAGCTTATAGTCAAGAAGGATTTGTCCTTCAGCGATCTTTGACATCTGCCCTTTAACCTCAGCAAATCTCTTGGGCAGCCTCTGAAAGGGAACAAGGGGTGATGAATATGATTCTTATTCCTGAATTTTCAAAATGTGAAAGTTTAATGTGGGGCATAATTACCCCATGTATCTAAGCTTACACATCCTTCAGAAGAACAGAAACATTAAGATCAACCCTGCTTATGTCTTGCTAATCTTTATTGCTGAGAAGCATCGTGGCCTAGTGGATTGAGCACCCGCCTGGGAGTCAGAAGAACGTGCATTCTAATCCTTGCTCTTCTGCTAATAGGCCGGGAGACCTTGGGCAAGTCACTTCACTTCTCTGTGCCTCAGTTGCCTCATCTGTAAAATGGGGATTAAGACTGAGCCCCATTTGGGATATGGACCTGATCAGCTCTTATTTACCCAGCTCTTAGTACAGTGCCTGGCCCATGGTAAACACTTAAATACTATAAAAAAAACTCCTTCTATGGCCTAAATAACCAAGTACCCTAAATTGGAATAGGCATATTTATTACTCTATTTCTTTTACTTTTTCATATATATTCTATTTATTTTGTTAGTATGTTTGGTTTTGTTCTCTGTCTCCCCCTTTTAGAGTGTGAGCCCACTGTTGGGTAGGGACTGTCTCTATATGTTGCCACCTTGCACTTCCCAAGCGCTTAGTACAGTGCTCTGCACACAGTAAGCGCTCAATAAATATGATTGATGATGATGATGATGATTCTTGCCTCTGATTTCTTTGTGTTATCGTGAGACAGTGACAGGAGTCCAGGCAGAATCAGGCTGGAAACCCTATTCAAACAGTGACTGAGCCATGCTTAAATTTGCTCTCCTTTCCTCTTCATCTAGGCTAAGGGGCTTCCGCTTGAGTCTGGGGATTCTGGCCTTGCTGGTTGTCCTGGGCGCAGTGGGCATTGCAAACCGCTTTCTGGATGAATATGTGGACTTCAGCCTAACCAAGAAAATACGACGGTTGTTCTAAAGGTCTTTCTCCTTTTAATGAACACAGGCAGAGTGAGACACATGACTGTTTTCTCACTGAGGCTACTCACACTTCCCTCTTTATGACAATCTTTTCAGAAGCAAGCCTCAAAATGAAGCCTCTTGCTTAATTTTGCAGGATGTGACATTTGTACTTCGCCAGGGGCTTGCCCCAATGATAAAAAAAGTTCTCAAAAACATTCTCATGTTGAGTATTCATTTAGTAACACTTGCCGAGGAGAACCAGTAGTTTCTAATAACTCAGCTGTGCCCCTCTGGATAGTCACCTTAACTTTCTCCTAGGTAACTGGAAAGATCCAGAGATGTAGTTCAGATGGTCACAAAAGAAACGGAGTCCCTTGCGTTAGCGGCAGGAAAGCAGAGATGGTTGAGGCATAGGGGAGAATAAGCAACCACACCAGTGTGTTCAGAGCTGAAAGTCATCAACTAATAACGCAAAACAAACTTAGCAGTGGAGGAAGGAAGCAGGGAGGGTGGGAAGAAGCAGTTCTGCTCCCTAGAGCCTAGCAGTACATGGAAAAGAAAGGGAAGTCAGCATTTTCAGCAAGATAGGAACTCAGCTATGTCTGGACAGTTATCAATCATCAGCAGTATTTATTGAGTGCTACTGTGTGCAGAGTACTCTACTAAACACTCCGACAGTTTGGGTCAGAACCAATTAATCAATCAATCAATCGTATTTATTGAGCGCTTACTGTGTGCAGAGCACTGTACTAAGTGCTTGGGAAGTACAAGTACAATTAGCCCAGAGAAATGAAATGACTTGCCCAAGGTCACACAGCAGATAAATAGCAGAGCCAGGATTAGAACCCAGGTCCTTCTGACTCTCACGCCCGTGCTCTAGACCCTTGGCCACACTACTTCTTGGGGCTAATTGGTTCTGACCCACCCTGCCAGAAGACAGAAGAGCTGGGAGCCATTTGGTTAACTATTTCCTCTATCTGACAATACCGTCCATCCAAATTCCTTATCGTAATGTTTTCCAATACCAGATGGTCTACTGCAGAGGATATCCAAATATCTCTATCACCTCGCCCCCTCCTACCTCACCTCCCTTTTCTCCTTCTCCAGCCCAGCCGTACCCTCCCCTCCTCTGCCGCTAACCTCCTCACCATACCTCGTTCTCGCCTGTCCCGCCGTCGACCCCCGGCCCACGTCCTCCCCCTGGCCTGGAATGCCCTCCCTCCCCACATCCGCCAAGCTAGCTCTCTTCCTCCCTTCAAAGCCCTACTAAGAGCTCACCTCCTCCCAGACTGAGCCCCCTTTTTCCTCTCCTCCTTCCCATCCCCTGGCCCTACCTCCTTCCCCTCCCCACAGCACTTGTATATATTTGTACAGATTTATTACTCTATTTTACTTGTACATATATACTAGTCTATTCATTTGGTTAATGATGTGCATATAGCTAAAATTCTATTTGTTCTGATGATTTTGACACCTGTCTCCATGTTCTGTTTTGCTGTCTGTCTCCCCCTTCTAGACTGTGAGCCCGTTGGTGGGTAGGGACCGTCTCTATATGTTGCCGACTTGGACATCCCAAGCGCTTAGTACAGTGCTCTGCACACAGCAAGCACTCAATAAATATGATTGAGTGAATGAATGAATGAAATATCTCTGCAGAAGCACAAACCTCATTGGAACATTGGCAGACAAATAAGATGACGTGCAACCACTGAGGAAATCTTAAAAGACACTCAACATATACAAGGCCTTGGTAATTGCATTATTTCACCAAAAATATGTCTACCTGGATAACAGGGCTCCCCAAAGTCAATAACATTAGGAGCAAAACAGACTCGAGCAGAATATTCATGTAAATCACCTGGGAAAGAATAAGGGCCTATTTCAACTATGTTGACTGGGATATTACAAGGGAGGGATGCTGACGCAATAAGAAACACTGGGAAGATCTACATTAAGGAAACAGAAGGGTTACCAGATGGAACTGCTTAGTAGTTCACTGGATTTGTACCATACCCAGTTTGATTTCCCACAGAATCAACTGAGAAGATTTAGGACATCATGTTTCTCATGGGGAAACTCAATATTCCTAAACACTCCAGCCCTCAGCTTTGCGTTGTCAGCCATGTGTGCCCTGATGTTATTGTTCTTTCCATCCAGATCGCTGGTTTGCGTCCTGTCGCTCTCGCAGGCCAAAGATCATGTTCGATTTTATGTTTTTTATAGCTCCTGGCAGGTGCACAATAAATGCTAAAAGTAATAAGGATTCAGACGATGACTTTAAAAGCACGAGTCTCTTCGTTATTTTTGGTAAGTCCTCAGCCAATGAAAAAAAAAAAAAACCCAAAGCCTTCATTAAACTAAGTCTCACTCTGAACAGTAAAGATTAAGAGCCGAATAATTGGCTTTTCCAGCTCCGGCTGGGGTAGCCCCAGAAATCAGACTTTGGATTGATTCAGGTAACAATGTTTTATTTGTTTTTTTTTCTTTAAAAGTGGTATGTCAACATCACTTCATTTCTACATTTCATAGTTCTGTACAGTTCTTTAAAGGAAATAAGCAATGCTCAATGTACAAAGTAAAAAGAGAAAACTAGAAAAATCTGAATAAAATGGAGCAAGTTGCCATCAGGTAATACAGTACAAATTAGTAATTAGACATTGTCTGAAGTGCAATACCATTGCAGTGATGATGAGTTAAGGAATGAAATAAAAATACTCTATTTTAAACAACAGTATATATATATTTATATGTATATATTTTACAGGTAGTAGACCCAGTGATATCTGCGGTATTGTAAAAACATATTTACAAATAACTCTTTTTTTTAGACATTACATATACATCAGCACCGTAGTAAAAAAAACAACAAAACAACCCTATTAAAATCTATCTCCCTATTAGTTGGTCCCAGTACAGAGTATTTGGAGGAAGCTCTCCAAAGTCACCGGACTCTCCGCTCTCCACCTGTGGCTTCCTGTCATCACTAGCACACGGAGTTCCTGTACCTTTCAGATAGATGTGAATATGTAGTCTATTCTGTGTCCTTCCTTTATTTTTTTTTTGGCTCTTTTTTTTTTTTTTGATGAGCGTTTCTCTGGTTGTGTAGCTTTCTTGAACATACCTTAGGGAAGCAGAGACCCAGCTCCTCGTTCTTGTCTGTCACCCCCCACTTACAGTGGGATTAGGGGCATGGTGGAGGGATGGTTATTTAACAGCATGTCCCCTCCTACCCTCACTTTATCCCTCTTCCCCTGAGGAATGCCAAGCGATCCTTCCGGCAGGTTTGCTCCACTACGGCGGTGGGGTACCTCTCCATTTCTCCCGGAGGCCTGTGGGTGTCATCCTCAACCCGGCCTTGATTATTAAGAGAGAATACACAGGAGTAAACCAGAAATGTCTGGGCGTGGAGTCGATGGAAAAACAGGGTAGACCGTTCGCTTGACACCATCTCTTTCTCTGACACACCCCTGACACCCATTCCCTTTCCCTGCCCTTCCGAATGAAGGTATGGGCAGGAAATAAATGAGGACAAAGCACTGGTCGTCGGTTCCTTTGGATACACTTTCAGCTACTTAAGGGGATCCCAGGCACAGGCTTAAAAGGATCGAAAGATCGTGCGGTTGTTTTTTCCTCTTTTTCAAAACACGTCAGATGACTTTGGACCCCCCGGCCCCCCAGTCCTTCAGGTACCTGCTTCTACCTGCCAAAGGGATGGGTGTCACTAGCGGCTTGAGACTCACGGTAGAGGATGATGCTTTATTGATGCTGACAAAGGAAATCACTTGTTCTCTCTAATTAGATTCCCTCTAATGAATGAACACCACCGTTTCAGACTTCAGGGGTCTGAAATAAATTTCACAGAGCAGACCGGGATTAGCCCCGTTTTAAATTCTTTTCTCTGTTCACCGATAAAAGAATTACCCGCACGCGTTGGCCGAATAGGAGTACGAGCCTCTCGTCCGGGTAAATGGTCTTCACTCAAATCTTATTTCTTTCAGAGAAGGGGAAATGGAGTCCAGGATCGAACCTTCAGCATCTCCTCTGGCTTCTGAAGTAGTCTAGTGCTTTCATTCATCCCTTCTGGCTAAGCCCAAGCCCGGCTAAGGAAAGCAGTCTCATTTGGGAAAGTTAGGGAGGAAAAGCTGTGTGAATCAAGGGCAAGTTTCTGGCAGTGCACCGGGCCCTGAGCGACCTTCCCGGCGAGGCCGGTGGCAGCCCTGTCACCTCTCCTTGGGCTGCTACGCTGCTACACTGCCAAGACGAAGGAACCGCCTCGATGCTAGCGCTCCGCTGGGCCCAAAGAAAGCTTGAGAGGGTCTTGACTCCGACCCAGCTACCGAAATTGTGGCTGTCACCACTATCACCAGTGATAGACTTATCCTCGAATGGCCCCCTCTCTCTCAGCTTCACCTGATTTATGCTTCCCTGACTTGCCCGGCCATCCTGATCCGGCGGCAGGCAGGGATGTCTCTACGGTTGCGATGGTGGGGAAGGGATGTCCGCTCTCTCCTCACTCCTCCCTCCCTTCCCTGCCCCCCGCCCTCCCCCCCAACCCGTGAAGGCTCTGACCGACCCTCTTCCCCGTCCTTCAACTGTAGCAGGAGTACGGCTTCAAACCCGGCACCCGTTCCCACCCGGAGTTCAGCACGTTTCTGATCCACACTCCTGGCCAGCAGCTTCTGTAGGTTTCCTTCCCCAGCTCGAGCATCTGTCTTTGCGAGGGCTCCGAAAGCGGCGGCCAGCTGGCCTTGGGGCGGGAGGGACCCCTCGCCGTTGGGCGGCAGCACCCCTCTCACTTCACGGAGGCCTCCGGCTCTCCCCTGAGGGATGCAGGGGAGGGGGAGGGCTCACTTCCCCAGCCTGTCCCTCCGATTGTCTCTCTCATCCCTCACAGGTGTCTACCGCGGAGTCTTGTGAACCACGGCCACCCGGAAGTCTTGTGAACCACGGCCCACTGAGGTCGTCGTCGGCCACTGGGCTCCATCACAATCGTCCGGCTGCCGTCCAGCTCGATTTGCGCGGGTTAAAAAAACCAAAAAAAAACAAAACAAGGATGGGGTAACATCCCGTTTTCTTTTTTTTTTTTTCACTTTCGCCCCTGGAGTTTCCGCTCTGAGGGTCGCACTCGGCTTAGGGATTTCCAAACAACTCATCGAGCTCCTGCATCCAGTCATCCCCTGGGCCACCCTTGATGATGGAGTCCACGAGGTCGGCCCCCTCCGCCAGGCTGGGGAAGGAGCCCCCGGCGCCCTCGCCGCCGCCGTAACTGTAGGACATGTCCTGAGTGGGGGTCCGGTCGTAGGCCTGGCCGCTCGCAGCGAAGGAGCCGCTTTGCATCTGCTGTTGGGCGGGAGCCTGGCTAAACCCCGGCAGGCCAGCCAGCCCCTGGCTCATGCCGGGCAGGACCATGGGCCTAGTCTGGCCGGGCCCCGGCTGCCCGGGCAGCGACGGCATCATCTGCCGCCCCATGGCCGGATTGAGGGCTCGCACGGTGCCGGTGGTGGTGTCCACGACCGACTGGCTAATCCCCTGCGCGAAGTGTTGCTTAGTCAGCCGAGGCTGGCCAGCCGGCATGGGGTAAGCGGTGCCATTGTTGAACGGCCCCAGTTCCCCGCTAGTCCTGCCGGGCATGCCCTGTAAGCCCCTCTGTGGCCAGCTTTGGGCTCCCTGGGGGACACTCCCCATCATGTTCTGCAGTCTCGGGGAGGCTTGGGGTCTGGGCAAAGCCTGAGCGACGGGCCCTTTCAGCTGCTGGTGCTGTTGGGGAATGGCAGGATTGACCAGCATGCTCTGCCCAAAACCACTCACCAGTCCTACCCCCTGCCCGGCAGCAGGCTGCCTCGGGCCCTGGCCTTGATTGTGCGTCACACTCATGCCGCTTTGGTTTGGGTGCTGCAACATTTGGCTCATTCCTGGGCTCATACTGTACATTCCTGGTTGGCTGGTGGATGTGTTGCTGTAAGGGGGCATTCCCATCTCCGACTGAGCTGGGGCCGTCGAGGGCATCGTCCCCGGGTTCTGGGAGGGTCCCAGGCCCATCATGCTTGCATTCTGGGCCATCATTCGGGAGGTTCTCATGCTCTGCAGCGCCGCTTGGCTCCTCACTGCTGCTATGTCTTGAGGTGAACCTAGAGGGAAAAGAATTCAGCAGTCAATCCCACTCCATGGGTTAAACGATAATAGTAATCATGATAATAATGATGGTATTTATTAAGCACTTACTGTGTGCCGGGCACGGTACTAAGTGCTGGGGTGGACAGGAGCAAATCGAGTTGGACACGGTCCCTGTCCCACGTGAGGCTCACAGTCTCAATCCCCATTTTTCAGATAACTGAGGCATAGAGAAGTGAAGTTGACTTGCCCAAGGTCACGCGGCCACATACAAGTGGCAGTGCTGGGATTAGAACCCATGACCTTCTGATTCCCAGGCCTGTGCTCTTTCCACTATACCATGCTGCTTCTCGCTGCAGTGAAGCAGATTGGAAAAAATAGAGCCACTTCTGGTTGTTCTTGAACCGTCCCCCCCTGCACCCGCAAGCTCTTCAATTCCCCAATTTTGGAGGGCACATGCTTTCTTTCACACAAAGGATTGACAGTCTAGTCCCATCTTTATTCACCAGTCAGATGTAACGTGTTTCCCCTCAACTCAACTCGGGGTGCCCATAACCCTACCTTACCTCAGAAGAGAGGGACAAAAAAAAAAATCTAGCTCCCGAGCTACTGTGCAAAGAAATTGCTGACCATGTTTTATTTTCAATTTGTGGAGTGGACCAAGGCTAAGTAGACAATAACATCGATAAAGACCATCAGACTGATTTCCCTTAAGATCTGTACAAGACTTGCGAGGTTAAAGGACGTATTTTCACCAAGGAGCTCTTCTGATCTGGGGGCCTTGGGGAGAAAGACCCCACCAAGGTACACACAGGTGGTACAAAAAGATGGATGTTTGAGCCAACCTGAGCTATCCCTGCCTTTCTGGCAATAGGTTACATGGACAAGCCAGGCTTCATACAGTGCTTGGCACATGGTAAGCACTTAAATGCCACTAAAAAACAAAACAAAACAAAATGGGCACACATCACTGTTCCAGAGGAACACAACTCTTTCATTAGCAAGGTGGCAAGGAGGCAGGGATCTGCGACAAAGTTGAAGAAGAACCTTCACTCCCACATCCAGCACTTAGAACAGTGCCTGCTTTGCACATAGTAAGAGCCTAACAAATACCATCATCATTATTATTATTATTATGTCACTCCATTTAACCACCAGAGCAACAATTTGTGTGTTCCAAAGAAGTTTCCACACAGGCTTAGAGAATGGAAATGTCAGGCTCAGAGGGTCAATCAATGTTTTCATAGACCGGGAGGTGCGCACAAATGGATTTTCTTTGTCCCTGTTCTTGATTAAGTCTAGGAAAAAAAGAAAAATACTTTTTCCTGGACATTTAAAGAAGATGCAGCATTTGAGTCAATCAATATTATAAGCAAATTTTAGCTCACCTTGTAATAGTGAAGAGAAACCAAATGAGAATAGCCTAACCTTGTAAAATTCAGGACCTTGGTGGATAACTGAAGAAGTTTTTTTTTGGTCTCACTGATGGGGTTATTGATTTCTGGGCAGCAAATGTCTAATACTATCTTTAAGAAAGAAAATTACAGTAATTTTGATTATGACTTAAGTTTATGTGGCTTCGGGTCAATAATACATCAAATAAAAAAAAAAAATGATGACACTCAGCCAGTCAGTCACTCTGCCTGAGTTCAGATACAAATGCTGAGAACTATTTTCAAATTTAAGATCTTTATGAAAATCATAAAAAGGAGTTCTGGTTAAAACACTCAGCTGTTACTTGTGAGGGTTTCTCACTGAAATGTGGAACAAATTTTGCTTTTAAAGATGCTCGTAGCAGATCTCGGTGATGAAAGATAAGATGATTGCTCATGTTCATGTTTATTTTAGAAAACTGTATGGAAAATACCAATGTCTAGGAGTAGGAAGTGTGTAATTTATTTCTTAACATTAATGTCTGCCTTCCCCTCTGGACTGTAAGCTCGTTCTGGACAGGGAATGGGTCTACCAGTTATGGTGTATTGTATTCTCCCAAGCATTTCATCAGTGCTCTGCACACAGTAAGTGCATAAAGGTTACGACTGATCGACTGATTGGTTGATAAAGATAAACATGCCGACTATTTTGGTCTGGTCATTAGCAACACCATGAACAACACTCACCTGGATTCTCTAGCACGTTAACTGCCCTGATTGAAGTGCTACAAGAACGTTCTTCAGTGCACTACAAAATCCTAATAATTTGTTCCAAGATAGCACCGTTGCCATGGAGAAAAGACACTGAAGATGCCGTGTTACTCTTCCTTGATTTCGTGTTTACTCATTTCACGTGATTAAAATCTACTTCTGCCGGAAACATGATTGTTGTAACTGAATGTTTGCCTCACAATCACCCTACCTCTATTATCCAAATACCCTTGGTCTTCCTTAGTTTGTGTTTTAACCCTGCATTTTGGCTAAAATGCTATTGGGGAAGAGAAGGAGAGTGGCTTAGTGGCAACAGCCCGGCCTTGGGAGTCAGAGGTCGTGGGTTCTAATGCCGGCTCCGCCTCTTGTCTGCTGTGCGACTTTGGGCGAGTCACTTAACTTCTCTGTTCCCTCAACTGGAAAATGGGGATTAAGATTGTGAGCCCCACGGATGACAACCTAATCACCTTGTATCCTCCACAGCGCTTAGAACCGTGCTTTGCACATAGTAAGCACTTAACAAATGCCACCATTATTATTATTATTATTATGGAATTAGGGAATGTTCTTCATATATCTACCTGGGTAGAATGCGACTTGTCACTGGAAGAAAAGGCTATGTGGATGCGTGAGTTGTCTATTAAGGTGGATGAGCTGTATTGTTAGTTTTCCATTTGTCAGGAAAGTAACTCCTGCATCAAAGATGAACTTAGGGTACCCAGTTATACTTAGGGTACTTTATCTAGGCAAATTAGTTTCACTTCTTTCGGGCAGCATTCATTACCAGAAGAGATAACTACTTTTAACATTAATTTAAATGTGTTTAAAAATGTTCATTTCCAGTTGAAATGAATGAGAATTCTTCACTAGCCAAGATCTATGCCTAGAGTCATTTGAAGTATTTGAAGGCAGCAATCTTCAGAAAGTCTCTCTAAAATGTGAGCATCATTCTGCATCTGTGTCGTACACTTGGCAACCGATCCGTTTTTAGACTAATGCTTAGGAAATACTGAGCTGTTGATGTAATATTATTATATTCTGGTTGATAATAATAGGTTTTGCATTAAAGCATAGCCCACTATGCTTTCTTAACAATCTATGTGCTTCTTCATTCAGGGGGAACACAGAAAGTATTTGCGAAACTAACCACTTCAGGCATGGAAGAAAGCCCAAGGCAAGATGGTCATGGTTACTAGCTTTTTGGAAATGAAAAATGCCCCATGGATGGCACAGGAAGAGTCTCTAATTAATTTTTGTTAAGATATTGCTTAAAGAACTACACTTCTATTGTTGTACTCTCCCAAGTGCACAAAGTAAGCCCTCAAAAAATTACCATTGATTGATTGAATTTGCTAGTTTCAAAAGCATGCATTATTGAGATAAGGCATTGGCCAAAAAATAGGAAAATTCTAGAAGTATTAAATCATGAATCATACAATCCCAACTGAAGAAGCTAGAAAATATTATACCCTAATATCTTGTCCTGTATCTTGGTACAGCTCGACTTCTGGTGGCTGGGACCCCAGAGGTTGGAAAGATCCTTTCAAAATTTGTTTTGTTTAAGGTATTTGCTAAACGGTTACTAAATGCCAGGCACTGTACTAAGCACTGGGCTGAAACAGCTAATCACACTGGATACAGTCCACGTTCCACTTGAGCTCACAGTTTTGATCCCCATTTTTGCAGTTGAGAGAACTGAGGCACAGAGAAGTTAAGCGGCTTGCCCAAGGTCACAAAGCAGACAAGAGGTGGAACCGGTCTTAGAACCCAAGTCCTCTGACACCCGGGCCCGTGCTCTATCCTCTAGTATGCTGTTCCTCTAGTATGTGGAAAACGTATCATTTTCCAACTGAAAAATGGATGATCTTTGCTTCCGTGGATGGGGTGCAATCTGGTATGGAGGGGTGGGAGGGGATGAGTGAATTAAAACATACAAAAGCCTGTTCAGCAGACCGGGCAGTTCTCGCCAGGGGTTTTCTATTTAGTAAAGGGGAAAAGAAGGAGGGGAATAAGGTCTTAAATAAGAAGCACACAACAGTGATGTGTCCAGGAACGGCAAAATTACAAAGTTATGCTTTCCCAAGGATCCTGGTCTGGATTTGGGGCCTAGTTCCCCAGTGACAAAACTGACTGCATTCAGCCATCACAACTTTAATTTCCCAGGGTCGGCTGATGGGACAATTCTAGCAAAAAGACCAGGAGGAAATAGGGCCGGGTGACTTTCTTCAGTAAGACACTTCATTTCCTCAGAGGCCAAACAGAGGAAAGACCTTAAATGAGTGAATGAGACCCCAGTGGTAACAGTGTCCTACTTCCACCACCCCATCCCTCCAAGCAATGTGGTGAATATTTTTTGAATCTGCAAAGTGTTCAAAACTGGTTTCCCACTGAGATGAGCGGCGGGTAGGTAAGGGAAGCCTATGGGGTCAGAGCCAGGGGTGCACGGATTTGTCTCTGTGGGGAATTCTTCCAGATTAGGGAAGCAAAGACACTAGAATTCCCCATGCTTTTCCATTCTCTGAGCTCTTGGGAACACGGCAGCCAACGCTGACAGTCCCGGACAGGGGTTAGAAGGGTCCTGGGTCGCCATGCGCTGGCATGCTCACCCCAAGCCTTTGGAAGGAGAGGAGGTTACGCTATGATGAAACTTCCTAAAAATGCCCAGTGCTTCCAATGTACCTACCAGGAGTGCTAATGGGACTCCAGACATTTTCGGGAGGGAACAGAGGGACGTTCTGCTTGTCCCCTAAATGTTGTAATGTCTAGTACTTGTACATTGGTACTCCTCCTCCTGCTAATTGCTCCAGCTCCCAACCTCATCTCAAGGAGCATAAAGAAGCTTCCAGGCCCAGAGGGTGCAACTGCTTCCTTCCTTCATCTTTTTTTCATTCATTCAACTGTATTTATTGGGCGCTCATGGTGTGTAAAGCACTTGAGAGAGTACATTGCAACGAGAAACAGACACATTCCCCGCCCACAGCGAGCTTACGGTCTAGACGGGGGGGAGTCACTTAACGTCTCTGTGCCTCAGTTACCTCATCTGTAAAATGGAGATTACGACTGCGAGCCCTATTTTTGTTTGCCTTTGGTACGTATCCCTTGGAGTGGACTCTTGGTGGCAGAGCAATGGCAGAATTTGTTCTCTCTTTTTTTTATAACTGGTATTCATTGGGTTCTTACCATGGGCCAGGCACTGTACTAAGCGCTGGGGGGAGATACAAGCTAATCGGGTTGGTCACAGTCCAAGTCCCACGTGGGGCTCACAGTCTTAGCTCCCACTTCACAGATGAGCTGAGGCACAGAGAAGTTAAGAGACTTGCCCGAAGTCACACAGCAGACAAGTGACGGAGAAGGGATTAGAACCTAAGTCCTCTCACTTCCAGTAAGACAAGCTTCTTCTCCTAGTCAATGTGCTATGCTATGGGAAGGAAGTGTTGAAATGTGGTTTTTATTATTCTCATTACTACTACTATTAATACATAATTAATTATCAATAAAAGCAACTACTAATTACTTCTAATAATAATGTTTTGAATTTGCACAGCACTTCATTTTTCCAGGTTCTGTTTAAATTATTCATCTCGATCTGTCCTCACAACAACCTTAAGAGGTCAGTACTTTTACTGAATACGGAATAATTTACAGAATGATAATAATAATCTTAATAATAATAATTGCGCACTGTACTAAGCACTGTGGTAGATTCAACATGGGACTCACAGAATAAGTAGAAGGGAGTACAGATATTAAATCTCCATTTTGCAGATTAGGGGACCGTGGCACAGAGAATTAAGTGACTTGGCCGAGATCATTTGCTGTGTGATTAGAACCCAGGCCCGCTGACCCCCCGGAACAAACTCTTTTCACTCTTACTACTGCTGCAAGTGGCACGGCCTAGGGGAAAGGACACAAGCCGGGGAATCAGAGGATGTGGGTTCTAATCCTGGTCCCACCGGTTGCCAGCTTTATGACCTTGGGCAAGTCACTTACCTTCCCTGTGCCTCAGTTTCTCCAACTGTAAACAGGGGATTCACTCATTCATTCAGTCATATTTATTGAGCCCTTACTGTGTGCATAGCACTGTACTAAGTGCTTGGAAAATACAATTCAGAAATACATGTCCTCCATTACCCTTGGACTGTGAGTCCCACATGAGACAGGGACAGCGTCTGACCTGATTATCGTGTATACACCCCAGTATTTAGAACAGAGCTTGGCACATAATAATAATAATAATAATAATAATAATAATAATAGTAACAACAGTGGCATTTATTAAGCATTTACTAAGTGCAAACTACTGTTCTAAGCGCTGGGCACTGTTCTAAGCACCGGGCGCTGTGCTTAACAAATCCCGTTATTATTATTATTATTATTATTACCAGAGAAGCAGGGTGGCCTGCTGGATAGAGCACGGGTCTCGGAGTCAGAAGGACTTGGATTCTAAACCTGGCTCTGCCACTTGTCTGCTGTGTGACCTTGGGCAAGTCACTTCACTTCCCTGTGCCTCAGTTACCTCATCTGTAAAATGGCGATTAAGACCGTGAGCCCATGGGGGACAGGCACTGTGTCCAACTTGGCCAGCCTGCATTACCTGTAGTAAGTGATTAGCAAGTGCATAACAAATAGAATTATTATTTAGTAATAATAATAATAATTGTCCTAGTCACACAGCAGGCCAGAGGCAGGGCTGGGACTGGAATCCAGGTCTCCTGATACTCACGTTCTTTCCTAGTCCATGCTGCTTATGGGTTTTGCACACATTTCTGGTGGGGGGAGAGTTAGAACAGTGCTTTGCACATAGTAAGCGCTTAACAAATACCATTATTATAATTATTATTGCATAGGCAAAGATTCTGGATTTACCTTGAAACTGATTGACCTGCTGAACTGGGTAAGGGTTTCGCTGCTGCTGCTGCTGCTGCTGCTGCTGCTGTTGCTGCTGCTGCTGGAGATGCTGCCGAGGTAAATGAGACTGTTGCAGCTGCTGGAATGGATGGTGGGTAACAGAAGGACGGGCAGGAAATGGGTTGAGGGAGGGAAAACGGGAAGGAGAGAGAGAATGAGAACCAACAGTGAAATAAGTGACTTCTGGGTTTCCTCTCTCCCTAGCTTTGTGAAGCAGGGGAGTCCGTCGGTCAGTCAGCCATATTTATTGAAAGCTTGCTGTGTGCAGAGCATGTACTAAGCACTTGGGAGGGGATAATATGACAGTAAAAAGACACATTCCCTGCCCACAGCGAGCTCCCAGTCTAGAGGGACAGGCTTAGAGTCTAGAGAGGAGGGCACAATCGATGAGCAATCTTGGGAAGAGTGGGGTCAAGTTCCCCGGGGCGGGTAGAGGGATTGTGCAAACTGATCTCATCCCTTTCTCAGCCACGCTGGTGGTCGCCTGGCTACTGATTCCCAGGCCTGCCGCTTCCTGGCTCCCAGGGCAGGATGGATTATCGCTTCCCAACCCTGCTTGCAGTGGGCATCCTCCTTACAGCTCTGTTGAAACCTAGGACCAGGTCGGGCTCCATTTAGCTAGATAAAGAAAGCTCAATCTCGAAGAGAAGCAGTATGGCTCAGTGGGAAAGAGCCTGGGCTTTGGAGTCAGAGGTCATGGGCTCAAATCCCAACTCTGCCACCTGTCAGCTGTGTGACTTTGGGCAAGTCACTTCACTGGTCTGGGCCTCAGGTACCTCATCTGTAAAATGGGGATTAAGACTGTGAGCCCCCTGTGGGACAACCTGATCACCTTGTAACCTCCCAGGTGCTTAGAACAGTGCTTTGCACATAGTAAGCGCTTAATAAATACCATTATTATTATTATTATTAATGCATTTTTTGCCCTCAACCCCACTGACTGTATGCTCTTTGGAGGCCGGGATTGGGTCTATTGTATTGTACTCTCCCAAGGACTTAGTATAACACTCTGCACACAATAAGCACTCAAAAAATACCACTGCTTGATTATGGGGACTGGAGCCCTTTCAGAGACACTGGTGGTCTGATAATTTACCACACATCACCTTCTCACCTGGCCCCAAATGGCAGCTGCCACCACCACCACCACTGTCATCATCATCAATGGTATTTTTTGAGTCCATACTGTGTGCAGAGCACTGTACTAAACACTGGGAAGAGTACACAGTTTCTAGACCGTGAGCCCACTGTTGGGTAGGGACCGTCTCTATATGTTGCCAACTTGTACTTCCCAAGCGCTTAGTACAGTGCTCTGCACACAGTAAGCGCTCAATAAATACGATTGAATGAATGAATGAATGAATACAATACAACAGAGCCGGTAGACACGCTCCCTGCCCACAATGAACATATAGTCTAGAGGGGGAGACAGGCAGCAGTATGAATAAATACATAATTTATAATACATAACTTTAGCTATTTTAGATAAATGCTGTGGGGTGGAGGGTAGGGTGAATATCAAATGCAGCATGGCTCAGTGGCAAGAGCCTGGGCTTTGGAGTCAGAGGTCCTGGGTTCAAATCCCACCTCCGCCACTTGTCAGCTGTGTGACTTTGGGCAAGTCACTTCACTTCTCTGTGCCTCAGTTCCCTCACCTGTAAAATGGGGATTAAGACTGTGAGCCCCCCGCCGTGGGACAACCTGATCACCTTGTAACCTCCCCAGCACTTAGAACAGTGCTTGGCACCTAGTAAGCGCTTAATAAATGCCATCATTATTATTATTAAATGCCCAAAGGTCACAGATCCATTGAGGAACTTTCCCATCTTCCTTCTCAGGAACAGGGACAAGATGGAGGGTCCGCTTACTGGTTCAGATGGGCTATGGCTTTCTGTGTAGATGGAGACAAGTTCTAAGAACTGATCAAATGTTTACCCCTCCTAAATCTCAAGGAAACTGAATTCTCTTATCTTTATGGAATTCGCTGAGGGCAGGGAGCGGGTCTACCAACTCTGTTGTACTGCACTCTTTCAACTGCTTAGTACAGTGATCTGCACGCAGCAAGTGCTTAATAAATACCAATGGCTGATTGGAACTTGAGAACCTGTCTTGTCCCCCTTCTACTCTCCTGGAATCAT
This sequence comes from Tachyglossus aculeatus, assembly GCF_015852505.1. Taxonomy (NCBI): domain Eukaryota; kingdom Metazoa; phylum Chordata; class Mammalia; order Monotremata; family Tachyglossidae; genus Tachyglossus; species Tachyglossus aculeatus. The sequence goes on from NC_052077.1 coordinate 14,360,528, forward strand.
TTTAATCTATTCTCTCTCATTTTTCTCTCCTCCAGTGCTCAGCACCTGCCCTTTGGCTTCTGGTCTAAGGTGACTGATGGGATTTGGATCTTGCTTGTCAAATGTTACCTTGAGGGTCCTGAGTTGGCTCAACTAAATGTATCTTTTGGTTATACTCCCCGACTCCTTTGTGCCTGGGTCAGAGTATACATATCAAAAGCAATCATTCAGAACCATAGGAAAACCTGAAGTTCATTGAGATTGGCTAAGGAGAGGTTTTAGAAAGCTCAGCTTCCTCTCAGCAACATCATTTATCATTTTCTGAAAGACATTAGCACGGTTCCCTGCCACACACCGTTACCCGGGAGTGAGAGGGGCAGAGTTCTGCCTTTTCTTCAGCTGCCACGGCGTTGATTGCCCTCGCAAAAATGCACTGACTTTCCCATTCAGAAACAACCGAAAAGACAGCGGAAAGCTGGCCATAAAATGTGAAATTTGTGTCAGCCAACAAATATTCACCGCCCACCCCCTCTGCCCCTTCCAGGGTGCCTAGCCTATATTAAGGGATTATGTTATTGTTGTACTGATATTGACTATAAAATGTAGGCTCTGGGTTTCAGCGGGGAGGGATTCAGGGTAATTTCAAATATAAACTCTTAGAGAGAAGGATTGGGGCCCTGCGTCTGCTTCTCTCCGGGCCTGGAACATTATGGGCAGAAAATAAATATTAAACCACTTGTGTTGCCAGGGGGGCAAAATTCACTCATGTAGGAAAGGACCCCCTATTTTGGCCTCTGAACCCCTTCTCCTGTTCATCCTAAACCTTCTTCCACGATATGGCCTATCCTGGAGCTAGTCTGACATCTCGGGGCGCGGGCACTTGATGCCTGCATAAACACTGTAATAGCTGTAATGGGGCAGTTATCTTTTAACCCCCAAGAGTATTGCAGAGGAAGCTAAAAGCCCTTGGGTGATCGAGGCTCTGGTTTAACACAAGACGTTATTGGTTCTATTTATTCTAAACGATTCTGACACCTGTCTACACGTTTTGTTTTGTTGTCTGTCTCCCTATTCTAGTCTGTGAGCCCATTGTTGGGTAGGGACCATCACGTTGCCGACTTGTACTTCCCAAGCACTTAGTACAGTGCTCTGCACACAGTAAGCGCTCAATAAATACGATTGAATGAATGAATGGTTGCTCTAAAGGCACCTGCGAATTGCCTTAAGCTGGGGTCCTCCATGTTATCTCCATGACCCGAGGTTCAGGTAGCAAGTGACTTTGCTTAGTGGACACTTCCCTACTGTCTCCGGACTGGCCGATTTTTCAGGATTCGCTAGTTCCCTTACCTCTTCTTTTCCCACTCTCTCCCCTTCCCAGTCAACCCTTATGTCCTTTCCCCACAGAGAAAAAGAGTACTTTCGTTTTATCTTCAAAGTCCCGCCACGGGAGATAAAAGCAAATAGGGCTCCACTTGGGGACCGAGACGTGCCTTTGCCTATTTCCTTAAAAAATATCCAATCACAAACTGAGTAGCGTTTCCCCTTTTCCCATTGTGTGAATGGGCCCAAGTTAGTGGAGTCAATGCGAGACGCGTCACCTGCTCAGCTAGGATCTGCTGCTGCTGCTGCTGCTGCTGCTGCTGCCTTTGCTCCCGGAGGAACTGCTGCTTCTGCTGCTCCATCGCGTGGAGCTGGACGCGCTGATCGATCAGCATCTGCTTCATGATGGCCGCCTGGGGCTGGCTGGCCAGGAAACTGGGAGCCCCGGGGCTGGCACCTGTGACGACACCGCTGGAGCCCGGGGGGACCGAGGCCTGTATGGCACCCGCAGTCCGGGTGAGTCCTCCTGGGTGCTGCTCCTGAGGGAAGAGAGGGAGGGGGGAGAGGGTGTGACTTTGGCACTAAGCATCCCTCCCATTCAGGAGGAAACAATGACACAAACTGGGGAACAAGGCAAAGCACCGCTGAGGCTCCAGAGAGCCTCTGGAGGCTAGGTCGTTAAGGGACACACTCACACAGCTAAGACTTTAAAAACACCTCCTTCCCCAAGCGTGTGTATGTGGGGGAGGTGGGGGGGGATAGTATGATTTTTTAAAACACACTACTTAAAAAAACACCAACCTCCTAAATTCATCAATACAAGTTGGAGTGAGCTGGAAAGCCTTAAGGTCTTTTCCAAATAATCATTTCAGATTTTCCTCTTCCCTCACCCTCCTCTCCACCTTCCCCACCTATATACACTCTCGCTGAGGATGACGGTTTCTGTTGAAGGGGTCTAAGGTATATCCTGAGGTTTGAACACAGGCTAAGTGACCTAAAGCGTCAGGACCGTAGGCCATTAGCCAGTACACAACTTGGCCCCCTTTAACCCTTAACCCCCCCTTGGCCTTTGGCCTAACTAAGTGGAGTTAATGAGAATCACTTTCCGTAATTTTTCACGATTTCAAGCCGCAGTGCCTGTTGCTGGGTTGCGCATTTTGAGAAAATCAGGCTGAGCTCCTCACATGAAATGCAGTGCCATGAGACCAGACACTGCAGTATTTTTAGTTTAATTGTCGTCTCATTCTCTCCCACCTCCCCTCACGACTTTCCCTGCCTTCACGGAGGAATCTCAGCACTCCCTCTCTCTCCCCTGATCAGGAATCTGATTGGGATAGGCACCCCTCACCTCTCTCATTCTCAGTAAGTTCAAGACAAAGATTCACTCAGTCGTATTTATTGAGCGTTTACTGTGTGCAGAGCACCGTACTAAGCGCCTGGGAGGTACAAGTTGGCAACATATAGAGACGGTCCGTACCCAACAGCGGGCTCGCAGAGCCCAGGCAAATGTAGAGAGGGCTTCAGAGAATATGTGTGCGTTGTGTGCGCGTGTGCAGAAAGAACCCCGAAAAAGACAGTTTGCGTGTCTCCCGAAAGCAAAAAAATCTCCGAGTTCCAACAGCTGTTTATTTACAGAGCTGAACGCAGCAGAGCCTCGATTCTCCCGAAACGTTTTCAGGAAGATGGATCAGGTTTGGGTGGGAAGGGGCTTGGAGGGTCAGGATAGCCGGCCGGAGGGTAGCGAGAGGCGGCTGTGGAGTTGGCAAACACGGTGAGAGGGGAGTCCACGGAACCAGGGCGGTGGACGCCCCGGCTTATACAGATCTTCATGGTGGCTTTCTTGTCGGGAAGCGTAGTTGTCAAATCAGGGAAAAGTTGCCGTTCTTTTCCCGCCCCAGCAGATGGTGATGTCAGCCTGACTCTCTGCCATCCAGCTCAGCTCCTGCCACTGCTGTTCCCCCCCAAGCCCCCCACCCCAGCTCCCCCTCCACTCCCACCTCTGTCTCTGTCTGTCTCTCCCCCCTGCTCCCCCCTTCCCCAACCCTTGCAGATGGCTTAATCATGACTACCGTTCCTCCTCCTCCTCTCCCCCACCCCCTTTCTCCACACCCCCTCTGTACGTCTGGGATAATGCTGCTAACATCGAGCTAGGCAGTCAAGTGTTACAGCGTAGAGCAGGTAGCCTGGCAACAGAGCATAATACTGAACAGATGGTGTTCGTACAGCATGATGGACATCACACACGACAGCCTGAGACAATCCAGGAATTCCCTGGTGATCTGAGGCCCTCTTTCCACAAAATGAGCTCTCTCTCTCCATCTTGGGGGCTTTCTCCCCGGCACCCCTTCACACTGGTACGGAACCAGTACCCTGGTTTCGGACTACAAACTTTCCTCCCAACCCTAAAGGCGGGTGATTTCGGTTGCGGAGAGAAAGGAGGGCTAGGAAGAGAGGGAGGGAGGTTACAGGGGAGAGATGGCCGGCGGGGTCAGTGGAAGAGGTTGCGGGGTTGATTTTCATCAGACAATGAGAAATGATACTGTACTTGAAGAAGGGGGAGTAGGGCTGGCTGCAGGAGGCCTTGTTTTGTATCATCTTCCCCTCAAAACGAAGCTCTTAGGTGGACGAGCTTGCCTGCGTGGGGCCCGGATTAACCAGCGCCCTGCTAACTCCAACTCACCTCAGTTTAGGGGCCCTCGATGTCTTCCGGAGCCGCCTACATGCATTTTTAGGATTTTCTTCCACAACACCCCCCCAGGGTCTAATTTAGAATCTCTGCATCCTTTAGAGTCCTTCGGGGACTTCAATAAAGAAGTCGGGAATTGGGGGACGTGTGCGGCTGGAAGTCCAAAAATCCCTCACCCGACCCGGTCTCCCGAAACAAAGGAGCAAAGGGGCCTCTCTTCCGGAGAGAACTGTCTGCCGCCCAAGCTGCAGTGCCCTGGCTCCAGTTCCCTATTCAGCCCGGTGTTGCTGACTGGCTGAGGGGGCTTCTCTCCTGACGTGCCTTCCACCACGGCACAGGCTGCTTGCTCTCTACTAATGAGCTCAGGAAACCGAGACAAGCCCGGCCTGTCAAATTTCCAAACACCCAACAACGCATACTATATGCCTGCGGTTGGGGAGGAAATGGGAGAGGAGAGAGACAAGGGGGAGTGAGGGGTTTATCTCCAGGAGGATTTTCACGGCCAAAAAAAAAAAAAATCTCCTTCCTTCAAAATTTTACCGTTGCCAGCCTCAACCAGGGTCGTTAGCACGCTTAGGAAAACGGAAAACGATTGTGTGCTTGTCTCTGTTTCTCTTGCACAGACTCTCACAGCATTAATGCCACCATTAAGGACCCAATTATTATTAGTGATAATAATAAAAAAAATTCTTAGAGCAAATAAGAGTACCCGACAACCCTCTAAACTAAGAAAGTTATGAAGGCTGTCCTCTGAGTCCAACGAATGAAATCATATAACTACCTGCTTTGCATTAACCTCAACAATAAATTCAAGAGCAGCAAAATCTAACACCTCAAATTCGACCCTCTACTTCAGAGTGAGGTTCAACTACTCCTTGCTTTTGGTTACCACAGGAAGAACCTACCTCAAAGTATATGTATGCCCTTGGGATGAAGGAGCATAAACACACGGAGGAGCATGGAGAAAGAGGAATGAGGCAAGAAGTTGGAGATGCCTGAATTTAACCCCAGTTCGACATGTACTAGCTTTCTAAATGTATCTGGGTAAGTCACCTGGCTGTTGGGCCTCAATCTCGCCACCGTAAAAAGAAAATCCTAGGACCTGGGTTCCAAGTGATGAATGAGTTAATATTTGGAAAGTGCTCTGAAGATGAAGAGCTCTAAGAAGACACTGAGTAGCTCTCTGGCTGCTCCCAAAGATGAGTGAGAAGGGCCAGCAATATAAGCAGATCTGGCTTGTAAGCTCTGTTGGGTCACGCTTGCCAAGATCAAGGGCACAAGGAAGCATCTGAGGCCCTAGCTGCAGCAGAAGGCTGACTCTGCATTCTCGAAGCCATTTGCTGAGGGGCAAGGTTGCCAGGTTTTCTATTCTTGTACCACTGGTTAGAAATTCTCAGAGTTCAGGCAAATTGGGCAAACTCCTTATTCCACCTGTGTCTGCAATATAGAACCGAGAATTCCTGTTGAGAACAGAACTGTACAGAGCTCAAAGTGCTCAAAGTAGTAGTAATAATAATAATAATGGCATTTATTAAGCACTTAATATGTGCAAGGCACTGTTCTAAGCGCTGGGGGCATACAAGGTGATCAGGTTGTCCCACAAGGGGCTCACAGTCTTCATCCCCATTTTACAGATGAGGGAACTGAGGCCCAGAGAAGTTTAGTGACTTGCCCAAAGTCACACAGTAATGACTGTTCTCCCAGTAGCACTGCTTCGAGGAGGGCCTGAGGCGGGTTTTGCGAGTTTGGAAAAGGAAATGAGTTCAGAACAGCTCTCCTCTACAGATCGGTCGTATTACTATGTTGCCAACTTGGACTTCCCAAGCGCTAAGTACAGTGCTCTGCACACGGTAAGCGCTCAATAAATACGACTGAATGAATGAATTAATTAATACAGGAAGACACTGATTGGTATCAGAAACTCCTGCCCGGGTATCAGGAAGTTGTGATTAATCCCTGCAGACCATAAGCATGTTGTGGGCAGGGAGTGTGTCGACCAACTCTGTTATTCTGTACTCTCTCAAGCGCAAGTCACTTAATTTCTCTGTGCCTCTGTTACCTCATCTGTAAAATGGGGATTGAAACAGTGAGCCCCATGTGGGACAGGAACTGTGTCCAACCCGATTTACTTGTATCCTCCACAGTGCTTAGTACAGTGCCTGGCACATAGTAAGTGCTTAACAAACACCATAATAATAATAATAATTTTTATTACGGTGCTCTGCATACAGTAAGCACACAATAAATAGGACTGAACGATAATCAACCCATCATCCCTCACCCCTTAAGAAGTGGCACAAAGAGCAAGAAGAGAGAGAGCTTGGGGAGATGTGAAAGGAGACAGGCGTCATTGGGGGAACCTTGGTTAGGGAGTGAGGGGTGCAAGAGAGAAAGAGAGAGAGAGAGTGAGAGATTGATCCCCAAAGATTCCCCAAGCTGAATTCTCCTTCTTCCCACACAACCTCTAGAATCATACCCATTATTCTGACTTGAAAACCAGGCACATTTCTTAGGAGCAATCTGTGTGAGGAAAGACAAAATCTCTTCTAGTTTGGTAAGGCTGTAACTGTGAAGAGAGAGAACCCTGACTGCAGTCCCTATCAGACGCTGACTACCTGGGAAGATACAAAAGAGAAATCTGGAAAAAAATGAGATTGGTGGTGGCTAGATATAGCTGGAATACTAAGGTAGAGAATGTATCTGAGATCAAAGAAAGTATTTGAAAGAGAACAAAAAGCACAACACTTTCTTATAAATTGTCTGATACCCTGAACACTGGAGGCACCATGTTATCAAATTCAACATTTTAACAGAGGTCAAAGATGATACCATTCAACCACAGAAGGAAAGAAAAAACAAAAACCCAACCGACATTTCCCTTTCAAGTCTGATCAGGTGTCAGGGCAGAAGCTTGGTCTCAGGAAGGTGGCTTCCTGAGGGACTTTTCTTTTATTTTTCAAAACTAATTTAGATCTTGGTTGGTAAGAGCCACCGACAGTGACATCCCAGCACCCAACCTCTTCCTTGCCTAATAGTCTGAAGGAATCAAAGGCCATTTCGAATTGAGGCTTCTCTCTTCAAAAGGAGTTTACCCTTCCGGTCCAGAAGGCCACGTGTCTTATCCAGCAAACAGGCAGGTTAAGGAAAATGTAAGAGAGGGAGGAGGTGGATGAGGAGGTAGGGAGTTGAACACCTGAAACCCCTTGGTGATTAGCAAGAACTCAAAATGCGGTTCCTTATTTTGGCAGGTAACATAAGAAGCACTTTTAGAGTAGCGAGCATTATCTGTCCCAACGCCCCAAGACAACTCATCCATAAAATGGCAGCTTGCTACCGCTTTGCCAAAGGTTAATCACACTTCCATGTGAGTGGAAGAGTCCAAAGCAGTCCTCATTGGGCTGCTTCCTGATTTTTGTAAAAATGGTATTTGCTAAGTGCTTACTATGTGCCCGGTATGTACTAAAGCACTGGGGTAGATACAGGCGGATCAGGTTGGACACAGTCCATATCCCACATGGGGCTCACAATCTTAATCCCCATTTTACAGGTGAAAGATGCTTTATCCTCCCAAATCCTCCTTTGCCAAATAAGGAAAGGGTTAAAAGCGAGCCAGAGAGTGAGAACATCCTCTTAAGCTGTGCTCAGGTTTCCAAGTGCTCTTGTCAAAAAATAACAAGAAAATACCATTTGTTCTACGTTTGTCCTAGCCGTACTTACTGTTGGAAATAGATCTCAGCGTGATGTCCCCCACCCTTTGATGTAAATCACCTTTCTCTAACTGTCCCTTTGCTCCAGCTCCCCCAACATAATGAAGAAACGCAGAACAGTTAGAATGGGGGTGGTTCTCTTAGATGAGATGGGGGTTTGACCAAAAGGGAAGTAGGGGCAGAGAGAGGAGAGGGGGAGAAATGGGTGATGGGAAGAGAAGGGAAACAGAGGTAAGGTTGGAGACAGGGAGGAGGACGTAACTTTCTATCGCTGCCACCCACTGCCATCCACCTCCACCTGAGCCGGGTCAGAGGGGAGCCCCGCTGTTGCCATCTGGCAGGGGAGACCCCGCCACCCTGGAGAGAGTCCCACCCTCCTCTCCTCCCTCTCCCTGCTGCTGCTTTTGGATGGCAGCCACCCTGGCGGTTGGGTCTCCTCCCACCGCTCAGCCAAGGGAGACATCCTAATGGGTCCAGCTGGAGGCTTTTTGTGTGGCAGAACGGAGGCCTAAAATTCAAGGACATCGGTCACGGTAAGGGAGAAATGCACTAAGAAGCACAGAACAATATACAAGGCTGAAAGGAGGGTTTTAGACAGGGGTTTCGGTGGAACTGCATCTGTGTCCAACCTGATAAACTTCTATTTACTCCAGCGTTTAGTACAGTGCTGGATAATCAATCAATCAATCGTATTTATTGAGCGCTTACGGTGTGCAGAGCACTATACTAAGCGCTTGGGAAGTACAAGTTGGCAACATATAGAGACGGTCCCTACCCAATAGTGGGCTCACAGTCTAGAAGGGGGAGACAGAGAACAAAACCAAACATATTAACAAAATAAAATAAATAGAATAGATATGTACAAGTAAGATAAATAGAGTAATAAATATGTACAACGTATATACATATATACAGGTGCTGTGGGGAAGGGAAGGAGGTAAGTTGGGGGGGATGGAGGGGGGGAAGGGGGAGAGGAAGGAGGGGGCTCAGTCTGGGAAGGCCTCCTGGAGGATACATAGTAAGCGCTTAACATATGCCGTAAAAAAAACTTTAGAGTGACATGGCTTAGTGGAAAGGGCGCGGGCTTGGAGGTCTGAGGACGTGGGTTCTAATCCAAGATCCTTGCCAACTCTGTGGCCTTGGGCAAGCTACTACTCCTTTTTGCCTCAGTTTCATGTTCTGTAAAATGGGGATGAAATTTCCATTTTCCTTCCTTCTTGGATTATGAGCCCCATGTGGGACCAGGGACTGTGACCTGACTATGTCGCATCAACCAGGTGCTTAGTATACAGTGCTTGCCTCACAGTAAGCACTGAACAAATGCCACAGTGGTTATTATTATTATTGTTATCATCAGACTCAAATCCCTGAAGAAGCCCCAGAAGCGGGCCAGCCTCCTTGGTGCAGATATCCCATCATCAGTCCCGTCTCCCTGACCGCAGCTAGAACCAGACCGGCCTCCAGAGATATAAGAGAATCTGGGAGGGAAGGCTATGTCACCCGCATGCAGGGCAAACAGGAGAAACACAGCTGAAAGGGTCAGAGGAGAACCGCTGCATGACGGACATCTGCTAACTCCTGAGCGGTCCACGTCATTTAAACGTGGCACCTTAGTGATCCATCATCTAGTCTTTGACTCCTGACACGGGACTGCTTGCTATCTCTTTCTTTCTTTGATTTAAAAAGGAGTGGGGAAAAGTGTCAGCAGACTCTATTAGAGCTGATTGGAAAAGGCTTTCTTAGCCCAGCCTTCTGCAGCCCCATCCCTGACAATACTTCCCCCATCCTACTATCCCCAACCCTCCTGATGAAGTCATCAAGCTCAAGATTGCATAACCGATACATAGGCCTATGTGTGTTATTCTGGGAGAGGGGCCAACCGGTTCCATTTATAGACAAATGCACTGCCAGGCTGCCAAAATGAGCCCTCTGCTGCAACAACTGACTGCACTACAGGGCAAAAACCATCAGGAGCTTGAGGGCCCGCTGTGAAGTGACATCATCATGAGCTTCTTTCTCCAATTTCCAAGGCTCAAGAGGCCATGGGTGGTGGGGGGGCATAGCCTGAGACCAAACTCAAGATGCTTGAAAAGAACTACCTCTGGAAAGTTGCTTTCCTGCTTCCCTATTCGGGCAGTCTCACTTCCATGCTCTCACCCCCAATCCATTTTATCACAGACTATGTGGCTGCTTGTTTGTATTTCAGCAGGGACAAAGGACCACGTCAGGTATGCTCGAAATTCAAGCAAGATTCAAAATTAAAAAGCCAGAGCAAAAGGAGAAAAAAGAAAACTTTATTTTTGGTATTTTCCTTTTTGGCTTCATCCAACACCCTGACTCATGTCCATTGGTTGAACAGCTTTCTTGGCCCCTTTACCTCCTCTCCAACAGAACATTGATAAAATGACTGGACAGCCACAGCAAAAGGTGTTCATGACAAAGGGTGTGTGTGATAAAAGTGTGTTAACAATAATACCTTCAGCCAGTTGGATGGGTGCCCTCCCTTCAGGCGGTACACGAATGAGAAGTCACAGTAAACCTTGCTAAATCCTTATTTGCAAATGAAAATAAAAGACATTGCTTTGTCTTCACAATGTACAATTTGTACTGTGCTCTGACCATAAAGATTTTTAATATGAGCTAAAAGAAACCAAATGATATGGCTAATGCAAAAGCTCCCAAATGACTTCGTCGGAAAACTCCCCAAGATTCGAATCCCTGTCCCTGCTTTGGCTGTCCCGGGCGTGAACATTCTTTACGCTGACATTGCAAAGACATTCAAATTGGGTACTGCCCCCACATAAATGGCAAATTCCACCTTTAAAAGTCTTCCCGGCTCAATAGTACAACAAAGCAGAAGCAGATATGCTACTTTACAACCTACCGAAATCACCACCAGGCTCTGGAAAATGGATTGCTCACCTATTTGTTCTGTCTGCTAATCTCAGAGAGGGGTAACAAATCTCTCCCTGTCTGTCTCTCACTCTCGGGGCCCCTGGTTGCCATGGTCTTTCCTATAGTATCTGCAGGAACGAGATTCCACTGACGTACGATGCCGGACCTCTTCAGGCGGCCAATTTTGTTTCTTCCTCCTCATCTCCGCCCCCTCAAATATAGTACAGTATATCCCGCCTCGGCAGCCTCCACACAAACTTCTCAAACTCTTATCGTTATCACCATTATAACTATTTTATCTGTTTTTTTCTAACAACAGGAGAAGGAAGGTGTTTCTTCTTTGACAGAGCCCTAGTTAAAAGTATCCCAAAGGAACAGGGGGGATGGTTTAAGCCTGGGATGACAGTGTCAGGAGTTCATCTGAAGGAATGCAGGACCAAATGATTCCTAATTTTACCTAACAGCCTCCAGTGTCACAGGCAAACATTCTACAACCTTCTCATCCTATTTGTATTCTTTATCGACTTCTGTGTCAGCACACCGGGGGAGACTGCTCATGTTTTCAGAAAATGTGAGGTGGAGGAAGAGCCATCTTTAAATGATGCAGGGAAATAATGCATTGCTTTTTTTTTAATTGTTTTTCAGGAGGGCTGCAACCAAGGAATGCAGAAGGCTTAGGGAGAGGGGGAAAACTACATTAACCCTGTTGTAACATGCTAGGATTAAAAACTACCACCCCCTCCAAAGATCATTTGTAATATAGGGAGAAATGGAACTGTGAAGGCTGAACAACTTTTTTCTTTCTTATACTTGAGAAATTTTTCTTTAAAGGACCACAGTGTGTTTTCCAGAGCTCTTAGAATCAGGCATCCTCCATAAATATATATTTTTTCCCTTTGAGGAAGTGATGGGGGGCAGGAAATGAGGAAGGGAGAAAATTCCAATTGCTCGGCTCTTATAACCTTTAGCGTCCCACACACGCTGTAACTATTGTTACATATTTTAGGTAATAACTACATAGTGTAGTGCACAGCACAAAGAGATATGGAATCTTTCAAAGAGGGAGGGTGGGGGAAGAGCAGAAAGAGGACAGCACCCGTTTCACAGGCCCAACCTGTCTTCTTCCTCCTTCCATGGGGTCACCATTAGTATGTCATCACCTATAGGCTATAATTGCCTTCAATTTCCCAGGGGCTAGTGAATAGCAACCAGTGGCGGAGGAGGAAGAGGAAGAAGAAGAGGAAGAAATGAAGGAGAAGGAGAAGGAGGAGAAGAAGAAGAATTTACTATGTGCCAAGGACTATTCTCAGCACTGGAGTAGATACAAGTTAATCAGGTTGGATACAGTCCCTGTTCCACATAATAATAATAATGATGATGATGGCACTTAAGTGCTTACTATATGCAAAGCACTGTTCTAAGCGCTGGGGGGATACAAGGTGATCAGGTTGTCCCACGTGGGGCTCACAGTCTTCATCCCCATTTTACAGAAGAGGGAACTGAGGTACAGAGAAGTGAAGTGACTTGCCCTAAGTCCCACAGCTGACAATTGGCGGAGCCAGGATTTGAACCCATGGCCTCTGACTCCAAAGCCCGGGCTCTTTCCACTGAGCCACGCTGCTTCTCTAGGGCTCACAGCCTAAGGAAGTAAGAGTTAATCCCCACTAGGGCACAGAGAAATTAAGTGACTTGCCCGAAGTTTCACAGCAGACACGTGACAGAGCCAGAATTAGAATCCAGGTCCTTTGACTCTCTGACCTGTGCTCTGTATCCGGGAAACCAGATGTAGTGCAAGGTACCTCCAGGAGAAGGCTTCCTATTTTTTAAATGCATCAATTTGCTGTCTTAATTCATTCCCTGAGAAGGAGATCAGAATTTATGTCCCTAACATGCCCCAGGTGTGGAAGCGGAGTCACATACAAGTTAGAGATAAATGGCACCATAACAGTAACAAGAACAGTGCTTGGCATGTAGTAAGCGCTTATCAAATATCATTATTATTACCATAAAAGTTTCAAATTTCTGAGAATGTAAGCTTGTTCTCTAGACTGTAAACTTCCTAAGCTGGGGCACAACAGGAATTTTCAACCCTGGAGAAACCATCTCTGCAGTACTGTAAGCTCACTGTGAGCAGGGACCGTGTCTGTTTATTGTGATATTGTATTCTCCCAAGTGCTTAGTACAATGCTCTGCACAGGGTAAGTGCTCAATAAATACGATGGAAAGCATGAATGGATGTTTAAAGTCTGTACACTCGCTGTGGGCAGGGGATGTGAGCCCACTGTTGGGTAGGGACTGTCTCTTTATGTTGCCAATTTGTACTTCCCAAGCGCTTAGTACAGTGCTATGCACATAGTAAGCGCTCAATAAATATGATTGATGATGATGATGATGATGTGTCCGCCAACTCTGTTGTTCTGTACTCTCCCAAGTGCTTAGTACAGTGCTCTGCACATAGTAAGCGTTCAACAAACATCATTGACACCGATATCAATTCCAGCCACCAGGCCCCAGAGCAAAAGAGCACGGGCTTGGGAATCAGGTCATGGGTTCTAATCCCGACTCTGCCACTTGTCAGCTGTGTGACTTTGGGCAAGTCACTTCACTTCTCTGGGCCTCAGTTCCCTCACCTCTAAAATGGGGATGAAGACTGTGAGCCCCACGTGGGACAACCTGATTACCTTGTATCCACCCCAGCGCTTAGAACAGTGCTTGGCACCTAGTAAGCGCTTAACAAATACCAACATTATTATTGGTGTTATTATTATTAAAAGGCACGTGCCCCGCAAAATAAGAGGGAGGGAGGGCGGTGATCAGCAGGGAATCAGGGAGGTGAGATGGGAAGGAACTTGACGTGAGCAGGGGAAGTCACAAACTCCATTTTAAAAAAGGAAACGAGGAGAAGCACGTGGAATCAAAAAGTGCTGGAAACATGAGCAACATGCAGCCAGAGGAAACGACATAGTCTGGAAGGTGGGCACAGAAGCAGCGTGGCTCAGGGGAAAGAGCCCGGGCTTTGGAGTCAGAGGTCATGGGTTCGAACCCCAGCTCTGCCAATTGTCAGCTGTGTGACTTTGGGCTAGTCACTTCACTTCTCTGGGCCTCAGTTACCTCATCTGGAAAATGGGGATTAAGACTGTGAGCCCCCCGTGGTACAGCCTGATCAACTTGTAACCTCCCCAGCGCTTAGAACAGTGCTTTGCACATAGTAAGCGCTTAATAAATGCCATTATTATTATTATTAGAAGGCGGTGGGCATTCGGTTTTCCTCAGCCTGAGTCCCATTGGCAACGACAGGCTTGCAGTAACTGAAGTAGTAACAGTAATAGCTGAAACCTCAGTGTTTAGAAGCATAAACATTTCTGGGGCCTGATACTCCTGGGGGCTAAAATGTCTTAATCTGCTCTCAGTCCAGAGGTGCCTATTTTGGGAAAGGAAGGATATTTTCATTTGGCTACTTCTGAGTTCCCGAACTGGGGGAAAGGGAAAAAAAAAGTGTCTTTCACACCACAGAGGCACTTTCAACCACTCCTTTTAAAGCCTGATAAATTCAAACTTGTTTTGGGTTTTTTTTTTTTTTTGAAAAGGGCCTTACTATGATCTCCTTTTTTTTTTCTTAATGGTATTTGTTAAGTGCTTATTATGTGCCTTTCGTACAGTGCTCTGCGCACAGTAAGCGCTCAATAAATACGATTGAATGAATGAATGAATGAATGAATGCCAGCCACTGTACTGAGTGCTAGGGTAGATACAAGCTAATCAGGTGGGATACAGTCCATGTCCCACATGGGGCTCAAGGTCTTTCTTCATCCCCATTTTACGGATGAGGTAACTGAGACCCAGGAAGTTGAGTGACTTGCCCAAAGTCACACAGCACATAATAATAATAATAATGATGGCATTTATTAAGCGCTTACTATGTGCCAAGCACTGGGGAGGTTACAAGGTGATCAGGTTGTCCCACGGCGGGGCTCACAGTCTTAATCCCCATTTTACAGATGAGGGAACTGAGGCACAGAGAAGTGACGTGACTTGCCCAAAGTCACACAGCTGACAATTGGCGGAGCCGGGATTAGAACCCAGGTCCTTTGACTTGCAGGCCTGTGCTCTATCCACTGTGCCATCCTGCTTCTTTTGTTTAAGCCCAAGGCTTACAATCATCAGCCAATGAAGTTTGGTGGACATTACTGGCTGCTTGTACCCTCAACCTGGGGGAGAGGAAGAAATGATACCCTCCACCCCGACAGCAATCATCCCCAATAAAGGGGAAGAATATACCCATTTGAAGTCCTAATATTCATGGGAGGCCAACATTTTCAGCCTCCAGAAAACTCAGAGGCCGCACAAAGTTTCTCCCCAAATTCCTACTGGTTAAAAATTATGCTATTAAAGGAATAGCTTAGGTATGCATATATGAGTAGATATGCACCCTAACTGTGTGAAATATTGAGAAAGTTAATGATGACATAAAAACTTTGCATTTCATGGCTCTGGTGACTTTAAATTTGCAACTGGACACTGCATTAATGTATGCCTTTTACATTTAGTATACATTACGGTAACGCTAAAAGCTCACCATGTACTCTGGGAAAAATGCAACATATGCACCAAGGGACAAAGTTACAATTTTAAGCATAGTAACATAGATATTTGCATTTTCTTCAAAACCTCCCCCTCATACACAAAGAGTAAAACTCATGAACGTCTTTTGTGGCAAAAAAGCCATTCTTAGGGGCAGTTCATAAGCCCCCAAAACACACAGAACTATTTCATGTATGTATTTAGCAGAGGAAGGTCAGTGGTGGGGGGGAGGAGGAAAGAGGGGAAGGGAGATGGGGGAGGGAATCTGCCCATCAGAGAAATCCGGGAAGACGTAAGTATGTCACAAAAGTAAAACAATTTGACAAGAAAGACACATTTTTGTTACACAACTTGCATGAGCACTTCTGGACAAATTCTACTTTCACATGCAATTCACAACCCGGCAGATGCAGTGCTAATTGGTGAAATTGCCACTCAACTGTGGCATCCTCCATGAGCCAACATGAACGAATATTGGAGTTTTGAGCAATGCAGTAATAATTTTACAGTTATTCTGCATCCACATCATTCTATTATCTTCTTGGCTTTAAAAAGTTTCAATAGAAAATGCAACTCCCCCAAAAAGGTGCAATGAACACTATTAGAGCGTGCTTTTTGAAAATGAAATAGATGGAAAGAACAATGACTACTTTATTAATATGGAATATAACAATGACGGTATTTGCTAAGCGCTTACTATGTGCAAAGGAGTATCTATGTGCCCCAAAGTGAGAGTGATTGATTGTGCCCTGAAGTGCCAATAGGATGCCAAATGGAAGTAACTCTGAATAGCAGAATACTTTAGATTAGATGTTAGAGAATGCCCATTCTTAAACTGGGATAACTCTTTGCCTACGGTACATTTAAATCCTGGGAATGGCTAGCAGGGTTAAAGTTAAACTATTTCTGCCCTTTTCCTGGTGACATTAAAAGCTTTAAAAATTTAACACTGGTAGGTCTCTTGTGTGCCACCCTTCATGCTCAATAAAAGTTAATTTCTCCTGGGAAAATAAGAGGCCTTCTAGATTTCATTTGCTACTATTACGATGTAGGGAATTCAGGCAGCTTTTACCTCCCCACTGCATGAGTCTGGGCAGACTTTGAGAAAACAACCATTTGTGTTTGGTTGTTCTTACACTGATGCTTTAGACTTTAGGCCTCTACTATCCTGGGTTCCCACATCTACAAATCCAGCTTATGACGGTAAGACCACTATCCTAGCCATTTTGTTCCGCATGACAAAATTTGACATGATGGAATTCCTCCTCTCCGTTTGTTTCATCAGTCCATCAATTAGTAGTATTTATTGAGGACTTACTGTGTGTGGAGCTCTGTACAAAGCATTTGGAGGAGTACAATAGAGTTGGTAGATCCGATCCCTGCCCTCAAGGAGTTAACAGTGAAGGGGAGGAGATACTGGTGAAAATAGATAAGGGAAACTGCTGAGTATGAAGATATGTACAGAAAGCACTAAGGGGATGGAGGTGAGGTGAGTGCCAAAATTCTGAGTGGGTATAAAGAAGGGAGGGAGAACAGGGCAGGGAGAAGAGAGACTAGTGAGGAAAGGATTCCTGGAGGAAATATGATTTTAGTAGGGCTTCGAAGATGGGCAAAGGGGTGGTCTATCAGACACGGAGAAGAGAGTTCCAGGTAGCGGGGAGGGGGTGAACAAGGGGCCTTTGGAGAGTAAGCTCATAGTGGGCAGGGAATGTGTCTGTTGATTGTTGCATTGTACTTTCCCAAGTGTTTAGTACAGTTCTCTGCACACAGTAAGAGCTCAATAAATACAACTGAATGAATGAATAAGAGACAAGATCGAGAGGCCCAGTGAGTAGGTGGATGCTAGAGGATTGAACTAGGTTGGTGTTGTGGTGGAAGAGGATAGGTAGGAGTGAGAGAGCCGATCTGAAGTATCTTAAAGCTGATAGTGAGGAGTTTTTCTCTGCACACAGTAAGCGCTCAATAAATACAAGTGAATGAATGAATGAGAGACAAGATCGAGAGGCCCAGTGAGTAGGTGGATGCTAGAGGATTGAACTAGATTGGTGTTGTGGTGGAAGAGGATAGGTAGGAGTGAGCGAGCTGATCTGAAGTGTCTTATAAAGCTGATAGTGAGGAGTTTTTCTCTGCACACAGTAAGCGCTCAATAAATACAAGTGAATGAATGAATGAGAGACAAGATCGAGAGGCCCAGTGAGTAGGTGGATGCTAGAGGATTGAACTAGGTTGGTGTTGTGGTGGAAGAGAATAGGTAGGAGTGAGCGAGCTGAGCTGAAGTGTCTTATAAAGCTGATAGTGAGGAGTTTGAGCTTTTGGAAGGTCAGTGAGGAGATGTAGTAGAGATGGGATAGGGCAAATGCTTGGCCCCGTGTGGTAGTGATTTGTATGGAGAGGAAGGGGTGGATTCTGAAGGTGTTCTGAAGATAGAACAGACAGGATTTGGTGACTTACTGAATTTGTGGATTGAAGGAGGGAGTATTTTTTATGGTACTTGCTAAGTGCTTTCTAGGTACCATGCACTGTACTAACTGCTGGGGTAGATGCAATCTAATCAGGTTGGATATAGTCCATGGCCCACATGGGGCTCACAATCGTAGTCCTTATTTTACAGATGAGGTAACTGAGGCACAGAGAAATAAAGTGACTTGCCCAAGGTCACAGAGAAGTGGTGGAACTGGAAGCAGAACCCAGATCTTTTGATTTCCAGGCCCAAGCGCATCACAAATAATGCTAAGGTTGTTGGCCTGGGAGACACGGAGAATAATATTGTCCCTTGTGATGGTAAAGTTGCGGGGAGAAGAGGGTTTGGGTGGGAAAATGAGGACTTCCTACTTCTAGTTCTTTCCCAATCCCTGAGTTTCATCATTTTATTTCCCATTTCCTATTTTCCTTTCCTTTCCTTTCTTTACAGTGGATGTCATGAGGAAGTGGGAGTAAGGGGAATGTCTGCTTGGGAATTCCCCAAGCAGCAGAGCACAAAGATTTCTCTCAGAGCTTCAAACTCAGAGACTGAAACTGCGTTCCAATTTGGGATCTGGATCTCCCATGCACTAGAACTTCACCAGCTCCTGCAATAAATTCTCTCTGACAGCGGCCTACCTAGGTGGTAACTTGGTTGAAAAACTCAAATTCTCTCCCATCGGGGTAGCTCCAAACACATAGTTGAGTGTCGCCATACACATCTCTACCCTTTTTTGATAAAGTCAGTAAAAAAAAAAAAAAACATAGATGTTTATCCAATAGTACACTAGATGCTGTCAGGATTACTCTGAGGATTTGTCAGCAGGTGACCTGAGAATGAATGAATGAATGAATCAATCACACTTAAGTGTTTACTGTGTTCAGGGCACTGTACTAAGCGCTAGGAATACTACAGCAGAACAATTTTAAGTTACAGCCCCTGCCCATAACAAGCTTACAGCCTAGAGAACAAGCTTACATTCTCAGAAATTCGAAACTTTTATGGCAATAATAATAATAATAATGATATTTGAAAGCGCTTACTACATGCCAAGCACTGTTCTTGTTACTGTTATGGTACTACATTTACCTCTAAGTTGTAGATGACTCCGCTTCCTCACCTGGGGCATGTTAGGGACATAAATTCTGATCTCCTTCTCAGGGGATGAATTAAGACAGCTAATTGATGCGTGTAAAAAATGGTTTCTAGACTTTGATCACCCAGATAAATGAGCACATCTTTGCTCTCCAAGGGAACTTATTTTCCTCCAGTACAGGATGACTGGGCCTCAAGAAGTTTGGCCCACCTCCTAGAGGGTTATCTTAGTCTCACTAAACTAGAAAAGATGGGACATTATTTTCTTAGCATTTACTCTTTAGGCAAAAAATAATAATAATAATATTTGTTAAGCACTTACTATGTGCAAAGCACTGTTCTAAGTGCTGAGAAGGTGATCAGTTGATAACCTGATCAGGTTACAAGGTGATCAGATTGTCCCACGGGTGGCTCACAGTTTTAAGCCCCATTTTACAGATGAGGTAACGGAGGCACAAAGAAGTTAAGTGACTTGCCCCAAGTCACACAGCTGACAGTTGGCGGAGCCGGAATTTGAACTCATGACCTCCAACTCCAAAGCCCGTGCTCTTTCCGCTGAGCCACGCTGCTTCTCCCAATCATCCCTCCTTCTCCCACCATACGGCAAAGAAGGAAAACTTACTGTCCTGGCCAGGGAATTAAACTACCTGATATTGGGGTGATCTTTGCCTCAAAGCTTTTGGTTGTATAGACCGCCAATCGCGGAGAAGCAGAATTATGTGGAAGGCACCTTTGCGACAGGAGGCGATGACCTTGCCATTCAGGCCTCGCCACTGGGTTGTTGTTTGAGTTAGCCTGACATTTGTAGGGCTCTTCGGACCATGTCTTCCTTCCTCCCAAGCCAACCTTCTAACAGCATTTCTATCTTGCTCTCCGTCATCTCCACACCTCGTTCATATTATTCCCCCAATATGGAACTCCCTCCCTCCCAACACAGGACACACCTCTGCTCTCCTCACATTCTAAACCCTCCTAAAATCCCATCTCTTCCAACAAGCTTTTCCCAGATGATTTCCCAGCACCCTGTGCAGTCCCCTCATCCGATACTAGCACTTGGAAATTTTCTACTTCCTCCTTAGCAGTGCTGTGTTTATGTGTACTCAATTATTTATTTGGACCTAAGTGGTAAATATTTTTATGTTTATATCTCCATTAGAATAAGAGCCCCTTGTGGGAAGTAGGGAACCTGCCGCTTTTTTCTTCTAAACTCCCCAAGTGCTTAGTGGAACTCAATCAATCATGAGCATTGTACTAAGCGCTTGGGAGAGTACATTACAGCAGAGTTGGTAGACACGTTCTCTGCCCACAATGAGCTTACCATCTAGAGGGGAAACAGTGTTGCCTAGTGGAAAGAGCATGGGCCTGGGAGAACGCCAAGCTAGCTCTCTTCCTCCCTTCAAAGCCCTACGGAGAGCTCACCTCCTCCAGGAGGCCTTCCCAGACTGAGCCCCCTTTTTCCTCTCCCCCTCCTCCCCATCCCCCTAGCCCTACCTCCTTCCCCTCCCCACAGCACCTGTATATATGTTGGTACAGATTTATTACTCTATTTTACTCGTACATATTTACTATTCTATTTATTTTATTTTGTTAATATGTTTTGTTTTGTCGCCTGCCTCCCCCTTCTAGACTGTGAGCCCGTTGTCGGGTAGGGACCGTCTCTATATGTTGCCAACTTGTACTTCCCAAGCGCTTAGTACAGTGCTCTGCACACAGTGAGCGCTCAATAAATACGATTGAATGAATGAATGAATGAGTCAGAGAACCTGGGTTCTAATCCCAGATCCACGGCAGGTCTGCTGTGTGACCTTGGACAAGCCACTTGACTTCTCTGGGCCTCAGTTCTCTCAATTGCAAAAATGGGGATTAAGACTGTGAGCCCCACGTGGGACATGGATTGTGTCCAACCTGATTAGCCCGTATCGACCCTAGCACTTAATACAGTGCCTGACACATAGTAAGCATTTAACAAGAAAACATTTAAAAAAATAAATACACAAATGCTACTACTCCCATTACTTATACCTATATGAGGCATTACTATAACATTTGCAAGAAATAGAATTTCTGCTGCAAAGTCTCTTTAAGGGGGTTATGTCCTTGTGCAAAACCAGTTTAGCTTTTAACCCAGTTTGGCTTTCTGCGAGTGAGGAAGAAGTTCTGTTTGACTTTCTTCCTAAACCTTTTTGCTCATTTCTGGGTATTTAATACCTCATAGCTTGCCACCTATGAGACACTTGTCACTTTAAATATTAACACACTCCGCTCTGAGGAACAAACGTGGAGATATCTCCTTGGGGAAACAGGTTTTTCAATAGTCAGGAACTCTGGACCCTTAAGGATTGTTTTTTCTCTTCAGGGACACACTCCACAGCAAAACAAGACCTGATATGAATTCACTCTGCTACTTTGGTCAGCGGGGTTCTCAATCTATCGATCATATTCACTGAGCTTACCGCATGCAGAGCTCTGTCCTAAGTGCTTGGGAGAGTATGATATGAGTTGATAGACACATCCCCTGCCCACAAGGAACTTCCAACCTCGAGGCGGAGACAGACATTAAAATAAATTATGGGTATGCATATAAGTGTTGTGGGGCTGCGGGTGGGAACAAATCCAAGGGCAACACAGATGGGAGAGGGAAGTAGAGGAAATAAAGGAGTGATGCCACTAATCAGATACAGGAGGAGTTGGGCTGGGGGAAAATTCCTGTACTTCTTTGCCTGATTCAGCTCTCCTTCTGCTAGTCCACTGGCTTCCCTACCACAGGAAAATTTATGTCCAGAGGCTAACGCTTTTGAGTCGCGGTAGACAGAGGCACCCTGGCCAGCCAGAGTCAAATGGTGGCGAACTCTGCTCAACATGGGGGGAAAAGAACGTCCCAGTGGGAGTGCCTAACAAAACCAGAGCTTACTGAAGCTGTGGCGGAGGAAGATTTGAGGAATGAAAAAATTTCACGGCAAGACAGTGCCGGAGAAAATTAGAGATACCCCGAAGAATGCAGTTGCAAATAATCCTGATGCACTGCTTCTTGCAACTTTTCTTTCTCTCTCCTTTCCCAAGTTTCCTCTGCTAACGTTTTATTTTTTGAGATAACATCTCTTCTCCCATGACCTCTGCTCAGTACATCTCACCTCTGCACTCCGTTGCTTTTTAGCTCATTTAGCCCTGCTACTATGAGTTCTTTCCCAATACTCCCCATTGCCTGAAGCAATCTATCCGGCAATCTGGCCTCTCCTTCAGATCTCTTGATACGGTTCCTTCCTTCCTCGAGCCACCTCGGACCACATTAGAATCTTGAGAAGATATCTTAGCCGCTATAGAACATATATTAAATCCTATTTCTCTTAAACCCAATATCAGCCACAGAATCTTAGAAAAATCTTAGAAACATCTCAGAAAAGGCCATAAGGCTTTGCGTTTTTGTCTCATGTCGTTGGGGAGGAAGTGATCCTGAGAGAATTGGAAGCTCCTTGTGGGCAGGGAACTTTTCTCTTCATTGGGTTGTACTGTCCCAAATGTTTAGTACAGTGTGCTGTATCTGGTGGGATTCAACAAATACAATCTCTACTAATACTACTACTACTCGCATCCGGGTCACGGCATGTGGATACATTTTTAAGCGCTTAGTACTACTTGAATCTGAGTCACGGCATGTGGATACATTTTTAGGCGCTTAGTACTACTTGCATCCGAGTCACGGCATGTGGATACATTTTTAAGCACTTAGTACAACTCACAACCGAGTCACGGCATGTGGATACATTTTTCAGCGCTTAGTACAGTGCTCTGCACACAGTAAGTGCTCAATAGATACGATTAAATACTACGGGAGCTTCTAGTACTAATAGTCATGTCAGGGGAATGACTCATCGTAAGCAAAATCAGTCTGGACATACAAAGCCACGCATGTGATGTATGAACCTGGAAGTCTGGTGATAGTACAGAAAGTCCTGGGATTTCCTGAACGAGACTGGAAATCCTGATCAAGTTATGGCCATCTCAGTTAAAATCCAAGGCTCGTCTAGAGAGAACTCCCCAGGCCAAAGAGACTCTATTGAAACACCGCTAGAGCTCGTCCCTCGACGAATCACCAATTCCACTCTTGAGAGCTCTTTACTGTCTGGAAGTCCTAGGTCCCGCCTAAACTACGGCCCTTCAATTTCCTCTTGGATTTGGAGAAAAGCCGGCTTGACCTCTCTTAACATTAACCTTTACTATGTTTGATATCGCTGGTCATAGGGAAATGACAGTGGGGAAAGGATAGTGCTTCATCATCATCAATCACATTTATTGAGCACTTACTATGTGCAGAGCACTGTACTAAGTGCTTGGGAAGTACAAATTGGCAACATATATGTGCTTGGCACATAGTAAGAGTTTAACGAATACCATTATTACTGTTATTATTATAAGGGAAGAGGAGCGTGTAACAAGCAGCTTACTGCAGCTACTAGACCCCCACCAGACACTTCAGTGATCCTGTCCCAAACTGTTACCCAAATCCAAAATCCAGAGAATGGGGGGGCTATCCCTCTATATCCCCACTTGGCCCTTTCTGAACCCCCCACCTCCATCCCTTTTAGACTGTGAGCCCACTGTTGGGTAGGGACTGTCTCTATATGTTGCCAATTTGTACTTCCCAAGCGCTTAGTACAGTGCTCTGCACATAGTAAGCGCTCAATAAATACGATGGATGATGATGATGATGATGATCCCTTCCAGCATCCTGCTTCCCAGAGAGGCCCTTGGGGCAAAACTAGTGATCTATGTATGTCCAGCAGCTGCCACCTGCCAGACAGACCATGGCACACACTGTGGGTACAGGTTGTGAACTTCATAACTTCAGCTCTGGACTCATCTTGCTGAAGTTGAATAGAATTTTCTCCAGCAGGAAAACGCTCACGCAAGGGAGATAGTTCCCCTTTTCCAGGAGGAACTCCTTCCCCTCTCCCGGGTCAATTTGGCTTTCTTCCCTTCAGTAGGTTCTACGTGAATGTGTTCTTTAACGATAAAACGACACTCACACCCTATTCCCACCGCTATACCTTCACACGAAGGGCGGGAGACAAGGTGGAAAATCAGTCACCGTTCCGTGAGGTAGAGAAATTTGTTTGTGAGGTAATGGATCTCACAATGGGGTCTGTGGGACAGGGCCGGGGAGATACAGTGGATGTTGAGTTAATATTCTGAAACTTCTGCTCTTCCCTGGGACCTGGGGCTAAAATATATGCATAATTCCGTGGAGAAAGCTGATTTTTCCTCGTTTCAATTGCCAAAATAAACCCAACAGCCTAATTAATCTAACTCAAAAACCTGTTTAACACTGGGAACAAAATTCATGTCGCTGCTGCCCTTGTTTATTTGGCTTTGGGCTGGCCGGAGAGGGTATATTTAGCTTCAGCGTGCTTGCAGGACTGCATCTTGCAGCTCAACAGGAAATATCTGGAGTCAAAGCTAAAGATATCCCGCATGTTCGGAAATTTACGAGCGGCTATAAAGGGGGAGCTCCGGTGGTCAGAGGGCTGGAACGGGCGCCCTTTCAAATGAGAGAGGAGGCTGAATAAAACACTTGAATGCGCTGGGTCCGTGGCAGGCAGGGTGCACCTGACGATCTAAAAATAGAAAAAGTGGAAGCTCTTCTTTTGCTAAAATCACACCGAGCTGATCGACTCCCCCTCCAAACACACATATACACCCACAGGAGAGGCTGCGGGGGTCAGGAGGGAGGGAAGGCTTGTGACTTGCTGAGGAAGGCGTATGTCGGAGCCGATGGCAGGGGAAAGAAGGGAGGCCTCACCTCTGGCACTCTCTTAAGGTAAAACAGCTCTCTAGGCTGTGGAAATGAAGACTGGGTTAGTCGACAGTGGACTGAAAGTTCCCCCTTTTAGACTGTGAGCCCACTGTTGGGTTGGGACTGTCTCTGTATGTTGCCAACTTGTACTTCCCAAGCGCTTAGTACAGTGCTCTAAGCGCTCAATAAATACGATTGATGATGATGATGACTAAATGATGAGGAGAGGGAGGGGAGGGAGCCACAGTGAGGCTTCGGAGATCTGTGGCATGGGCAGCGGCAGGCAGCATGGTTCAGTGGAAAGTGCCTAGACTGTGAGCCCGCTGTTGGGTAGGGACTGTCTCTATATGTTGCCAACTTGTACTTCCCAAGCGCTTAGTACAGTGCTCTGCACACAGTAAGCTCTCGATAAATACGATTGATTGATTTGGAGTCAGAGGTCTTGGGTTCAAATCCCGGCTCCACCAATCGTCAGCTGCGTGACTGGGGGCAAGCCACTTCACTTCTCTGGGCCTCAGTTCCCTCATCTGTAAAACGGGGATGAAGACTGTGAGCCCCATGTGGGACAACCTGATCACCTTGCATCCCCCAGTGCTTAGAACAGAGCTGTGCACATAGTAAGCGCTTAACAAATACCATCATTATTATTATTATTATTAACAGCAAAGAGCCGGCCTGGGAGAGGCTGCGGGAGAAGGGCAGGGAGAACGCAGGCTACCATATCAGGGAGTTGGGAGGACACTGAGCTTGGCTCGGATGGGCCAGGGAAGACTGAATAGACGCCTCGTACCCAAAAGAAGGTGAGCCACAGAACCGGCTCACCCCTGTATGGAGAAATTTGCTTTGTCGAGAAGGCGAGCCGGCCGGTTCCGCCGGAAAGACCGCACGGTGCTCACTTAGCTTCATCTCCAAAGCCGGGGGGAGAACCCGGGAGCCACCGATGGCACTGAAGAACAATGAATCACGCTTTGCCAACCTGGGGGAATGGGGCAAGCCCCGGCCTTGCTCCAGAGCCCCCATCCATCTTCCAGATCCCAGTAAACACAGGCTCCACTTCTGAGCCCCGGGTTTCAGCACAGGAGCCCTGGCAGAGCGAGGCTGGGCTTTCAGATGAAACATTGCGGACATAAAGGCACGTGGTGCCGTATCAGTACCGGCCGGAGTATAGGTCAGCTGAAAACCAGACTGTTTGGACTCAAACCAGATAAATGACCATCAATCAATCAGTCATATTTATTGAGCGCTTACTGTGTGCAGAGCACTGGACTAAGTACTTGGGAAGTACAAGTTGGCAACATATAGAGACGGTCCCTACCCAACAGTGGGTTCACAGTCTAGAAAGCACTGTTCTAAGCACTGGGGAGGTTATAAGGTGATCAGGTTGTCCCACGGGGGGCTCACAGTCTTAATCCCCACTTTACAGATGAGGTAACTGAGGCACAAAGAAGTTAAGTGACTTGTCCAAGGTCACACAGCAGACATATTCAATCAATCAATCATATTTATTGAGCGCTTACTGTGTGCCAAGTACTGTACTAAGCGCTTGAGAATTACAAATTGGCAACATATATAGACGATCCCTACCCAACAATGGCTCACATATGGCGCAGCTGGGATTTGAACCCATGATCTCTGACTCCAAAGCCCATGCTCTTTCCACTGAGCCATGCTGCTTCTCTTAATTGAGCACTTACTCTGGGCAGAGCACTGTACTAAGAGCTTGGGAGAGTACAATATAACATTGTAATAGACACAATCCCCTCCCACAACGAGCTTCCAATATAGATGACCTGACTGACTCACCCCACCTCATCTAGAGTGAGAAACGGAGACACAGTTACTGGGCTTGACACAGGATAAAGAAAGTAAAGCTCTCTTCCTCCCTTCAAGGCCCTACTGAGAGCTCACCTCCTCCAAGAGGCCTTCCCAGACTGAGCCGCTTCCTTCCTCTCCCCCTCGTCCCCCTCTCCATCCCCCCATCTTACCTCCCTCCCTTCCCCACAGCACCTGTACATACATATATATGTTTGTACATATTTATTACTCTATTTACTTATTTATTTATTTTACTTGTACATATCTATTTTATTTATTTTATTTTGTTAGTATGTTTGGTTTTGTTCTCTGTCTCCCCCTTTTAGACTGTGAGCCCACTGTTGGGTAGGGACTGTCTCTAGATGTTGCCAATTTGTACTTCCCAAGCACTTAGTACAGTGCTCTGCACATAGTAAGCGCTCAATAAATATGATTGATGATGATGATGATGATGACCAAGAACAGACTCCAGATTTTCAAATCATTACCTTCCATAAATCCCCATCTCCACCACCTCCCACACTCGGACCAGGGGAAACTAATTAATCAATCATTCATTCATTCAATCGTATTTCAATTGTATTTATTGAGCGCTTACTGTGTGCAGAGCACTGTACTAAGTGCTCTAGAAGTACAAGTTGGCAACATATAGAGACGGTTCCTACCCAACAATGGGCTCACAGTCGGGGCGGGGGGGGGGGGACTAAATTTCCTCTACTTAAGATAACATTAATAATATGTATTTGTTTAGCGCTTACTATGTTCCAGGCACCGAACTAAGCGCTGGGGTGGATACAAGCAAATTAGGTTGGACACAGTCCCTGTCCCACATGGAGCTCACAGTCTCGATCCCCATTTTCCAGATGAGGTAACTGAGTCACAGCGAACTGACCGCTTACTGAGTGGAGAGCACTGTATTAAGTGCTCAGGAAAATACAATGGGGTCGGTACCACAACGAACTAAATAAGGAAATAAAAAACGATGGTTACAGTTACTGTTACTAAGAATAATTATAAATTGTTTTCGATCACATTGATTTCTATGGGTCACATGGAAATGACCCATAGAAACATATGTTTCTGAACTAGCAGTTTAAATGATTCATCTGCTTAAATACTGAGGTCGGGCTGTATCAACTGCATTGCAAGACACTGACAGGAGGGACTCCAAGTTAGTATTTCTATTTCAGGGCGTTCATCGTCCGAAAACAAAAAAGGACCAGGGATGTAGAAGGAGGGCTTCTCGGAATCTCACTTTTCACTGTGTCCTGACACAGTCTCCTCTGGCTGGATAGGATGAGATTTTTGGATTCTTCATAAAGGTGGAACATCTACTGTTCAGTAATAGAGGAGAAGCAATGTTTACGGAAAATAATTTGGATAACGGAGTGGGGAGAGGGGTCAAGGGAGTGGGGAGGGCCAGGAACCTTCTCCCCTCCTGCCATCACAGGGCTCGTACTTCGGTGGTGTCTCTCCAGTAGTAGTAGTGGTGGTGGTAATATTATTTATTACACACTTATTGTGTGCGGAGTACTGTACGAAACACTGGGAATTAGACAACGTCCCCGGTCCTTAGGGGGCTCATATACTAAAAATAAAAAGTGGGGAGAGGGACTGGTGACAGACACTTAAAGAGCAATGAAAGAAAACACACTTGCCTGCTGGGTCACCTTGGTCAACTCGCTTAATTTATCCGAGCCTCAGTTTCCTCGCCTGTAGAATGGGGATTTAATAGCTCCTACTCTGACTGTGGGCCCCACATAGGACAGGGACTGAGTCTCTGGGCAAGTCACTTCACTTCTCTGGGCCTCAGTTCCCCCAACAGCGTGGCTCAATGGAAAGAGCCCGGGCCTTGGAGTTAGAGGCCATGGGTTCAAATCCCGGCTCTGCTAATTGTCAGCTGTGTGACTCTGGGCAAGTCACTTCAATCAATCAATCAATCAATTGTATTTATTGAGCGCTTACTGTGTGCAGAGCACTGTACTAAGCGCTTAATAATGATGATGGCATTTGTTAAGTTCTTACTATGTGCAGAGCACTGTTCTAAGCGCTGGAAACAAGGTGATCAAGTTGTCCCACATGGGGCTCACAGTCTTAATCCCCATTTTACAGATGAGGTAACTGAGGCTTAGAGAAGTTAAGTGACCTGCTCAAGGTCACACAGCAGACACAGGCCACAGGCAGAGCTGGGATTCGAACCCATGACCTCTGACTCCAAAGCCCGTGCTCTTCTCCACTGAGCCACACTGCTCCTCTAAGGTAATCAGTGAACTTCACTTCTCTGTGCCTCAGTTCCCCCATCTGTAAATGGGGATTAATACTGTGAGCCCATCGTGGGACAACCCGATCACCTTGTAACCTCCCCAGTGCTTAGAACAATGCTTTGCACATAGTAAGCGCTTAATAAATGCCATAATTATCTGCCCTGATGATCTTATATATACGCAGCCCACATCCTACCTCTGGCCTGGAATGCCCTCCCTCCTCACATCCGCAAAACTAGCTCTCTTCCCCCCTTCAAAGCCCTACTGAGAGCTCACCTCCTCCAGGAGGCCTTCCCAGACTGAGCACCCCCTTTTCCTCTGCTCCGCCTCACCTCCCCAATTGTCCCTACTCACTCCCTCTGCTCTACCCCCTTCTCCACCCCACAGCGCTTATGTATATTTCATTCAATCATATTTATTGAGCACTTACAGTGTGCAGAGCACTGTACTAAGTGCTTTGTTCATATTTATTATTTTATTTATCTATTTTGATGTTATTGATGTTATCGTTTTGTTGTCTGTCTCCCCTTTCTAGACCGTGAGCCCGTTGTTGGGTAGGGATTGTCTCTATCTGTTGCCGAACTGTACTTTCCAAGTGCTTAGTACAGTGCTGTGCACACAGTAAATGCTCAATAAATACAACTGAATGAATGAATGAATAAATGAATACCTACCCCAGCACTTTGCACAGTGCTTTGGCACATAGCACTCCCCCAAAATAATAATTACCATCATTATTATTATTATTTTGATTATTACTAAGGCAACATAAAGTCAAAAAAGAACAACCTGAGCCTAGAGGAACAGAATTTCCAGCTCCTTCTGGCTCAGTATCCACAGTCACATCCGGAGCCACCACATCCATTGATAAAAGTTCTGGAGATTGTGCCCGATTTCATCCGGCTCTCAGATCCGTAGCTACCTTCTGACTGGAAGGCAGTTTCAACTCGGAACAGAAATAATGCAAGTTCAGGAAGGAAATACACCATGTTCCTTCTAGCTTCCTCCTGCCTAGTACAGTACAGATTTGGAAAAATGGGACCGCCTGTTGAAGACAGCAAAGCTGAGGAATGGGTAAGAGAGCAACCTGTCCTGCTGACTTCTGACCCCAGCCGACAGAGAGACCAGGCAGAGAAGCCGAGGACTAGCAGACTGAGAATTTGCCTAAACTGTGTAGGACTATCAATCAATCATTTATTGAGCACTTACTGTGTGCAGAGCACTGTACTAAGTGCTTGGGAGAGTAAAATACAACAAGAGTGGGCACATGCGTTCCCCGGCCACAACCTCCAGGAGGTCTTCCCAGACTGAGCCCCTTCCTTCCTCTCCCCCTCGTCCCCCTCTCCATCCCCCCATCTTACCTCCTTCCCTTCCCCACAGCACCTGTATATATGTTTGTACATATTTATTACTCTATTTATTTATTTATTTTACTTGTACATGTCTATTCTATTTATTTTATTTTGTTAGTGTGTTGCCAATTTGTACTTCCCAAGCGCTTAGTACAGTGCTCTGCACATAGTAAGCGCTCAATAAATACGATTGATTGATTGATTGATTGATAGTATGTTTGGTTTTGTTTTCTGTCTCCCCCTTTTAGACTGTGAGCCCACTGTTGGGTAGGGACTGTCTCTATATGTTGCCAACTTGTACTTCCCAAGCGCTTAGTACAGTGCTCTGCACCCAGTAAGCGCTCAATAAATACGATTGATTGATTGATTGATTGATTGATAGAGTCTAGTGGTGGCGACAGACATTAATATAAATAAATAAAAAATAATGATGGTATTCATTTAGCACTTACTAATAAAGTTGGGCACAGTCTGACTGACTGGCTCACCCCACCCCACTGTTCTCCATTTTACAGGTGAGGTAACCGAGGCACAGAGAAGTTAAGTGATTTGCCCAAGATCACACAACAGATAAGTGGCGGAGGGGGATTAGAACCCAGGTCCTTTTGACTCCCAAGCCCATGCTCTATCCACTAGGCCATGACGCTTCTTTAGAAATAAATATCTGAGTGAATAAATAACCCTGGAGAGAGGGTCATTCATAACTCCTGCCGCGCCACCCGGCCCAGTGCAAACAGAACCACCTCTCGGGAAACGGGGGAACCACTTCAGTAGACCTTCTTTCTATTCCTCCTTGATGCCATCATCATCATCATCAATCATATTTATTGAGCGCTTACTATGTGCAGAGCACTGTACTAAGCGCTTGGGAAGTACAAATTGGCAACATATAGAGACAGTCCCTACCCAACAGTGGGCTCACAGTCTAAAAGGGGGAGACAGAGAACAAAACCAAACATACTAACAAAATAAAATAAATAGAATAGATATGTACAAGTAAAATAAATAAATAAATAAATAGAGTAAAAAAATATGTACAAACATAAATACATATATACAGGTGCTGTGGGGAAGGGAAGGAGGTAAGATGGGGGGGATGGAGAGGGGGACGAGGGGGAGAGGAAGGAAGGGGCTCAGTCTGGGAAGGCCTCCTGGAGGAGGTGAGCTCTCAGTAGGGCCTTGAAGGGAGGAAGAGAGATGATGCCAGCACTGGGAGCTGCAGGAGGGGCGGTGTGACAGGACGGAGGGGCTGGCTTGTGACGTCCTAACAAGGCTCACTTTCTGCTTGAACTCACCACACGAATTCCAAGCCTCAGCCCTAAAAGGAAGCCTTGCCAGAAGTGGATGGTGTTAGAAAGTAAGGACAGTCTCCTTGGCGGGGAGAGAGGAGGGGGCAGAAGTCCTTCAGGATGGGGCCGGGAACGAGAAACACGCTGCACCGACAGAAGCAGCCCGAGTTGGAGAAGCAGCTTGGAAACCCACTTTCCCACTTGATGGGGGCCCCGTGGCTCAGACGGGCTTGGCACCGTTCTCCGATTTGTGACCTGATTGTTTGCGGGGACTAAGACCAGGTTCTGCAGTACAACTCTCTGGGCACTTAGAATGCAAAACTGCTGCTTCAGTTCACTAGTCTTCCCATTATGGGCCGTAATTTCAGCTACAAGGCTATGTTTAGTCTCAACATTACTGTCAGGAATGCCAAGGACACTGTCTGAACTAGGAGCATGAAAAGCAGAGAGCAAGAAAAATGCACAAAAAACGTACCTCTCATCCTGGACCTTACTGGTAGCGAAAATGGGAGATCTCTGAGCTGGAGCTATATAAAATTCTGGGGGGTGAAGAGGACTATTCTGATAGTGGGAGTGTTTCCAGTGGTGAGCTGAAAAGGCTAACACAAGCGTGGCTCAGTGGAAAGAGCATGGGCTTTGGAGTCAGTGGTCATGGGTTCAAATCCCGGCTCCACCAACTGTCAGCTGTGTGACTTTGGGCAAGTCACTTCACTTCTCTGGGCCTCAATTACTTCATCTGTAAAATGGGGATTGAAACTGTGAGCCCCCCGTGGGACAACCTTGGGACTCTGGGTTGCTCATCAAAAGGGTGACATGCCTTCACTAAGCTCTAGTTTCACTCTTCTCCTGTTGCTGATTCTCCATCCTGCTTCACCCCAAGAATGAGTGTATCAGTAAAGCACGGGACATGTGTGTATGTTTGAGGTGTGTGGGTGTCCCAGCTTCTTTAAGTTTCACTCCCTTTTCTCATTCCCTCCGATTATCTGTTTCTTTCTGTGTTTTTTTTGACTGCTCCTTCAACATCAGATTCTTTTCCTCTCTCACTCCCTAAGCATGAGTATTTCTACTAGTGTTTGGTATCATCATAAGTATCACAATAAGAAGTACGGACCTATTCATGCAGCTTATCAAACGTCAGCAAAATGATAGGGGTGATTCAAGAGCCCTGAATGGCAACATCCCTTATTTTTTAAATCAGGAAAGGTCCATCCAAATGCAGCCTAGGAAATGACCCTATTAAATCCAGAAATGGACAAATTGATGAAGAGAAAGGCCAAGAAGGGGATGTTTGTGGAAGTTCTATGGACAATGCTAGCTCGAAAGACCTTGATCTGACCTTGCTGAAAGCAGAATAAATTCTGACATGCATTCCTGGAAGCAAGGATGAGGTTGGGGGGAGAACGTGGCCTCTTTTGGGTAATTAAACTCCCTTGGTGAGGTTGTGCTTCTTTAAAAGGGTCTTTCTGCCTGGGCTGTCAGCGGTAGCCTTGGAACACGTAGAAAGCTGGAAGATTTGTTGAGAGGGTAAGAAGTACAGTGGGGAGGAGGGAGGATGGATTAGAAGATTGAGCTCAGTGGAAAGGGCAGGTACAAGATGGGCAAATGGCCTTTTTCGTTTCTACAAATGAAACGTGGCACACTGCTTAGCAACTCTTTGGACACTTCCGTGGGACCGAGTTGGTCGACTTCTTTCCAGGACCAAGCAAAGATACCCATAAAGAGAATTTGGCTCA
This sequence comes from Tachyglossus aculeatus, assembly GCF_015852505.1. Taxonomy (NCBI): domain Eukaryota; kingdom Metazoa; phylum Chordata; class Mammalia; order Monotremata; family Tachyglossidae; genus Tachyglossus; species Tachyglossus aculeatus. Next base: position 14,393,496 of record NC_052077.1, read on the forward strand.
GAGTGAGGGGTAGCATTGGGTGAAGGGGTAAAGCAGGGCTTGAAAGGGCCTTCTAGACCAGCTGTGTTCCTTTCTGCTGCAAAGACTGGGGCAAGGAGAGGGGAGAAATAGATAAGATAGAGGTCGAATCGGGGCGGGAGAGACGGAACTAAGACCCGTACCTGGGAGGAGGAACCCTAGGGTTCTTCCCTATGTGCCCTCCTGAGCTGTGAGCTGAAATGTGGCTCTGGTCCAGAGGTTGGGCCCACTCCCTGCCCTCTGGTTATTTGAATTTAAAGTGAGCCCCAGGCGTTCAGTGTCTGAGCAACCACACAGGAACACTATTCCATTTTGCTAAAAATGAGCCAGGAAGCAGGCGCTTCAGATGAATAAATGCATAAGAGGGGGAACTGTCTCAGTAACAGAACAATTCTCCTGCCCTGAAAATACGAAAATGCCACTCCGGGCACTTAGCTGTTTCTAAGTCCTCTCAGAACTTACCATCTGGGAAGGAAGTTCACAGAGGAAGCTGAAGACTGAATCCACCTTCCTTAGTGTAAGATCCGTTCGGGTTACTGATTCCCCTTCCCCAGGCCCACCTCCAGGAGGTAGGGTGATGTAGTTATTTTCTAGGGAGGAAAGAAAAGGATTGGACCAGCTTCCAGGTGGCCAGGAAGGCCACACACAGAAACTGACGAGAAGAGAGCCTGCCGTGGCCTGATATTCTATGACCAAGTGGTCCCTGGCTTCAGCAGTCTGGTGAGTGACCTCCCCAGATAGTGCCATAAATCAGAAAAGGGCTACCCAGAGTTTGTAGGGCCCAGGGAGGGCACTGTGCCTGGGTAAAGTGAGGAAGAGGGAAGGGAAGGCCGTTAGAGTAACAGTTTCACACGAAAAAGCCAACACTTTGCCCTCCCTGACCATAATAATAATAATAATAATGGCATTTATTAAGCGCTTACTATGTGCAAAGCACTGTTCTAAGCGCTGGGGAGGTTGCAAGGTGATCAGGTTGTCCCACGGGGGGGTTCACAATTTTAATCCCCATTTTACAGATGAGGGAACTGAGGTGAAGTGACTTGCCCAAAGTCACACGGCTGACAATTGGCGGAGCCGGGATTTGAACCCATGACCTCTGACTCCAAAGCCCGGGCTGTTTCCACTGAGCCATGCTGGGGAGGGGGAGGATGTGTGTATATATGTTTGTACATTCATTCATTCATTCATTCAATCGTATTTATTGAGTGCTTACTGTGTGCAGAGCACTGTTCTAAGTGCTTGGGAAGGACAAGTCGGCAACATCTAGAGATGGTCCCTACCCAACAACGGGCTCACAGTCTAGAAGGGGGAGACAGACAGCAAAACAAAACATTTCCTGCCTAAGCATTCCTTCGCATCTCTTCTTTTAATTTCCCCCACTCCAATTAATACACACAAAACACAGTTGCCCACAGACAGATCCACACCGACACACAAACAGTCACACACATAATCCACCCCAACCTGACTTCAGATCTTCCCCGACCATTCTACCTACTCTAAAACCCGGGAGCCATCGCCGACTCCGGACTGAAACAATACAGAACGACTGTATTCCCAGTCTGGGAATGACTGTTTCCCAGAATTGGCAATTGGGCTGGAAGAGGAGGGCAGAGCTCATCCTACTGAAATTTATTCTATTTATTTCATCTTGTCAATATGTCTCATTTTGTTGTCTGCCTCCCCCTTCCAGACTGTGAGCCCGCTGTTGGGTAGGGACCGTCTCTAGATGTTGCCGACTTGGACCTCCCAAGCGCCCAGACCATAACAACCCTAGCAAGCCTAACCCTGCTCCGACGTCTACCAATCAATCAATCAATCAATCAATTGTATTTACTGAGTCCTTGCTGTGCGCAAAGCACTGTATTAAGCACTAGGGAGAGTATAATACAATAGAGTTGAGAGAGATGATCCCTATTCACAAGCCCTGGTGCTTGTTTGCCCCTGGGACGTTTCCAAATACCAAGTCCCATGTTCTGCCCACTAAGTGCCTCTGCCTTTTAATCATCATCATCATCAATCGTATTTATTGAGCGCTTACTGTGTGCAGAGCACTGTACTAAGCGCTTGGGAAGTACAAATTGGCAACATATAGAGACAGTCCCTGCCCAACCTCCTCAGAGTCTAGGACAGGCATGCATGCACGAAGCAACCATCAAATAAAAATCCGCTGTGATTTCCATAGAATACTGTGGATCAAATGCCATCAGTCAAACCACAGATTATAAACTCACGGTGGGCAGGGAATGTGTCTGTTTACGTTATATTGTACTTTCCCAAGCACAGTACAGTGCTCTGCACACAGTAAGGGCTCAATAAATGTGATTGAATAATAATTATGGTACTTGTTAAGCGCTTACTGTGTGCCAGCGCTGTTCTAAGCCCTAGGGTAGTACCAATTAATCAGGTTGGAAACACTCCCTGTCCTACAATGGGCTCACACTCTTAATCCCCACTTTTTACAGATGAGGTAATGGAGGCACAGAGAAGTGAAGTGACTTGTCCAAGGTCACACAGCAGACCAATTGCAGAGCCAGAATTAGAACCCATGACCTTCTGACTCCCAGACACATGCTCTGTCTTCTAACTTGTACTTCCCAAGCGCTTAGTACAGTGCTCTGCACATAGTAAGCGCTCAATAAATACAATTGAATGAATGAATGCTATGCCATGCTGCTTCAATGAATGAATGCACGGATGAATTTGGTAGTGCATTAGAAAGGAAATGGACTTTTCCCTATTTTCTGACTCTGGGTATCCCAGGTTCTTAGCCTTGGGTTAGAAATCAGGACTCGGACATCACCATTTTACCCTAGCTAAACCATCACGCAAGGGAAGGGGAACATGTTGCTCCCATCCCTCATCCCCCAAACCAGCTTTATAACTAGCTTGTACTGAACTATTAGTTTTCAGGTTTAAAGAACTTTCCATTCTAAATGAATCTTTAAGAACCAGAAATCATTCAAGAGCTTACAAATGCTCACATAAGACCATACTCTGGTATCTGGGGCAAGTAAGGCTGGAGAGGTTAAGTAATTTGCCCAGGGACCCAAAAAAGACAGTGATGAAACTAGGAATGGGATTCATGACAGGGAAGCAGCATGGCATAGTGGACAGAGCACGGGCCCAGGAATCATGGAACCTGGGTTCTAATCCCAGCTCTGCTGCCTGTCTGCTGTGTGGCCTTGGACAAGTCACTTCACGTCTCTGTGCCTCAGTTACCTCAGCGGTAAAATGGGGATTATGACTGTGAGCGCCATGTGGGACAGGGTCTGTATCCAACCTCATTACCCCAACACTTAGTACAGTGCCTGGAGCATAGTAAGTGCTAGCAAATATCACTATTATTATTATTATTGTTGCCTCCGTTACCTCAGAGGTAAAATGGGGATTATGACCGTGAGCGCAAGTCACTTCATGTCTCTGTGCCTCAGTTACCTCAGTGGTAAAATGGGGATTATGACTGTGCGTGCCATGTGGGACAGGGTCTGTATCCAACCTCATTACCCCAACACTTAGTACAGTGCCTGGAGCATAGTAAGTGCTAACAAATATCACTATTATTATTATTATTATTGTTATTGTTGTTGTTCATCAGTCCTAATATCCAACAGCATGTGCTTATTTCAAGGACCAGTCTGAAGATTTAAATAGAGGACAGGCAAAGGGAGAAAGGGAAGCTGGGTAATGCAGGGCAGGGGGGAGAGAAAACTCAAAATAGTGCCAAGGAAACCTTGGCTTTGGGCTCGCTTCTGCCCGACTTGCCCTGTTTAAACACCATTTTGATACTCAGAATCAGGATGTGGCTAAGGTGCAGTGTTCCAGTGAGGAAGAGAGAGGACTGAAGTTCTTTGGGGCTCTCTTAATGATAAAGGGGGCTGAAAAACTCCACAGTGCCTTGATGAAGCAGGGGTTGCGTCCGATGTGATCGTCTTATCCTGACCCCAGCACGCTGCACAGTACTTGGCAAATAAAAAATGTTTAAAAAATACCATTATCATCAGGAGGGAAAATCCTGTTTACCACGAGTAAGATTTCCTGAGCACTTACGTGCGAAGCCCTGAACAAGGTTCTCAGGGAATTCGCAAAGAATAAAATAACAAGGCCCTCCTGCCCCGGAGAAGCTTTTAGTCTGAGAATCAGGCGTGATGACACCACTTGTTTCCCCTGCAACGGTGCATTCTAATCCATAATCATCCAGTCCGAGCCCAGGGCACACAACTGGATTTCGACTGCTCAGAAAGAAGGTTACGGAAATCTGTCGAACCTTTCTTGGAAGCCCGTGGAAAGTAAGTTCTGTTTGCAACTTGTTTGAGAGAAAAAAGCCAGAGGATGTTTGCAAAAGTTAAACAGGTCAATAGCAGTCTCGGGGGTTCAGAGAAACCCACGGGTACAAGTCACAATCTCATTCAGGACAGACTTTTGAAATCTCCCCAATTCCCAAATCTATAATGAGGCAACCCACAGGGTCGGGAACAAGAGGGAAAGCACCAGAAAGAGATTTTTCAAGGCTGTGTGGTCTCTGATTTTGTGGGTTTTATATGGTTTCTTCTCCAACCCTCAATACTCTTAATCTTATTTTCATTGCCCTAGGTAAACTGGGAAATATTTTCTCTTCCCAGACTGCAGTTACTCACATAATAAACAGGTAATAAACATTTTACTGTCCTAAGCAACCTCCTGCCAGGCAGTTAGAACGGGAAAGGCCGAGAAGAGTACCACCCCTACAGAACAGAACACTGGGGACTTAGGGGTGGCCACATATCTATTCTATTTATTTTATTTTGTTAGTATGTTTGGTTTTGTTCTCTGGCTCCCCCTTTTAGACTGTAAGCCCACTGTTGGGTAGGGACTGTCTCTATATGTTGCGAATTTGTACTTCCCAAGCGCTTAGTACAGTGCTCTGCACATAGTAAGCGCTCAATAAATACGACTGATGATGATGATGATGATATCCCAGTAAATACCACTGACGGATTGACAGATTAGGGTTCCCCTTCTCTGAGTGTAAATGTGTTGAGAAGCAGCATGGCCTAGTAGCTAGAGAACAGGCCCGGGAGTCAGAAGGACCTGGGTTTTAATTCCGGCTCTGCCACTTGTCTGCTGTGTCATCTTGGGCAAGTCATCAAATATTTCTTTCTGCATCAGATATTTAAAAGACATCTATAAGACTGTGTTATTGAGACTTTTTCCTCTTGGCTGGGTCATCACAACACTGTTAAGAAATAGTTGGACAGTGTTAACAGCCACTGGAAAATGTTTAGTGCATATTTACTATTCTTTTTATTTTGTTAATGACGTGCGTATAGCTTTAATACTATTTGTTCTGACGATTTTGACACCTGTCTACATGTTTTGTTTTGTAGTCTGTCTCCCCCTTCTAGACTGTGAGCCCACTGTTGCGTAGGGACCGTCTCTATATGTTGCCGACTTGTACTTTCCAAGCGCTCAATAAATACAATTGAATGAATGAATGAATGGCCCGGAGAAAGGGTAGAGACTACACTGGCAGAGAACATTACTCCTTCTGTCTGGACTCCTCTCAGTTGAGGTTGGAAAAGAAGGTTTGATTTCACCAGAAGGCGATTTGGTTCCCAATGCAATGCTCTGTATTATTGAACTGAGAATGAGGAATGAAGTCCAGAAGAAGCCACCAGCCCTAAGCCTGGAAATTGGAGAAAGGGAATTAAATATAAGTGAGCCTCAGAGGCTGTGCTGTCACGGCTCCATTTCCACATCACTTAGGGGCTGGGTCGCCTGTGCATATTCCAATCCACCTCGGTTTCAATTTTAACACTAGGTTTTTCCCAGGGTGGTGTCTAAACCCCAGAATGCTTACTTTTTCTCTCATGCATCGATTTTCTGCTTTGAAAAGCCTCCTCTCATCTGCTCGCTTACCCTAGAATACCTTTTCTCAGCCTGCTGGGGTTGGGGGTGCATTTTCAAAGTCCCCAGCGCTGCTGTTCTGAGAGCCCCCATCACAGATTTCAGCAATGATGGGGTCCGGGAGCTGGGAGAAGCTCCCTGAGCTTTGCTCTTTTTTCTTTTTTTAATGATATTTGTTAAGCGTTTACTATGTGCCAGGCACTGTCCTAAGCGCTGGGGTAGAAACAAGCGAATCAGATTGGACACACTGCGGGGCCCATTTGGGTCTCACAGTCTTGATTCCCACTTTACACATAAGGTAACTGAGGCCCAGAGATGTTAAGTGATTTGCCCAAGGTCACACAGCAAACAAGTGGTGGAGCCAGGATTAGATCCCAGATCCTCTGATTCCCAGGCCCGTGTTCTTTCCACTAGGCTACTCTGCTGCTAGTACCTTTGATGATGGCATTTGTGCACTTCTTGGGGTGGGTCAGTGTTTGTAGATGAAATAAAATATGAGGGTAGGGGTGCAGAGCCGGGAAATGGAAGGAGACAGGAAGCTGACGTATTGGAGGGTTATTTCTCAATTTCTCCCACTTTTAAATATACAAACTGGAACTACTGAAGTGCTCCCAGCCTTCTCCATTACTGTACTCTCCAAAGTGCATGATAAAAATAACAATAATAATAACAACAATGATATTTACCAAGCGCTTACTACGTGCCAAGCACTGTTCTAAGCACTACAATATATTCAAGATATGCAGGTCAGACACAGTCTCTGTCCCAGAGAAGACTCTCAATCCAATATTTCTATTTATTCTGATGACTTGACACCTGTCCACGTGTTTTGTTTTGTTGTCTGTCTCCCCCTTCTAGACTGTGAGCCCGTTGTTGGGTAGGGTCCGTCTCTATATGTTGCCGACTTGTACTTCCCAAGCGCTTAGTACAGTGCTCTGCACACAGTAAGCGCTCAATAAATACGATTCAATAAATGAATGAAGGAGACCAGTTATTGACTCCCCATTTTACAGACTGTGAGCTCATTGTGGGCAAGGATTGTCACTATTGTTCATTCATTCAATCGTATTTATTGAGCGCTTACTGCGTGCAGAGCACTGTACTAAGCGCTTGGGAAATAAAGTTGGAAACATATAGAGACAGTCCCTACCCAACAGTGGGCTCACAGTCTAGAAGTCTATTGTTGTGTTAGTACTTTCCCAAGTGCTCAGAACCGTACTCTGAACATGGTAAGCGCTTACTAAATATGGTTGAATGAATGAAGACGAGAAAACTGAGGCACTGAGGAAATGACTTGCTCAAGGTCACACAGCAGACAAGTGGAAGAGCTGGGATTAGAACCCAGGTCCTTCTGATTCCCAGGCCTGTGCTCTTTCCACGAGGCCATGCTGCTTAACGCAGTGCTTTCCACACAGTAAGCACTCATTACCTAACATTTTTGGTTGATGGTATGTATTAAGTGCTTACTATGTGCAAAGCACTGTTCTAATCAATCAATCGTATTTATTGAGCGCTTACTGTGTGCAGAGCACTGTACTAAGCGCTTGGGAAGTACAAGTTGGCAACATATAGAGACAGTCCCTACCCAACAGTGGGCTCACAGTCTAGAACGGGGAGACAGAGAACAAAAAAGTTGTAAGCCAACTTGTACTTCCCGAGCACTTAGTACAGTGCTCTGCACACAGTAAGCGCTCAATAAATACGATTGATTGATTGATTGATTAATCTCAGGGAAGCAGCTCTAGTGCCAAACATAACAGGTAAGATTCACCCTCGGCCTTTCACACTGACTCATGTAGGAGAAGATTCCTCCTTCAATCAATCAATAGAATTTGAGTGCCTACTGTGTAGACAGCATTGTACTGAGCACTTGACAAAGTACAACACAATAAGAGACGCGGAATGAGCAGCCTGAAATGCAGAAAACCAGAAAGGAACTCTGCCAGCAAAACCAAGATGGGAATATCATTTCCTGGTAGACGTCTTTCCAAGAACGATACCAGATCTTTTCAGTATTCACTCAATACAAACGGCGAATCATTCCACCCACACAATTTTCCACTTATTAACTGCAAAACACTAATTCGCTGAGCCAACCACAAGTGAGTCCCAATCAAAGTTAATTTAGGGCTTCTTATCCTGATTTTAGTTTTGTTGTTTTTATTTGGTAGAAGTGGGCAACAAAGGAGCACTCGAGGTAATTGGTTGGGTGGTCATGAATAGTAAAGGGAGGCTTTCCTCAACATTTTTACTTATCTGAAATCAGTCTCCCTGACTGAGGCACGGCACAATGCACAGCCTTAGTCAAGTCACCCCAGACTCCGGCACCTTCCTTCCCCGACCACTGATCTGGGTATAATAATAATAATAATAATAATGATGGCATTTATTAAGCACTTACTATGTGCAAAGCACTGTTCTAAGTGCTGGGGAGTTTACAAGGTGATCAGGTTGTCCCACGTGGGGCTCACAGTCTTAATCCCCATTTTTACAGATGAGGGAACTGAGGCACAGAGAAGTTAAGTGACTTGTCCAAAGTCACACAGCTGCCTGGTCCTACCTCACTGGGGTGCCATGCAGATTAAAATATAATGATAATAATAATTGTGGTACTTGTTAAGCGCTTACTGTACGGCTCAGTGGAAAGAGCCCGGGCTTTAGAGTCAGAGGTCATGGGCTCAAATCCCGGCTCTGCCAATTGTCAGCTGTGTGACTTTGGGCAAGTCACTTCACTTCTCTGGGCCTCAGTTACCTCATCTGTAAAATGGGGATTAAGACTGTGAGCCCCCCATGGGACCACCTGATCACCTTGTAACCTCCCCAGCACTTAGAACAGTGCTTTGGTTTTGTTCTCTGTCTCCCCCTTTTAGACTGCGCACCCACTGTTGGGTAGGGACTGTCTCTATATGTTGCCAACTTGTACTTCCCAAGCGCTTAGTACAGTGCTCTGCACACAGTAAGCGCTCAATAAATACAATTGATTGATTAGAACAGTGCTTTGCACATAGTAAGCACTTAATACATACCATCATTATTATTATATGCCAAGTACTGTTCTAAGCACCATGGTAGATACAAGTTAATCAAGTTGGGCACAATCCCTGCCCCACATTGGGCCCACACTCTCAATCCCCATTTTACAGACGAGGTAACTGAGGCACAGAGAAGTGAAGTGACTTGCTCAAGGCCACACGGCAGACATGGGGCAGAGCTGGGATGAGAACCCAAGTCCAACTGATTCCCGGTGGCTAACCACTAAGCCACAGCGTCAATCAGGAGAAGGAGAGGGAGTGAAGAAGGCGGGACAGCAGTCATTTTGGCAACCACTCACTTAGAGAAGCAGCGTGGCTCAGTGGAAAGAGCATGGGCTTTGGAGTCAGAGGTCATGGGTTCAAATCCCGGCTCCACCAATTGTCAGCTGTGTGACTTTGGGCAAGTCACTTAACTTCTCTGGGCCTCGGTTACCTCATCTGTAAATTGGGGATTAAGACTGTGAGACCCCAGTGGGACAACCTGATCACCTTGTATCCTCTCCAGCCCTTAGAACAGTGCTTTGCACATAGTAAGTGCTTAATAAATGTCATTATTATTATTATTAAAGCATTCAAACAATTCTTGCTCTGAACAATCTCTGGACCACTTCCGACCTCTACTTCCCAAGGTGGCATCAGGACCGCACGGCTGTTTCCGCTTCTTCGATATGCCTCCGGAGCTGAACTGAAGGGTGAGGGGACAAGGATGTATTAGGAATAGGATGAGCGAGGCCCCCCTCTCTCTCTCCTGCGGAGAGAAAGCTCTCAGAGAAAGGAGATCCTAAAGAGGGAACAGATTCTATCACTCAACTGACTTCGGGTCGGTCACTTAAACACTCACTCTGATCCCATCAGCACATATGAGTGTGCCCACATGCTTGAAGAGAGAGGCAATCTAAGATACTCATCCCCTCTTAGGCTGCTCTGCTCCCTAATAATTTCTGCTCCGGTAGTTCCTGCCGAGAGGCTGACACAGGGATTAGAAGAAAACATCTAAAATGAACGGCTGATTCTAATTTTGGAAAAAAAAAATGTACAAAACTGAAGTGTTTCGCTTATTAAATGTTAAGGTATGGAGGGGTAATTAAAATACATGAGCAATAATTATATTTGTGGTATTTGTTAAGCACTTATGTGCTAAGCACTGGAGTAGACAGAAGATAATCACACTGGACACAGTGTTTGTCCCACTTGGGGCTCACTTTTAGATTTATGTCTATAATTTTTAGGGGGATCAGCAAGACGGTCCGAACGCTAAGACCACGAGGAGTTCATCTGCTCTAAATTTTAATCAGCATCCTTAATCCAACTGGATGTCCTAGCCTTACTACCTTAGATATATGTGACAAGGCGATGCGGTGACAGACTGGGACACTTGTTTTATTCTTTATAAATCAATAATGGAGGGGGAAAAATTGTCTGCTTTGGTGATTTCATTTTCAGCCACAGCCTGTCAGATTGCTTATTGGAAAATAAAAGTCATGGCAAATTGAGCTTGACAATAACCAGGCTCGACTGTGTATGCTCCTTCTCCCCCTCTGTAATTGGAAGGGTTGGGGGAGGGGAGATCAAGAGAGACGCACTTTTTATCCTTTTCTATCCCACACCAGTTTATTTTCTGGGGTAGGTGCCTACGCAATGTCCCACACAACCGCACTGCAAAGCTTTTAGTTCCTAGTGACTAGTCTACTTTCATTTTCCAACTGTAAGCTCCTCGTGGGCAGAGATCACGCCTTATCAACTCTGTTGTATTGTACTTTTCTCAAGCACTTAGTTCAGAGCTCTGCACACAGCAAGCACTCAATAAGTACCATTGCTTGAAATACCATTAACTGACTTCTTGAACAGTCACTGTGTTTCCCAATGGTCTCTCTCTGGGCTCCCTGCTACTGTCCTAAGTGGCTTTTCTTGGGGCAGGAAAAGGCAACTGTGAAGGTGCACAAATTATGATTCAGAGGGCCAGGTTGGCCTCTTGGCCCTCTACCAAAGCAGTGTGGTCAACTGGTTAGAACACGGGTCTGGGAATCGGAAGGACCTGGGTTCTAATTCTGGCTCCACCACTTGCCTGCTGTGTGACCTTGGGCAACTCACTTCACTTCTCTGGGCCTCAGTTACCTCATCATTACCTTAATCACAGCTCACATGGGATTAAGACTGTGAGCTCCACGTGGGATACGGACTGTGTCTACCCTGATTACCTTGTATCTACCTACGGTGCCCGGCACATCGTAAGTGCTTAACAAAAACCATTTTTAAAAGGCTGAAAATGACAGGATAACTTGATTTTGGACTACTGCCTATTTCCCAGTTTGAGCCAAAGCTTTAAGAAATAGTAGGTAAGTGTGGGACCATGCTGGAAGGGGGAATGGGGCAGTAACTATTCAGTGCCTGTTCATAATTTGAAAGACGACTGAAGAGAGAAGGTCACTCTCTTGTTATTTTGGCCTTCGCTCTTAGGCTTATTGCTGAAATCATTATCATTCCACTAACCACTGTACACATGTTCCTCGGCTCCCCTGTTCTGTCAACAGCTCATCTGGTCCAGCTACTTACACGGAATGATCAACTCTCGGTGACGATTAGTTTGTACTCTGTGAAGATTCTTTTTTTAATGGCAATTGTTAATGAAATGCAGCGTGGCCTATTAGTTAGAGCAAGGGCCTGAGCGTCATAAGAACCAGGGTACTAATCCTTGCTCCGCCACTTGTCTAAGCAAGTCACTTCACTTTTCTGTGCCTCAGGTACCTTGTCCGTAAAATGGGGATTAAAACTTTGAGTGAGCTTTGTGTGGGACAAGGGACTGTGTCCACCCTAAATAGCTTGTATCTATCCCAGCACTTAGTACAGTACCTGACACCCAGTAAGCGCTTAACGAATAACAGAAGTGCTTTAAAAAAAATCAGTCAATCAGTGGTCATTATTGAACATTTACTGCGCGCAGAGCATTGCACGAAGTGCTTGGGAGAGTACAATACAACAGAGTTGGAAGGCAAGTTCCCTGCCCACAAAAAGCCCACTTTGCTTACATGATTCCTTATTCATTAATTCATTCACTCAATCGTATTTATTGAGCATTTACTGTGTGCACAGCACTGGACTAAGTGCTTGGAAAGTACAATTCAGTAAGTTGCGTTACTCGCTGGCTGGGGCACAGACACAACAAATAAGTAGGTGGACCAGAGTGGAGCACGCTGCACAGTGCAAGGGAAGGCGTCTGGCGCATCGCCTAGTATATGTGTAGTTGCTGCACATGTTAGCCAGCTCCCCTCAGAATCGGGACAAGAAACCAGGTCTCTTGGATTCTCAGAGAGGTGCATTTTCCCCAGCATCAACACTGGGTTCAAAGTTATACAGCTGGTGGAGCCAAGAAAACTCAAGTTCCAGCCCAGTGTTCAGACTTCTAGACTGTGAGCCCACTGTTGGGTAGGGACCGTCTCTATATGTTGCCAACTTGTACTTCCCAAGCGCTTAGTACAGTGCTCTGCACACAGTAAGCGCTCAATAAATACGATTGAATGAATGAATGAACATGGCGGGGCATTGATCTTGCCCAAACTCCAGTTCCTAAAATCAATGGGAGAGGGGTGAAGGGAGTCGGCCAGCTTTCTCCACTTAGTCACTTCCCTTCGGTCTCGAAGCCACTCACAAAAGGTTTTCACCTCATTTCTACCTCAAGCCCCAACCCATTCAATCAATCATATTTACAGGGTGCTTACTGTGTGCAGGACACTGTACTAAGCACTTGGAAGAGGACGACATGACGATATCACAAACACCTGCCCACAGTGAGCTTACACTCTAGAGGCTTTCACTTCATCTCTATTTCAAGCGTCAACTCACATTCACTCAATCAATCATTTATTGAGCGCTTATGGTACTGTACTAAACATCAGCGCTTAGAACAGTGCCAGCGCTTAGAACGGTGCTTTGCACATAGTAAGCGCTTAACAAATACCATCATTATTATTATTATTTGGAAGAGTACAACACAATAATAATAATAATAACAATAAATAATAATAAAATACTTATTTTAATTATAATTAATTACTGGCCTAAATTAAAATATATAATATAATAAATATATAATAACATATAATATAATATATTATATGTCATAATTAATTATATGGTAATTATACATTATATAATTATATATTATTATATATTATATATAGCATATATTACTTGATTTATATATTATACATTATATAATTAATTATATATAATAATATAATTATACTATAATTAATCACTGGTCTACATTAAAATACATAATATAATAAATATATAATATAATATATAATAATATATAATATACTATTATATTATATATAATGTAATTATATAAGATAATATAATAAATAAATATAATAAAATATAGGCCAATAATAAAACAGACACATTCCCTGCTCACAATGAGCTTACATTCTAGAGGCTCTCACCTCTTCTCTACGTCAAGCATCAACCCACATTCAATCAACTGTGTTTGTTGAGTGCTTACTGTGTGCTGAGCACTGCACCAATCATCTGGAAGACTACAACACAACAATATAACAGACCTATTCCCTTGGTAGACCCATTCCCCTGCCCACAGTGAGCTTACAGTCTAGAGGACCACTCAGGTCCATGCTGAAGAACCCATCCTGGATGTCACCATTCCAGGTGAGGAATTAAAGTGGTCCCCTTTCCCATCACTACCACCTGCTACTCCAGTCTCTTGGATATCAACTCAGTTACTGCTCTGCACTCACCTGCCTGATGCTGGGGTTGAAGGTAAAGTCCGAGGCCTGAGCTGAGGTCAGAGACACGCACAATGTGGGAAGAAACAGGGGAGGGGAGTTGCAACACCTCAGCTGGAGGAGGAAAAGGCAGCGGAATTTAAATTTCTGATCATTTAGGTGGACAAGGTTTTCTCTGTCTGGCCGTCTCCCACCATGTCTGACGAAGGCAGCACGTAGCATCTGGGGAGAGGGTCTTTTCACATTCCTTCTCTGGCATGGGCTGGAGGGAAAAGACAAACTGGCTGGAGCCACAAACGTAGCTCCCAGAGTTGAGCTGTGTGGGCTGAAAGCTCTATAGCTTTCCGCATGGTAGGGCTGTTTCGATCAAAAGCACTGCCAGCTTAGAACCTGGAGTCTCTGTGGGCCGAGTCTGCGCTTTCACCAGGACGGCGGTGGAAGTCGGTGCTGTTTTATGTACTTAAACGCAGCCCTGAGGCTGCTGGCAAACACCCAAGGCAGTCTTCAGCAGGGTTCAATTGGGGCATCACCCCTTTTCCTTCTCAGCCTTTCTACTGGGGATTTGGTGCAGGCAGGCGAGACAAGGCAGGGCGATTTTATTAGGCTGAGATCCTGTCCCCCAAGGCCAGTTTCAGTGCATGATCTAGTCAGTTTGGGGAATCCCAAGAATGAAGGACCTGTGGAAAACCTCCTGTTTCAATTTTGCCTCCTTCCCTAGGTCTTTGAGTCTTTGCCATTCCCTCAAAAGGGCCAAAAAAGAGCCCGTTGGAGTTGTTCTAAGTAATGGGGTCTACATAATGGGGTCTTAGAAGGAATCCCTGGAAGCCTATCTGTCCATGCAAATGGATGGAGCACAGGACAATGAAACTTGCAACATGTTTCCCGTTGTTCACATGTAAACGTTACCTTGAGGATATGGCCTCAACCAGGCAGATGGCTAATTTCTCTACTCTAACCTCATTTCTCCAGTGTTTCATCACTAGTGTGATGCCCTGTCCCTGGAGTCGGTGCCTAATCGCCGTGAAATGCTCAGAGGGAAAAGTGGGGGTCAGTACATCATTCAGGCCAGGGTTGCTACTGGACCAGCAGGCAACCGCGGAGGCCACCCAACCCCACGGTGAGAACACCCAGGTGGTTGTCTGAGCTGGATTGTTCAAACCTGGCTTTTAGGTTTACATGTGCCCTGCCTGACAATTCGTTCCAGACCGCCTCCATGCCTCTTCTGCCCCAGCGTATTTATGCTTCGGACTTTCCGTCCAAGTACATTATATGTTCCCTCGTAGGTCCAGACCGGGCCCTCGAATGCAGCCAGACAATAATGCTCCTGGCCCAGCCGAGGGAGCGTGTCCCATTTGTCTCCCTTGCATATTTGGGGGCCGGTTAACTTCTAGCCCCCCGGAATACCAGCCGCCACTGAACCGGCAGGTAACACTAGCTGCCGGTACGCTGCCAGTCAGCTCCTGGCCGTCTGACTGGATGCACATTTATCTTCAAATTATGTTGTGTGACAGCGCGAGCTGCAGAACACCGTTTTAACATGCAGATTGACTCCTCGGGAGGCTCTTCATTATGCATTTAGCGGTCTGTTTTCAGACTAACCAGCATGTCAGGGAGCCCAGTGACTCTGCTTATCCCTTTTCCACCTGGGCAGAGGAAACAAGCTCACCGTCTCTTCAGGGGATTCAGACACATTAAAATGCGCGCATTGACTCTGCGACCACACACACATTTCTAAACTCACCCCGCTTTCCCGGCATTTAAGCTCCCATTTTCAAGGAAAAAAAACAAAAAGATATTCAAAGCGAAACAACCGATTCATTGAAACAAGCAAGCTAGATTCGGTTATGTTTAGGAGCCATCCCCACCCCTCAACGAGCAGGTACACTTGTGTGTAAACCCCCGCCCCCAACACACTTGTGCATTCTTCTTCTACACACACACGGCTTTCCATACAGGGCCAACTGAGCATTTTAAGCAGTACAATTGCAATTTCCTGTTTCTAAAACTGACACTGAAGACATTTCTTTCGCCTCTCCAACACCATTCCAAGCAACCCTGGAGAGTCAAGATGAACGGATTCAGAATTAGCCCTGTATGTCTCCTCAGACCTCCTTTTCCTCCCCCTCCTCCCTTCCCGTCTGATTTACTTCCACTTGTTAAGAATACTTACTCTCTGCCCTTTAACAAATTCCACTGCTGAGCTGAGCTGATGACTTCCTGTGTGCAGATTCACTCCCTAAACGCTTATTTGAAGGAATGGAACCGATCAGTATTCCTTTCCTGACCACCCATCATCTTCACCTCACCCTGCCCCAAGGTCCGTCCGCACCAAAACAGAGGTGAACACAAACAGCTTTGATTTCCTGGTCCTCACCTCTGAACTTTGGCTACCTCAGGAGAAGCGGCAGCCCCAGTTGCACCATTTAAAGGCTTCTCATTTCACTTGCACGCTACTGGACTGGAGGGCTTCTACTGTAGCAGAACAACTTAGACTTGAAAGATTTTGACTCAAGTGTGCGCGACTGAACCTTGGACCAGAGCAATCAATCAATCGAAGGTATTTATAGTAAATGTGCAGAGCACTGGACTACGTGATTGGGCGAGTAGACTATGGCAGAGTGGGTAGACACTTTCCCTGTCCACAAGGAGCTTACAGTCTAGAGCGGGAGGGAGCCGCTAAAGTAAATTATGGATATGTATGTAAGTACTGTAAGCAGAGAGTGGGGGTGAATATCAAGTGCTTAAAGGGTACACAACCAGCTGCATAAGTGATGCCGAACAGAGAGGGAGTAGGGGAAATGAGAGCTTGGCTGGGGAAGGGCTCTTGAAGGAGATGTGATTTTAATGATAGTAATAATAACGGCATTTATTAAGCGCTTGCTATGTGCAAAGCACTGCTCTAAGCCCTGGGGATGTTACAAGGTGATCAGGTTGTCCCACGGGGGGCTCACAATCTTAATCCCCGGTTTACAGATGAGGTAACTGAGGCACAGAGAAGTGAAGTGACTTGCCCAAAGTCCCACAGCTGACATTTGGCGGAGCCGGAGTTCGAACCCATGAACTCTGACTCCAAAGCCCGGGCTCTTTCCACTGAGCCACGCTGCTTTCCCAGTAGGACCATGAAGGTGCGGAGAGTGGTGGTCTTTCATATATAAAGGGGGAGAGAAGTCCAAACTTCCAGAGAGAGGACGTGGGCAAGGGTTTGGCGGTGAAATAGACAGTACTGATGTTCAGTGAGTAGGTTGGCAGCAGAGAAGCACAGTGTGTGGGCTGGGTTGTAGTGAGAAATCAGCCAAGTAACGTAGGAGACGGAGAGCCGATTGTTTTAAAGCCGATGGTAAGGTGTTTCTGTTTGACATGGAGGTGGATGGGCAACCGCTGGAAGATTTTGAAGAGAGGGGAGACGTGGACGGAGCATTTAGTGAGAAAAATTATTAGGGCGGCAGACGGAAGTATGGACTGGAGGGGAGAAACACAGGATGCAGGGAGGACGGTAAGGAGGCTGATGCAGTAATCAGTGCGGAATATCGTAAGTGCTGGTATCAGTGGAATAGTGGTTTGGATGGAGAGGAGAGGGTGGATTTTAGTGAGGCTGAGGAGGTAGATCGGACAGGATTTGCTGACTGAATACGTGGGTTGAAGGAGCGATGAAATGAGGACTGTAAATTCATTATGGGCAGGGATCGTGTCTGCTAATTATGCTGCATTGTGCTCTCCCAAGCATTTAGTACATAGTAAGCGATCAATCAATATAATAATAATTATAACTATTGTGGTATTTGTTAAGCACTTACTTTGTGCCTGGCACTGTACTAAGTGCTGGGGTGGATGCCGTATTGTACTTTCCAGGTGCTTAGTACAGTGCTCTGCGCACACTAAGTGCTCAATAAATACAATTGAATGAATGAATTGATGTCTGTTTACTTGTCCTGATGTCTGTCTCCCCCCTTCTAGACTGTGAGCCTGTTGTGGGCGGCGATTGTCTCTCTTTGTTGCCGTATTGTACTTTCCAAGCGCGTAGTACAGTGCTCTGCACACAGTAAGCGCTCAATAAATACAATTGAATGAATGAATGAATAAGAGCAAGTTGGGTTGGACACAGCCCCTGTCCTGCATAGGGCTCACATACTTAATCTCCATGTTACAGATGAGGTAACTGAGGCACAGAGAAGTTAAGTGATTTGCTCAAGACCACACAGGAGACAAGTGGCAGAGCTGGGATTAGAACACATGGCCTTCTGATTCCAAGCCCGTGCTCTATCCATCACACCATGCTGCTTTCCAGTAAATGTGACTAGTTGATTGATTGATACAGGAAAATGCCAAGGTTATGGGCTTGGGAGACAGAGAAGATAGTGGATGATGGAAAAGTCAGCGGGAGGACAGGGTTTGGGTGGGAAGATGAGGAATTCTGCTTCGCCCATGGTAAATTTAAGATGTTGGCAGGACATCCAAGTAGACGCTTTGCACAGAGTAAGCGCTTAATAAATGCCATTATTATTATTATGATTATAGATATGTTCTGAAGGCAGGAAAAAATGCAAGACTGCTGAGTTGGAGAGAGGTCAGGGCTGGAGATAGCAGTTGAAGCCATGGAAGCAAATGAGTTGTGCAGCTGGCAACATCACACAATAAGACAAATGTAGCTCCCTTAGGGTAGGGGTTGGCAGGATTGTCTTCTCATTAAGAAGCAGGCCCATTTACCTCCATTAAAAATATCTCCTCTACATTTAAAATATTCTACTCCCAGCTCCACCACTGACGACTCTCACTGAGGCCTCAGCAAAGTTTCAACCTTCTGACACGTTTTCTGGAAGATGCAGCGTGGCCTAGTGGAAAGACCTCTGGCCTGAAAGTCTGGAGGCCTGGGTTCTAATCCCGGCTCTGTCGCTTGCCTGCTGTGTGATCTAAGGAAAGCCACTTAACTCCGCTGGGCTTCATTTTCAGAGAAAATACTTGTTTTCTCTCCTTCTTGGGCTGTGAGCCTCATATGGGACAAAGGCTGTGTCTAGTCTGTACTGTGTCGGCCTCAGTGCTGAACTCAGTACTTGGTCCCCTATAAGCAAAATTTTTAAAAATACCAAAATTATGATTATAATTAAAAGCAGTCACCTCCCTCAGAGGATTGATGGAAGGAATAAAATAACAAATAATAATAATAATAATGATGGCATTAGTTAAGTGCTTACTATGTGCGAAGTACTGTTCTAAGCACTGGGGGGGATACAAGGTGATCAGGTTGTCCCACGTGGGGCTCACAGTCTTCATCCTCATTTTACAAATGAGGTCACTGAGGCACAGAGAAGTTAAGTGACTTGCCCAAGGTCACACAGCTGACAAGTGGCAGAGCCGGGATTAGAAGCCACGGCCTCCTAAGCCCGGGCTCTTTCCACTGAGCCACACTGCTTCTCAACAAATCAGTTTTTGACTCTCACGTACTAAGCAAGAATATTTCTAAGAACGATGGAGACAAGTCTCATTCTGAGAGGTTTTTAATGGATTGTTATCACTCCCTGGCACTACATCTTGTCCTCCTGACCGAACTTGCAAAAAAACAACCTCCCCTGCTTAGAAGGCAGAACTGACAGCTTGAGTGGCAAAGATGTTCGAGAAGAGCCTAGATGCTCCTTCAGAGCAATCTCCAGATCGGTATTTGAGCCCGGCTCCTCGGCTCTCCGTGGGTCGGCGGGTAACACACCCAGCTGCCAATACCGCAAGGACGCTAGTCACCGGGACAGGTGGTAGTCACAGCTGGAAGCGCGGCTCAGCGGTTGCTTCTATTTGGAAAAAGGATGAACCTGCATTACGTTTTTTGTGGATTTGGTGTTAGAGGGAGATCAAGGGCCAGGTCGACGCCCAGGACTCTCCCCCCCTCTCAAAGACTACTGATTGTGAGCCCACCTTTTAGACTGTGAGCCCACTGTTGTGTAGAGACTGTCTCTATACGTTGCCAATTAGTACTTCCCAAGCGCTTAGTACAGTGCTCTGCACATAGTAAGCGCTCAATAAATACGATTGATGATGATGATGATGATGATTGATGGCCCATCGCCTCCAAGAGGCCTTCCCTGACTAAGCCCTCCTTCCCTTTTCTCCCACTCCCTTCTGCATCATTCTGACTTGCTCCATTTATTAATAATAATAATAATGGTATCTGTTAAGCGCTTACTATGTGCAAAGCACTGTTCTAAGCACTGGGGAGGTTACAAGGTGATCAGGTTGTCCCACAGGGGGCTCACAGTCTTCATCCCCATTTTACAGATGAGGGAATTGAGGCCCAGAGAATAATAATAATAATAATAATAATAATAATAATGATGGCATTTATTAAGCGCTTACTATGTGCGAAGCACTGTTCTAAGCGCTGGGGAGGTTACAAGGTGATCAGGTTGTCCCACGGGGGGCTCACAGTCTTCATCCCCATTTTACACATGAGGGAACTGAGGCCCAGAGAAGTGAAGTGACTGGCCCAAAGTCACATGGCTGACAATTGGTGGAGCCGGGATTTGAACCCATGACCTCTGACTCCAAAGCCTGTGCTCTTTCCACTGAGCCACGCTGCTTCTCCAAGTTATTCAACCCTCCTCCCAGCCCCACAGCACTGATATACATATATGTCATTTATTTATTTATAGTAATGTCTGTCCACCCCCCCCCCCCCCCCCCCGCCCAGGCTGTAAGCTCATTGAGGGCAGGAAATGTGCTTGCCTGTTGTTGTAATATACTCTCCCAAATGCTTAGTACATTGCTCCGCACACAGTAAGCGCTCAATAGATACAACTGACTGACTGCCCGGACAGCTTCTATCAGACGGTGTGAGCACACTGCACTGCCATCAGGGCAACCACGTGTCTTTTCAGCACCTTTGTCTGACTCGGTTTTTCAACTCTCCCAAGCGCTCAGTATACTGCTCTGCCCAGAATAAGTGCTCAATCAATACCATGGATTGATTCAACCGGCCGCTGGATGCTCTGGTCCTGGGGCCCAGAGGACCTCGTCCCACGGGATGCTCTTCCATTTCAGGTACCATTCCCGCCACTGGTTCCCGTAGCAATAGCTGAGGTAGGAAGCACCAGCTAGAGAGCAACAATTTCTTTATAATAATAATAATAATAGTATTTGTTAAGTGCTCACTATGTGCCAAGCACTGTTCTAAGCGCTGGGGGAGATACCAGGTCATCAGGTTGTCCCATGTGGGGTTCACAGTCTTAATCCCCATTTTACAGATGAGGTCACTGAGGCACAGAGAAGTTAAATGACTTGCCCAAAATCACGCAGCCGATAAGTGGCAGAGGCAGGATTAGAACCCACAACCTCTGACTCCCAAACCGTTCTCTTTCCACTAGGCCACGCTGTTTCTCTAACGGGAAGGGGAACACAGAATACAGAAATGGCCCTAATGGATTGGGTAATGATTCCTCTCTGGCTGTGAATGGCACTCAGCTGACACTGAACACACTTCAGATGCCTGAAGACAAGCAGACATTCCTCCCTGCATCCCATGGAAAGTTTTCCAAACTAGGGACCCTCCAGATTGAGAATTCCTTGTGGGCAGGGATGTAACTACCAACTCTGTTATATTGTGCTCTCCTGAGTGCTTAGCACAGTAGGTATTCAATGAATACCATGAACTGATCCAACAGATACACGCGCCGATATAATTCTGACATCCTTTTAGACTGTGAGCCCACTGTTTGGTAGGGACTGTCTCTATATGGTGCCAATTTGTACTTCCCAAGTGCTTAGTACAGTGCTCTGCACACAGTAAGCACTCAATAAATACGATTGATGATCTATAGCTCTGTCCTAAAACAGGGATCTCCACAATGCTCTGGTATATTGGTTGAAGACAAGTCTTATCCCTTCATTTTAAAAACTGCTCCCATCAGATTCACTAAGCACCTCCTTATAGTATGGCAATTGGGGATATAGAGGGAGCATTATTTCTGAATTATTTGTTGTATTACATTATTATTCCCTTTGCCTCTCACCAAATCTTGGCATTTTGGGCAAAATGGCGTGCAAATCCCACCTACCACTCTCTTCTAAGTATGTTGTTGCAGTCCCTTTGGGATTTTTTCTAAAGTCTTGTATTCCTCTAGGGGAGAAGCAACCAGAAGTGGAACCAGACTTTCACCACTGCTTTATGTCACCCTGCCTTTCTAAATGATCACCTTTCACTCTTCTAAATTTCTCCCGAGCAACCTATTGGCTTTTAAATTGCTATTCTAAACTGGACAAGTTATCTCGAAGTTATCAGCCACGAGTCCTAAATCCATTTGCACAGAGGATCTATGAGTTCTGAGCCTCTCTGAGATTATGAGAAGTTTAGGTTATTTTTCCCAGAGTGCGTGATTTTACACTTAACCAAATTAAATTTCATCTGCTTTTGTGTTGCCCGATCCCCTAGCTTGTTTAGCTCTGCCTGAAATGGCTCTCAGCAATCCTTAATTTTTTATTAACTGTGCCAGTTCTTTAATTTCTTTTGTAACTTCTTCCTTCAGTGGTTCTGGCCCCCGCAAACTCCTTAACATATGGAATCACAGCGTGTGGAACAAAGCCCCGTTTGGTGAGGTTTTCTTTAGGCAAATCTTGGGTAAACGGTGCCAGCAATTTTATGTCACTATTGCGAATCTAAAGGCTGGTGGAGGAATGCCTGAAAAGAAAAAAAGTCAAGGGAAAAGAATCCTTTTGTAAATACAGTGTGGGCTATGTTCAACCCAAGCTTAATATTAGAAACAGAGGTGAGGGATCAGAGGCAGATTTGATCTTAAGGAGTATCTGGGTCACCGTAAAAGCAAATTTTCAAAATCTGATTCACGCTTTTGTAGACATGCTACTTGTGGACTCTCTAACAATAATAACAATAATGGTAATGGTTGTATTTGTTAAGTGCTCACTATGTGCCTTGGCACCGGGGCAGAGACGAGATAATCAGGTTGGACACAGTCCCGGTCCCACATAGGACTCACAGTCTATGTAGAAGGGGGAACAGATATTCAATCCCCCATTTTACAGATGAGGAAACTGAGGCACTAAATAGTTAAGTATTACTCTTCGTGAAGTGTTTTCTGATCCTTGGCTTCGCAGCCTTTTTCCCTGTCGGATGTGTTTTCTTTGAGTCCTTGTGAACTTCCACTAAAGTTAGTGATATGCAAAGTGGTATTAGAAACTATAAAGCAAATTTTAATACTCTAATGGGATGGGACTTCTAGGCATAGAGAACTTGAGCAAAATATAGGAATATATCTTCTTAGATGCCTGAGGACTCAACACTGGCACCAACTCTTTTTTTTTATTAGCAGCCAGGTGTGATTCTTTTTAGTTTATTATATTTGCATTACACAGAAACTGAATTCCAAAAGGACTTTATATTACCTTTGAAGTGGTGGTGCTGTAAGTGGGTCAAGATTTGAAGGCAGAAAGCAAATGAATTAGAAAAGAGTTGGGTGAGGGGAGGAAAGATGCCTGCCATATTGCATTTTTTTTTTAAAGTTTAAAGTATAGCAGGTAACACAGGGATGAATTTTACCTTTTTGCCACCTTTTTACCTCCTTCCCCTCCCCACAGCACTTGTAGATATATATTTGTACAGATTTATTACTCTATTCATTTTACTTGTACATATTTACTGTTCCATTTATGTTGTTAATGATATGCATATAGCTTTAATTCTATTTTTTCTGACAATTTTGACACCTGTCTACATGTTTGGTTTCGTTGCATGTCTCCACCTTCTAGACCGCGAGCCCGTTGTTGCGTAGAGACCGTCTCTATATGTTGCCAACTTGTACTTCCCAAGCGCTTAGTCCAGTGCTCTGCACACAGTAAGCGCTCAATAAATACGACTGAATGAATTAACTATTAAGTAACTATTTAGTTAGCCCCTGCTCTTTCCACTAGGCCATGCTGCTACCCAACTAGTTTCAAGTGGCCTACTGTGAGGACTCAGAAAAGCCTCCCTCCCCACTTTTTAGCCACCCCCACCTGCCCCTCCTCTGCCACTTGAATCACAGATGATGAAACTGAGGCCCAGCGAAGTTAAGTGACTTGCCCAAGATCACACAGCAGACAAATGGCAGAGGCAGAATAAGATCCCAGTTCCACTGGCTCCCGGGCCCACGCTCTTTCCGCTAAGCCACGCTGCTTCTCAGCAGCCGGATCCACGGGAAAAATGGTTCTGTGTAAGAAAACATCTGTGGTCCACATTTGAAGACACATATTTGCTACTGGCACCTCCAAAAGGGTTGGGTCCTGAGGGGCCTGGCCAAAGTTATTTCAGCCATCACTCTGTTTCAGGGATATAGTGAAGGTACCTAAAGGTTCCCTGTTCCAGCACTTCCTTTACTAAAGGTAAGTGATGAAGGACTGAGAGTGCAAGCAACCGAAACAGAGCGGGTGAGGAGAAAGTCAAGCGCATGAGCTTTGAGGAAACAATATGTTACACACCACTGGCACAGTAGGCTCTGCTCAGTAACTACCATGAGGCTAAAATGATATTGTTTCTTCCCTTGGGTCCCTGGAAGGACAATCACTCAAAGTCAAGGCCGAGAGCACTGCTGGAGCAGTGGAGGCATTTGCCGCATGGCCTGTCGGGTGTCTCAATAACGCAACCTTAAATCAAGGAAAGCAGCAGATTCCAGCACCTTCCCAGGCTTATTTCCAACTCATTCATTCATTCAATCGTATTTATTGAGCGCTTACTGTGTGCAGAGCACTGGACTAAGCGCTTGGGAAGTACAAGTCGGCACCATATAGAGACGGTCCCTACCCAACAGCGGGCTCACAGTCTAGAAGGGGGAGACAGACAAGACAAAACATATTAACAAAATAAAATAAATAGAATATGTAAATATGTACAAGTGAAATAAACAGAATAATAAATTCATTCATTCATTCATTCATTCAATCATATTTATTGAGCGCTTACTGTGTGCAGAGCACTGGACTAAGCGCTTGGGAAGTACAAGTCGGCAACATACAGAGACAGTCCCTACACAACAGTGGGCTCACAGTCTAGAAGGGGGAGACAGACAACAAGACAAAACATATTAACAAAATAAAATAAATAGTATATGTAAATATGTACAAGTAAAATAAACAGAGTAATAAATTCATTCATTCATTCATTCAATCATATTTACTGAGCGCTTACTGTGTGCAGAGCACTGGACTAAGAGCTTGGGAAGTACAAGGTGGCAACATATAGAGACGGTCCTTACCCAACAGCAGGTTCACAGTCGAGAAGCGGGAGACAGACAACAAGACAAAGCATATTAACAAAATAAAATAAACAGAATATGTAAATATGTGCAAGTAAAATAAACAGAGTAATAAATCTGTACAAACTCGCAATCTGTGGATTTAAAAACAACAACTCAAACGCAAGTCTGCACCCATAAAACACGTTATGGAAGAAGAAAAGAAACAAGCCATTTTGGAAGCCCGTTAAAGTGCTTTTTAAACAACGGTTTCGACTATCTTGAATTCCATTTAAAGGGTGGGGGGTGCTCGATATTTGTGAATGTGTGTTTATGTGTGTACGATGGGGTGAAATGAGAAACGTTAAAAGTCAGAGGCAATTTCCTTGTTAACTTAGAAAGCTGTACCAGTTAGCGTAGCTACAGTTAAGACGCTACAGTCGCATGTTCATTTTACAGGAAACAAAACAAAGAGTGGATAAAATGCTCAATCCTTCTTATCCAATAAGGGGATGACTATGGCATGCCTTTTCCCTCTCCAAGCATTTGAGTGTCTGGGTACTAAATACATCTGTCAGGGAAAACAAATCAACTCAACTTCTGAACACTTATCACCTTTTAGCTCATTTCCCTGGTCTCAAAGTCCTCCTTTTCCACCTTCACCTAGTTTTTTTATTGTAACATCACTATTAAGTGGAAACGACCTTCTTACTGACTCTTAATTTGCTCCCAACAGAACGTAGTTTGCCCCAGAATAACTTCCTTTTTTGTCAGTCATGGCAAGTTCATATCATCCGATGCTCTTTCTCAGGCAAGCAAGCAGCAGGGTAGGAGAGTGACAATCCATTCTGGGCTGGATGGGGAAGGTTAGAAATTCTGATGGGAATTAATTCCGTGAGGACTCGGTATTCTGGGTATTCTGGTGAATTTTGCCAAACCCTGAAATTTAGGAATTTACTTTTGGTTTTACAGTGGAGTTTTTACTAGGTTTTTGCGTGGGGTGGGGTGTTGAAGACAAAAGAAAAAAAAATCTTTCCCTGACATTGAAACAGACTTGTTATGCACTTGTAATCCTTGGATTATAGACATAATACATTAGTCCAAGGCCTTAAGGGCCACTGCTCCCTACTTGGGCTTTAGAAAGGGGAAAAGAAACTTAAAAAAAAATTTTTTTTATGCTTCATATCAGAACAAGGGTGTGTGGGGCCAATTTACAGCAGGGGCTTAATATGTTTTGGATGAAAATTGCTGCAACGTGGCACACAGATTAAAGGGAAACAGTGATTCTGTAATGACAGCAGTAGATTCTGAAATGAGGACCCGTTAGTCCAAAGATCCTGCCTGGATTTCAGGAAATACTGCTCCATGTCCGGGCTTTAAATCAGCCTTTTTAACGGCCCCTGAGCTGGCTGACATTCTTCTATGCTGCCTAAGGACGTAAACACCCTGGCCCCTCAGACCTTGTGAAATCAGATGAAGAGTTAATAAACAGAGCTGATTTATTTGTGTTTGAAACGCTATTGTGTTGAAGAAATTCTGGTTTTGTTATGGCAACTCAAAGGGAGAGAGAACACTGTCTAGCGATTACGCCCAGACAACTTCTTTTCCCGGCTTCGTCATCAACCATTTGGATCTAGGCCTCAGGTGGTCCTGGAATACCAGAGAAAACCTAATGGCTTCTTGGACTCTGCTGGGAGATGAAATGGCTTGTATTTACAGAAAGGTGAGATATGGTCATTTGTAAAGAGGCTGACAACAACTTTCTGTTTGATATGACTTTATTCAATGACTGAAGTTCAGTTTGCCCCAAGCCCCGATTTGAGCAAGACCGTGGGACAGGGACTGTGTCCAACCTGATTAGCTTGTATCTACCCCAGCGCTTAGAACAGTGCCCGGCATATAGTAAGCGCTAAACGATTGCCATTTCAAAAAGGGCAGGTTCAGCGAACACTGGGCATATTAGCCTTGTTAAAATACTTGGAGGCCACCTGATGTATTTCGGGACATGAGTCACTCAAGTTGGAAGATACTAGACATCGCACATAGTTGGGGAGTCCCACAACCATAATACAATCAATTATCCTGACAGCACTCCCCAGGACCTGGTGGAAAACAGGCTATTGTGTGGCCATTTCTCTCTTGACATCATACCTCACTTCTGAGTGGCAGAGCAGAATGACAATATGTGCAGCAAAACTGGTATGCTGGACTCTCAGGGATGTGTCTTATTTGAACACGGCTTGGCACATAGTAAGCACTTCACAAATACAATCATTATTATTATTTCGCCTCTGCCACTAAAAAAATCTGCTCTGTTCTGCCACTTGGCTTTTGGTGGTGGCACCCCCAAACCCTCGTGGGTCTGCCCCAGGGAGGGCGCGGTTCCCGACCCCCATCAAAGCCCTTGTCCCAGATATGTCTTCCTCACCACCTTCACCATCTGTCCGCCCCAACAATCCTCCCCTGCCCCCAGCCACTAACAGGAATGCCTCCTTGCTGTTCTGGTAAAAGGACATTTTTCCCATTCTGCGACTCTTGATCACGTTATTTCCTTGGTTTGCAGCTCTTCAAGTCATGAGGCTTGGTCACCCCTTTAATATCATACCTACTCACATAATCACCCCGCTTTTTGGCATCATTTTTGCAAACCCCCCCAAAAATGAATAATAATACTAATGTTATTTGTTAAGCACTTATTATGTGCCAAGCACTGCTCTAAGCACTGGGGTAGATACAAGGTGATCACGTGGTCCCACGGGGGGCTCACAGTCTTCACCCCCATTTTACAGATGAGGTAACTGAGGCACAGAGAAGTTAAGTGACTTGCCCAAAGTCACACAGCTGACAAGTGGTGGAGCTGGGATTCGCCCCCTCTAGACTGTAAGCTTGTTGTGGACAGAGAACATATCTATCAACTCTGTTTTATTGTATTCTCCCAAGTGCCTAGTATAGTGCTCTGTACACAAGAAAAGGAGGAAAAGCAGTAAAAAAGAGGAGGGGAGGGGAGAAGGAAGAGAAAGGTACAAGGGCACTTGAGACGGTCTCCTACTTCAATTGCACTCTCCCAAGATTGCACTCTTCCACGTGTGTACAGTAGGCTCTCAATGAATGCTCATAATCCTCCCTTCCTTCTTCATCTACCCTGGAGTTGGCATGTCTCAGTGAAGAAACTCCCTGCTACGAGTCTGAATCTGCTGCATTAGTGCTTTCTGACCTTGCTTTCTCCTACCCCAGTATGGGCTGCTATCGCTGCTTCAAAAAATAAAACGGTCCTCTTACTTCCTTCTCAAAAATCAGAGGGGTCAGGAGGGACAGTTTTGCAGTGGAGGCAGTTATGAGCATAAATACAGTACAGCATAACTCTTCACTTTACACAAATGTTCAACGCCCTGATATTTTGTAGCTGACTTCTAACTGAGCTTGCTGAAGACCTCACCCATGGTAGAAACATGCTTTCCCCCTGTTACCCACAGAACCTCAAAAGTGGCTTAAGCATGTCTAGGGCCAACCCTATCAATGCAGCTCAACATAGTAGAAAAACATTTTTGAGATTGAGCCAGCTTTTCTATTTACTCGCATCCTCCCCTCTCAGAACCCCTCAATATTAAAAAAAGAACCTTTTCTGATTCTTTCTAGTAGCAACATTGTCCATTTCCATAGGGATGACAACTCTCAGTGTTGGGCCACTGCTCAACTTCAGTTGGCTGAAAGCCATCAACAGGGCCCAGGTTAAGTCTACCTCCCTGTTTATGTGGGGAACAAAGGTCTGGGACACGCATGGGGCAGCAGTAGCCATTCATTCACGCTGCAGTGATACACCTAAAATAGCTGGGAGTTGGGAGAGCGTGGTGCCAATCGAAGCAATATTAAGAAGTGGCCGAGCTGAACCAGTGAGTCTTGAGGCCTGAGTAGTCACCAAACTTGCCGCTCCCTGACTGGTTCACATCTCAAAATCTGAATCCCAAATCTTCTCTGTTCAAAGAGACCAGAATTGAGTTCTACTACAAACAGGACCATGGTGGTGGTTACTGGGCATTTAAGACCAATGGCATTCCCTCATATGCCCGGGACAGAGAACCAAAGTTTATTCCACCAACTCCATCCCAAATCACAGTTGCATTCAGTACTGCCACAACACGTTTCCACACCATGCTTCGGACAGATCGTGATGGCAAAATTAGGAGATGTCCTTTCCACAATTTGCATCTTTCCTGGCTGTCAGCGTCAGTGAGTACCATGATGCAAATTTTTCTTAGGGTGTGGTTCTGAAGTAACATAATCCCCACATTGTGGTAGAACTGACGGGACGTCTCTTTGGCTAGATGACTGTTCTCATCTATTTTATTGTTCAAACCCCTCGAGGGTTCCCAAGAAGCGTCTCCTCTATACCCAGGCAGTGCTCCGGTGAGGTGGGAGGACTGAAGGGGGCTGGGGCTGGGGGGATCTGAGTGGATCAGGAGGAAAGTGGTATATCCTTGGGCATGCAGGATCAATCAAGCCCCCTCTAAAATGTCTCATGACTCCCCAAGACAGTACCCCCCCGCCCACCGACTTGCCCAGGTTAAGGAACACGGGCCTCAAATTACCCATAATCAATCAATCAACCAAATTTATTGAGCACTTACGGGGTGCAGAGCACTGTACTAAATGTTTGGGAAAGTACAATACAACAACAAACAGTGATATTCCCTGCCCACAACGAGCTCACAGACTAGAGTCGGGGAGACTGCAGAGCCCTTGGTTTTAGCTAGCCTGGTTTTCAATACAAGCAATCAAGGGTATTTATTGAATGCTTACTGTGTGCAGAACACTACTAAGCGCTTGGGAAAGTACAATATAACAGAGTTGGTAAACCCGATCCCTGCCCAGAAGGAGATTATGGTCTACAGGGAAGAGCTTACAGTCTATACTAATAATTCCCAAGCGCTTAGTACAGTGCTCTGCACATAGTAAGTGCTCAATAAATACGATTGATGATTTATTAAGCGCTTACTATGTGCAAAGCACTGTTCTAAGCGCTGGGGGGGATACAAGGTGATCAGGTTGTCCCACGTGGGGCTCACAGTCTTCATCCCCATTTTACAGATGAGGGAACTGAGGCCCAGAGAAGTGAAGTGGCTTGACCAAAGTCACACAGCTGACAAGTGGAGGAGCCAGGCTTTGAACCCATGACTTCTGACTCCAAAGCCCGGGCTCTTTCCACTGAGCCACGCTGCTTCTATAGGAATATATACAGGCTCAATATACAGTTTGAGCACTCACTATATGCAGAGCACTATTCTAAGCACTTGCGAGAGTACAATATAACAGAGTTGGTAGACACATTCCCTGCCCACGGGAAGCTTACAGTCTAGAGGACTCTAAAGAGAGATGCTGAAAGTGGGATTCTGTGCCTGAAGATTTCACAAACCAAAATTATGGTCAGGGTGTGGTGTGCATGGAGGGGTGGGAGAAGGATGGAGGAAAGGGAGGCTGTCTCCACTCTATACCTCACAGGGCTATGATTTAATCCATTCAGAAACAGTTTCAGAGAAACTAGAAAATGCACTACTGAGTCAACGATGCACTTGATTGCAGAGTGAAGTAGGAGGACAGATCCATCAGGATTCATGTGTACTATTGTGTTCTACCCTTTATTTTTTCTGGTGGGGTGGAGAGGGAGCTCATTTTTCAGTTCTGCAGCTCATATTAAACATTAGCAAGCACACTTCAATATTTACTCTCCCAAGAGCTAGGAGAACAAAGAGATGCAAGGGAAAAAACAAGAATAAATGAAAGTGAGATCAAATATTTATATTCACAGGAAAGAATGGTAATTCTTTGTTCAAAATGGAACTTCAACAAATGGTTAGAGTGGGTTATTTTAAAAAAGGAAGTGTTGGTAACAATGTTCATTTCATAAATAAATGTAATCTGGGTAAAAAACGAGAGCGCTAACATTATTTTCTCTAAAACTGATAACTTGTTCCTCCAAGTTTACTACATTGCACCTTCATCCCATAGGCATATACTACTTGTGTGTCAATATTGGTCATCGTAGTGATACTTCAGGACTTCTGGCTGAAAGAATGTGCATTTACCCCTCTAACTTCACCTGGATCATCTAACAGAGCCTTATATCAATCAAACAAAAGTATTTATTGAGCACTTACTCTGAGCAGAGCATTGTACTAAATACTTGGGAGAATGCACTATGGTTAGAAGACACAATCCCAATGAGGGAAATAAATTACAGGTCGGATGAAGCAAAAAGTATAAAAATATGTATATAAATACGACAAAAAGGGAAAAGGGAGAGGGGTACCCCAAATACTTAAGCGAAAGTGAAGTGCTGAATGACCGCTGGGTATATACAGTGGGGAGATTAGAAATCAAGCGGGGAAGGTCTCCTAACGATGATGTGATTTCAGAAGAGTTTTGAAGTTGGAGAGGGCAGTGGTCCATTGGCTCTGAGGGGGGAGAGAGGATTTGTCTACAACCTGAATATGAGAGTTGAAAGAGAGGGAGGAGTCATGGATAATGCCAAGGTTACGGCCTTAAGAGATGGGGAGGTGATTGGTGATGTCAGCTGTGATGGGAAAGTCTGGTGGAGGAAAGGATTTGGGAGTCATCTCTTTAGAGGTGACTGAAGCTGTAGGATAGGATGAGTTTCCCAAGGGATTGAGTGTAAAGAAGAGAAGAGGAACCAAAATGTAGCCTTGAGGGACCACCCACAGGTAGGGATTGGGAAGCAGGGGAGGAACCGGCGAAAAGGATTGTGAAGGATCAGCCACAGAGGTAAGAAGAGAACCAGGAGAGAACTGTAACAGAAAACACAAGGTTAGATACGTTTCCAGAAGGGTGTGGTCCCCAATACTGAAGGTGCATCAGAGGTCATGGAGGATGTGGGGGAAGTAGAGTCCATTAGATTTGGCCAGAAGGAAGTCATTGGTGACTTGGAAAGAGTGGCCTCAGTGGAATGAAGGGGGCAGAAACTGGACTGTATAGGGTCAGGCAAGGAGTCTGTAGAGAGGAAGTGGGAGTAATTCTTTTTTTATGGTATGTGCCAGTCACTGTACTAAGCACTGGAGTAGATACAAGTCAAGCAGGTTGGACAACTGGGGCTCATAGTCTTAATCCCCATTAATGGAGCCAAAGAGAACTGAAGTGACTTGCCCAAGGTCAAACAGCAAACAAGTGGCAAAGCCAGGATTAGAACTCAGGTCCTTCTGACTCGGTGTATTCAACCTGCTCAAAGAGTTGCACTGACTGCCTCCACAGTGTATTTTCACTTCACGTTTGGGTAGAAAGCTGTTACGGAATTAGGGTTCATGTTTCTGACAGCATGAGCCCATCTAGATAAAACGTGTTACAGTGTCAGAGGAAATGGTTTTGTGCATGTCCAAAGTTTTGGTTAAGGACAGTGTTCTATAATACAAGTTTTCATTACTGGAGAGGTTTTTTGAGAATGTAACCTTCACATTTATCCGTGAATTGAGTGCATTTGCTTTTTTTTTTAAATGGGAGGATAAGGTGTTTCCATGGGAGTATGAGTGTACACATCTGCCCCTATAGAATCCTTCTAAGGTGCAAGTTAGGAGACAGGAAGAGAAAAACTATTTTTGTGAAAATTTCATAGATGCAAGGTTGGGAGTGGAGAACAGAGACTGGGGGATACTATGGATGGGAAGAACCTCTGAGGAGAATGAGATAGGATCCCCCACAGCCTCTACCCAGGGAAAATAAACTCAGCAGCCCATCTCCATGCTGCCTGCTGGAAGGAAATTAAATCATTCTCACCCACATGATGTATGAGGAGTACTGACCGTTACAAGGTTCAAATATGGTGCAAGGCCCAAGGCTACCTACTGAACGGTGTTCTGAGGAGAAGGGCTGAAAACAAAGTGTCTAAAGCTTCCAGTGCCTGAGAAATACCTTCTTAATGCAGATTATTCATTTTATCCAGTCATTTTTCTATTACAGGTTATTTAACCACCAACTAATGACTCACAGCTTGTCAGCTTCTGCTGGGTTTGTTCACAGTTGGAGCTCAGGCCAGCCAACCCAGACCCCCTCTTTGGCAGGAATTCTAGTCCCAGTAATAATTTAGGTGTTTAAATTCTTTAGCTCCGAAGTGAGATCTGCAGGCTCCACAAACAGCTAATAAGAGGCTTTCGGGCTTAGGGGGCTCCTGTTCAGACAATTTCGCTGGGGCTGCTCAGCGGCATCTCTCTTCATCCTCTTTCCAGACAAGGAGAGGGTGTGGATGGTGGGAAGGGCCGCAATGCTGGGCTGCGGATTCTTGAACTTGAGCTGTTTTTATGTTCCTCACCTGAGTGCCTCCAATAACCCATTATAAATAATTCAAGCGAAAGAGACAAAAATACTCGCGTTCCTTTCAGAAGCCTCAATCTCACCTGTTGTCCCCCTCAACCTTAATCCACCTGGCAGCAGATATGTTAATTATTTCCCGTTCTTGAGTTTTGGTTTTTCCATTTCCCCTCCAGTGTCCCCAGCCTATAACATACACATAAACAAATAAAATCAACCTTCGTCTTTGCCGGCCTTCTTTACTACACTGGGACATGGACCGCATCCAGACTTATTAGCTTGTATCACTCCAGCATTTAGTGCAGTGCCTAGCAAATAGTAAGAGCTTAGGAAATACAATTAAAAAAAAAAAAAACCAAAGCAGAGAAACCTGCAGAGACTCACATTTTTGAGACCTCTTAGTCTCACAATGTTGAACTCGCTACCTGGTGACGCCAGTATTGGAGCAAGGTCAAGGGTTAGGGGAGATATGGGATGGTCTCTCAATTTCTGGGAAAGCCATCAGTTTTCTTTTCTAACGACTGGACTGTAGACTTTGTAAGTTCCTCCTGTAGACTGTAAGCTCTCTGCACTCCATAAGCACTCAGTAAATACCACTGCTTGATTGCCCACGAATTCATATTATTTTTCCTCCCACTACCCCACACCACCAGTGGTGCCCCATCCCGACATCCCGGCCGTCTTCCCAAACTCTGCAGGCATCATGTCCTGTCTGAGCCCTATCATTTGATTGTCGCCTACCACAGGAAGGGATATCGCAGATCTGTGAGGTTCCTGTGAATGGTAGTCCGCGGTCCAACACTGTGGCTGAACAGCAGCAGATCCTGGACCACAGCACAGGGGGAGTTTCCCTTGCAACATCTCACTTTTCACTGGGGAAATGAGGAGACGACACCGGGTAGCGTTTATGGAGGGCGAGGAGCTATATCAGCTAATCCACGGATTGACACTGACGAGCTGCCTTCCAAGCTTCCCTTTCCTCCTTCTGGCTCTCCCTTTCTTCCCCACCAATCTCCCTCCCTAACTGCCCCCCGAAAGAATTAACATTGGCCCAATTACAAAGGGAAAGAAAAGTGAGACTGACAATTTATTATAGTCTGGACTCTGCTCTTGGTTCCTGAAGCCCAACGCTGAACTGGCATCCCCCACCCACCTAGCCCCGAAGCAGACACGTAACAGTCCCTGTTGAGTAGCTACCGAAGGTGGCACATGGTCAGAAGGGGTGGGGTGGGGATGGAGAGGGTGTGTGTTTGTGTGCGTGCGTATGCACGCGCGCTTTCCCCTTCCCCTCACGAGCCCGAGAGGCATTCCTCTCTCAGAGCAATTACTGAGAATGATTTATGTGGCCAGTCAAGAGGGCCTGCCAGGGTTCTTATTTCATCTCCAGAAAAAGGAACTCTGCTGGAATTTTATCAGGGAGCTTGGGATTAAATTGACAGCTGCCTTTTGTTTTCTCCCCCAAAAGATGTTTCCCATTGGAGTTCTGCATTCTGTTTCCACCTGGAAGACCAAACTACAAAATAAGCAAAAAAAGCAATTAAAAATGAGCCCAAAGAGAAGGGAAAATGAAAATACAAATAAATGAAGTGTTACTACCCTTCTAAATGATTTTAAACGGGTAACTTTTAGCATTTGACAGTCAGGACAATCCTGGCTCAGGACACCTGGAAATGTTTTTTGGTTGTTTTTTTGAGTTATGGCATTTGTTAGGCACTTACTATGCTCCAGCACTGTACTAAGCGGTGGAATAGATACAAGCTAATAGGGGTGGACACAACCCATGTCCCACATGGAGCTCACAGTCGTAACCCTTTTACAGCTGAGGTAAATGAGGCACAGAGGAATTAAGTGATTTGCCCGAGGTCACACAGCAGACAAGTGGCAGAGCCGGGATTAGAACCCAGATCCTTCGGACTCCCAGGCCTACGCGTTATCCACTAGGCCACACTTAATTCCACTCCCAGAAGCCATCAAGGCAACCAGTCTGAACATCCCCAGTGCCCACTGGGCGAGGAAACACAACTCGAAACCCTTGTTGTCTCAACTGAACAATGCACGAGTGTAAAGGTCCTATTTTTAAAAGCTTCTCCACTCACCGTCCGCTGAACTGGGCACATGTGTTAAGTCAGAAACACTGACAGGCAGGAAGATGCACGGAGACACGCAAAGGCTCATGAAATGTAGAGAAGTAGATTCATATATGTGCACACACCCTCAGCTACATGGTACTCCATACCAGATACAGGTTTACTAAAACCGCAGCTGTTTAATGTCACTTCTCAATGGAGTCTGAAGCCTTCAATCAGGTTGGCATGAAGGCAAGGAGACACTCAGTCATCACAGACTGGTCCAGAAGCCTGCTCAGTACCCGTCACCTAGGAAACGTCTTCAGCAAAAGGATGCTATCTGCCCCTTGGGGACCAGGTGAGGCTGGTGGAAGAACCTGAGGAGCAAATAGAATTGTAAAGTAAAATTGCACTAAGAAATCTCATCTGAAGGGAATTCGTCTTTGGACCATTTCTACACGGAAAATAGGAAGAGCGAGATGAAGAGAAGGACTTAACCTTTTTCACAGCAGTCCCCTTCCTTGTTTCAACTGTCTTCTCTTTGTCTCAACATTACTTCTCTTCCCTCATCGACTCTCACGTCCACGATCCACGCCAATTAGTCCAGACCCCTAACTTTCTCAAAGCCGACAGTGACCCTACCTCCCCATCTCTTGCCCCGATTAACTTGCCACCTACTTTGTTGATGAAATTGTAACCATCAGGTGTGAGTTTCCCAGTCTCCACACCTCCCCTCCACCTCTACATCTATTCTCTAATCCTTCTCACAAGAGAACTCTTGTCTGCTTTCAAATCTACCTCCTCCACTTTCAACTTATCCTTTCTCACACTGTAAAAAACATTGGCTTCCATTCTTCTTCCCTCTCTGACCTCCATCTTCGTCCCTTTCCCTCTGCCTTTAAACAAGGCCATCTCTCCCCTTGACTAAAAAAAAAAACTCTCTGTGAATTCTTCCATACCCTTCATCTCTCCATATGCACGCCCCCTCATATCCCTCTTCACCTTCCTATCCAAATTCCTCAGATGGGTTATACACCTCTGCCCCCACTTCTCTTCCAACTTCTTTCATCTTCACTTCACTTTTCTAGACTGTAATCTCATTTTGGGCAGGGAATGTATCTGTTACATTCTTATATTGTACTCTCCCAGGCCCTTCGTACAGTGCTCTTCACACAGTAAGTGTTCAATAAATACAAATGACTGAGACCACATTCATTAGGGTCACTGATGACCTTCTCCTTGCCTATCCTAGCTTTTCTTGATTATCAACTTAGATACCTTATTTACTTACTCATCCACAGATCCATCTTTCCAGTCTTTTCTTCCTCTTATCTACACTTATTTTGAACCTCCCTCCCCTGATCGTAAACTCCCTGAAGGCAGGAATGGTGCCTTCTAACTCAATTGTACCCCTCAAGCCCTCAGTAAAATAGTTCTTTGCAGACAGTAGGTACTCAATAAATATCACTGATTGATTAATTTGGTGTAGAGGGTCAAGATCACAGGTGAGACCCAGCTCTAAACACTACTTTACTGAAATTCACAACGGAAGTAACTTAATGCAGATCAGTAGCTTAACTTTCATACTTTCATGTGAACAGCAAAGACAGAGCTTGTGTTACATCAATCAGTCAGCCAATAGTACTTATTGAGTGCCTACTATGGTCAGAGTATTAAGCACTAGAGAAAATACAATGCTACACTCAAATCCTCTTAGCTCCCTGTGGACTAAGTTCTCCTTGACATACCTCGGTTCTCTTTGACCAGAAGGCTGTAGAATCTGTGGTTACCTGCCTGCCTGAGGGATGAAGCCTGTATTATATTTTAGGAATGGCTTTCACAGAAGAGGACCTTGAATGCTCCAGCCCATGAAAAAATAGGGGCCAGCACCTGCCGTGAACCTGTGTCTCTTCGGGCCAGGGGAAGGAGTGGAGGGAAGACCTCCTTACAAGTGCCATGGTTGTGGGGCTGCCCCGTGTCTTCCAGGACTTCAAGTTCCATATTGTCAAATAGTGTAGTCTAGTGTAAAGAGCAGTGGCCTGGAGACCTGGGTTCGAAATCCCGCTCCACCACCTATCTGCTTTGTGACTTCACTTCTCTGGGCCTCAGTTTCCTCATCTGTAAATGGAGATTCAATATCCGTTCTCCCTCCTACTTAGACTGTGAGCTTCACGTGGGACAGGGACTGTCCCCAACCTGATGATCTTACACCTTCAACAGTGCTTAGGACAGCAATTTGCACAGAGTAACTAATATTACCATTTTACATTATCATCCTCATTATTATTATCAGCTGGTTCAACCTGACTTGGGGGTTCAGTATCCCAAGTGCACCGGTGGAATCTAATCTGACAGTGTTCCTATTCTCTTGTGAGAGTCTGAGGTGATTGTTTGGTAACCTCCTGAGGCTGACATGGACCAAAGCAAGTGTCTGGACCAAGACCTATGGTTTGTTGGAAGCTTCAGAGCTGCCCTCCGGCGTGTGTGTGTGTGTGTGTGTGTGTGTGTGAGAGAGAGAGAGAGAGAGAGAGAGAGAGAGAGATTGAATTTTAGGACACCATAATCTGGAGAAGGTTCAGATGTGAGTTCTTTGAAGAAACAGTTTCTTTCCCACAACTTAGTTTCCCCCAAGTGGTTGAACACTCCTTTCCTCTGCTCTTCAAAGAGAGATGTTGGGAGCAATAGTGAGATCACATATTTGTGAGGCTTTGGAAGGCTACGAAAACTCAAGCAATCATTTTTACTGCATCAGAGAAACCACAATGCCCAACTTGCAGCAGTCAAGGCCAAAACAAACACTTAGATCCACTTTCTCATTTGCAACTTCTGGATACTGTATTAAAAAGGCATCACACTCTATTTGATTTTGGATGAATGACATGGCAGCTTTGGGGATCTGGGCGCCCGGTGTAGAGCCAGTGAGATTTTCAGTTGGGGAGAACGTAGATGTCTCTGTCCAATAATGAAATTTTCTCCCCATAAGAGGCTCAGGACTGCATTTGCTCATTTCCCCACAATTCATCTCAGTCTTCGGGAAACAGGTTAGCAGCAGCAGTAACTCTAAGAATGATGATCACCAAAATAGATAATATTTTCAAAATATCCTGGTGCTGTTGGAAAAAATACTCCTTGGAGCAAATGGTGGGACCTGTGTTTTCCCCTCTGAATAATTTTCACAAGGCTTCTGCGGCCTGTAATGGTGAGTCAGGCAGGAGAAAAACAAGTGGGGAGGGAAGGACAGGATGGGGGGAGCCAAAGATATAAATAGCGACACGTTGATTGCATTGTTACTACTTCAATTAGGCTTAAAATGCACCAGTCTGATGAGTCAACAGCAATGACAACAGGGCAGAGAAAATAAGGAGGCTCTAATGCACAACCAGCCGGCCCGACAGAGCGAGGGGTGGCCAGACTCCAAATCAGCACCATTATAGCTGTTGTGGGTTGAAAAGAAGGCCCCAGGGGTAAAATGGGATCATATCAAAGGGAGTCAATGTGTCAGATAATCATGTAAGAAATAGAGATTTGGAAAGGGTACTCTAATGATGGGGAAAGGGGTCTACAGACCTTGGTGTTAGAGACTGATTTAGCTCCCACAAAGCCACTGTTTTCTCTTGAGATGAAGGCAACTTGGTTCATTCATTCAATCGTCTTTATTGAGCACTTACTGTGTACAATGTGCTCAATCAATGGTATTTATTGAGGGCTTCCTGTGCGCAGAGCACTGTAATCTTGTTGTGGACAGGGAACGTGTCTGCTAATTCTTTGGTACTGAACTCTCCCAAGCGCTTAGTATACAACTCTGCACATAGTAAGTGCTCAATAATTATGATTGACTGATTACCAAGTGTTTGGGAGAGTACAATATAACAGACTTGGTAGACACATGAGCTTACAATGTGATGATTCCAGACGTGACATCATGGACATCAGCTGGTTGGGAGAAGAGGACGGAGAAGGGAACTCTTAAATGTGTAATAGGACCTATTTGTTCCTCCTCTCCTCCTAGCTCTCTCCCAGGGATTCCCCTCATCCATTCCTAGCCGTGTCTCCCTTCTCCACAGCACGGAAAACTCAAATGCAGTGGGGAAGAACTCTAAAACATATTTACGAGGCATACTGCCTGTCCTCTAAGTGCTTCTAGTCTAACACACACAGCACTGATGGCAATATACACAAGGGCAAACAGACATCAATACGAAGCTTCAGGTGGTAACTTCATTCTATAAGTGAGGGCTCTCTCAGGGATCAATCAACCAATCAGTGGTATGCACTGAGCGCTTACTGTGTGCAGAGCACTGTATTAGGCACCCATTGTGAGAATCAGCTCTAGAATAGGACCAGTCAGCCTGGCACAAAAGGGCAACTGCTCCAGGCTCCGTGCCCTATGGGACCTGGTGAGAGGAATTCTGGATACTTAGTGTACTCTCTCGAGTGCTTAATCCTGTGCTCCTGTGCACACAGTAAGCGCTCAATAAATACGATTGATGATGATGATGATGCTCTGCTGGCACCCCCTTGCAATAGTATACTCTGGCCGACCATTCCTCCCCTCCTCTGCTGCATTAATAGCTGAAATAGTCCAGAGTCCTACCGCCACTGCACAATGATGGTTTAATAATGATGGTGGCATTTATTCAGCGCTTACTATGTGCAAAGCACTGTTCTAAGCGCTGGGGAGGCTACAAGGTGATCAGGTTGTCCCACGGGGGAGCTCACAGTCTTAATCTCCATTTTCCAGATGAGGGAACTGAGGCCCAGAGAAGTGAAGTGACTTGCCCAAAGTCACACAGCTGACAAGTGGCGGAGCTGGGATTTGAACCTCTGACTCCAAAGCCTGGGCTCTTTTGACTGAGCCACGCAGTGGGGGGGTGGGGAGGGTGGGAGGAAGAAGGGAATTGAGCATGGAACTCTTAGTGGGGGTAGTGTGGTTAGTGGGAAGACCACAGAAGGAGAGTCAGGAGACCTAGGTTATAGTCTTGGCTTTGCTGGGTAAATCACTTAACCTCTCTGAGCCTCAGCTCCCTCATCAATAAGAAAGGAACAGATGATTGGCTCTCCCTTCCTCTTAGATTGTGAACCCCCTATAGATCAGGGGCTTTGCCCCATCTGATTGCCCCGTATCTATCCCAGCATTTAGCCTACAGCACTTGTCATATCTTTTCATTTATTTTATTTATTGTGGCATTTGTTAAGCACTTACCACGCGTTAAGTACTGTTCTGAGGGTTGGGGTAGATACAAGTTAATCGGGTTGGATGAAATACCTGTCCCACATGGGGCTCAGAGTCAAAATAAGAGGGAGAACAGGTATTGAACCTCTATTTTACAGCTGAGGAAACGGAAGAGCTGAGAAGTTACATGACTTTGCCAAAGTCACTCAGCAGCCAACTGGCAAGGCAGGGCCCACATTAGAACCCAGGTCCTCTTAAATCCCAGGCCCATGCTCTTTCCACTAGGTCACACTGCTTCCCGTAGTAAAATAATAATAAATGCTGCCATAAATATTAGTATTAGTATTGAGGGACTCCCACATCCTGCTAGAGATGGCCCTGATCATTGTTTTCCTTTTTAGACCTCCATACCTTCATGTCTGCCTCAATAAGGATGGATCTCTACACACTTCAGAGTCTGAAATCTTACTCGGACCTGCTGCCTATAGATCCAGAAATATCCATTTATTCGCGTTTTAAGACCTACCAAAGTAGTGACAACAAAAGGTGGTAAACCGATTTGGCTTATTCAGGAAGGAAACTGACGTGATTCCAACACTGCCGATCTGGGATAATGGCAGCTCTTTGACAGGAACTTGGCCAGTGCGGCAGGATGGGCCAAGGAGAATCCAGGGAAACCCTACGGAGGATCACAACGGCATGACTAGCCCTGGGACAGGGAGAAGAGTACTGTCTCTAACTCATCAACTGGTTTTGGGGGATGACAGTTTAGAACTGATTGGGAAAAGAGCAGTAGTAGAGAGTGGGAAGGATGTTTACATGGCAACACTACTGAAACATTCATTACTCCCAGAAATTGGGATACCGGACTTCTCTTCAAGTGGGTGGCTCATCAGCCATTTAATTGGAGAGAAAGCAGGAGGGGGCCCTAATCCTGGTATTTCTGTTATTTATTTATTTACTTATTTATTTACATTAATGTCTGTCAAATCTTGACT
Source organism: Tachyglossus aculeatus (assembly GCF_015852505.1). Taxonomy (NCBI): domain Eukaryota; kingdom Metazoa; phylum Chordata; class Mammalia; order Monotremata; family Tachyglossidae; genus Tachyglossus; species Tachyglossus aculeatus. The sequence continues at coordinate 14,434,922 of NC_052077.1, forward strand.
ATAGTAAATCTTAGTATATCTTCGTATAGCTTAGTATATCTTATAGTATAGCTTAGTATATCTAGTATAGCTTAGTAAATCTTGACTATAGATTTACTGTGGGCCAGGAATGCGTCTGTTTATTGTTATATTTTAATAACGGTAATAATAGCATTTGTTAAGCGCTACGTGCCAGCAAGTACTTAGTACAGTGCTTTGCACAAAGTAAGTGATCAATAAATACGATTGAACGAACAAATGAATGAATTTCAGTGCCTACCCTGAATCCTTCAGTGTTTGATGGTAAGAGAATGACAACCAACCCTCAATCTGTTCTTGCTTTTGTGCGAAACATTTTGTGACACTGCCTGAAGGGCCCTTAGGGGAAGGCACAGTTACTTTATTTCTCAGAACTTCTGCACCCTTAAATATTGGAAAATCAGACAACCATCACTAACAGGAGTCAGAAAAAGGCGTGTTTGTCGGGTAAGAGTGATTTGCTTTTTCATTCATTCATTCATTCAATCGTATTTATTGAGCGCTTACTGTGTGCAGAGCTTTTCTCAGACGCATTATGAGTTTCCCCTGCTAAGTGATGGGACCGGAATTGTGTGCGACCTGATTGTCCTGTATCTACCCCAGCATTTACTACACTGCTTGGCACGTAGTAAGTGTATAACAGATACCTCTCTAGCAGAATTCCAGAACACTACAGAGGCCTGGTGCAATAATTAGAGAAGTATTCACATTTGCAAATGAGTAAATCGATGGGGTTATTTAAACACCTCTTCCAAACAGGCGACCTCAGGAATGATCTGTGACCAGCCCAGACGTAGCTCAAAGGGGTATAAGGATTTACCATCGACCTCTCCCCTGGGCAGGATGGGGATGAAATTCCTGGCTTCCATTGCCATACCAAGTAACCTCTGTATGTGAATGATTCCAGGATCCAGAAGCCAAGGAGTCACCCCCACACCCTTCACCCAAAGGCGGTTAATTGTGGATGGGAAACAGATAGGAGGCCCAGGGGAACAGGCTTAGGAGAGAAGGTAGCGTTCTTAAGGAGAGGGAACACTACCAGCTTTGGGGAGGGGATTAAAAGCAGTGTCAGAGCCCAGGGCCACAGGAAAGAGAAAAAACAACTGTGTTTTATCAATTAATCAATCAATGGTATTTAGTGAGTGCTTACTGTGTGCAGAACGCTTGGGAGAGCACAGTACAACAGAATCGGTAGACATGCTTCCTACCCACAAGGAGCTTACAGTCTGGATGGAGAGGCAGATATTGATATCAATAAATAAATTACAGATATGTGCATGAGTGCTAAGGGTGGGGTGAATTTTAAGCGCATAAGTGACGTGGAAGGGAGAGGGAGATGGGGAAAAAATGGCCTTGGGGAAGGCCTCTTGGAGGAGATGTGACTTTCTTAAGACTTTGAAGGTGTGGAGAGGCTGGAGTATATGGAGGGAGAGGGAGTTCCAAGCCAGAGGGAGGACGTGGGACGTTTTAGGTGAATGTTGACCCCCTGTTAGCCTTGCTCTGCTCCTCTGACAGCAGGAGTCTGCATTAAGATTTAATGTTTCCTGATTTCTGGCAATTCACTCCTGGCCTTGGGCAGATGGTCAAGGTATTTCTTTCACACTTAAATGTAGCATCGGCTCCCCCTTAAACAGAGCTCCCTTCTCCGACCAAGACAAAAGGAAAGAAACATGTGGTAGAAATGCCTCTGGACAACAAGGCTTCATCAGGAAGGCTGCCTGGCTGGGCAGTGTGGGATTACTCCCAGAGTCTGAACTTCCACTTAGCATCTTGAAACTCCAGCTGGCAGTCTCTGTTGAGGAGGGCAGGGAAGAAAGAAACATGCTGGTGGTTTGTTTGCTTGCTTTGCAACCTAAAAATACCTCCAACTATTTGGGATGAATTGGGAGTTTGTGAAACATGGCAGAGTAGCCAACCTAGTTCCAGGAATGTCATAACGATACCCCGTATCTATCTCGCTTAGAGAGTAAGTGGCATGCCAACAGCGCATGTGGATCCACACAAGTATCCCGGGAGTAGAGCAGGAGTTTGGGTTAATTTTCCAAAGTCTTAGAGGGGGGGAAAAGAGCCCAAAGATGGGAATTATCTTGCCAAGAGTCATGCAGCAATGAGTGAATGGCAAGAAAATGTTAATTTTCCCAAGTCCTAGAGGGAGGAAAATAGCCCACAGATGGGACTTATCTTGTCAGGGATCATGCAACAAGTCAATGAAAAAATCCTGTGAGAAGCAGTATGGCCCCACAGGCCTGAGAGTAGGAGGACCTGGGATTTAATCCTGGCCCCACCATTTTTCTGATATTTGACCTTGGGCAAGTGACTTAACTTCTCTGTGCCCCACTTACCTCCTCTGTAAAATGGGGATTAAGACTGGGAGTCCCCTGTGGGACATGGGCTGTGTCCAACCTGATTATCCTTGTCTCTATCCTAGTGCTTAGTACAGTGCCCAACTCAAAGTTAGTGCTTAACATATACCATTGAAAAAAAGGGGCAAAACTAGGATTGGTAATCAAACCATCATAGACCTGGTCCAAATCTAGTCTTGCTTCATCTAAAATGAGCAAAAACTGACTTGCAAATCAGGAATGGTTTACTAGCACCTTTTATCTGCCCTTCTGTAGCTACCCTGCCTCAGTTGGTCTCTGCTTGGCACATAGTGAGTGAGCCCGCTGTTGGGTAGGGACCGTCTTTATACGTTGCCAACTTGTACTTCCCAAGGGCTTAGTACAGTGCTCTGCACACAGTAAGTGCTCCATAAATACGATTGAATGAATAGTGAGTGCTTAACAAATACCGTAATTATTATTCCCAACTCACGTTGATTTCAAGGTGGTGAGGACAGAAGAGTCACTGGGTCTTTTTCAAAATGATGAAGGGAATCCCCTAGGAATCATCCAGTCAATCAATCAATCGAATTTATTGAGTGCTTACTGTGTGCATAGCACTGTACTAAGCGCTTGGGAAGTACAAGTTGGCAACATATAGAGACGGTCTCTACGCAACAGTTGGCTCACAGTCAAATAATGATGGCGGAGAACCCTGAAGGGAATTCCTCCAGCTCAAGCTCCAAAGCTGGGCAGGAATGGTGGTAGCAGGGAGGGAAGCAAGAGCTACCATGTCTTTTGATACTGGGCCTCTCTTCTTATATATGTTGCCAACTTGTACTTCCCAAGTGCTTAGTACAGTGCTCTGCACACAGTAAACGCTCAATAAATACGATTGATTGATTGATTACATGGGCTTGTGGGTTCTCCGTGTGTGACTGTATACATCTGGTTCTGTCTGTCTATGCCAGGTGTGCTTATAATGATAATAATGATGTTGGCATTTATTAAGCGCTTACTATGTGCCAAGCACTGCTCTAAGTGCTGGGGAGGTTACAAGGTGATCAGGTTGTCCCACGGGGGGCTCACAGTCTCCATCCCCATTTTCCAGATAAGGTAATTGAGGCCCAGAGAAGTGAAGTGACTTCATTCATTCATTCATTCATTCATTTGTTCATTCAATCGTATTTATTGATCACTTTGTGCAAAGCCCTGTACTAAGTACTTGCTGGCACATAGCGCTTAACAAATGCTATTATTACCGTTATTAAAATATAACAATAAACAGACACATTCCCGGCCCCCAGTAAATCTATAGTCCATATTCACTAAGCTATACTAGATATACTAAGCTATACTATAAGATATACTAAGCTATACTAAGATATACTAAGATTTACTACAGTCAAGATTTGACAGACATTAATGTAAATAAATAAGTAAATAAATAAATAACAGAAATACCAGGATTAGGGCCCCCTCCTGCTTTCTCTCCAATTAAATGGCCGATGAGCCACCCACTTGAAGAGAAGTCCAGTGTCCCAATTTCTGGGAGTAATGACTATTTGAGTAGTGGTGCCATGTAGACATCCTGTCCCACCCTCTACTACTGCTCTTTTCCCAGTCAGTTCTAAACTGTCATTCCTTAAAACCAGTCGATGAGTTAGAGACAGTACTTTTCTCTCTGTCGCAGGGCTCTGATGCTGCTTATGTTATTGTATTTATATTACTCCCTCACCTCTGTGTGTGAGTGTGTATGTGTGTATTCCACAACCTCCTGGTAGCCTGCTCCTGGGTTATCGTGCTGCCACCAAGGAGTTCCCCTTCATGTCCAACTAAAATATCTTCTGCTTTATTTTAAGTCAATTTCCTCAGGGGGCATAAAGAATATCTTCTCCATGAAAACCTGTCATGTGTTTGAAGACGTACATTCAGCCTTCTCTTTCTAGGCTAAACAGCCTGATTCCTCTCATCTTTCTTCCTACGACCAATTTTCCCTCCCTTTAATCGTTTTTGTTGTTCTTCCTTGGACCCCCTCCAGTTTCTCTACAACCTTTCCAGGTTTGCCAACCAGCCATAAACCCACACAGTATGTCCGCCTCACCTGCGGCCAAAAGTACAGGAGTAATGGCACCAAGGATTGCCAAAGGTCGGTAAATTGATAGACATTCCATGTGGATGAGCTAAAATCGGAGATGTCCATAAAGCCGGTAACAATTTTTCGATATCCTTAAATACCGTGGTGATGTCGGGCTTTGGGGCGCCACTTCTCCAAGCGTTTTTTTGCCGGAGATTTGGGCAGGAACAGCTGTGTGAACAGACAGATGGTTGGCAGCTCTGATTCTTGATGGAGCTGGTGGACCAAAATGGGGCCTGACTCTAATCTGTTTCTTACCAGGCCAGAGATCAGGGAGGAATTCACTGTTTGCTTGAGCATGTCATTTCCCTGTTGATGTACCCCAGGATTATCAAGCTTTTTTACACAACGTGATGGCACCTGTTGACTCACACTCAGTTCAGAGAACTGAGTTCTCTGGTTCTAATTCTGGCTCTGCCATTCAATAATAATAACAATAATAACAGTTGTGGTATTTAAGTTCCACGTTGCCAACTTGTACTTCCCAAGCGCTTAGGACAGTGCTCTGCACACAGTAAGCTATTTATTTATTTCTATTAAGCTATTTTCTATTTATTTTATTTTGTTAGTATGCTTGGTTTTGTTCTCTGTCTCCCCCTTTTAGACTGTGAGCCCACTACTGGGTAGGGACTGTCTCTATATGTTGCCAACTTGTACTTCCCAAGCACTTAGTACAGTGCTCTGCACACAGTAAGCGCTCAATAAATACGATTGATGAGTAAGCGCTCAATAAATACGACTGAATGAATGAAATGAATGAATGCCAGGCACTTTACAAAGCGCTGGGGTAGATAGGAGCAAATCAGGTTGGACACAGTCCCAGTCCCATATTGGGCTCACGGTCTTAATTCCCATTTTACCGAGGAGATAACTGAGGCACAGAGCAGCTACTTGTCTGCTGCGTCACCTTAGGCAAGTCACTTAACTTCTCTGTGCCTCAGTTGCCTCATCTGCAAAATGGGGATTAAGACTGTGAGCCCCATGTGGAACAGTCCGGTGTCCAAACTGATTTGCTTGTACCTACCCTGGAGCTTAGTAAAGTGCCTGGCACATAGTAAGCGCTTAACAAATACCATTAAAATAAAACAAACAAAAAAACTCAGCTCGTGGTTGACCATGACGCTCCCTGATCTTTTTTCTGCTGGGTTTAGGCCTGCCAGTCCTTCCCTATTCTCTGCCTCCGTTTGTTTCTCATCCCCAGGAGCCCTTATCTCTCCTGAATCTCATCCTGTTTTGCAGGATCATTTTTCCACTTCGTCTAGGTCACTCTGAATTTTAGTCCTGTCTTCCAAATTGGGGGCACCTCTGTCCGACCCAGGTTCATCTAGCGAACGAATATGTTTTTGATTCCTACAGCAACGACAATGAAAAGAGAAAGGGCCCCTGGAGCAAACCCCGTGAGGACAGGTTGGGAGATTTTGATTGACCATGAGCTATTATTTCTCTCCAAGCCGCGAGAAGCAGCGTGGCTCAGCGGAAAGAACCCAGGCTTGATAGTCAGAGGACGTGGGTTCTAATCCTGGCTCCGCCACATCAGCTGTGTGGCTTTGGGCAAGTCACTTCACTTCTCTGTGCCTCGGTTCCCTCATCTGTAAAACGGGAATTAAGACTGTGAGCCCCACTTGGGACAACCTGATTACCTTGTATGTACCTCAGTGCTTAGAACAGTGCTTGGCACATAGTGACACCTAACAATTTAGAAGCAGCATGGCTCGGTGGAAAGAGCCCGGGCTTGGGAGTCGGAGGTCATGGGTTCTAATTCCGGCTCTGCCATTTGCTGGCTGTGTGACTTTGGGCAAGTCACTTCACTTCTCTGTGCCTCGGTTCCCTCATCTGTAAAATGGGAATTAAGACTGTGAGCCCCACTTGGGACGACCTGATTACCTTGTATCCCCCGAACGCTTAGAACAATCAATCAATCAATCGCATTTATTGAGCGCTTACTGTGTGCAGAGCACTGTACTAAGCGCTTGGGAAGTACAAGTTGGCAACATATAGAGACAGTCCCTACCCAACAGTGGGCTCACAGTCTAAAAGAACATAGAACCTCTTAGTTATTTTCAAGTATCTTTTTGAATTTTCCAGAGACCACAACTACCTGTGCTTGGCACATAGTAAGCGCTTAACAAATGTCATTATTATTATTATTGTTATTATTCTCCTTCTAGACTCTGGTGTGCCTGAGTGTGTCACCCTTCCTCCCAGTCTGGCCACAGCATTGTGCCGTGAAGCAGTCATTCTGACAACAAGCATTTACCGAGCACCCACAGGAAGCATGGAATACAGGTTTAAGACCCAGAATAGACCCTGCCCTTAAAAAGCTTATCTTCTAATCGCAGAGACGACGGAAAAACCTCAAATTCACAAACGTGCGTACAGATAGCTATATAAAGCAACGTGGCCGAGTGGAAAGAGCACAAGTTTGGGATTCAGAGGTCGTGGGTTCTAATCCCGGCTCTGCCACTGGCCTGCTTCGTGACTTTGGACATGTCACTTCACTCCTCTGTGCCTCAGTTACCTCATCTGTAAAATGGGGATTAAGACCGTGAGCCCCATGTGGGACAACCTGATAACCTTGGATCTCCCTCAGGGCTTCGAATAGTGCCTGGTCCCTAGTAAGCGCTTAACAGATACCATTCTCCAGTGCTTAGAACAGGGCTTTGCACATAGTAAGCGCTTAATAAATGTCATTATTATTATTATTACCAGTTCTGATTGACAATCAGGCAGAAGACTCAGATTTGTCACAGTCACCAGGTCCAGCCCAGTATGGTGGTAGGGGAGGTGCTGGATGGGAGACGAGCCCCAGATCTCACAGGCTGCATGATGCCAAATCAATCAATCGGACGACGGTAGTGACTGAGTGCTTACCATATGTAAAGCACTGTACTAAGCGCTTGGGAGAGAAGCAGCGTGGTTTAGTGGATAGAGTACAGGCCTGAGGGATGGAAGGACCTAGGTTTGAATGCTGGCTATACCACTTGTCTGCTGTGTGACCTTGGGCAATTCACTTCACTTCTCTGGGCCTCAGCTTCTCTGGGATTAAGACTGTGAACCCTATGTGGGACAGGGACTATGTCCAACACGATTATACCCCAGTGCTTAATATAGTGCCTGACATGTTATTATTATTAACAATAATAATAATAATAATAATAACAGCATGTTTGGTAGACAAGATACCAGTCCTCAAGGAGCTTATAGTCCAGTGGTCCACGCTCACATTAGGAAGGAAGGGTGACTAGTCCCACACGGACTGGAACATGATATAGCTCGTTATGGGCAGGGAACAATCTGCTAATTCTGTTATACTGAACCCTTCCAAGCGCTTAGTACAGTATTCTGCACATAGTAAGCGCTCAAGAAATACCACTGATTGATGGACGACCCACGGGTTTTAAAAATGGCAAACTGATTATGGTTGGAATCAGCTAAAGAGCAGACGAGACATGCAGGAGAGAGAAGACAGCATCACTGTGATCAAAAGTCCAGCAGAGAACTAATGGGGTGGAGAATGTGTGTGTGGGGTGAGGGGAGGGGACAGAAGGGGCACTTGTCCTTAGGATTTCCAAGAGGCACAATCAGCTTCTGGAAGTAGCAGGAGTGGAAAGGGACTGGTGAAGAATTAGAGGTCGGTAGCCAAAATTTGAAAGCCCCAGCGCTTACTCATATATGGGTCCGAGCCAAGGTTCAGGACTTTCTGGTAGCTCTTCATCAAAACATTTACATTGCCAATTTGGACTAATTTCATCAAAATCTATGTTTAGTTTGCAAGTATCAGACGAGACTCTTCAAACAAATGACCTGCCCTCTATTAATCTCTTTTCCTACTGTTACCTCTTGACTTTTTAGGAAGACAAAATGCCAGCTAGACTGCTAAAGAAAACACAGGGGTGGGACTAAACTTATACATTCACCCCAATCCATGCCGGCTAAACAACTCCTCCTCTGCTACCTAACCCCATCCCTGCTCTTCAATCCCAGAAGCACAACCAGAGTGAGCGAAAAAGACCCCCCAATTTTCCTGGGGGAACAGTCAGTCAGAAAAGGTATGTCTTCAGCATCATTAGCAGTTCATCTTCCTAAACCTCGGGGCAGGCCCTAGGCAGAACCCTCTGCAATCCCTCTCCTCCCTTCTCCCACTCCCCTCCTCATTTGGTGTCTGCTTATCAAACTAATGAAGCATAGCTAGTCGGAAGGAACTTGGGGGTAAAAGACAGCAGCTTAAGAATCGTTCCACACAGTCTTCCCTCTCCCTTCTTCAAAGAAGACAATAAAAACAAAGAAATCTGAATTTCCTTCATTTAAAATGGGGAGAAAAGGTAAAGAATCGGGGGTGCAAGGAGGGAGAGAGGGAGGGAGACAGAAGACAGCCTTATAATTCCCTATAGGAGATGTCTATTTACTTTCTTTGACTGAATGCTTGCATATTAAAAAGGTTCAGCTCCTTGCCAACGGGATTTATCAGGGTCCCATTTTCTACTTGTCAGAGCAGAGCACCGGGTAAGTGCTCCAGGAAGAGGAGAGAGCATCTTCCTCCCTCCTGCTTTTTTACCGGGAAGGTCCCCGCATCATGTGGAATCTCAGGGGGAGATTATTAGGGATTCGATGGGGTTTTGTGCATGTGTGAAGGGGCCAGAGTGGCAATCCCGGCTCTGATTCTGTGAACTATCGGCAATAGGGCAGTGGCAGCTATGGCATCAGTGGGCTGCAACGGGAAGGGGGCACCAGACAACTCCATTAGTTTTTCCAAATCACCCATATTGGGAGAGGCAATTTACAGCTTTAGGTTAAACCAGAATCTAAACAACAACAAAAAAACCCTATCACTGTCTCTCCTCGCCGCACAACCCTAAATATAGACAGTGACTTCAAAGAGGAGACTGGGGGCGGGCCGGGCTGAAAAGTTGCTCCCTCCTTAGACCTGCAAAAAGCTGAAGAACTCATCAAACAGGCTACAGGGATGAGGAGCGATGGAAAACCGGTCTGCTCTGAAAGGCAAGGGAAAGAAGATGGAGAGAGAGAGAAAAAAAAGAGAGAGAGAGAGAGATGGGTTTCCCAGAATGATTGCCCTGATAAGACTATTACGGTTTCTCGGCCTAACATCAATCCTCACTGGTCACTGCGTCAGGCAGGTGGGGCAGGCCGCCACCTTGTTATGTGGCTTCAAAGTAGCTTTCCTGGCTCCAGCAGCCTTTAGTCCACAGTGTCCTTCCTGCTACACTGCTTGCTACACTCTCCCAAGCACTCAGTACAGTGCTCTGCACACAGGAAGCGCTCAATAAATACGCACAACAGCTATCCCGCTGGGTGTGCCTGGATGCCTGCATAATACTAATAATACTAATAATGATATTTGTTAAGCGCTTACTATGTGCCAAGCACTGTTCTAAGCACTGGGGGGGTACAACGTGATCAGGTTGTCCCACGTGGGGCTCACAGTCTTAATCACCATTTTACAGATGAGGTCACCGAGGCCCAGAGAAGTTAAGTGACTTGCCCAAGGTCACACAGCTGACAAGTGGCAGAGCGGGATTCGAACCCATGACCTCTGACTCCAAAGCCCACGCTCTTTCCACTGAGCCATGCTGCTTCTCTATCAGGACGCCCTTTGCAGCACAATAGGTTCCCACATTAGGAAGAGTTGGAGGTATCGCTGCTGTGAGCACAAAGGTACAGTACAGCTGCATATTACTGTACTACTACTACTACTAATAATAATGATGGCATTTATTAAGCGCTTACTATGTGGAAAGCACTGTTCTAAGTGCTGGGGGGGTGGATACAAGGTGATCAGGTTGTCCCACCGGGGGCCCACAGTCTTAACCCCCATTTTACAGATGAGGTAACTGAGGCACAGAGAAGTTAAGTGGCTTGCCCAAGGTCACACAGCTGACAAATGGCAGATCCGGGATTCGAACGCATGACCTCCGCCTCCAAAGCCTGGGATCTTTCCACTGAGCCACACTGCTTCTCTATGAGGACACTCTTTGCAGCACAATAGGTTCCCACATTCGGAAGAGTTGGAGGTATCGCTGCTTCAGTTGCTTTTAGCCCAAAGGTACAGTACAGCCACATATTACAGTACTACTACTACTAATAATAATCATGACGGCATTTATTAAACGCTTACTATGTGTAAAGCAATCAATCGTATTTATTGAGTGCTTACTGTGTGCAGAGCACTGTACTAAGCACTTGGGAAGTACAAGTTGGCAACATATAGAGACAGTCCCTACCCAAAAGTGGGCTCACAGCCTAGAAGGCACTGTTCCAAGCGCTGAGGGGGAATAGAAGGTGATCAGGTTGTCCCATGGTGGGGGGCTCACAGTTTTAACCCCCATTTTACAGATGAGGGAACTGAGGCACAGAGAAGTGAAGTGACATGCCCAAAGTCACACAGCTGACAAGCGGCAGAGCCGGGATTTGAACCCATGACCTCTGACTCCAAAGCCCACGCTCTTTCCACTGAGCCACGCTGCTTCTCTATGAGGACGCTCTTTGCAGCACAATAGGTTCCCACAATCGGAAGGGTTGGCGGTATCGCTGCTTCAACTGCTTTGAGCCCAAAGGTACAGTACAGCCACATATTACAGTACTACCACTACTACTAATAATAATGATGGCATTTGTTAAATGCTTACTATGTGCAAAGCATTGTTCTAAGCGCTGGGGAGGATACAAGGTGATCAGGTTGTCCCACGGGGGGGCTCACAGTCTTAACCCCCATTTTACAGATGAGGGAACTGAGGCACAGAGAAGTGAAGTGAGTTGCCCAAAGTCACGCAGCTGACAAGCGGCAGAGGCGGGATTTGAACCCATGACCTCTGATTCTAAAGCCCGGGCTCTTTCCACTGAGCCATGCTGCTTCTCTAACAGGACGCTCTTTGCAGCACAATAGGTTCCCACATTCAGAAGAGTTGGAGGTATTGCTGCTTCAATTGCTTTGAGCCCAAAGGTACAGTACAGCTGCATATTACAGTACTACTACTACTACTAATAATAATAATGATGGCATTTATTACATGCTTACTGTGTGGAAAGCACTGTTCTAAGCACTGGGGAGGATACGAGGTGATCATGTTGTTCCGGGGGGTGCTCACAGTCTTAACCCCCATTTTACAGATGAGGGAACTGAGGCACAGAGAAGTGAAGTGAGTTGCCCAAAGTCACACAGCTGACAGTTGGTGGAGCCGGCATTTGAACCCATGACCTCTGACTCCAAAGCCCGGGCTCTTTCCACTGAGCCACGCTACTTCTCTATCAGGATGCTCTTTGCAGCACAATAGGTTCCCACATTCGGAAGAGTTGGAGGTATCGCTGCTTCAATTGCTTTTAGCCCAAAGGTATGGTACAGTCGCATGTTACAGTACTACTACTACTACTACTAATAATAATGATGGCATTTATTAAACGCTTACTATGTGTAAAGAAATCAATCAATCGTATTTATTGAGCGCTTACTGTGTGCAGAGCACTGTACTAAGCGCTTGGGAAGTACAAGTTGGCAACATATAGAGACAGTCCCTACCCAACAGTGGGCTCACAGTCTAGAAGGCACTGTTCTAAGCGCTGGGGGGGAATACAAAGTGATCAGGTTGTCCCACGGGGGGCTCACAGTCTTAACCCCCATTTTACAGATGAGGGAACTGAGGCACAGAGAAGTGAAGTGAGTTGCCCAAAGTCACACAGCTGACAGTTGGTGGAGTGGGGATTTGAACCCATGACCTCTGACTCCAAAGCCTGGGCTCTTTCCACTGAGCCACGCTGCTTCTCTATCAGGACGCTCTTTGCAGCACAATAGGTTCCCACATTCAGAAGAGTTGGAGGTATTGCTGCTTCAATTGCTTTGAGCCCAAAGGTACAGTACAGCCACATATTACAGTACTACCACTACTACTAATAATAATAATGGCATTTATTAAGCACTTACTATGTGCAAAGCACTGTTCTAAGCACTGGGGAGGATACAAGGTGATCAGGTTGTCCCACGGGGGGCTCACAGTCTTAACCCCCATTTTACAGATGAGGGAACTGAGGCCCAGAGAAGTGAAGTGAGTTGCCCAAAGTCACACAGCTGACAGTTGGTGGAGTCAGGATTTGAACCCATGACCTCTGACTCCAAAGCCCGGGCTCTTTCCACTGAGCCACACTGCTTCTCTATCAGGATGCTCTTTGCAGCACAATAGATTCCAACATTCAGAACAGTTGGAGGTATCGCTGCTTCAATTGCTTTGAGCCCAAAGTGCAAAGTACAGCCGCAAGTTACAGTACTTGGTAGTTACTAGCAGTGTGGCCTAGTGGATGGAGCATGGGCCTGGAGCCTAGAAGTACCCGGGTTCCAATCCTAGCTCTGCCGCTTTTCTGCTGTGGGACCTTGGGCAAGTCACTTCTCTGAGCCTCAGTGGCCTCACCTGTAAAACGGAGATGAAGATTCACGTGGGGCACTAACTACGTTCAACCTGACTAACTTGCACCTACGCCAGTGCTTTGTACAGTGGCTGGCATATAGTAAGCGCTTAACAAATACCATTAAAACAAAACAAAAAAACTTAGTGCCAACTCTCCTCATTCATTCATTCATTCATTCAATCGTATTTAGTGAGCACTTACTGTGTTCAGAGCACTGTACTAAGCGCTTGGGAAGGACAAGTTGGCAACATATAGAGACGGTCCCTACCCAACAATGGGTTCACAGTGAAGGCTCACCCCCTCTAGTCGCATTACCTGGCCTGAGGTGAATTCTCCCTTGTCAATAAATCAGTGGTATTGATTGAGTGATTAATATGTGCCGAGCAATGTACTAAGCGTTGGGAGAACACTATAACAGAGACATGTTCCCTGCCCACAACAAGCTTATAGTCCTATTCTAGGTGTGCCTCACCCCTGGGTGTACAATCTTTTTCCTGACTTTTCCAAGTGTAGAAATATCTTCATAAAAGTCTCACCCCTGGGTGTACAATCTTTATCCTGACTTTTCCAAGTGTAGAAATATCTTCATAAAAGTTGCTGATGTATATATGCATATATAAACGTGTATATATGTATATATGCTTGCATGTATTTATTACGCTATTTATTTATTTATTTTATTTGTACATATTTCTTCTATTTATTTTATTTTCTTAATAGGTTTTGTTTTGTTCTCTGTCTCCCCCTTCTAGACTGTGAGCCCGCTGTTGGGTAGGGACCGTCCCTATATGTTGCCAACTTGTACTTCCCAAGCGTTTAGTACAGTGCTCTGCACACAGTAAGCACTCAATATATACGACTGAATGAATAAATGAATGAATGATGTTCCACTAGTTTGCACTATCCCGTTTTGCGAAAGGCTTCTCCCTTGAGCCCGTTGTTGGGTAGGACTGTCTCTATATGTTGCCAACTTGTACTTCCCAAGCGCTTAGTACAGTGCTCTGCACACAGCTAGCGCTCAATAAATATGATTGATTGATTGATTGATAAATACGATTGAATGAATGAATGAATGAATGATGCTCCACTAGTTTGCACTATCCCCTTTTGCGAAAGGCTTCTCCCTTGAGCCCGTTGTTGGGTAGGGACTGTCTCTATATGTTGCCAACTTGTACTTCCCAAGTGCTTAGTACAGTGCTCTGCACACAGTAAGCGCTCAATAAATACGGTTGAATGAATGAATGATGCTCCACTAGTTTGCACTATCCCCTTTTGAGAAAGCCTTCTCCCTTGAGCCCGTTGTTGGGTAGGGATTGTCTCTGTTGCCGAATTGTACTTTCCAAGAGCTTAGTACAGTGCTCTGCACACAGTAAGCGCTCAATAAATACGATTTAATGAATGAATGAATGAATGATGCTCCACTAGTTTGCACTATCCCCTTTTGCGAAAGGCTTCTCCCTTGAGCCCGTTGTTGGGTAGGGATTGTCTCTGTTGCCGAATTGTACTTTACAAGAGATTAGTATAGTGCTCTGCACACAGTAAGTGCTCAATAAATACGATTGAAATCGAATGAATGAACGTTTGAGAGGGGAGGTGGGGGGAAGGTTCCTTCCCGTTTCAACAGGTCTCACATCTCACCTGTCGGGTGCTCCCCTGCGGAGGGTCCCATTTGCAGTTAGTGTGGTCTAGAATCCAATAGAGGGACACCGGGAAGAGGCAGTGGCTTTACAGATTGGCTAATCATTGGTTGGCAAGCCTTAAGAAAGCCATACCATCCTCACTTTCATCTAACGCACTCCACCGAATGCTTAGTATAATGCTCTGCCCTCAGTAAGTGCTCAATAAATAAATACAATTGACTGATAAAACAATGATCTGCACACAAACAAGCTGTACAAGTTACCTAAGTGAGACTAGTAGACTGTAGAGCCTGCTGTTGGGTAGGGACCGTCTCTATATGTTGCAAACTTGTACTTCCCAAGCGCTTAGTACAGTGTTCTGCACACAGTAAGCACTCAATAAATACGACCGAATGAATGAATGAATAGTAGGGATTAGTCAATCCCTCTGCCTTAAAGCTGTCCTAAAACTCTTCCAATTGGGAGATGCCTGACATTCACACTCCTCTGTATAAACAGGATTCTCCCAAATGCAACCATAATAACAATAATAATAACTGTGGTATTTGTTAGGTGCTCACTCTATGCCCAGGACTGTACTAGGGTAGATTGAAGATAATGAGCTCAAATGTCAGTCATATAGTTTCAGTAAGAGGGAGAACAGGAGTTGAATCTCCATTTTGCAGAGGAGGGAACTGAGGCACAGGGAAGTTAAGTGGCTCACCCAAGGTCACACACAACAAGGACGTGGAGGAGCTGGGATTAGAACCCAGGTCCTCTGACTCCCAGGACCAAGCTCTTTCCACCTAGGCCACGCTGCTTCCCGTCCATCCGTCTTTCTGAGAAATTACGAGCAACGCTTGGTAAAGCCAAGCACCTGTCGCTGATTCTGCTCACTGAGGCTTCACAAAAGGTAGTCCCACCCCTTCAAAGGAAGGAGCAGACGGAAAACTGGATATCCACGACGAACAATAGCCAATGACATCTGCCCCTCAGAACACGGGCAAGGTGAGGGCTCCATTACAAGTCAAATAAAAATCAGTGAAAAAGTCCCAACAGGTGCGAAGGCCAAACAAAAATGTAAAACAAAAGCTCTAACTACACACCCAGGAAGGCTTTGGACCGAACAGCAGCTGTAACAGCCGCAAGGAAAAGGTTGGAGCGGCCTTTTTGGATGAACCAATCTGAGCACGACCACCAGGCACGGTCCCAGGCACAGAGAGTATTGGCTCCGTTGGCACAGCAATCAATCAAATCAATCAATGGTATTTATTGAGCACTTACTATGTGCGGAGCACTGTACCACCCGCTTGGGAGAGTACAACAGAACGAGCAGACGCGTTCCCTGCCCATAATGAGCTTACAGTCTAGAGAGGGAGGTAGACATTAATACGAATAGATAATTTATAATATATAATTTACATGACCGCCTCTCACCACTGCCCTTCTGAATAGGAAGTTAAATCGGGATACAGACGCAGGCAGTGTGTGTTCCTAGAGTGGTGATTACAAGCAGAATCTCGAAGTCCCACCGAGACTGAGAGGGACCTGGGATTTGTGAGCCCACTGTCGGGTAGGGACCGTCTCTATATGTTGCCAACTTGTACTTCCCAAGCGCTTAGTACAGTGCTCCGCACACAGTAAGCGCTCAATAAATATGAATGAATTTGGTTCACAGATCCCAGCTAGGATGCGAACTTGGGTAGCCTGACTGGCCAGATCACCAGCAGGCCGCGGCCTCGAATCAGAGAAGTGAAGAGAGGAAACGGCCAACGTCGCTGCAGGGTAGACACCGTGATGCTCTTTTGTAAAGCAAGAGTTTACTGTGCAAGCATCATATCGGTGGCTCCCAAAATGAGCCCTTAGGAATTTGCTCCGTTAAAGACTAACAATGAAAAGATACAGCAGTCTAAATATTAGGAGAAGACGATGTCCAACGAGATATGCATCTGTAGTAATTTTCTTCCAGCTTATCATCTCTTTGATCACATCATTTACCATCGGGAAATGAAATTAATATTTCCTGCCTGTGATTAGTATGCCGTAGCAACCTAACGCTTCTCTAATACTAACCCGTTTAATCACGCGGTACCCTGGAGTAGCAGAAAAATAGTATTTCTGTTCCGCAGATGAAATCAGCGGACTCACTCAAGCCACTGAGAAACTCACTTCGGGAGCTGGGCTTAAGACAGAGGAGCTCTAAGTATTCATATTGATAGGTTTACCAGATGCTAGAGATAGACAGAATTGCCCCTTATTTCATTGCCTTGTCCAATATTCCCATAAGGGTCTGTTGGCAGGGAATGAATAATTGTCCTGTATTTGTGTGACACAAGCTCTGCTCCTTCACAGGAAGAGAAGGAGGGGCAAAGCAGGCTGCAGCATCCTGTATTTTCAAAACTGAAATCAGACATCTGACAGCAACAACGATGACGATAATGGTAATCATCGTGACAATACTGATTACTGAGTATCCCAAGAGTATCGGGCATTTTTCGGCAAGGATTCCGGACTTATACACGGACTATTAACACCATTAACACCATTACTAACACCATTGGAAGCTTTTCCTCCACTGAATCTGCCCCACTGACACCACCACTACCTAAATCCCAGAGAACTTGGGGGAGGTTTCAGCTTTCACAAGATAGTGAGGTCATGACGGGATGGTATCACATTACTGCATCCTATATACGCTCAGGTGTCATATCCCACGTCTCATATTCCACCTGGCAACACTCCGTAGTCATAGTATTGGGTGGGGGGGAGGTCAGGGTTTAAAAAATGAAGAAAACCTCAGCTCTGAATATTGAAAATCTTGTACATATTTACTCTTGCACATATTTACTATTCTATTTATTTTACTTTGTTAATATGTTTTGTTTTGTTGTCCGTCTCCCCCTTCTAGACTGTGAGCCCGCTGCTGGGTAGGGACCGTCTCTATATGTTGCAAACTAGGACTTCCCAAGTGCTTAGTATAGTGCTCTGCACACAGTAAGCGCTCAATAAATACGATCGAATGAATGAATGAAAAAAGGTACCAAATGGAAGACTTTGGTTCTACAGTGGGTCATTCTTAAAAAATCAGAATTCTTACCAAAACTCTCTGGGATTCCTAGGCAACAGTAAGCTCGCTGTGGGCAGGGAATGTGTGGACAGAAAACTCTCCCAAGCGCTTAGTACAGTGCTCTGCACACAGTAAGCGCTCAATAAATACAGTTGAGTGAATGAATGAACAATTGTTATCAAACCTTTGTCAGAGCTAACCCTGAAACTCAATGGGGAAATAGGTCTTTGCTGCCCTAGGACCCAACTAACTGCTGCGAGGCTTGGGAACTTTGCTCACCTGACAACAGGGCCTTATTGATGCACAGAAGCCTTACTAAGGAGCCGAGGTTGTAGCCCTGAGTCTCAGGAGAGTGTGTGAAACCAGCTCATAAATACGTGGGAGGAGGAGAACAGAAAATATCAAACCAAACCCAATCTCCTCAGGAACAAAGGCCACCATCATTACCAGACTGCCAGCTCTCCCTGCCTTCATTAAGAATGCTTTCCTCACATCATGTGGGAGGAACTGGGAAGGAGACAAATATTTTTGCTGCCTCACACCTCCTGCTTGTTGGTTTGTTTTTTTTTTTTTTTTGGAGAAGGTCCAGAAGCTAAAGAATTTGGGAACTCAGCAACTTTCTTAAATGGCTTATAACACAAAAAGCTTCATTTTATTCCCCTGGATCTTATGATTTCCCCCTTTTCTCCAATAGTATTTCGTCTCCCTGCACCAGAAGAGAGCTCAACAAACCCTATACCCTGCTACCTCAAAACAGGAACAAGACCAAAATCTAATAAGCCATGGGAGTCAAGAAAGGGTACTTGAATGTTGTTTGGTTACAGGTGTAAATGCCGGGATCGCTTCTATTTGGATAGTTATTCTCACACACAGACACACACAGACACACACACAAACTTCATTCCTTCGATCGTATTTATTGAGCACTTACTGTGTGCAAAGCACTGTACTTAGCGCAAGCCTACACATGTACACACACACAAATACATATGTGTGTATATGTATATACAGAGCTAGAAGGGAATATCCATCTACTGATATATAGATCTTGGCCTAATATTCTTCCTATCACTTAAAATTTAAATACTAATCCTAGAAGTTATTAATCTTAGAAGTAGAGATGCACAGCTATTTCATTTCCAGTAAGGAAAACGACAACAGTCCGAGAAGCATAACAGTAATTTATGATTTTGCTGGTGCATTATCGCTCAGTAATAAGTGCAACTCGAAACTGCCAATTATCTCATAAGAGGGGTATCACCTTTACTATCCTGACTGACTACATCGATAAACGCAGGTTCAGCTCGCACTCACGCTCGGTCACGTAACCAGTGGCCTTATAGCAGGCGAGAAGAACGAGGGACACAGAGGAAAAACAAAAACAGCTCACATGCAAACACTTCCATGGAAGCAGTAGGGGACTAAGGGAGAGAGAGGGAGGGAAAGGGAGAGAGAGAAAAGTGATATGGAATAGCCTGGAGCAGTCTGCAGGTCACACACACAGAGTGTGCAGCAGCAAACTCAGTTTACAAAGAGACATCTGTTCCATTACTCCGATGCATTGTGGCTAATTACATCCTGGCCCGTCTGTGAAATGACAGCCACTTATTCTCCAGTGAACCGTAAAATCTGTACATGTTCGATTTGGGGAGCGGGAGAAGAGTGGGAGCTAGAGTTGAGGGGGGGCGGCTGGGGGAAAGGAAAAGAAAAAGGGAAGTACCAAGAAAAAAATAACTGTTTAGGGGGAAGACGATTAGGGCCCCACCGAGAGAAAGAGACAGAGAAACCCAGAGTGGTGTAAACCTGAGTTTAGGAAAATAGAGTTTGAGGCAAGCGGGTTGGCTCGTCCAGATGTTGCCCGCCTTTCTAGCTAGAAACGAGGAAGGCTTCCCCCCATCAGTACAGTTCATGCTTGAATTATCTACAGAGCTAATGGCTTGGTTCACACCATCCACATTTTTTTTTTTTTTTGCCTTTGTTGCAATGGTCTAGCAGCCTACTAAGGGAGGCAGGTGGCTGGGCTCAAAGTGCACCGGATGTCCACTGACGGCAACAGCTCTCTGAGTCTGCGATAACGGTGGACAGCTGGGACCTCCCCTTGCTTCCTGTGGTGCTGAACAGTGAGACACGTCCACGCATCTTCGCAAATATGGATTAGCATTCATTAGTATTTATTGAGCATTTATTGTGTGCACAACACTGTACTAAACATTTGGGAGAGTACACGATAACAATAAGCAGATATAGGCCACTGTTCGCTGGGAGAAACCCAGGTCCGAGGGAAAGGCCGAGGATGGAGGGACTGAGGCAGGAGTCTAAGACACGGGCTCCTCCTTGTTTGTGTTGGGATCGGTTGATCCAAAAAATCGGGTGGTTTGGTGTCAGGCACAAGAAGAAAGCAGAAAGAAACACACAGGATTACCATTTTGGGATTAGACGTGAATCAAGATGTGACTTGATTGGAAACATCTTCATTCCTGCACTTTTCCCCTCTTCCTGACCCCTTCAAAACACCACCAAACCCACAAGTAACAAGACAAATGGTTTCAATGCCGTTTGGCTTTCACCTCTCGGCTTCCCACCACTGCATCCCGCAGAGCACCTGCCTCAATGGGGGCGAAGCCCTCCTGAAATCACATCTCCAGGAGGCCTTTCCAAATTTACTTTCTCATCTCAATCAATCAGTGGTATTTATCGAGCGCTTACTGCGTGCAGAGCATTCTACTTGGGAGAGCACAATACAACAGAATAAGCAGACACGTTCCCTACTCACAAGGAGCTTACAGTCTAGAAGGGGAGAAAGATATTAATATAAGCATTCTACTGAGCACTTGGGAGAGCACAATACAACAGAATTAGCAGACACGTTCCCTACTCACAAGGAGCTTACAGTCTAGAAGGGGAGAAAGATATTAATATAAATATATTATGGCTACTTAAAGAAGTGCAGTGGGGCTGAGGGTGAGGTGAATATCAAGTGTTTAAAGGGTACAAATCCAAGTGCCGAGGTGATGCAGAAGGGAGAGGAAGTAGGGGAAAAGATGGCTTAGTCGGGGAAGGCCTCTTGGAGGAGATGTGATTTTAATAAGGCTTTGAAGGTGGGGAGGGTGGCGGTCATCACAGCTCATCTCCCCACCTGATATTCCTCCAAGAGCCATTTCAGAATGTCTGCATTTCCTAAGCAGTTGGATACTCACACACACACACAAATATACATACACACCCTGTAGAACTAATATATGTCTTTAAACTTCAGTACTTCCTCCTATCAGCAACTTATTTTAGAGTCTGTCACCTCCATCTCTTTGTAAATTTCCCAAAGGCAAGGATCACTTCTACTAATTCTGTTGTACTCTCCCAACCGCTTAGTACAGTGCTGAACAAAGAGTGGGCACTCAAAAAATACAGTGGACTGATTGCTTATCCTTGAAGGTGAAGGGGTCAAGGGGAGAAAACCTGGTCCAGGTTTAGGTGAAGTCCCTCACTCTAATTCCAAGTTGTAACTGCCTGGTTTAGGGCCATTTTAGCCCAAAACACTTAAGGAGGGAAACTATGAAGAGTCTCACGAGGATGAGACTCTTGCAGAACCAAGATTGGCAGGTGAGAAAGCCTCTGTACACGCAGCCAGCCATGTTCTCTTTAGGACTGAGGTAGCAATGAGAAGTGTCAAGTACAGCCTTTTTGATTTTCACCCCCCACAACCCCGCCTCCCCCAGAACCCACATCAGATTATGTCCACGAACCTCATCACCCAGCTAGGGGAATTGAAAGAAAGAGGGGAATTGAAAGGAAGGTGTTAAAAGGATCCCAGAAAACAGGTATGGTTTTCAGCCAATCAACCAGCTTGACTGTTTCACTGTCGTTTTATCTGCAAATTCCCAAGAAGAGGAAAGAAGCTAGAAGGGAGAGTTGAGAGCTGAAAAAATAATATACATGCATTTGGTCACTGTACTGCCTGAATTGTTTTGTGTTATCACCCAGGTAAAAGTAAGCCTGACACAGAAAGTCCCTAAAGGGGATTGTTGAGAAAGCTGGGTCAGGTAACATAAATGGTAAAAATCTCTATTCGATCGCCAAAAGCCTCCATGGAAGTGCCCACATTCAGCAGTTAGAAATGTTGTTTCTTAGACTCAAGCAAGCAGGACATGCGAGCCCAATGACTTGCTGGGACTTAGGGCCCTTCTTGGCTCCGTGACACCCAAATTATCCTAAAAGGGCAACCGGGGGGTGAAATTCATGGCATTGCATCTGGAAAGTCATTAATCCCCACTGTATATGACAATATTAGAGAGTGGCCCCAATCAGCTAATGGAGGAGGGGAGTTGCGGCTGGAGGAGCCTCCAGAGAAGGCAGAGAAGGTTGAACAGCAACCCAACCTGCCCACTTTGCTCCTTAAATGACATCCTACTCACTGGGCCTTGTCCACTTTTCTCTCACCCTTGATCTCTTGCTCATGAATTCCCTCCTTCCTGGAACTTCTCCCACTCTTGGCCCCCCTCCACTTGGTTCATAGCCAACAGACCAGCACTCTTCCCTTCCTCAAAGCCCTTCTAAAATCACCTCTCCTCCAGGGAGCCTTCCTTGACTAACCTCTCATTTCCCCCACCATTCCTACCTTTCCCCATTCTCTCCCTGCCCCACCACTTCCAAACTTTCAAATAACTTATGCACTTGAGTCCTGCCTCCTAAGCATTTGCGTGCTTAGCTCCACCAGTTTCCCCCAGTAGCACTTCGGTGGATATTCTTTTTAAAATCTGTTGCTTCCCCCTAACTGTAATTTATTTTAGTGTTTATCTCCCAAACTAGACTGTAAGCTCCTTGAGGGCAGGGATTGTGTCTACTACCCCTACTACACTTTCCCGAGGGCTCCGCAAAATGCTCTGCACAGAATAAGCACTCAAAAAATACTACCGATTGATTCAACAGCAAGGAGTGGATGGAGATTACGACTGTAAGATCGTTATGGGCAAGGGATGTAACTGCTAATTCTGTTGTAAGAATAATAATGATGATGGTATTTGTTAAGTGCTTACTATGTGCAAAGCACTGTTCTAAGAGCTGGGGGGGATACAAGGTGATCAGGTTGTCCCTCTTGGGGCTCACAGTCTTAATCCCCATTTTACAGATGAGGTAACTGAGGCATAGAGAAGTGAAGTGACTTGCCCAAAGTCACACAGCAGACAAGCGGTGGAGCCGGGATTAGAACCCATGACCTCTGACTCCCAAGCCCGGGCTCTTTCCACTGAGCCATGCTGCTTCTTGTACTCTCCTAAACTCTCCATACGGTGCACTGCATATAGTAAGCTTTCAATAAATATCATTGATTGAGGGATTAATGGAAGCGGAGCGGTGGAGGGAGTGATGGCAAACTGTGCCCTGTGGGTGGAAAAAATGGTAGGAGCAGAGGCAACTAGAGAAGGCAGGTAGACTCAAGGATGGAGTAATAATAATAATAATAATAATGATGGTATTTGTTAAGTGCTTACTATGTTCCAAGCACTGTTCTAAGCACTGGGGGGGATACAAGGTGCTCAGATTGTCCCATGTGGGGCTCACAATCTTAATCCCCGTTTTACAGATGAGGGAACTAAGGCACCGAGAAGTTAAATGACTTGCCCAAAGTCACACAGAGCTGGGATTTGAACCCATGACCTCTGACTCCTAAGCCCGGGTTCTTTCTACTGAGCCACGCTGCTTCTCTAAGAGTAGGAGGAGAAGAATCAGGGGCAGTAATTGGGTCAGAGAGATCTGGCTCAAAGGGTTTAGAGGGAAGAGGCAGGAGGGTGGGCTAATGAGAGGTAGCTCTGTTGACATCTTCCCGAATCTCCCCACCCTTCCTCCAAAGTTCCCCCGGGGTCAGCTTTTGCTCTGGCCCTGAATGGCAAGGTGTTAATTAGTCCGTCAGAAACCCTGACACATGAACAGGAATGTCTGATACCTAACCAACGGTCTTACTGCATCAAGAGAGGTGATACTTAGAGAGCTGACCTTTGAATCTGAAAATAGCATCACAGGTTTGTGAATCCTCATCGGAGTGTACAGCTGTGGACCAAATGGGTCTGCAACTCGTATGTCTTTTACCTAGAAATCCTAAAGATTTTCCTAAACATAATCTCTTTTTTCCCCCCCCTCACGGTTTCCATGTGAAGTAAGAATGTGGTTATAGTCTCATTCGGTATGTGAAAGCAGAGAGGTGAAATGGTATTTGTAAATAATAATTATGGTATTTATCCAGAGCTTTCTGTGTGTTAAGCTCTGGGTAGATACACGGCTGTGAGAGAGGACCCAGTTTTTTTATATAATAATGATGGTATTTAAGTGCTTACTATGTGTCAGGCACTGTTCTAAGCGCTGGGGTAGATACAAGGTAATCAGATTGTCCCACGTGGGGCTCACAGTCTTAATCCCCATTTTGCAGATGAGGTAACTGAGGCACAGAGAAGTTAAGCAACTTGCCCAAGGTCACACAGCTGACAAGTGGCGGAGCCGGGATTAGAACCCACGACCTCCGACTCCCAAGCCTGTGCTCTTTTCACTGAGCCACTTCCAGTGGCTAAAAGGAGGAAGGCTAAAAGGTAAGGTGTCAGCTGCTTACATGATTTTATCTTCAACCACTGGATCCCACTTCCCACTAGAGCATATACGCTTCTCTCTCTGCGTCTTAGCGCTGTGGTCCCTACCTTGTCTCCTCTGTCTTTTGAGTTTGTGACGCCTGCTTGAGAGACTCAGACTGCAGACTACAGCCTGGGAGCCAGAAGACTTGGGTTCTAATCCTGGCTCTGCCACTTGGGCAAAGTTACTCGACTGGGCCTCGGTTTCCTCATCTGTAAACTGGAGAGGCAATACCTGTTCTCCCTCCGCTTAGATTGTGGGCACCATGGGGGACAGGGATTATGTCCAATTAGATCATCTTGTATATATCCCAGTGCTTAACACATAGTAAGTGCTTAACAAACGCCACAATTATGATGATTTTTACTATCCACAGGATGGTTATGATTATGGAGTTCTCTCATGACTTAAGAATTTTCCATGTTCATCTTTCTGTATCTTTTCAAATAGGAACATTCATTTAAAAAAAATAGGCACAGGCCTGCTCTTTTTCCCCTGCAAATGCACCACCTGTATATACGTATATATGTTTGTACGTATTTATTACTCTATTTATTTATTTATTTTATTTGTACATATTTATTCTATTTATTTTATTTTGTTAATATGTCTTGTTTTGTTCTCTGTCACCCCCTTCTAGACTGAGCCCGCTGTTGGTTAGGGACCGTCTCTATATGTTGCCAACTTGTACTGCCCAACGCTTAGTACAGTGCTCTGCACACAGTAAGCGCTCAACAAATACGACTGAATGAATGAATTAATTAATTAAACAAGCACCCCACTTCCTCCCCCCAAAAACCCCAATACCACCTAGCAAATACTTTGAGTGGGATTCCTGTTAACCCCTCATTCCTAAGGACTACTACATGGGTTCCTTCATATACACATAGAGAGATACCCTCAGCATGTGTTCTGTTGTTCCCACACTACATTATTTGTTGAAATAAATATGGAAATAAGGCTGTGCTAGACAGCCAAGCCAGCCAGACTGAAATAAATTCATCACTCATGGGCTCTCAAGGGAAGGAAGCCGTGCATTTTTTTCTAAATGATTATTTCTGAAGCACTGAAGGAATGGCTATATCACTAATGAGGCCAGGGCTCCATGACTGCTGATTATAAATGACCTAAAAAGAGACAAGGAGATGGTGTATGTGGAGGGGCTAGTGGGGTAGGGCCGGGGGAGGGGGGCGAGAAGGTGATATTGGTGTTGGTAAGAAGAAGAGATGAAATGCTCTTCTTGAGACCCCAGGATAATTTCTCTTTGATTTTTCTAACCCATGAGCACAGTATGTGGTTTGCCCTGCTTGTCGGCAAGAACTAGGGTGTTTGGAAACCTGCAATGGGAAGAACAACTCTTCTTTTCTAAGGTGAGCCAGGTTTCACCTCAACCGCCGTACTGTCACCCTTCCAGCCTGGAAGTCAATCAGTCCATGGTATTTATTGAGCGCTTACTGTGTGCAAAGCACACTTGGGAGAGTACAATATAACAGACACATTCGGCGCCCACAGTGAGCTTACAGACTAGGAGTCCTCAAAGATAGTTCAGTGCACGGACGAAGAGGTGCCCCCTGGAAGAATCGGGGTCCATTTGGCAGCCCGGAGGCAGAGGCTGAACAGGTCAGTCACCTGTGACGTCAGAGATGCCACTCTCAGGGGTATTGGTTAAGTGCTCACTATGTGTCAAACACTGCTGTGAGTACTGGGGTACATACAAATTAATCGGGTCAGACATGCAGCTCACGGTCTAAGTAATCAGCAGGGTGGAGCACGATTTGAGGAGTGGCTAGAATGGGGGGACCCAGCTGACTGAGGATTTCATGAGTCAGAAAGGGGGCTGCGAGGAGGGGAGAGAGCAGACTGAATATGACGGGGTGTGAGCAGATGGAGCAGAGGTGAACCCGGCTCCTAGGATGAGATTTTCAGAGAAATCAACCCTAGGATTATTGAGGGAAGAACACTGTGCTAAGCTATTGGGAGAGTACCATATAACAGAGACACGTTCCCTGCCTACAAGGGGCTTAGAGTTTAGAGGAAGGCCCATTTCCTTCCCCTTGCCCAGGTGGGGGCTCAAGGGAGATGAAGTGCTGGATTTAAAAGATAGGTGAGATCGGGAAAGCAAAAAAATGATCATGATAAAACCCTAGAGTTTGGAGATTCTCAGCAGTCTTATTTACATCACACGCTTTACCACGACACTGCATTACCCGGTTGTTTCCACCAACGAGACTCATTCAGACAGCAGAACGCAACTGCACAATGTTAACCGCAGCAGTTGAGAGAAAAGGCTCGGGCTGTTTGCTCCAAAGGAAACGATCCATCCCCTAGCGTAAGGACCTAATGATGAGGTAGTTGCATTTTTCAATGGGTGTCTTATTCCTAGGGGCTAAATAAGCCAACTCTCTCCTTAAGGAAGAGAGGGAGTGGAAAACGAGTTTCTGCAGAAGCTCAAACAAAGGAGCCGTGACAGGTTATGAGATGAATTATAGTCATGCACCAGTGCCAGAGGTTCTGTGACTTATTGAAGACAGCCACCCTCTCGGCCCTGCTGCAGCCAGTCATGTCCTCTCCAAACATCCTGATCGGGCTCCAGAGGCCGTCCGCCTCTGTCAGATGCATTCTACTGCACCCTGATTTATGAATTCAAAATGATACATTCACAGAGCAGCTCTAGTTCCTAATGCAATTTGTGCTCTCTCCGGTCCAGGTTATGGGCTCAGCTGCACTAGTCGCCGTGATTGCAATCTCAGCTGAGGGTCTGGGATGATTGCTCCTGAACTAAACGTAAAAACACATTTTGAACTGATACGCCCGTGATGTCATGTACGTTGCGCCGGGTACGCAGCGTGCAGTGATGTCATAAATTGGTCCGGATTGATGGTGGGGGGAAAAAAATAAAATTAAGAAAGAGGGGGCTCAGGAAGTCAAGGCTGGGCGTTGCAGCCCCTAGCTGGCTTTCAAATCATTGAGGAGAAAAGTATCTAGGAAGGGGTCCCTATCTTTCTTCTGCATCCTGATGGGGTTGTGCGCGTGTGTGTGTCTGTGTGTGACAGAGAGAAAGAAAGAGAGAGAGAGAGCAGCCTCAAAGGCTGCTTTCAGTGAAGACAGAGCTGCAGCCTGAGTCCCGCTCAGGCCTGAATCTGGTTGCCCAGAGAGTAGGTACCAAGTGCCAGCCCAGAGGGTCTCCAGGCTGCTTCCCCCTCCTCCCCTCCCCGCTGTCCCCTGCCACCACGGGTTGCCCTGCTCCGAAGCAGTAGTGGGAAAGGGGAGAGAGAGCGGTGGGATCAAATAGACGGACCGCTGTTGTCTCCTTTGTTCCAGAAATGGCACAATTGCAGGGCATGGGGCAGGGTGGGGCGTGCGGCGGGGAGAAGCGAAGGGCTGGGGACCCGAGTGGCTGGGTGGGCGGCCGAGCATCTGGGCTGGGCAGGCTGTGGTGGTGACAGACAGGAGATGCGCGCACAACTCTGCACTCCTCAAACAATATTAAGCCCCCAGAGTCCAACCCACCTCACCAGTCCTCCCTGCCATGCCCTGCCCAGAGCCCATCCATGGAGAGGAGGCTTCATAGTGGCCCACGCCTGCCTGAAGCTGTGGGTCCGGGGCCGTGGTGGGGGAACGGTCCGCTCGCTCCAAAATCAGAACACTGTGCCCAGCAGGCTTCAAACGGGGGCAGCCACTCCGGCACTTAGTGTCTTACCAGACTGTCCCACCTCCTTCTGCCCCTCCTGCCCCGCCACCCCCTCACTGACCCATAACCTTCCCTCTTAACCATTCCCCTCAAAAAAAGAGGCCAAGGCCTGAGGCCGGCAGCAGGAGAAGGGGCCCACAAAATACTATAAAGCAATGTTCATAAAACAGAGAGGTGGAAAGGGTGAAGGCAGGACAGAGTATAAAGTTCAACAAGGTTTACTTTCCCCTTCTAGCAATGTTTGCTGAAGCCGGAAAGGTGAATGTGTTTAACCTCTTCAGAGCTGCCCACAACTGAGCGACGATGAACAAGAGTGGTCCATCCCCAGAATCAAATGGAGCATCAATCAATCAATCAATCGTATTTATTGAGCGCTTACTGTTTGCAGAGCACTGTACTAAGCGCATCGAGGCCCAGGGGAAGGCTTCTGCCCTACTGAGAAGGAGCGTGACCTAATGGAAAGAGCAAGGGCCTGGTCAGGGAATCTGGGTTCTTTTCCCAGCTTCGCCATTTGTCTGCTGCATGACCCTGGGCAAGTCACTGTGCCTCGGTTCCCTTATCTGTAAAATGGGGATTAAGACCGTGAGCCCCAGGTGGGACACGGACTGTGCCCAACCGGATTACCCTGTATCTACCCCAGTGCCTAGTTCCTGACACGGGAAATTTTTAACAAATACCATTACAAAAAATAAAAAAAAATTACTGGGGTTAATGTCCATGATGTGTTTCAGTCTTTAGATTAAAAAATGTGTGTGGCGGGGAGCAGGAGAGTGCTCCCAACTGCCTACCTATTTCTTTGCTTCTCACTCCAGCCACAGGCACCAAAACCAAACAACCCACAAATAAGATCATCATAAGAGGGACAAATTAAAAGCTGCCCAGTCCAGGACGCCAGCCCTTCTCCCCTCTGTTTCCAACAGAGGAGTATAGAGAATCAGACCAGATGCTGCCCCAGTATCATTTCTGAAGCACTCTAATGAATCTGGCCCCAGGCTGCAGCTTTAAAAGGGTGCAGTGGCGTGTCAATGTAAACAACTAAACCTGGTGTCATGTCAAGTGGTAACAAGGCCACCGCTGCTTTTTACAAGCACTGTGCACTTAGCAGATAAAAATGAGCATCCTATCGCTGGTCGCCACAAGTCACACTTATCAATGGTGAAAAGAAACAATGCCCTGCTTGATAGGTGTTGCTTGGTGCCCCCTGATAGGAAGTCAAATTTTTTACTGCTCATCCATTAGCATGATGAACAGGCTAATAACAGCCGCATATGTTTTTTTAAAAATCGTTTTTGTGTGTGCGCGCATCCACTGGTAAAATGTCCCCAGCTTTCCGGCTTTCTTTTCAATAAAGAGGACTAATGACCCTATACATTGCCGCCCAGGCTCGCAGATAACTGATGTCAGGGAGGGGTTGGACAAACAAGTCTATTTGTCCGGGACCGGATCCAGGAGTGACCCATCTATTCTTCCCAGGAGAAAAGCCGCGCTGGATGCAGAGGAGATCAATAAAGAGCATGGGGTTCATGGCGGGCGGACACGGCATCCCGGGGAGGGCAGGGGCCACCAAGGAAACACAGAAGCAATTCACCGTGGCCACTGGGCAGCTCCGCTGTGTGCTCTGCCTTAACACACGGCCGGAATTCTTGTTTAAAGAAAGAGGAGTGGTTGTGAGGGGGGTGGGGTGGAGAAGACCCACAGGGATGGAAAAAAGGAGGAGGAAATGTCCGGGCTTTAACAATTACTATGTGTCGATAAACTCTTCCACAGAGCCAAAAAGGCACACAGTCAACATGCATTTGTTGATCTTCACAGCCTCCCTCTAGGCCAGCCGCTGTAAATAAAAAAAATTATAAATAAGGCTTTTGGGGGGCAGAGCAGTTAAAAGACTTGCCCCCAAATCTCACTGCTGGGCAGCGACTTTCAAGCTTCCGACGTGTCTTTGGGCTCACTTGGGCGTCTACTGGGCTACTGAGCTTTAGGGAGCAGCAAAGCAAACCTGTTATTTATCCTGTCACAAGATGATTCTACTCTATATGAAAATCCAATTCTTTCTCCCTGCAAACACGTACACAGGGGTTTAACAGGTTCGGGAACTGCATCCTCACATGCCAGCAGCAAGCATCCTTCTCGGTTCATTCTCCTCATATTCTCCAAAACAAAGGACCAGGCACTTTTGAGATCCTTTTGGATTCTAGCCTGTGTGACCCTCTAGACTGTAAGCTCGTTGTTGGCAGGGAATGTGTTTCATATTGTTACACTGTACACTCCCAAGCGCTTAGTGCAGTCCTCTGCACCCAGTAAGCGCTTAATAAATACAACTGACTGACTGACCTCTGCTCTTACTTGGAGTCCCCCGATGAACACCTAAAAGCCCAGTGCATGCCCATCGGGTAAAGGAATTCAGAAAGGATCCTCTTTTCTCTCATCCAACTCTCAAGCCACCACGTAAAATCTGGCCCAGAGAAGAATCAGCCAGAGAGGCCCTTACGTGGTTCAATCTGTGATGACAAAATTTATTCCTCTTTGGAGGGATTAGTGGTGCTGACATTTACTAAAAAAAAAATTGGTTTTAGGCTTATCCACAACTAGCAGTAGTGGTATTTATTGAGCACTACCTTAATGCAATGCACTATACTGATTGGGAAAGAAAAACAGAAAGAGAAGGCATATCCCTTGCCCACTATCAGTCATTTAATCACATTTATTGAGCTCTTATTCTGTGTAAAGCATTGTACTAAGCACTTGGCAGAGTTACCTGTCCAAAATGGGTTTACAATCCAGGAAATACTGAATAATAATAATAATAATAATGGTATTTGTTAAGCAATTACTATGTGCAAAGCACTGGTCTAAGCGCTGGGGGGGATACAAGGTGATCAGGTTGTCCCACGTGGGGCTTACAGTCTTAATCTCCATTTTACAGATGGGGTAACTGAGGCTCAGAGAAGTTAAATGACTTGCCCAAGGTCACACAGTTGACAAGTGGTGGAGTTGGGATTCGAACCCCTGACCTCTGACTCCCAAGCCTGTGCTCTTTCCACTGAGCCACGCTGCTTCTCCATTTCTGTGCCTTAATTTGCCGATGCGGTTATAATCCATAATGGAAGTAATAGTAACGATGGTGTTCGTTGAGTGCTCACTTGGTGCGGAGCAGTGTACTAAATGCTAGGAAAGAGTATACAGGTGGGAATTAGACACAAAGGCCTTACGCATGGAGACCACCCCTGAAGTGCCAAGGAGGACCTTCTTTTCCTGCTCTGACTTCAGATGAGTGGGTAGAGCACAGAGAAGCTATTAGGATGACAGCATGTACTGCAAACGTGTCTTTCGTGTTTGAAGATGACTCCACTGACTCACCGCCGTGAATCACTATTTATGTGTATGGGTGTGGCTGACCAACAATCCCTCTGAATCTGCATTCGTGTAAAACCTGCCCAGTGTCTTCTGCTGTTTTTGATTCCACCTCCCTGACTTGGGGCCTGGTCAAAGTCTTCACTTTACTCCCATCCTATTCCTGTCAGCGACGTACTTCCACGCACCCACCTCGGTGAGAGGACTGCTGCCTCAGTGCCTCGCTAACAAGTAAGGGCCACCCTTGAGTATCAATCAATCAATCGTTCAATCATATTTATTGAGTCCTTACTGTGAGGTGAGCACTGTACTAAGTGCTTGGGAGAGTACAACATAAAAGATTTGGTAGACATGTTCCCTGCCAACAAGGAGTTTATAGTCTAGAGGGGGGAGATCGACATTAGGGATAAGCACAGGGGTGAATAAAGGGTACCAATCCAAGTGCAACGGTGCCACAGAAGGGAGAGGGAGTAAGGGAAATGAAAGCTTAGTCAGAGAAGGCCTCTTGGAGAAGATGTGATTTTAAAAAGGCTTTGAAGGTGGGGAGAGCAGGGGCTCTGTCGGATATGAAGGGGCAGGGAGTTTTAAGCCAGCAGAAGGAAGTGGGCAATGGGTTAGCAGCGAGATAGTTGAGAAAGAAGTACAGTGAGTAGGTTGGCCTTAGAGGAGTGAAGCGAATGTGCTGGGATGTAGAAGGAAATCATTAGAAAGATAGTGAGGGGCAAGGTGATTGAGTGCTTTAAAGCCAATGGTAAGGAGTTTCTGTTTGATGGAGAGGTGGATGGGCAACCACTGGAGGTTCTTGAGCAGTGAAGAAATTGCGGACTGAATTTTTTTTTAGAAAATGATCCAGGCAGCAGCACGAAATGCGGACAGGAGAGGGGAAAGCAAGCGACTGATGAGGTAGTCAAAGCAGGATAGGATAAGCGCTTGGATCAACAAGGTAGCAGTTTGGATGGAGCAGAAAGGGCAGATTTTAGCAATGTTGTAAAGGTGGAATCGACAGGATTCGGGGCAGAGTGACTATATGGGTTGAATGAGAGAGGTGAGTTGAGAATAATGGCAGTGCTATGAGCTTGTGAGACAGGGAGGATGGTGGTATGGCCTAGAGTGATGGGAAAGGGTTCGGGTGGGAAGATGAGGAATTTTGTTTTGGACAAGTTAAGTTTGGAGTGTGAGCGGGACATCCAAGTAGAGATGTCCTTAAGGCAGGAGAAACTACGAGACTGCAGAGAAGGAGAAAGAGCAGGGCTGGAGATGAAGATTTGGGAATCATCCACCTAGAGATGGTAGTTAGCATCCAGAGTAATAGGAGACGGGAATAAAACAGGGAACTGAAATTCACAGCTTGTTTGTTCACTGATTCATTCACTGACTCATTGGTTCATTCATTCTCTGAATAACATTTACTGAATTCCTACTGTGAGCAGAACACTGAACTAAGCGTACAATAAAAGTTGGAGAAATGGTCCCTGTCCTTAAGGAGATTACAAGAATTCGAAGATCTCAGGAGTCATCTATTTCCACCCCTTCTGCCACCCAGCTTTTAAACAGAAGTTCCAAAGACTAGCAAAGGAAGCCTGCCATCTGGTCACCAGCAAGTGGCAATGATTATAATACTAGCAAAGAAGGACCAGTAACAGAAGTAGCAGAGTGTCTGCTTGGTGGAGTCCAGCACACTGTGCTAAGCCCTTGGGGAATACAGTTTAAACAAGTGGCACATGCCCTTCTCATTAGGAGCTTGCACGTTAATGGGAGACATAAAAAAGATATAACTTAGTCAAAATAAATAACTGAATAAACACATATAGCCCACTAGATTATAAAATACATGTGGACAGGGATTGGGTCTACCAACTCTATTCTATTGCACTCTCCCAACAACTTAAGACAGTGCTCTGCACCCAGTACATGCTCAATAAATACAACCGATATATACATATATGATGACGATGATGATTATGGCATTTAAGTGCTTACTATGTGCAAAGCACTGTACTAAGTGCTGGGGAGGTTACAAGGTGATCAGGTTGTCCCATGGGGGGGCTCACAGTCTTCATCCCCATTTTTCAGATGAGGTAACTGAAGCCCAGAGAAGTGAAGTGACTTGCCCAAAGTTACACAGCTGACAATTGGTGGGGCCGGGATTTGAACCCATGATCTCTGACTCCAAAGCCCGAGCTCTTTCCACTGAGCCACGCTGCTTCTCTTAGCCACACTGATATATATGTAAATATTATTATAATATAATAATAATATTATAATATTATATTAATATTAATAGTATTTGTTAAGCACTTACTATGAACCATGCACTGTTCTAAGCACTGGGGGTGTGGGGTATACAAGGTAATCAGGTTGTCCCACATGGGGCTCACAGTCTTAATCCCCATTTTACAGATGAGGGAACTGAAGCACAGAGAAGTGAAGTGACTTGCCCAAAGTCACACAGCTGACAAGTGGTGGAGCTAGGATTTGAATCCATGACCTCTGACTCCCAAGTCCGTGCTCTTTCCACTGAGCCACGCTGCTTCTCATATATGAACCTACGTGAGTGTTGAGGATGGGATTGAATAAATTCATAATCAATCAATCAATCATATTTATTGAGCGCTTACTGTGTGCAGAGCACTGTATTAAGCGCTTGGGAAGTACAAGTTGGCAACATATAGAGAAAGTCCCTACCCAACAGTCGGCTCACAGTCTAAAAGAGTTGGCTGAAGGAACTCCGATTACTGGGATGCCTTGATGACCGCATCAGCCTCCTTGCTGACCTCCCTGCCTCCTGTCTCTCCCCACTACAGTCCATACTTGACTCGGCTGCCCGGATCATTTTTCTACAAAAACATTCAGTCCATGTTTCCTCACTTCTCAAGAACCTCCAGTGGTTGCCCATCCACCTCCTCATCAGATAGAAATACCATACCATTGGCTTTAAAGCAATCAATCACACTGCCCCCTCCTACCTCATTGTGCTACTCTCCTTTTACAACCCAGCCTGCACACTTTAATCCTCTAATTCCATCCTACTCCCTGTACCTCGATCTCATCTTCCTCACCGCTGATGGCTTGCCCATGACCTACCTCTGGCCTGGCATACCCTCCCTCTTCGTATCTGACAAATAATCTCTTTCTCTTCAAAGCCTTATCGCAGGCACACCTTCCGTGTCCTGGAGATGTCCTAGAGGCAGGAGGAGATTGGGGCTTCTCAGATGAGAAATCAGAGCTAGAGAGACAGCTTTGGAGTCATCTGCAGGGAGGGGAATGCTGAAACACTGCAACACCAATGTCTCGTGGGAGGGGAAAAGAGAGAAAGGAGGATATCAGAGTATACAGGGTGGGGGTAAACTAGAACTTCTTTAAATCTTAATTCTGTCTGTGTCCCAGGAGATGTCACTTTGAGCTCAGTGCACCTCCAAAGGTGTCTGCACTGTGCTGAACCAGACTAGTAAATACTAAAGCTAAAATGCCAACCTTGAGACTTGAAATTTGTAAGAGTTAATACTTTGTCAAAGGGGCAGCAGTTCTCTTCTCACTCATGGTGGATGAACTACATTCTGGGCCCTCAGGGAATCAATCAGGGACATTTATTGAGTTCTTACTATGTGCAGAGCACTATTCTAAGAATTAGCAGATACATTCCCCACCCATAATGAGAGTTTAGAGGGGAAAACAGACAATCTGTCAATGAAACTTGAGTCCAGGGACCATGGAAACGATGAGTATGAGGGAGGCGGGAAGGAGAACGAAGCAGTGCTCTGAGCCAGGCTGGAGTGGGAAGGGGGGAAGCACTGAAAAATGCTCATGGGAAGGAGTCTAAGATCAGTGGAGAGGAAATGGAGATGCTGGATATGAACTTCCCTGGGTAGGGATTTGTGTAATCTGCCTTTTCAAATGTCTGTAAATCCTTTCTGAACAGATAGACTGCTAGGATCTATTGTGCCAGCATCCCGACTCCAAGCGTTTTTCCGGAGTCCAAGAGAAAGAGAAATAAAAATAAATAAAATTCCATAATTCTTCAGTTACTAACTCCCATCCCCTGTCCCACTGATCTATTCATTCATTCATTTGTATTTATTGAGCACTTACTGTGTGCAGAGCACTGTACTAAGCACTTGGAAGAGTACAATACAATAATAAACAGACATTCCCTGCATACAACGAGCTTGTCTAGAGGGGGTGGGTGGAGATAACATCAATACAAATAAATAAAATGACAGCTATGTACATAAGTGCTGCGGGGTTGGGAGGGGGGAAGAGCAAGTCAGGGCAATGCAGAAGGGAGAGGGAGATGAGGAAAAGGGAGGCTCGGTCTGGGAAAGCCTCTTGGAGGAGATGAGTCTTCAATAAGGCTTTGAAGGGGAGGAGAGTATTTGTCTGTGAGACTTGCGGAGGGAGGGCATTCCAGGCCAGAGGCAGGACGTGGGCAAGGTGTCGGTGGTGAGATCGAGGCAGAGTGAGAAGGTTAGCACTAGAGGAATGAAGTGTGTGGGCTGGGTTGTAGAAGGAGAGAAGTGAGGTGAGGTAGGAGGGGGCAAGCTTTAAGTAATAATAATAGTAATAATAATGGCATTTATTAAGCGATTACCATGTGCAAAACACTGTTCTAAGCGCTGGGGAGGTTACAAGGTGATCAAGGTTGTACCACGGGCGGCTCACAGTCTTAATCCCTATTTTACGGATGAGGGAACTGCGGCACAGAGAAGTGAAGTGACTTGCCCAAAGTCACACAGCTGACAATTGGCACAGCCGGGATTGGAACCCATGACCTCCGATTCCAAAGCCCCCGCTCTTTCCCCTGAGCCACGCTGCTTCTCGTTTAAAGCCAATGGTGAGTTTTTGTTTGATGCAGCGGTGGATGGGCAACCTCACAAGGGTCTGAGTGTGATAGCAGCAACGGCTTCTGCTTGATCCTTGGGTTGAATAAAGTTTGTAGGGGCCAATCCTGCCTCCAATTGACTCACCTGTGGCCTGTTAAATCCTTGCTCTTCCAAAGCTTGATGCCCAGATTCCCACCATGGCTATTCTGGTGTCGAACTGCAAACACAGGATTTGTTCTCTACAACTGCCTGAGTCAATTCTCTCTGACCCTCTGGGGGAAGGAGGTTATGCGGCCCGAAAGTGGTTAAAAACTTCCCTCTCTCTGCAGGCTTCCTCCATTCCAGCTCATGTTCCAGAGGGCTGAGCCCAACCTGGGATCTCTCCTGATTTTTTTGGCCCCACAGCTCCTCCAAACACACTCCAGGAGGAAAAACTGGTTGGCCCACAGGACTCCGGGGAGGTGCCATTTTTCTCCTCACCCGCGTGGCTCTGACATTTTTAAATTCTAATGACTTTATATCCCAAATGTGCTCAGAGAACATTTCAAGTCAGCCAATTAATATATCAATTGTTTTTCATGCCAGCATTTATCAAATTCCCAATGAATATGCTGGGTGGAGCTAAAAGGCATCAGCCACTTTCCCTTTATTTTTTTAAATAGTACTTGTTAAGTGCTTACTGGGTGCCTGTCACTGTATTAAGCGCTGGGGCAGATACAAGCTAATCATGTTGGACACAATCCATGTCCCATGTGGGGCTCACAGTCTTAATACTCATTTTATAAATAAGGTAACTGAAGCACAGAGAAGTAAATTGACTTGCTCAAGGACACACAGCAGACCAGTAGCAGAACTGGGATTAGAGCCCATGACCGTCTAATTACTAGGCCCGTACTCTAAATAATAATGGCATTTATTAAGCGCTTACTATGTGCAAAGCACTGTTCTAAGCACTGGGGAGGTTACAAGGTGAACAGGTTGTCCCAAGGGGGGCTCAGAGTCTTAATCCTCTTTTTACAGATGAGGCAACTGAGGCACAGAGACGTTAAGCACTAATAATAACAATGAAGGCATTTATTAAGCGCTTAGTATGTGCAAAGCACTGTTCTAAGCACTGGGGAGGTTACAAGGAGATCAGGTTGTCCCACAGGGGGCTCACAATCTTAATCCTCATTTTACAGATGAGGGAACTGAGGCCCAGAGAAGTTAAGTGACTTGCCCAAAGTCACACAGCTGACAATTGGCGGAGCCGGGATTTGAACCCATGAACTCTGACTCGAAAGCCCGGCCTCTTTCCACCAATCCACGCTACTCTATCACTACGTCATCCTGTAGAAGCGCAACAGATGGAATTAGAGGAACTTCCACTCGGCAACTTCCACTTCTGACCGCCCACCCCCAGCATTCAAGTATTCACGCTGGGATTTCCCAATCATCATCATCATCATCATCATCATCAATCGTATTTATTGAGCACTTACTGTGTGCAGAGCACTGTACTAAGCGCTTGGGAAGTACAAGTTGGCAACATATAGAGACAGTCCCTACGCAGCAGTGGGCTCACAGTCTAAAAGGGGCTCACAGTCTAAAAGGGGGCTCACACTTCTGAGCCAGTCCGGCCCAAGCCTGACTTGATTTCCCGGGAATGAAGGGGTGGCAGGGCCCCTGATGTGCGCAGCTGGGTTTTCCCAGTCATCATTCATTCCTTCATTCATTCATTCAGTCATATTTATTGAGTGCTTACTGTGTGCAGA
The DNA here is from genome assembly GCF_015852505.1 of Tachyglossus aculeatus. NCBI lineage: Eukaryota > Metazoa > Chordata > Mammalia > Monotremata > Tachyglossidae > Tachyglossus > Tachyglossus aculeatus. The sequence continues at coordinate 14,472,724 of NC_052077.1, forward strand.
GCACTGTACTAAGCGCTTGGGAAGTACAAGTTGGCAACATCTAGAGACGGTCCCTACCCAACAGTGGGCTCACAGTCTAGAAAGGGGAGACAGAGAACAAAACAAAACATATTAACAAAATAAAATAAATAGAATAAATATGCATAAATAAAATAAATAAATAAATAGAGTAATAAATTCATCAGTGTGGCTGTGGAACTGGTCACTTCGGTAGACACACAGTCATCACAGAACCACAGCTGCTGCATTCAACGGTGGCCATAATCCTCTTCAGGACAAAACAGGGGTTTCCCAGGAGTAGTAGCGTGGCTCAGTGGAAAGAGCCCGGGCTTCGTAGTCAGAGGTCATGGGTTCAAATCCCGGCTCCGCCACTTGTCAGCTGTGTGACTTTGAGCAAGTCACGTCACTTCTCTGGGCCTCAGTTCCCTCATCTGTAAAATGGGGATGAAGACTGTGAGCCCCTCGTGGGACAACCTGATCACCTTGTATCTACCCCCAGAGTTTAGAACAGTGCTTGGCACATAGTAAAACGCTTAACAAATACCAACATTACAGAGAAGCAGTGTGGCTTGAGTGGAAAGAGCACGGGCTTGGGAGCCAGAAGTCATGAGTTCTAATCCCAACTCCGCCATTTGTCAGCTGTGTGACTTTGGGTAAGTCACTTAACTTCTCTGTGCCTCAGTTACCTCATCTATAAAATGGGGATTAAGACTGTGAGCGCCACGTGGGTCAACCTCATTACCTTGTATCAACCCCAGCATTAGAACAGTGCTTGGCACACAGTAAGTGCTTAACAAATACCATCATTATTATTAGTGCCGTCTACAGTGACAGGAAAGTCAGGGAGAGGACAGGGTTTGGGAGGGAAGATAAGGAACTCAGTCTTGGACATGTTGAGTTTTAGATGGCGGGCAGACATCCAGATGGAGATGTCCTGAAGGCAGGAGGAGATGCAAGCCTGGAGGGAGGGGGAGAGGACAGGGGTGGAGATGTAGATTTCGGTGTCATCAGAGCAGAGTTGATAGTTGAAGCCGTGGGAGCGAAAGTGCTCCCACTTTATACAGTGCTTGGCACATAATAAGCATCTAACAAGTACCACAGTTATTACTGTTGTTATTATTATTATTGGAGCTCAATGCATCACTGTATTCAACAGAGACAAAAAGTAACAGTATCAAGTTTTCTCAGAGTGGGCAGGGAATTTGTCTGTTACATCATCATCAATCGTACTTATTGAGCGCTTACTGTGTGCAGAGCACTGTACTAAGCGCTTGGGAAGTACAAATTGGCAACATATAGAGACAGTCCCTGCCCAACCATGGGCTCATGGTCTAAAAGACTGTTACATTGTTATACTTACTCTCCCAAGCTCTTAGAATAGTGTTCGGCTAACGGTAAGTGCTCAATAAATACGACTGACTGACTGATTGACTGAAATAGTACTGGGGTCAATAAGTAGCAAGTAGATTCCGTGACAATTTTTCCCTGGTGCCAGTCCAGTTGTTGGGGCATTGGACATGAAAGGCATTTTAACACCAGGATAGGAACTGGGAAGCCAGCTGAGGACCGAGTTGTCCTTCCCAAGTGCTTAGTACAGTGCTCTGCACACAGTAAGTGCTCAATAAATACGACTGAATGAATAAATGAATGAACTAAAGGAAGGAGTGAAATAATATCGTATTAGAAAGTGAGAGAATCCTATGATATTGAGGAAATGTTAAAAAAAAGTTCTGAACTTGGTAAACTTAAGAAACTTTCCCTCACGGCATTTCATTTATATATCACCCAGTATATCTGGAGATACCTGGCTGGAGACCAAGGCTAATCAGGTATTTATTGTGCACTGAATTTTGTACCTTTAACTCCTTGTTCTCTTAGATTTGAAACAGATATTTCTCTTAAAGTAAAGTTCCCATACAACGTCATTTCTGAAATTTCCACTGGTGGTAAACTTCATAAAAACCTCTACGGGCGGTGTTGCTAACTAGTTTAATTGGCACTAATATTTCCTTCTGCCCCATACATGCTGAGCAAATACAGAAGTGAAGACATTTTCAAAATGCTTCCTCACTCAAGAGGTTGATTCAGCGAAGCAATGAAATTATAGTTGATGCGGTTAATCTTTTGGAGGAGGGTCCAACTGATAACAGGATTGTCCGGGATAAAACCAGACGGAAGGCCACCCTAACTCCAGTCCCCTTATCGTTGTATTCTGGCTCCTATCTGGGAGACCCCTTTGACTGCTGTCAGGTTCTCCCCGACTTCCCCCTTCCGTTCCACCCCCAAGCAAGGGGGCCTGGAATATATTGCCATTTCCCTGGAGGAACCTGCAAACCAGTCTTGCCCAGTTTCCATGCGGTGGTGGGAGCCCCAGAGGTGTGGGGGATGAGGGGTGGATAGGAGGAGCGTTATTAGGTTTCAAGGGATTTTGCATTCTATGAACTGCTGCTTTTTTCCTAAATCACGCTTCCATCAGAAAGGTTCAGCCAGACCAAGGTGCGTTGACCTGGGTGGAGAGTAAAGAGGAGGAAGTCAAGGGAAGGAATTATTTTATGCCGGATAGACTTTTGAAATTAGGTTTCGTTTCTAGCGGGCCGACTATTACTAGGTGTTAAAAAGAATATCCACCTGTTAATATGGCTGTTGCAAGTGGGAGGAGATTAAGTTTCCAAGGCGGCAGATTACCGAACCTCCTAATCGTAATCTTTCAAGAGATTTATTCCATTTAATAGTATGGAAACTGCTCTTTTACTACTGTCTCAGAAATGCTCAATGGGTTGGGTTATTAATATATCTTGGGATTTCGAAAATAAAGATGATTAACATGAGCGCTTTTGAGAAAATAGGTAAGGCGTGTTTTCAGCATTAAGCTATTGACCTAAATCGAAGCTTCTATTTTAATAGTGCAAGGCTTCAGGGAAGGCCATAAAGGACTTGGACGGGTCTCCTAATTTTGACACCAATCAGTCAATTAATCGTATTTATTGAGCACTTACTGTGTGCAGAGCACTGTACTAAGCGCTTGGGAAGTACAAGTCGGCAAGGATTTTCTCTTTTACATTTAATAGGATTTCCTTTCCTCAATACGAATTCTTACTGAAACAATGAAAGTTGGAAGAAGGAGTGGGGAGGGAAAGCATGAGACTTGAAAATAATCACCCCGATTTGACTCACCCCGTTTCCCGAGGAGCAGAAAAAAAGGAAATCTCTATTTTTTACTCTCGGCCTCACAATAAATTAAACATTACTGGTTCCACGCCAGTGGCTATCCTCAAGGCTGTACATGAAATGTGCTAGGAACACCAACTGAAAATGGCCCCCATCAAGCCCCACTGAATGAAATGGGACTCATTTAAATAGGCCATCACACATAAGAGATCCTATATTTATCTCCCTGGCACTTTTGGCTGTGTAGCCCAGGCAAACCTAGGCTGAAAGCAGAACACCTTTCTCGAGACCTGAGTACAAAACCTTTTAATGTGTTTTATGGCTTAGGTATCTGGGAAATGACGCTGCATCCACAAATAGGAAGTTCAGGGTCTTGCGAACCAACCAGTCAAAAGAATTGGGAGAGACTTCTTTGATCCTCTTCAGTGGCCTCTTCTAGTTTTTGGTCCTCACCAAACCAAAGACGGCAGAAAAACGCACGGTGAATGTGATTACCGTCCTCGAGGAATCCGCTGCTGCTTCACTGTGGCCAAAGGTCGAGCGACTACTGAAAATGGCTCTGGCAAAGGAACACAGTTTCTGGGCTGCTAAATTGAGGCTACAATTCACAAACAGCTGAGCCTTTTTTTAATGGAGACCTCTTCCCATTTAAGGGATCGGTGGCAAGAATAGCACTAAGTGGCTAATTCCGGGAGTTTGCTTCAACTAAGGGAAAGTTTCTGACAGCCCCAACTGTATCTTTTTGATCTGTTTTTCTCTAAGTACGTGAGCTTAGTAAATTGCATATTGTACCCAATCCTGGGGTGTTCAATCCCTTCTCTTTTAATACTTTTCCATTCTGACCGGGAGCTTCAGCTGCGTGGAATAATCCTCCATTGACAAAAAGAGCGCTTCCCTCCCCCGCTACCCAGTTTCCAAGTTTTTAAAACCATCAGTAGCTGATCAGTGGCAACAAATATGCTGCCACTGTTGCTGCTCTTCTTAATGATTGAATTTTAAATATTCATGATGGATAGATGTCTGTGTGTATAGAAACGTCAGCTTCCACTGCTGCGGCTCCCCAGGATACCATCAGAGGCGAGACAGGAGCAGCAAACGCCAGTTATTTCCTGGTTAAATATTCTAATCATTGAAAAAATTATTCCGTCCTATAAACCCAGTTGATACAGGTAGAGACAGCGATCTAAAATGATGTTGTGCACAAATTCGGTCATTAAGAATCTGTATTTTCTTTGGAAATATATGAAATAAAGCAGTTGTCCAAAAGCCCCAACCATTTTCCTGACCATCAGCCCGATATAATTTATTTTTCAAAACATACCTATTGTAGTGCACATTGAGACAAAGAGGTATCAACAGGAAAGTTATTTTGGGTTCCTTTCCCAATGATTTAGAGAAAATGGAACTGGACATTTGAAGAAAATTTAGGAGATGAGGAGAATGTCTATTTTGTTTATGCAATACCAATTTTTTGGGTGTTTATTATTTATGTTTGAGGTTACAAACCTACGGGGTACCGGGGGAAGGATGTTTCTAACAGAAACACAAACCCCCATCTTCACAAGGACTCAGATGGATCCCAATCTCTGTCTCGTTTGTTCCCCAGCTATTACCAAGCTAAGCAATGCCCATGCTGCCTCATTCTGGTAATGGTATTCTGGTCACATATATTTAGATACTATTAATTTTTATTGTTCTTTGAGCAGATAATGCAGGGTGCATTCAGACCTTTCTTGCCTCTAATGATCACATTTTTAATGGGAAAGGTTAGATCTATCCAATTTCGGTTGAAGAGCAGGGGAAAACAGAAAGGAGGAGTCTCAGAGAAAGCAAAAGTGGAGACGGAATACAACATGTTAGAGAGAGCCGGGGTCGGGGGGAGAGGGTGGAGAAAGGGATGGTGTGAGAGAGATGGAGAGAAGAGAGGGGGAGGGAGAGAGAGAGAAAGAGAGAGCGCACCCATACATACATTGGGAACAATAAAGCTCTTTAGGTTAGGAAGGAATTATGTTAATTCACCAAAGCCAACAGTCTTTTGGGCAAAAGAAACCCAAACTAGCCACTGTTGCCTCCTGAAGCTCCTTAAATGCCAAAAGAAGAATCTCTGAGATTGTGTGTGCTGGGAAGCTAAATTGGCTCTGCTAGGCGGCTGGTGACTCTGATTCTGCTGAAACAAGTGGTGACCGTGGGCCGACCATATCCAAATCCCAGATCGATATCTGGAAGATGGCATCGGGGCCAGAGGAAAGGAAGAATGGGGAGAAGAGGCAGGAGATGGTGGGAAGAGAGGAAGATTGTAAGTCAACTTTCACCAACCCTCTCTGACACTAACCCACTCTGACTCTCCCCCGTTTAGACTGTGAGCCCACTGTTGGGTAGGGACTGTCTCTATATGTTGCCAACTTGTGCTTCCCAAGCGCTTAGTACAGTGCTCTGCACACAGTAAGCGCTCAATAAATACAATTGATTGATTGATAATCCGGGTCATAATAAAAGTAGTAGTGAACAGGGTCTAAATAGATTCAGTCCCGGTACTGTGTTCATTTATTCTTCATTTTTGTCTTGGTGAAGCAGCAGGGCCTAGTGGAAATAGCACAGGCCTGGAAGCCAGAGGACTTGGGTCCTAACCCGAGCTCTGCGACTTGCTCGCTGTGTGACCTTGGATGGGTCACTTGAGTTCTCTGTGCTGCAGTAACCCATCTGTAAAATGGGAATTCAATACCTGTTCTCCCTCCTACTTAGACTGTGAGTTTAATGTGGGACAGGGACTATGTTTAGCCTGGTGATCTCATTTCTACCCCAGCACTTAGTATAGTGCTTAGCACACAGTTAGCGCTTAACAAATACCACAGTTCTTCATCTTCTTCTCTTTTCAATGTTTGTTGAGTGCCGATTATGTATCAAGTAATGTTTAACGCACTGGGGTAGATACAAGCTCATCAGGTTGGATCCAGTTCCTGTCCTACGTGGAGCTCACACCCTAAGTTGGAGGGAGGTTAACCCCCATTTTACAGATGAGGTAACTGATGTACAGAGAAGCGACTCTGCCCAAGGTCAAAGAGCAAGCAATTAGCAGAGGTGGAATCAGAACCCAGGGTCTCTCACTCCCAGACCCGCGTGCTTTCCACTAGGCCATGTGGCTTCTTTTTCTTATTCATTCATTCATTCATTCAATCGTATTTATTGAGCGCTTACTGTGTGCAGAGCACTGTACTAAGCGCTTGGGAAGCACAAGTTGGCAACATTTAGAGACGGTCCCTACCCAACAGTGGGCTCACAGTCTAGAATGAAAGTGTTTAGTCAATGGGGGAACCCTGTTTGGGTCAGATTCCTGGGTCAGCCCTGTCTGAGCTGAGCCCCAGCTTCACTTCTGGGAGGGGCACATAGCTGTGAGATTTGTTAAGCACTTACTACTTTATGCCAAGCACTGTAGTAATCGCTGGGGAAGATCCAAGATTCATTCATTCAATCGTCTTTACTGAGCACTTACTGTGTGAAGAGCACTGTACTAAGCGCTTGGGAAGTACAAGTTGGCAACATAGAGAGACGGTCCCTACCCAACAGCGCGGTCCCTACCCAACAGCGGTAATCAAGTCCCACCCGGGGCTCACGGCCTAAGCAGGAGGGAGAACCGGTTCTGAATCCCCAGTTTTGCAGATCAATCAATCGTATTTATTGAGCGCTTACTGTGTACAGAGCACTGTACTAAGCACTTGGGAAGTACAAGTTGGCAACATATAGAGACAGTCCCTACCCAACAGTGGGCTCACAGTCTAGAAGGGGGAGACAGAGAACAAAACCAAACATATTAACAAAATAAAATAGAATAGATATGTACAAGTAAAATAAATAAATAGAGTAATAAATATGTACAAACATATCAATCAATCAATCATATTTATTGAGCACTTACTGTGTGCAGAGCACTGTACTAAGCGCTTGGGAAGTACAAGTTGGCAACATAGAGAGACGGTCCCTACCCAACAGTGGGCTCACCGTCTAGAAGACTGTGTGCGGTCCCCCCAGTTCCCCCTCACTTGAGCATAAACCACAGTGTAATAATAACAATAATGATGGTATTTGTCAAGCGCTCACCATATATACATATATGGTACAAACATATATACATATATACAGGTGCTGTGGGGAAGGGAAGGAGGTAAGATGGGGGGATGGACGAGGGGGAGAGGAAGGAGGGGGCTCAGTCTGGGAAGGCCTCCTGGAGGAGGTGAGCTCTTAGTAGGGCCTTGAAGGGAAGGCAATGTTGTAGAGGTGAGACTGGCAGGTTTTGGCAACAGATTGGATGTGGCGGGGTGAATGACAGAGCGGAGTCGAGGATGAGGGAACTTAGGCCTTGAGAAGTTAAGTGGGTTTGTCCAAGGTCACCCAGCAGGGAAGCGGCGGGGTCGAGATTAGAATCCAGGTCCTCTGACGGTGCCTAAGCCACTAAGCCATGCTGCTTTTCGTCCCAGGGTAGAAATCCCCCTGCCTCCGCAGGAACAGCCCCCAAAACTCACAGTGGGCAGTGGCACTGCAGCCACCTCCTTGACAGGAGCTCCTTTCCTCCCGGACAGGGAAAGGGAGGGGTAATCGAGAACGAAGACCCAAGTGTGCTACTGAGCCTTGCCTCAGCTTGACCCCGACTCACCGAGGCCCTCGTTGCCTGAGCCTCCTAAAACTGCAACCTCAAAAACTCCTTCTCGAATCTTTTTCTTTCGGTGGTGTTTTTATGAAATTTGCTAAGCGCTTACTATGTGGCGAGCACTATTCTAAACGCTGGCGCTGGTATAAGTTAATCAGGTTAGACACAGTCCCTGGGGCTCACAGTCTAAATTGGACGGAGCGTTTAGTACAGTGCTCTGCACACAATAAGCGCTCAATAAATACGATTGATTGATTGATTGAGGGAGGACAGAGTAAATTGGCTCAGTGGACAGAGCCTGAGCTTTGGAGTCAGAGGTCATGGGTTCAAATCCCGGCTCCACCAACTGTCAGCTGTGTGACTTTGGGCAAGTCACTTCACTTCTCTGGGCCTCAGTGACCTCATCTGTAAAATGGGGATGAAGACTGTGAGCCCCACGTGGGACAACCTGATCACTTTGTAACCTCCCCAGCGCTTAGAACAGTGCTTTGCACATAGTAAGCGCTTAATAAATGTCATCAATACATACCACAATTATTATTACTATTATTATTATTGTCTGGGCCTCAGTACCCCTCCTCTGAAAACTGGGGATTAAGACTGTGGGACATGGACTGTGTCCAACCTGACTAGCTTGTATCTTCCTCCTGTGCTTAGTACAGTGCCTGCACATAGAAAGCACTTAACAAATACCATTAAAAAAAGAATCACACAGACACTTTCTGTCACACCTGGTTGCAAATCTCCCTTTCATGTCACATAAACATCAATCAATCAATCAATCGTATTTATTGAGCACTTACTGTGTGCAGAGCACTGTACTAAGCGCTTGGGAAGTACAAGTTGGCAACATATAGAGACGGTCCCTACCCAACAGTGGGCTCACAGTCTAGAAAGGGAAGGGAGAAGGGTGGAGGGAAGAGGAGGAGGAGGAGGAGGATGGGGAAGAGGAGGAAAGAACTAACATGGGTTAGTTCCACATGGCTCAGTGGAAAGAGCCCGGGCTTTGGAGTCAGAGGTCATGGGTTCAAATCCCCGCTCCGCCAACTGTCGGCTGTGTGACTCTGGGCAAGTCACTTCACTTATCTGGGCCTCCGTTCCCTCATCTGTAAAATGGGGATTAAGACTGTGAGCCCCCCTTGGGACAACCTGATCACTCACCAGCGCATAGAGTGGTGCTTTGCACATAGTAAGCGCTTAACAAATACCATCATTATTATTCCAGACAGACTGTCTCTGTATTGAGACGAAGAGATCAGAACCAGCACGGACGCAGGGAACTAGTCTCCTCCTGAACGGGAGAAAAGAACATAACGAGCTGATAATGAGGCTGCAGGGACAGGGATTGTATCCATCCTGATTAACTTGTATCTACCCCAGTGCTTAATACAGGGCCTGGCACATAGTAAGCGCTTAACAAATGACACAGATACCGTTGGTCTACCCAGAGGAAGGGTATATATGTATATATGTTTGTATGTATTCATTACTCGGGCAAGTCACTTCACTTCTCTGGGCCTCAGTTCCCTCATCTGTATAATGGGGATGAAGACTGTGAGCCCCCCGTGGGATAACCTGATCACCTTGTAACCTCCCCAGTGCTTAGAACAGTGCTTTGCACTTAGTAAGTGCTTAATAAATGTCATTATTATTATTATTATTATTATTATTACTCTATTTATTTACTTATTTTATTTGTACCTATTCATTCTATTTATTTTATTTTGTTAATATGTTTTGCTTTGTTCTCTGTCTCCCCCTTCTAGACTGTGAGCCCACTGTTGGGTAGGGACCGTCTCTAGATGTTGCTAACGTGTACTTCCCAAGCGCTTAGTCCAGTGCTCTGCACACAGTAAGCGCTCAATCAATACGACTGAATGAATAAATGACAGGGTTGGCAGGCTGCCACCACTGAAAAAAAATCACTCTGGGGACTCTGCGGGTCACCTGGGTCTGGCTGGATTCTTCACAGTGACTAAAGGGGTCTTGCTATTCCATATCCACCACCACCACTCTTCAATCAATCAATCAATCAATCGTATTTATTGAGCGCTTACTGTGTGCAGAGCACTGGACCAAGCGCTAGGGAAGTACACGTTGGCAACATCTAGAGACGGTCCCTACCCACCAGCGGGCTCACAGTCTAGAAGGGGGAGACAGAGAACAAAACAAAACATATTAACAAAATAAAATAAATAGAACTACCATCTTGGCTCTGAGCCACTCTCCTCATAATAATAATAATAATAATAATAATGGCATTTATTAAGTGCTTACTATGTGCAAAGCACTGTTCTAAGCACTGGGGAGGTTACAAGGTGATCAGGTTGTCCCACGGGGGGCTTACAGTCTTCACCCCCATTTTACAGATGAGGTAACTGAGGTCCAGAGAAGTTAAGTGACGTGCCCAAAGTCACACAGCTGACAACTGGCGGAGCCGGGATTTGAACCCATGACCTCTGACTCCAAAGCCCGGGTTCTCTTCCACTGAGCCATGCTGCTTCTCATCTGTCAAGGGACTGCACAGGCCCAAGTTCTCGGACTGAACAAACCTGCCGAACCAGACTGGAAGTGGGGCCTGGACCTGCCTCGGGGAAACATGAGAGGGAGAGGGAAAGAGGAGTCACGTCAGCACGCTCCGTGCCTCGCGTCCAGTGGTCCGTGTGCTGTTGGAATCTATAATCCCAGCAGCTGTGCAGACTTCTACAACTGCGAGAGGCGTCGTGAACGCATGATTGCGGGGTGGAGCCTGAGGTTCTGCAGAGCTGAGATCGGACACCATGCTAAGGCTAGACTGATCTGATCTGGAGTCACAGGTCCACAGCCTGAAGGAAGACAGGCTGGGGTGAGTGAAATGTTTTCATAAAAATTCACACAATCGCAACAACCGTGCTGAGTTTCTTCAGGTTCCGGCCGGGCCCTCACATTACCCCTTTGCAGTTACCGCCCGTCCGCTGTGTGACCTAGGGCAGGTCACTTAAACTTCTCTGGGCCTCAGTTACCTCTTCTGTAAAATGGGAATTAAGACTCTGAGCCCCATGTGGGACAGGGACTGTCTCCAAACTGATTAACTTGTATCTACCCCGGGGGCTTAGAACAGTGTTTGGCACACTTAACAAGTATCAGAATTATTATCTGCCACCTGTAAGCAGGGCAGAGCAAGTGAAAACTTTAGCTCTTCTAAAATATTCTAAAGGCTTCCCAGATGTGCAAGGTTGGTCTGTGCCTTCTTCCTCCCTTCGAAGCCCTACTGAGAGTTCGCCTCCTCCAAGAGGCCTTCCCAGACTGAGCCCCCTTTTTCCTCTCCTCCTCCCCATCCCTCCCGCCCTACCTCCTTCCCCTCCCCACAGCACCCGTATATACGCTTGTACAGATTCATTACTCTATTTATTTTACTCGTACGTATTTACTATTCCATTTATTTTGTTAATGCTGTGCATTTAGCTTGAATTCTATTTGTTCTGACGACTTGACACCTGTCCACGTGTTTTGTTTCGTTGTCTGTCTCCCCCTTCTAGACCGTGAGCCCACTGGTGGGTAGGGACCGTCTCTAGATGTTGCCAACTTGTACAGAAACAGCGTGGCTCAGTGGAAAGAGCTCGGGCTTTGGAGTCAGAGGTCATGGGTTCAAATCCCCACTCCGCCACTTAGCTGTGTGACTTTGGGCAAGTCACTTAACTTCTCTAGGCCTCAGTTCCCTCATCTGTAAAAGGGGGATTAAGACTGTGAGCCCCCCGTGGGACAACCTGATCACCTTGTATCTCCCCAGCGCTTAGAACAGTGCTTTGCACGTAGTAAGCGCTTAGCAAATACCATTATTATTATTATTGTACTTCCCAAGAGCTTAGTACAGTGCTCTGCACACAGTAAGCGCTCAATAAATACGATTGAATGAATGAATGCCTTGGGCATGATGATATGGCATTAGAAGGCATTCATGCCACATTTGTTTCCGAATCCTTTGAAAGGCAGCTGGGTTTTGTTCCTGGGCACTAGGACGTCCGTGGCTGGGACCCATTGGCACTGTGATGGTGTGTTGTTCGGTGGCACACTGGAGTCATAATTTCCCTGGCATTTTACATGTCCAAACTATGCGCTCCGACCATTTTCATTAGCTATTCTGCGCCTCGTTCCGGATGATGAGTCACTCTTATTTTCCTTGCCTTACGGAAGGGGAAACCGAAACATAAGGATTAAGTAGTTCCCCTCCGGCCACACGGAATTTGGGTCAGACCAAGGAACCGAAGAGTTTCAGGACATTCCTCAGCCAGCTGAGATAGGCCTCCTCCTACGCATGGAAAAGCTAAGAATAGGTCACAATATGCTTTCTTTCCAAGCCCCAACCTACATTCTAGTGTCGCTATCAAACAACTAATCTTCTTGCAGTACATATCACATAATGAAAGAGAAGGGAATAGGCACTCGCTATCACAGAACGGCAGAAAATTGCTGGCCCGACCAAATGCCTACCCATTCTGTAGGTCCTACGCAGGAATAATAATGGCATTTATTAAGCGCTTACTATGGGCAAAGCACTGTTCTAAGCGCTGGGGAGGTTACAAGGTGATCAGGTTGTCCCACGGGGGGCTCCCAGTCTTAATCCCCATTTTACAGATGAGGTAACCGAGGCACAGAGGAGTTAAGTGACTTGCCCAAGGTCACACAGGTGATAATTGGCGGGGCCGGGATTTGAACCCATGACCTCTGACTCCAAATCCCGGGCTCTTTCCACTGAGCCACGCTGCTTCCCAAGGGCTAGAGTGGGGCACGGCTGAGAAGCAGTGTGGTCCAGTGGAAAGGGCATGGGCCTGGGACTGATATAGGGTAATCAGATTGTCCCAAATGGGGCTCACAGTCTTAATCCCCATTTTACAGATGAGGTAACTGAGGCACAGGGGCATCCTAACAACAAAACAAAACACGTAGACAGGTGTCAAAGTCGTCAGAACAAATAGAATTAAAGCTATATGCACATCATGAGCAAAATAAATAGAATAGTAAAGATGTACAAGTGAGAGTAATAAATCTGTACAGATATATATACAAGTGCTGCGGGGAGGGGAAGGAGGTAGGGAGGGTGGGATGGGGAGAAGGAGAGGAAAAAGGGGGCTCAGTCCGGGAAGGCCTCTTGGAGGAGGTGAGCTCTCAGTAGGGCTTTGAAGGGAGGAAGAGAGCTAGCTTGGCGGATGTGTGAAGGGAGGGCATTCCAGGCCAGGGGGAGGACGTGGGCCGGGGGTCGACGGCGGGACAGGCGAGAACGAGGTACAGTGAGGAGGTTGGCGGCAGAGGAGCGGAGGTGGGTAGAAACTGGTGGAAACACCAAAATCTATACTATATATGTAGGTACCAAGTGTTGATGATGATGATGATGCCAATGGAGCGTTCAATCATAAATGACGGACGGGCTTCCGTCCAGTCACAAAGACACTGGGAGCGATAATCTGTTTGGAGGTATTGATTATCGTGCTAGTCTTTTGTGCGGTGCCAATCACCCTTCTGTTCCCTGCTAATCACATTCAAGCTAGGACAGTAGATGCAACAATCAAGCAGGCAGTCAGCAGTGTAACATCCTGCAAAATGACTTCTATGTACCAAATCCACATCTGGCCAAAGAGCCTGCCGCATAAGATTATTATTATTGTGATTATTACAGAATTTGTTAAGTGCTTACTTTGTGCCAGGCACGGTACTAAATGCCGCAGTGGATAAAAGCTAATCGGGTTGGATGCAGTTCATGTCCCACATGGGGATCACAGTATTAATTCCCATTTTGCTGATGAGGGAACTAAGGCCCAGAGAAGTTAAGTGACTTGCCCACGGTCACACGGCAGACAAGCGGCAGAGCCGGAATTAGAACCCAGCTCCTTCTCACTCCGAGGCCTGTGCTCTATCCTCTAGAGCTGTTTCTCTTAATGTCATTGAAATACTGCAGAAGCCAAGGTCAGCCGGCTGTTGCCAGAGTAGTTGCTGTGGTCTTCAGCCCTCAAAACTGGCTGCTATTTTCAGGGATTCACTCATTCATTCATTCAATCGTATTTATTAAGCACTTACTGTGTGCAGAGCACTGTACTAAGCGCTTGGGAAGTACAAGTTGGGAACATATAATACCCTCCCTCCGTACATCCACCAAGCTAGCTCTCTTCTTCCCTTCAAAGCCCTACTGAGAGCTCCCCTCCTCCAGGAGGCCTTCCCAGACTGAGCCCCCTTTTTCCTCTCCTCCTCTCCATTCCCCCCCCACAGCACCCGTATATATGTTTGCACAGACTTATTACTCCATTTATTTGACTTGTACATATTTATTATTCTATTTATTTTGTTAATGATGTGCATCCAGCATTTGGTATGGTGCCTGGCACATAGCATTTAACAAATACAATAAAAAAATAAACAAAACAGCAGCCCTCCTCAAGGGTTTAGTACACGTGCTCTGCACAGAGTGAGCACTCAATAATTAACACTTATTTTTATCACCAAACTCAATCTGCTACATGTTGCCTGTTTTCTAGGGTATTTCTCTGAACTATCCTGAATCCATTTCTCTCCTTCTCAGAATTTGAGCTTCAAACTGCCTACCCCACATGTTGGTCAAATAGATTGTTTTGTTGTCTGGCTCCCCCTTCTAGACTGTGAGCCTGCTGTTGGGTAGGGACCGTCTTTATATGTTGTCGATTTGTACTTCCCAAGCGCTTAGTCCAGTGCTCTGCACACAGTAAGCGCTCGATAAATACAATTGAATGAATGAATGAATCTAGCTTTATTTCTATTTATTCTGATGACTTGACATCTGTCCACATGTTTTGTTTTGTTGTCTGCCTCCCCTTTCTAGACTGCGAGCCTGTTGTTGGGTAGGGACCGTCTCTATATGGACCCCCTCAGCTTGTCACCACACGAGATGCCCAAGGTGGCATCTTTGATGGCATCTACACACTGATGGCACCTCCCTAGCAGGCATTTCCCCAGCCTGTTCTGGCCTTTCAATCAATCAATCAATCAATTGCATTTATTGAGCGCTTACTGTGTGCAGAACACTGTACTAAGCGCTTGGGAAGTACAAGATGGCAACATATAGAGACAGTCCCTACCCAACAGTGGGCTCACAGTCTAAAAGGGGGAGACAGGGAACAAAACCAAACATACTAACAAAATAAAATAAATACAATAGATATGTACAAGTAAAATGAATAAATAAATAAGTAAAATAAATAAATAAATAAATAGGTTGCCCCACCGGGGGGCTCACGGTTTTCATCCCCATTTTCCAGATGAGGGAACTGAGGCCCAGAGAAGTGAAGTGCCTTGCCCGAAGTCACACAGCTGGGATCTGAACCCAAAGCCCGGGCTCTTTCCCCTCTTGCCCCCCAGCTCTGAGAAGGACCCCTTCTCTTGGGGATTTTATACCATGTCCACCATACTGAAGGCAATTGGCACCTAATTGCCTCAGGGTTAGGAGACCCAATGACCAGCTGCATCACAAATCTGCTGGGGCATTGACTGATCGATCGCTGCCTACCTTGGGTGCCTCATTTAAACTCCCCGTGCTTCAGTTTCCCCCTTTCGAAAGGGAGGGAATAAAACTCACTGCCCGCCTACCTGACGGTCGTGTTGCGAGACATAATCGTTCATTAAAAAGAAAGAATCTCAGTAACACCATCACTCCTCAACCCACCGAGGGGGATAAGATTAGTCTTTATTTATCCTTGATTACGAAAGAGAGCTTTGAGTCTCAGATGTAAAATACATCAGCAGCAGCAGCCACGGTATTTATCGAGAGCCTATTTAGTGGGAAGTGCCGAGGAGAATTATACAAAAAAAAAGAGCAGGATGTGGTTCCTCTCTCTATGCTAATCCCTCCCTGCCCCCATTCTACCTGAAAATGAACTTCATCTCATCAACTGCCCGTCCGGCGGATAATACATCATCGGCATTACCAATTCTCAGAGGTCTAGGAGAACAGAGAAGCTGTAGCCAGATAAAAAGCACGGCGTTGCAACCCAAAATGACGAAGCACAGATGGAGGAAATGGCTCTCAGCATACCTCCAATTTATTGATTAAAAAAAAAAACAAGGAGCCTATCCAAACAAAATGGCCTTATAGAAACCTCACAGCCATGTGTGACAAATTCATTTTCAAACCGACAGATCTCTCTTCTTCCTTCATGACAGCCCTATTGATCATCACAATGGCATATCCACGTGTATTACATAGAGCTCTGTGTTTAGCTTTTCCACATCGTCTCAAGTCTGCAGGCCTAAAATTGCTGGAGAACGGAAAAACAACAAAAAACTCAACCAAGAAAATTAAAAAAAAATTGTCCACAAAGTTGGGTTTTTTTTGGGTGGATCAATGGTGCCACTGCTTTTCATTGGATCTGATCTAATTTTGCAGGAGCGGGGACAAAGTTCGAGGAAAGGCAGAAACGACTGTGAACTTTGCTCTAAATTTTGGTTTTCACGTGCTTGCGAGTCAATTTTATCGGGAAAAAATAAACGAACTTGTGTTTTGAAATAAGCAGCAAACTATAGAGAAGCCTCATCTCTCCTTCGTTTAGGGGTTGACTAGTTGCAATGTTGAAAAATCACATTCGCGTTCCGCCCCGACTAGGGATTAGCTCATTCACCGAAACCTCAGAGAGAAGCAGCTTGGCCTAGTGGAAAGAGCACCAGCCTGGGAGTCGGAAGGACCTGGGTTCCAATCCCGACTCCGTTACTTGCCTGCCGTGTGGCCTCGAGCAAGTCTCTTAGTTTCTCTGTGCCTCAGTGACCTCATCTGTAAAATGGGGATTAAGACTGGGAGCCCCATGTGGGACAGAGACTGTGTCCAACCTGATCAACTCGTACCTACTCCAGAGTTTGGTACCGTGTCTGGCACAAAATAAGTGCTTAACAAATACCACAGACTAGTAAGTGCTTAAGAAATTACCGCCTCCCCCCCCCCAAAAAAAACCCAAAAAAACCTCACAGGAAGGTTGCAAGAGAACTTCAATCAATCAATCAATCGTATTTATTGAGCGCTTACTGTGTGCAGAGCACTGTACTAAGCGCTTGGGAAGTGCAAGTTGGCAACATATAGAGACAGTCCCTACCCAACAGTGGGCTCAGTCTCACAGCTCACAGCCACTTCAGGTGGCTGTCTCGTTATGGGCAGGGAATGTCACTATTTATTGTTGAATTGTCCTTTCCCAAGTGCTTAATGCAATGCACAGTAAGCGCTCAAAAAATACGACTGAAGGAACGTTAACACCGGAGGACTTTGGGCTGTTAACTAGGATCCGGTAGCCATCTGAGGGTTCTAGTCCAGTCTGCTAATATCTTGGGGAAGCTTTAGGAGGAAGGAAGGAAGGTAGGTAGTTTCAACGAGAGCTTCTGTGACCTTTCTGAGCCAATCAAATCAATCAATCAATCGTATTTATTGAGCGCTTACTGTGTGCAGAGCACTGTACACAGTTGGCAACATATAGAGACAGTCCCTACCCAACAGTGGGCTCACAGTTTAAAAGGGGGAGACAGAAAACCAAACCAAACATACTAACAAAATAAAATAAATAGAAGAAATAGAATAGATATGTACAAGTAAAATAAATAAATAGAGAAATATGTACAAACATATATACATATATACAGGCGCTGTGGGGAAGGGAAGGAGGTAAGATGGGGGGATGGAGAGGGGGGCGAGGGGGAGAGGAAGGAAGGGGCTCAGTAGAAGAGTTGGCTCATCCTTGGGGCAGTTCTGTGAAGCCCGCAAGTGATATCCGGGCCTAGGGTTAGGAAGAGGTGCCAAGGTCCCCGTACAAATAACGATGATTGTGGTATTTACTGTGCGACAAGCACTGCACTCAGCGCTGGGGTAGACACAAGGTAATCAGGTTGGACACATTCCCTGCCCCACATGGGGCTCATACTCTAAATACGAGGGAGAACAGGTATTGAATCCCCATTTTACAGACGAGGAAACTGAGACAGAAGTTAAGTGACCTGCTCAAGGTCACATAGGAGACAAGTGGCAGGGCCAGGATTTAGAATCAACCAATCAATCAATCAATCGTATTTATTGAGCGCTTACTGTGTGCAGAGCACCAGACTAAGCTCTTGGGAAGTACAAGTTGGCAACATATAGAGACGGTCCCTACCCAACAGTGGGCTCACAGTCTAGAAGGGGGAGACAGAGAACAAAACAAATTAACAAAATAAAATAAATAGAATAGATATGTACAAGTAAAATGAATAAATAAATAGAGTAAGTACAAACATATATACATATATACAGGTGCTATGGGGAAACACAGGTCTTCTTACTCCCAGGCCTGTGCGCTTTCCACTAGGCCACATTGCCCCTCGTGTTGGCTGACAGAAGGGAGGAGAGAAGGGAGAGGGTATTTGCACTAGACTCCAGGAAGTAATGATTGACATCCTTCTTTCAGAAAAAATAAGAAAGGACCCTTGAATTACTGAGACATTCAATACAGCAAGAAAATCCGGTGGAAAAAACACAGAAGAGGAATCCAAAGACTCTAATCCTTGCAGTACTCAGACTGTAAGCTCACTGTGAGCAGGGAGCATTTCTATCCTGTACTCTCCCAAGTGCTCAGTACAGTGTTCTGCACACAATAAGTGCTCAATAAATATGACTGATTGACTGACTTCTGAAATCTTCAGCAAGCCACTTTACCGCTCCTGCCTCGGGTTTCTCCGATCATTAAATGACAAGAATCCCAGCAATATCTCGACCTCATGGGGATGGTGGTAATGAATAAGACTATATATGAACTACTGAACCCTCAACTTCTCAGGAAAAAAAAGACCTTTGATAATTAAAAGTGTTACCATTCTTTTCAGTATTTGTAATCTGGCACAACCGGTTGACCGGTCTGGAATTTTCCAGAATCATTTCCAATAACTTTACAGCAGAGGATGAGAGTTGCTACAATAAAAATAACCCAATCAAACGTAAAAAATAGGAAAATACGGTCAGGAAAACTTCAGATTTAAAATGCACAATAATGAAATCCAAAAGAAAGAAAAAAGCTAGGGAAAGCACACACCCCAGGAAAAGGACTATTTATTGCAGCAGGAGTAATGAAGTCTTGTCATTTAAGACAAGAAAAAGAAGCCAAAGCAAACAGGTAACACAAATTTCAGTGACATTTAGCGCCAAAGAAAGGGGTAGGTGGCGTCGGCTTAACCCACAAACCTGCCCTAATGGTGGCTGTGGAGGAGAAGGGAGTTTGAGCAATTCTCTAATGACAAGATTATGAAAAACAAACAATAAGAGGTCTGTGTTCACCTTCTCTTTATTGAACTACACCCATTTGGAGCGAGAAAGGCTCTGGTAGAACAAACGAGCACATACACATCAGCGTGGATGGTAGAGGATACATACACACACAGACACACACACAGATACGCACGGCCATCATCATCATCAATCGCATTTATTGAGCGCTTACTATGTGCAGAGCACTGTACTAAGCGCTTGGGAAGTCCAAATTGGCAACACAGAGAGACAGTCCCTACCCAACAGTGGGCTCACAGTCTAAAAGGAGGAGACATCACTGATTATAAAGGATTGAGAGTGGAGGGTGGAGGGAGAGGGAACGGGGTTCATTCAATCGTATTTATTGAGCGCTTACTGTGTGCAGAGCACTGTACTAAGCGCTTGGGAAGTACAAGTTGGCAACATATAGGGACGGTCCTTACCCAACAACAGGCTCACAGTCTAGATGGGGGGGGGACTAAATTTCCTCTACTTATAATAACAATAATAATATGTATTTGTTTAGCGCTTACTACGTTCCAGGCGCTGAACAAAGCGCTGGGGCGGATACAAGCAAATTGGGTTGGACACAGTCCCTGTCCCACATGGGGCTCACAGTCTCGATCCCCATTTTACAGATGAGGTCACTGTCACAGAGAAGTGACTTGCCCAAGATCACACAGCAGACTAGTGGCAGAGCCTGGATTAGAACCCATGACCTTCTGACTCTCAGGCCTGTGGCTTGCTGCTTCCCTTTTGTCTCTCCTGACTGTATTTATTTTACTTGTAGATATCTATTCTATTTATTTTATTTTGTTAATATGTTTGGTTTTGTTCTCTGTCTCCCCCTTCTAGACTGTGAGCCCACTGTAGGGTAGGGACCGTCTCTGTATGTTGCCAACTTGTACTTCCCAAGCGCTTAGTACAGTGCTCTGTACACAGTAAGCGCTCAATAAATACGATTGATTGATTGATTGATTGCCTGGTGTCAGCAGCTCTCTGCTCACTCCAGTCAATTAGGGGAGTCATTTGGAGTCAGACTCAACCCAAACCCTCCCATTTGGGCATTGGTACATCAGGACACTGGTGCTCTTCTGGTTTTCAAACTATGAGGGTGGTCATCATGCTCATAGAGAAGCAGCGTGGCTCAGTGGAAAGAGCATGGGCTTTGGAGTCAGAGGTCATGGGTTCAAATCCCGGCTCTGCCAATTGCCAGCTGTGTGACTTTGGGCAGGTCACTTAAGTTCTCTGTGCCTCAGTTACCTCATCTGGAAAATGGGGATGAAGACTGTGAGTCCCCCGTGGGACAACCTGATCACCGTGTAACCTCTCCAGGGCTTAGAACAGTGCTTTGCACATAGTAAATGCTTAATAAATGCTATTGTTATTACTATTATAATCCACTGAACTCACCCCTTGTCGAAGCCCTGCAGAAACACTGTCCCCTCCAAAAAAGAAACAGGAATAATCTTCTTCTCTCTTGCTCCCACATCTCTTTCTCTTACTTTAATTCCTCTTTCTTTCTTCCCCTCTCTCTTCCAAGGCTAATCAATCAATCAATCATATTTATTGAGCGCTTACTATGTGCAGAGCACTGTACTAAGCGCTTGGGAAGTACAAGTTGGCAACATATAGAGACGGTCCCTACCCAACAGTGGGCTCACAGTCTAGAAATGACAACCTTTCCAGTCTCAAGTGTTTCCGCTCCTTCTCACGGAACCCAGAATGTTGGTCTTCTTGAAGAGAACACGAGAAGTAACAAAAAATATTCCCAAGCTCTGGTCTTTCCCCATTAATAATTAGCAATCAATCGTGCTATTTATTGAGCACTTATTGTGTGCAGAACACTGTACTAAGTGCTTGGGAGAATCCAATACAGCAGAGTTGGGAGACATGTTCCCTGCACACAAGGAGCTTACAGTCTAAAGGGGAAGGCAGGCATTAATATAAATAGATAATTTATAATGGTATTTGTTACGTGCTTACTATGCCCCACACACTGTTAGAAGCACTGGGGAAGATACGAGTTAATCAAGTTGGATGCAGCCCCTCTCCTACAGAAGGCTCACAGTTGAAGCAGGAGGGAGAACACATATTAGATCCCCATTTTACAGATGAAGAAACTGAAGCACAGGGAAGTTAAATGACTTGCCCAGGATCACACAGCAGACAAGTGGCAGACCCAGGATCACCGACTCGGGCTGGTGCTCTTTCCACTAAGCCACGCTGCTTCTTGTTAGCCATAATGAGCCATTCCTCGTTGACCATAAAATCCTATTCATCCAAAGTAGTCACCGAGTTTACTATTCCTAGCTCTGTTTACCCATTTAAACTGGATCGAGACCAGGCGATTTGTCCCCTTTTCTGAAATGACACCTTTAATTTGTTGTTGTGATTGCATTAAAAGAAAAAGGAAATCACTCTTTGGAACCGGGAAGGGCTCCAGAGGACCCAGGAGGGTGGAATGGGCATGGTACCCCCAAGACGGCGAGCGAAATGAAATATACACCCAGGTTTTTATCACAGCCATAATCTTAACCAAAAGAAATCTAATCTACCCTCCCCTGCCTTGCCAGGAACATGCTGTTCCATCCTTGAACTCCTTTACACTGCCGAATAAAAGCAGTCCTGGTCAAAGGTTCTTGGTTGGCTAGCAGAAGCAGCAGACTTTCCCTCTTCTGCGGGTACAAGGAGAAAATAGGAAGGGAAATCTGACTGAGCTGAGACCACTTCATCCGTACAGAAAACTGGGCCCGCTGAGCTTGGAAGGCTTTGGGTGATGGGGGAGGAGGGGTGGTCCTGGCATGAAAAATCTCTTTAAAGATCATGGGCATGAGCTTCTAAGGCCACTTTTTGTGCCAGTGACTGCGAGGGAGGGGTTCAAAGAGGGGCAATTCTCATGGGTGTTGTGGAACTCCTGGTTCACACTTCTGGGCATATGCATTCAACTAACGGACCCTCTGCAACCAGATGGGGAAGGCTGGGCATTTCCAGGCCACAGCCTCTTTTGTGCGATAAATGGGAGCCCGGGGTCTGGAATAAATTTTATGCGGCCTTATGTGTATACGTGTGGATGGGTGTCAGTGTATAGCTAGAAAGATCTACCCATCTATACTTGTTTGTGAGTGTGTGAGAGAAAGACTTTCGCGGGGCACTCAAGAGTCCCAGGCATTTGGATTTATTTCCAGAAACTGTCCAGGACAGTGAACAGTTTGCAGAAGCCCAGGCCCGCTCTGTTTAATTTGCTGAATGTTTAGCCCACATGGCTGCTGGCCCAGGTTGCAAAGGAAACACGTAGAGAAGCCGAGAATTTGAGTGCTCTGCCTCCCAGACGGGCTCAACCTTGTCTTTTTCATTCTTCTCTATTTCCAGCTCAACTTCTTCATCTCTCTTCCTCTCCGAATCCATCCAGCCTCTTTTCCTGCGCTGCTCAACCGACAACTGCGAGAGACACACTTCCTCTATTTCCCGTCAGGTGACGGAAATGCCGGGGTTGAAGGCCACCTTCTTCTCTAGATGCCTCCCGGGGTCACCCTCGGGGACTGTGTCGGTGAAATTTCATCTCCAGGCGGGAAGTTAAGGCGGAGACAGCGGGACAACGGTCCCAAGCACTGCCCTGTCCTCTAGACTGCAAGCTCATTGTGGCCAGGGAATGTGTCTATTATAGTGTACTCCCAATATTATATTCTCTGTTATGATGTAGTCATTCATTCATTCAATCAATCGTATTCATTGAGCACTTACTGTGTGCAGAGCACTGTACTGAGCGCTTGGGAAGTACAAGTTGGCAACATACAGAGACGGTCCCTACCCAACAATGGGCTCACAGTCCCTTCAAAGCCCTACTGAGAGCTCACCTCCTCCAGGAGGCCTTCCCAGACTGAGCCCCCTCCTCTCCCTCCCCACAGCACCTGTATATACGTTTATATGTATTTATTACTCTACTCATTTATTTATTTTATTTGTACAAATTTATTCTATCTATTTTATTTTGTTAATATGCTTTGTTTTGTTGTCTGTCTCCCCCTTCTAGACTGTGAGCCTGCTGTTGGGTAGGGACCGTCTCTATATGTTGCCAACTGGTACTTCCCAAGCGCTTAGTGCAGTGCTCTGCACACAGTAAGGGCTCAATAAATACGATTGAATGAATGAATGAATAGAAGGGGGAGACAGACAACAAAACAAAACATGTGGACAGGTGTCCAAGTCGTCAGAACAAATAGAATTAAAGCTGTATGTACATCATTAACAAAATAAATAGAATAGCAAATATGTACAAGTAAAATAAATAGAGTAATAAATCTGTACAAATGTATATACAAGTGCTGTGGGGAGGGGAAGGAGGTAGGGCTGGGGGGATGGGGAGGAGGAGAGGAAAAAGGGGGCTCAGTCTGGGAAGGCCTCTTGAAGGAGGTGAGCTCTATTCTCCCAAGCACTTAGTACAGTGCGCTGCACAGAGTAGGCGCTCAATAAACCTGACTGACTGTATCAAGTTGTGGGGTAGATACAGGATACTTTCTCTAGTCTATTCTACGGCCGGCCCCTAGTCCACGTCCTCCCTCTGGCTTGAAACTCCTACCCACTTAATATCTGCCAGACCACTCTTCCCACCTTCGAAGCCCTCCTAAAATCACATCTCTTCCAAGAGATTTTTCCTGCCTTACCCTTCATTTCCTCTACACGCTACCCCTTCTGCTATCAGACATCTACCATCACCCCTGACACCCTCAGGTCCACAGCCCATAACAAGTCCTTACACTCTGCCATTTCCCCTATCTGTAATTTGTTTTAATATCTGCCTCCTCCTCTAGACTGCATGCTCATTTTGGGCAGAGATTACTAAAAATAATGGTAATAACAATAATGATGGTATTTGTTAAGCACTTACTATGTGCCAAGCACTGTTCTAAGCGCTGGGGTAGATACAAGGTAAGAGGTTGTCTCACAGTCTTAATTGCCATTTTACAGATGACGAAACAGGCATAGAGAAGTTAACCGACTTACCCAAAGTCACCCAGCTGGTAAGTGGCGGAGCTGGGATTAGAACCCACAACCTCTGACCTCCAAGCCTGTGCTCTTTCCACTAAGCCATGCTGCTTCTCATTTGTTAAGCACTTACTATGTGCCCGGCACCGTACTAAGCGCTGGGGTGGATACAAGCAAATTGGGTTGAACACAGTCCCTTGTCCCACGCGGGACTCACAGTCTCGATCTCCATTTTACGGATGAGGTAACTGAGGCACAGAGAAGTGAAGTGGCTTGTCCTAGGTCACACAGCAGACAAGTGGCAGAGCCGGGAAAGCCTTCTGACTTTCAGGGTTGTGCCCTATCCACTATGCCATACTGCTTGTATTGGACTTTGTATTGTACTCTGTCCACAGTAAGTGTTCAGTAAATCCCATAGATAGATTGTTTATCAGATCCCACATGGAGTTTCCAGGGGAAGGGAGAGGGAGAACAGGTATTGAGTCCCCATTTTACAGATGAGGATAATGAGGCACAGAGAAAATAAGTGACTTCCCTAAAATCCCACAGCAGGAAAGTGGTGGGGCCAGGATTAGAACTCAGGTCCCCTGACTCTCTGGCCAGGGCTTGGGTTATGATTATATGAAAGTGAAACACAGTTCATGAAACTTTCTCCTGCCCCCAAACATCCTAGACTGTGAGCCCACTGTTGGGTAGGGACTGTCCCTATAGGTTGCCAACTTGTACTTCCCAAGCACTTAGTACAGTGCTCTGCACACAGTAAGTGCTCAATAAATACGATTGACTGAATGAATGAATGAATTGAGGCATGTTTTGGCCTCGCCCCTCTCATTTCATTTCTCCCTCAGGTTGGGGGAAACTGCTCTGTGTTTAAGTTTAGACCTTGCTCCCAAACTCGGTGGTGAAGTGGAAATTGAAGGGGGACATCAAATCCTTGGCTCTCCGGAGAAGGTAGGTCAAGCTACAGTACACATCAATCCCTCCGCTTTGGTATGCTGAACATTTCTGTTTATTTAATCTCTGGGCTCCTACATTCTGAGCTAAAAAGACAGAACATACTTTTCTATGCTCAGCCCATCGTTCTGCTTGCACAGAGAGATGAAGGCCAAGTTGGATCCTGGGGAAAGACACCATTATCCCTGGCTCCCTTTTCGTATGGGTAATCTAGGAAGAAAAGATATGGAGAAATATACTTCAGAGATTATCTGTAGTTCAAAAATAACGTCTCATTTCTTGCCCAAAAAATATGCGGAGTGTTCCGAAGACACAGAGACATGAAAACGGTAGACTTATTTGGAAATGCTCACTTTTCCATTCAATCAATCAATAGTATTTACTGAGCCCTTACTGTGAGGAGAGCACTGTACTAAGCACTTGGGAGAGTACAATACAAAAGAGTTGGTAAAAACGCTCCCTGCCCACCAACGAACTTAAAGCCTACAGGGGGAGACAGACAATCTAAAAAAAATTATAATTTGAATAGTTTCCTCTGTTTGGTACTTAGTTTTCCTATGAATGCCGAACTGCTGATGACAGGTGCTCCCTCTGCTCTCTGGGGCTGGGGGTGTCACTAAGGCTGGTTTTTCCTGAACTCGAGGCTTACGCTGCAAAGAACAAGAAACTTCCCTCCCTCCCCAAGGAGAAAAATAAAACATATTTGCTCTTGCGGTACTTGAAAATATCGCTTTAATCTGGAAGGGAGGCAAGAGGCTTCACACCCATCAAAAGATGGCCTGAGATAGGAAAATGCAAAAAAATGGAGCAAGTAAAGCAGAGGGGTGGTGAATGGGGTGTTTGGGAATAAACTCCCACTCCCTCGTGACAATCCTAGCCATGATTTCTGTTATTTCCCATCCTGGCTTCACTCCCATTTCCCTATTATCCAAGGCCGCTAGTTAAGACTTTCACCACCTATCCTACCCCCTCCCGCAGTGGGTCATCTATTCAAGGATTCAACTGCAATAAATCCAAAAGTGGCCGACTCTCGTAGCCACCTCCCTCCCGTCCAAACGCCCCTCCCCTCTTATTCGGCTCCTCCCAACCCACACTCTCCTTCTGCGCTCAACAAAAAAGGAACTGTGTTAACTTAATGGCTACTTGCTTCCTCTTTCCCCCTCTACACTGGCCTAGTGCTTCTTTTCCTGTGCTAAATTTACAGGCCAGCTTGGCTGTGAATGTTTACCAAAGGGCAGGCCTGAAAAGGCACTAGGTTCCGTCTTGGGCCTCTTCCCCCTCGCCTGTGAGTTTAGCCCTAGCCAGAATATCCACCAATTAGTATGTAAACAGGAAAGAGGAGCTGTTGTGTGGTCCAACAAAGAGGGATTTCATGGAGCATGGGGTGCACGTCCTCGCCTCGACACATGGACGCCTTTCAAAGCAGTAGGCTGGGGCTCACCCGGGTGACCTCGGGTTACCTTGCCGCATTTAGCTTTCTTTCCTCACATAGTACTCCTTTTCCTTTTGTTTTCTGTGTGTGTGTTAGAGAGAGAGAGAGAGAGAGAGAGAGAGAGAGAGAGAGAGAGAGAGAGAGAGAGAGAGAGAGAGAGAGAGAGAGAGAGATGGGATGCCAAGAAAAAAGGAAGACGGGTAAGGAGAAAAAGCCTGATATTTCATGCCGTGATACTAACGACTTCTGCACTATCAATCAATCAAGGGTATATTTTGAGCACTTAGTGCGTGCAGAGCACTGTACTAAGTAGCAGCAGCATGGCTTAGTAGAAAGAGCCCAGGCTTGGGAGTCAGAGGTCATGGGTTCTAATCCCCGCTCTGCCACTTTTCAGCTGTGTGACTGGGCACATCACTTAACTTCTCTGTGCTTCAGTTACCTCATCTGTACCACGGGGATTAAGACTGTGAGCCTCATGTGGGACAACCTGATTACCTAGTATCTACCCCAGTGCTTAGAACAGTGCTTGGCACATAGTAAGCACTTAACAAATACCATTATTATTATTATTATTATTTATGCAACACAACAGAATTGGTAGATGCATTCCTTGCCCATAAGGACAAAGAATTGTGTGAGCCTGTGTGTGCGTGTGTGGATATATATGCTCCAAAGTTCTCTCAGATTCTGTTGTTTTGGAAGGAAAGAGCTTGGGTGAGTAAGACCGCGCACAGTCAAGTGTTCTGTTTCCAGGCCTGCCAGCCTTCTGATTTCATGGGATCTGTCCTGGCACCTTCTGCCAAGGACTCTGCCAGGGACATATCTGGCCTGCTGGCCTTGTCCTAATCTAGGACAAAGAAAAATATGCCAGATCCAGCACTAGGTCCTCCATGTACTGATGGAGATGAAAAGGATCCTGGTAAAAGAATGCAAGATATATACAAAAGTGCTCTTGGAGTTGTTGTTTTTTATGGTATTTATTAAGTGCTCACTTTCTGCCAGGTTGAGCAGGGGTAGATAGAAGCTAATCACGTTGGACACAGTCCACGCCCCACATGGGGCTCCCAGTCTTAATCCCCATTTTACTGATGAGGGAGGAAGTGAGCTATAGAGAGATTAAGTGACTTGCCCAAGGTCCCAAAGCAGACAAGTGGCAGAGCTGGGATTAGAACCCAGATCCTTCTGATTCCCAGGCCCGTGCTCCACCCATTAGCTCATGCTGCTTCTCAAAGAGGCTGTGCATACTTGAAGTGCTTAGGTGGTCCCAACATGCCGAACAGGAGGGGAATAAGCAGGGAAGCTCAGAAATTAATCAGGGAACACTTCCCAGAGGAGATATGATGTGAAGAGGGCTTTGAAGATGGGGAAAGCCGTGGTCTGTTGGGTATGAAGGGGAAGTGAGTTCCATACAGGGAATAGGGCGTTTGGCAGCAGAAGAGATTAGAACAGGGGTCAGTGAGCAGGCTAACTGGAGAGGAAGGAAGAATGCCTTGTCGCCCAAGGCCTTCTGCATGCTACAAGTACGCCACAGGGCTGCATCATTTCAATGGCAATCAATCAGTCATATTTACTGAGCATTTACTATGTGCAGGGTGCAGTACTAAGCACTTGGGAGAGCACAATACAACAGAATTAGCAGACACTCCTTGCCCACAATAAACTATGGTCTAATAGGGGGGATCTCCTGATTAACGTCTCATTTCCTCTTCTCCCACTCCCTCCTGCATCACCCTTTCACTTGTGCTCTGTAGTGACCGCTACCTCTGCCCGACAGCACTTATGTATCTGTAATTCATTTATTTATACTAATGTCTGTCTCACCCTCTAGACTGTAAGATCGATGTGGGCAGAGAATGTGTCTATCAACTCTGTTACCATTATTGGCAGGGATCATGACTGCTAATTCTGTGGTACTGCACTCACCCAAGTGCTTAGTATAGTGCTCTGCACATACTAACTGCTCAGTAAATATCTTGATTGATTGCTTATATTGTATTCTCCCAAGCACTTAGTGCTCTGCATACAGTAAGCAGGCAATAAATCTGATTAATTGACTAATATGAGGGTAGGGGAAATACAATGACAGAGTAAGAATTCTTGAGTGTGAGAAGATGGTGACCATCAGAGCATGTTGCTTCTCTTCATGACACCCCGGGATGAATCCCCTCTACCTTCGTGTTACCCGCCTTGTCCCTGAACAGTGGTGGGAAGCTGGAATACAGGGCTGCCCAAAGCACTTGGCAGGAGAACCAGCTGCTTGACAGTGGGGCCCAGTGGAAAGAGCGCAGGCCCAGACGTCAGAAGGACCTGGGTTCTATTCCTGGCTCCACCACTTGTCTGCTGTGTGACCTTGGGCAAGCCGCTTCACGTCTCTGTGCCTCAGTGACCTCATCTGTAAAATTCGGATTAAGAATGTGTGCCCCTGGTGGGACATGGACTGTGTCCAACCTTGTATCTACCCCCATGCTTAGTACAGTGTCTGGCACATAGTAATCACTTAAAGGATACCATAAAAAAAAGGAAGAGGAGGGAGACAGTAGTTTTAGCCTCCTTCCTCACCCTGTCTCCCCACTTGCGACCCTGGGATCTAAGGAAACCCAGCCTTTCAAGGAGCAAGTCTCTGCATCCCTGCCTTGGGACAAGTCGGCAGGCAGCAGGGTGAGGAGCAAGGGCACACCAGGGAATTAGGCTCAACTGTGTGACTGTACCTAACCTCCTGCTTCACCTGGGCAGTGGCAGAGGTCCCGGAGGACCAGGGCCAAGGGTCATTGTGGCCACCGACCCTGCCCTAGGGACGGATGGCCCTGAGAGGGCTAGAGGCAAGCCGCGAGCATTTAGAGCTAAGGGGAAATGTAAGAGGATAATGAGGGAGGGCAAAACCAACAAATAAGATTCAATCAAACCCAGAAATTGAAGCACTAGGAGGGAGGAGACGGGGGATGAGAAAAATTGAAAGAGGGAAGAAAAGAAAAAAGGGGAAGGAAATGTAGGTCAACAGTGCAGAATCAGTTGGGAAAAGAGAACCATTTAATCATCTAAATCAAGTGGCGGGGTGTGGGGGGTATTATTTTGACCACGGGTCACTTGGAGACTTTTAACGCATACCATTGGGTGGGGGAGGGAGAGAAGGGGTTTCAACAACTTAAGTGTGTCCATTTCCGCCCATGACACCTCCTTCCTGATTCTGAGCCAGATGGGGATTGTCAGAAACCCCCTACGCTGCTATTCTTAGGGTTGCAGGGTGCTGGGAAGTTGCTACCTGAAAATGCCATTAATTTGGAATCAAGAAAGAGCAGGCCAGTGGGCCAGATTAAATCACATTTCTTCTCATCCTGTATTCATGTGACGGCTTAAGTGGCTGGGCTGGTCGGAAAAACAACCATAGGGCTCTTACAAACTAGTTGGGGGCATTAAGTTGGGAGCTTTAATAATGATGGTATTTGTTAAGTGCTTACTATGTGCCAGGCACTGTTCTAAACTCTGGGGTAGATCCAACGTAATCAGGTTGTCTCATGTGGGGCTCAGTCTTAATCCCCATTTTACAGATGAGGTCACTGAGGCTCAGAGAAGTTAAGTGACTTGCCCAAAGTCACACACCTGGTAAGTGGCAGAGCCGGGATTAGAACCCATGACCTCTGACTCCCAAACCCGTGCTCTTTCCGCTAAGCCACGCTGCTTCTCTGGGGGACAATAATCTGGGGGCATTAAGCCACCCCCAGTGATCACCTTGGAGCAGAAAAAGAGCACTTGAGAGACGAGAGCTCTTGAGTTCCCATCCTTCTCAATAACATCTCAGGAAGCAGCAACAAAATCAATGATAGGGCAAATATCAATATCAAATAACTATAATGTGGCGAACAGCAGGAAGTAGGTGGAGCGAGGTGAGGCCAGGAACTTATGGCACCTGGAAGTGGAAAAGATAAGAGGTTGGGATCTTTGACAGCAGAAAAGATGTAGACATTAACGTCAGGTTCATATTAGGTGATAAACTATAATTTGACTCTCAACCCAGAGACTAAGTTCCTCTTTCCCCCGAACTATTGAAAGGCGACGAAAGGAGAAAAATGTCAGAGAAGCAGCGGAGTGGAGGGGATGGGAGCTGCAGGGTTGGCGTGGCAAAGAGGAAGAGGGATGGGAAGGTGTCCGCGGAGAAAGCCAACATAGGGGAGCTCGGGGAAAAAGACAAGAGGGAGACGCGGTTGGAGAGCGGAGGAGAGAGCCTGCCGGTGGAATCTTTAGGAAGAATGCCAAAAAGGTCAGAAAGAAAGAAAATTGCTCTTGGGTCTCTCTCTCTCTCCCTCCGGTTTCTCCTGCAGCCTCTTTCCTCAGGACCATCTGCTGATGGATGATCACTGGCCCAAAACTTGATGCATGTGTAGGTGTTTCCAATAATCGACTAACATCTATTCTTTATTAAGATAGTAGACTAGGTATTTGCCACTTCCAATGTCTGGCCAGGACTGAGAAAGTAGTGAAGTGATTAACGGCTGGTGAACAGCCCCCTGAAAGCTAGCGGATCTTCCCTTGGCACTCTGGCCCTGCCCTTGCCCTTCTCCTTGCCCCTGACTGCCCAATCTTTCCAGGACCGGCTGTCTCTGTGCCAATGTAGCCTGAACAATTCTTTGAAACATCAGAGCCGTTCAGAGTAAGTCCTACTCTACGGCTGTTGTAAATTTCACAAGAGAAAATTTGGAAGTTTTTCCTAATGCCTGGATGAAGCTAAACAAACAAATAAACCCATTTGAAAAAACACACAAAAAACGGGATCAGAAAATAAAAACAGCTTTCATCATCGGGGGGGTGCAGGGAGAGGGCAGAAGAGAAATATGTTTATTGTTCCAAACATTTATACAGTTAAATTTTTGTAATGTTCAGTGGAAATAAATTCTATCCACACCCCCTTCTCCCACGCCCTTTAATCTCTTTTCCCTATCTCCCAACCCAGCCTCCTTCTCGCTCCAATTACTGAGGATAATATACATGTAGTTCTGATTTTAAGTGAAAAATATCAAATGAATCTCAGCCGACCCTTGTGTCTGTTGCTGTTGTTTCACTTTACTACACACCTGTAATTTCAAATGTGAGCACTGGATTTCCAGGAGACGAACTAACGGGAGCCATCAAAGCACTCTCAGAGCTTCAAGGGGGTAAAGAGCTGTATTTTTCACACCTGCAAAGAATTCTACTTTTCTGCTTGCCTTGTTTTGCCATCCATTGGTCCACTATCTCATACTTTGGACTGCTCCCCCTGTTCGACAGGTTTGATTTTCTTAGACAAGATCTATTCTGCTAAGTGGATTTTCCATCTACAATTACACAGTGATGCTTAAGACTTTAAACCGCTTTCCCTTTCTTTCTGCAAAGAAAAGGTAAATTTACAATTGTGCAGTACAAGTCTGACACAATTGACTCAATAAAACGGTTAGTAATTGACTTTCCAAAATGGCTCAGGAAACACATTGGTACCAGGATGGGCTGCTTCACACAGGGAGCGACCGTTACACAGCGATGGCAGCCCCTTACAGAGATGGTGGCCAGCCACCCATTTCACAGATGGCAGTGCTGCGGCCCCTCACCAAAATGGCAGCCGGGCAGAAGCCATGCGTTGCAGCTGGCAGGCACAATTTGGGGACTCAGAGCTGAGCTGCTCGGGGTACTTGGTTGGGAGGGGGAGAAGAAAGAGAAGAGATTCAGTGGCAGAGGAGAAACACTCTTCTGCAAAATAGTTTGCATTCGGAACCGAAGCAGGCAGTGGTTTGTTCCTGTCTTGGGGTGGCCAAATTAGTCAAGGGGCTGAAAGCAACTTTGGGGGTCATCCTCGCTGGATGATACAGACTGACCTTTTCAAAAGCAGCAAATTTGACTAAACATTCATTCAATCATATTAATTGAGCACTTACTGTGTGCAGAGCACTGTACTAAGCGCTTGGGAAGTACAAGTTGGCAACATATAGGGATGGTCCCTACCCAACAACGGGCTCACAGTCTTAGAAGGGAGAGAAGGGGGAATATGAGAGGCTGGCCCATTTTAATCAACTTTTCTATCCCCTCCTGCCATCATCAGGTAAACTCGTCATGGACAGGGAATGTGTCTGCTAATTCTGTTGTATTGTATTCATCCAAGTGCTTAGTACAGTGCTCTGCAAATAGTAAGCCCTCAATAAATACCACTGATTGACTGATAAATTAATAGGTAATATTCACAAGTCCTTCTTCCTCCTTTGCCTTTTCCTTCCCTTTTCCCATTTGATCAATCAATCATATGCAGAGCACTTTATTAAGTGCTTGGGAGAGTTCAATACAACAATATTACAGAGACATTCCCTGCCCACAGTGACCTTACAGTCTAGAGGGGGTGACAGACATTAATGTAAATAAAATACAGATATGTATTTAGGGCCTCGGGGGTGGGGAGGTGGTGAATAAAGAAAGCAAGACAGGGTGATGCAGAAGGGGGTGGAAGAAAAGAAAAGTGGACTTAGTCAGGGAAGGCCTCTTGGAGGAGATGTGCCCTCCATAAGGCTTTGAAAGGGGGAGGTAGGGATAATTGTCTGTTGGCTTTGAAGAGGGAGGGTTTTCCAGGCCAGAGGGAGGACGTGGGTGAGAGGACCATGATGAGATAGACAAGACTCAAGGTATAGTGAGTAGGTTGGTATTAGAGGGGCTGGTCTATAGTCAGAGAGTAGTGAGGTGAAGTAGGAGGGGGCAAGGTGATTGAGTGCTCTAAAGCCAACGGAAGGGAGTTTCCGTTTGACGTGGAAGTGCGTGGCCAACCACAGGAAGTTCTTGAGGAGCGGGGAAACATGAACTGAATGTTTTCTATGGAAAAATGATCCAGGCAGCAGAGTTAAGTATGGCCTGGAGTGGGGAAAGTCAGGAGGAAGGAAAGTCAGCAAGGAGGCTGATACAGTAACCAAGGCAGGATAGGATAAGTGCTTCTAGACTGTAAAGCCCGGTGTGGGTAGGGATTATCTCTCTTCACCGCTGAATTGTACTTTCCAAGCACTTAGATTTATTGGTTTAAAGTGGTAGAAGTTTGGATGGAGAGGTAAGGACGGATTTTAGTGATGTTGAGGAGGTTGAATGGAGAGGATTTAGCGATAGACTGAATTTGTGGGTTGAATGAAAGAGAAAAGTCAAGGATAATGCCAAGGTTATGGGCTTGTGAGACAGGAAGAATGGTGGTGCTATCTACAGTGATAAGAATGTCAGGGGAAGGACAGGGTTTGGGTGGGAAGATAAGGAGTTCTGTTTCGGGAATATTAAATTTGAGGGGAGTGCAGGACATCCAAGTAGAGATATCTTGAAGGCAGGAGGAAATGCAGGACTACAGAGGGGGAGAGAGATCAGGGCTGGAGATGTAGATTTGGGAACCATCTGCATAAAGGTGGTAGTTGAAGCCATATGAGTGAATAATATCTCCAAGGGAGTTGGTGTAGATGGAAAATAGAAGGGGATCCAGAATTGAACTTTGCGGGACACCCACAGTTATGGGGTGGGAGGCAGAGGAAGAGCCTGTGACAGAAACAGAATAAGGGCCCAGTGAGGTGGGAGGAAAACCAGGCGATGACAGTGTCAGTGAATCCGACACTCCTCTCAACCTTGTCTTAAAAATATATCCCATCCTGTGATCCCTCTGTTTATTCAACATTCCAAATGACGGTGCAAATCAAGGGAGGGGTCAGAAATGAAAAGGATTAACTTCACTAAGCGAAAGTGTGGGTTATGAAATTTACGAAAGAAAAAAAATCGCAAATGCAGGATGGAAAATGCCTCAGATTGGTAGTAAAATATCTAGGGGGAAATTCACAGTAGACCAAAAGCTAAACATGGGTCAGCAGAGAAATACTGTTCTTTAAAAAGTGAGCATGATCCTGGGAAATTCAGATACATGATCTGTAGGAAAGGGGAGGTAACTTACCCACTTACTTTTCAGTTTACTGAAATACAATGCCTGGTCTGGGGCAGACAACTTACATGAGAACAAGGAACAACTAAAACTGCTAGACCCTTCTGGGAAAACATACTTCAGCAATTAAGTAGTGGCATCTGGTAATCCTTCCACAAGTGGCAACCTCCGCAAATGGTGGCTTCTAAGTAGGGCAGTGCTGGAATCGGAATTTTTAAGATGCCTTGGATCATGGTTCCAAGCCACGGGGGAGCCATTATTATCCATGTGAAATTTAGTGAGAACTTGTCTGTCCGGGTTATTGGGTGTGGGAAGACCTCAGAATATGCCCAGCACCACTAGACATTTTCCAGTACTCAGGAGTATAGTCTAATGCATCAGGAGAGAAGAGGGGAGAAGCTAAACCAGGTGCAAATCAATCAGTAGCAAGCAACTTACTGTGTGCTGAGCACTGTCCTACACCCTCGGGAGAGAACAAAAGAATTAGAAGACACGATCCCTGTCCTTAAAGAGATTATAATCCCAAAATGCCTACATACCCCTTGATAGAGAGGCTCTAACATACATACCCAGAAGCTATTAGCTTTCTTGGATGCAAAAACTCTGAGCATGTACATTCCTGAGAAGCCCATGTGACAGAACATTCAGCTTAGCTATTAATTGGGGTTCATTCATTCACTCATTCAATCGTATTTATTGAGCGCTTACTGTGTGCAGAGCACTGTACTAAGCGCTTAGGAAGTACAAGTCAGCAACATATAGGGAACGTCCCTATCCAACAATGGGCTCACAGCCTCGAAGGGGGAGACAGACAACAAAACAAAACATGTGGACAGGCGTCAAGTCATCAGAACAAATAGAATTAAAGCTAAATGCACATCATTAACAAAATAAATAGAATAGTAAGGGAGAGCCAGGGTTCCCTCTTCTGAATTTAAAGATTCCACCTGGCTTGCTGGTTGCCTCACAATCCCACCTGATTCTGGGAAATGTAGGCCTCTGATTTGGGCGAAATCAGTTTTCTAATTCTCCTCCAGTTTCATGACCTCAGGTCCACCTCCCGAGTCACAGCTAGGTTCTACCCATAGGCAGTGACCCATTTTGAGTGACATTTCAAGGACAGGATTTAGATGTCCTGTTGCAAAAGGAAGTAGTGAGAAACTGGAAGAAGGGAACCTTAAAATTCAGGGGTTAGTTGGTCCAGGTCTGAGTGAGGACTAGTGGTGGAGGAAAGGAGAAGGATGGGTGAATTTCGGCCTCGTACTACAGTTAAGTGGAATTCAGATTACCAATATTCATGATCTGGCTACTTGGGGAAAGGGCAGAATCAACTTTTCAGAGTAGTTGATCACATGTATCTGGAGTTTTTTAGGGCCAGTGGTTTAGACGGTAGAAACGACAGTCAAGTTCCAAGTTCAAAATCTGTTTTGTCCTTTGCAAAACCTCACAAAAGCTACAGGTTAAACTGAAGAGTACTGAGAAGATTCTACCATTTTAGTTTTCTTTATAATGTTCCTCAAATTTGCAAGACTCAACAACTACATTCCCCATCATGTTCCCCCCTAAATACACTACCTTCTCCTCAGCAATGAATGAAAAATGAGGGTTGATGGGGGCTTCTACTTTAATACTATGGGTTAACACTGCCACTGGAATCAGAAAGATAGAGGAGAGTTTGAGGAGAACTCAAACAAGCTCAACAAACAAATGGATACAGCAAAGGCAGACAGTGGCCAAGTGCTTCCAACACAGGGTAACTGTATTTGATTAACAAATTGAGGCATCATTCATTGAGCTCTGGACAATTAAAGGAAAATGGCATTAAAGGATGTGGAATGATAGGGAAACCTTGAAAGACAGCAAAGCAGCACATAGACCAGCCATTAGAAATGCTGGTTCCAATCCAGCAGCAACTTTGGGAAGACTGTGGTACTAAGAGGAGGAATGGCAAATAGTGCCTGGCACTGGAAATAACAAATTCAAACAGCAATCTTTTGTATGTTTAGTGCATAAGAGATGGTATTATGCATCGGCCTATTCAGGCACCTCCACAGAACCATCTTTGAACACGAAGACAGAAGCACACACATAAGGATGGGGAACTTGAAGTGGAGGGAGCAGGTGTGTTTGGAAGTGGTAACTGGAGAAGCAAGAAGACCAGTGAGAAAGGCAGCTACAAAGAGTTCTGCTCTCCCTAATCCTCCCACTGCTCCTCTGGCAAGTACCTTTGAGCTGGTTCTAGACTGTAGGCTCACTGTGCGCAGGAAATGTGTCTGTTTATCGTTACAGTGTACATTCCCAAGTGCTTAGTACAGTGATTTGCACACAGTAAGCCCTCAATAAACATGATTTAATGAATGAATGAATGGCTCCCTGGACCTTTCCAGGCTAAAAGCTGATTTGGATGCTATTTAGAGTGAAATTCCTGATGCATGTGCATGAATATCTGGGAACCAACCAACGAACATCTTTGTTGTCAGTAGAAAAATATAGGAGCTATGCAGTGGACGGTTCAAAATTCAGAATTCCGGAGCCGTTTATTAAACAGAAAATGCACTTGGGCAAAATAATAGATTTTCTATTCATTCCAGGTTAATCCTGCCAATTCTTCCACCTAATCGTTTCTGGGTCCTCCCCTTCCTCCCAACTAAAGGGCCACACCCTGGTTTAAGTACTTGGCACAGTGTGGTTAGATTACTATGGTCAGCCTCCCTGCCTCCAGCCTCTCTCCTGTCCCCTGCCTTCAAGCACCTTCCTTAAAACATCGATGGGCACAAATCCCTGCATGATACAAAAATCTCCCATCTGCCCATCTCCTTTTATATCAAACAAAAATTCCACCCTGTTGGCTTCAAGACTCTCTGCCAGAGCCTTGAAGCCATCCTACATAGAGGCTCTTTTCATGCTACTCTCTAGCTCACATGCTTTGCTTCTCCCAAGCACAATTTCTATTTCCTAGTCTGGACTCACCTACCTCTGACACTGGGCTCAAGCTGACTCCCCAGTTTGGAATCGTCCCCTTCTCCCTTGGTAAATCTGCCACACTTTAGCCATCTCCATTTTCAAAGCCCTCTCCATTTTCAGAGTCCTCTTGAAATCCGATTGCCTCCAGTAAGCCTTCTCTGACTGACTCCTAGAACGTAAATCATGTCAGCTCAACAGCCACCTCTCACTTGGCTACATGTGTATATTTAATTGTACATTCAATATTCTGATATTTCATCTTGGCAGAACAGTGCTTTGCACATAGTAAGCGCTTAATAAATACCATCATCATCATTATTATTATATTTGTTCTACTCCTTTTTTGATCTTTTTTCCCCCACACTCACATTATTTGCAAATATTTTATATGCCTGCCTTCCTCACTAGATTGTAAGCACCTCATGGGCTAAGAACATGTCTTTTGCTCACATTCCCACGCCCTTCTGCGTCACCCTGATTTGCTCCCATTATTCACCCCTCCCTCAGCCCAACACTCATGTACATATCCATACTCTTATTTTTTATATTAATGTCTGTCTCCGCCTCTAAACTGTGAGCTCATTTTGGGCAGGGAATGTGTCTACCAACTCTGTTGTATTGTACTCTCCTGAGTCCTTAGTACAGTGCTCTGCACACAGTAAGTGCTCAATAAATATGACTGATAAATTTTGCTTTGACTACTATCTCAAGCATTTAGTATGATGTGTTGCACTCAGGAGATGCTCAATAATTACCGCTACTATGACCTAATTTTAAACTCCAATCTTTCTACCGGCACACTTGGCTCTAATCACTTACTGAGTTCCTATACTGCACTCCACTATGTACTAGGAGAGCACAACAGAATTTGATGTACACGATCCCTTCACTCATGGGAATCTAGAAGGATAGACGGACACTTAAATAAATTACAGGAGGAAGCTATAGAGTATGTGATAATATGCACAAAAGTGCTACGGGGGTTATAAGTACTTAAATGGTTAACTGGAAGCAGTGTAGCCTAGTAGGTACCTCATAGGCTTGGGAGTCAGAAAGATCTGGGTTTAATCCAGACTCCACCTCTTGTCTGCTGTGTGACCCTGGGCAAGTCACTTCACTTCTCTGCACCTCAGTTAACTCACCTGTAAAATGGGGATTAAGACTGTGAGAACCTTGTAGGACAGGGACTGTGTGATTAGGTTTTATCTTCCCCAGCACTTACTGCAGTGCTTGACACATAGTAAGCACTTAAAAAAAACATTGAAAAATGCTTACACTGTACGAAAGGACCGCAGTGGCATTTGTGGGATGCAAGGTGGGAAGGTTAAGGGATTTCTTGGGGAAAGCCTCCTGGAAGAGAAGAGATTTCAGAGCGGGTTTGGGGATGAGGAGAACGGTGGTCTATGAGACAACAGAGGGGGAGAAATTCCAGGCAATGGAAGGACTTGATCAGTGGTAGGTGAGACAAGAATGAGGCACAGTAAGTTACCTTGAAAAAAATAAAGAGTGTGAGCTGGAATGTAGTGAGAGAAAACAGTAGATTAATAAAAAGGAGAGAGCCAACTGAGTGCTTTAAAGCCAATGGCGAGGGGTTTCTGCTTTATGTGGTGAAGAATGGGAAAGTTTTGGAGGTTTTTAAGGAGTGGAGAGACGTGCAGAATGACATTTTGGAAAAATGACCTGGTCAGCAGAGTGTAGAATGATCTGCTGAAGAGATCCTCTGGAAGCAGGGAAATCAGTGAAGAGGCTGATGTGGTAGTTACAAAGGGATATTACAAATGCCCGGAAAGTGTGGTGCCCGTTTAGATGGAGAGGAAGGGGTGGATCCTTGAAGTATTGTGGAGGAAGAGCTGAAAGGATCTTAGGTTGAAAGATGGAGAAATCAAAGATAATCTGTCCAAAACAGAACTCCTCATCTTTCCATCCAAACCCTGTCCTCCCTCTGACTTTCCCATCACTGCAAGTGACATCACCATCCTCCGTGTCTCACAAGCCCATAACCTCGACATTATCCTTGACTCATCTCACTCTTTCAACCCACATATTTAATGTCACCAAATCCTGTTGATTCAACCTCCACAGAATCACTAAAATCCACCCCTTCCTCTCCATCCAAACTGCTACTGTGTTAACCCAAGCACTTATTCTATCCCGCCTTGATTACTGCATCAGCCTCCTCGCTGACCTCCCTGCCTCCTGTTTCTCCCCACCCCAGTCCATATTTCACTCTGCTGCCCGGATCATTTTTCTGCAAAATCGTTCAGTCCGTGTTTCCCCACTCCTCAAGAACCTCCAGTAGTTGCCAATTCACCTCCATATCAAACAGAAACTCCTTACCGTTGGCTTTAAAACACTCAATCCCCTTGCCCCCTCCAATCTTGTCTCGCTGATTTCCTACTACACTCTAGCATGCTCACTTCACCCCTTTAATGCCAACCTACTCACTGTACTTCGATCTTGTCTATCTCCTCGCCAACTCCTTGCCCACATCCTGCCTCTGACATGGAACTCCTCCCTTCGTATCCAACAGACTCATCTTCTCTTCAAAGTTTTATCGAAGGCACATCTTCTCAAGAGGCCTTCCCTGACTCAGCCCTCATTTCCTCTACTCCTTCTCACTTCTGCATCACTCTTGAACTCGCGGATTTGCACTCTTTTTTTTATATAGCACTTATTAAGCGCTTACTATGTGCAAAGCACTGTTCTAAGTGCTGGGGAGGTTACAAGATGATCAGGTTGCCCCACGGGGGGCTCACAGTCTTAATCCCCATTTAACAGATGAGGAAACTGAGGCCCAGAGAAGTGAAGTGACTTGCCCAAAGTCACACAGCTGACAACTGGCAGAGCCAGGATTTGAACCCATGACCTCTGAATTCAAAGCTCATGCTCTTTCCACTGAGCCACGCTGCTTCTCTATTATTCACTCTATTCTCTATTACCCACTCTACCCTCAGCCTCCCAGCACTTATGGACACATTCATAATTTATTTATATTAATGAATGTCTCCCCTCTTAGACTGAAAGCTCCTTGTGTGTAGGGAACGTGTCTGCCAACTCCATTATACTGTACTCCCCGAAGTGCTTAGAACAGGGCTTTGCATGCAATAAGTGCTCAGTAAATATGATTGACTGATTGATAATGCCAAGATTATGGTCTTGAGAGACGGAGAGGATGGTGAAGTTGTGGACTACGACGGGGAAAATTTGGTGGAGAAGATTTTGGAGGGAAGATGAAGAGTTCAGTTTTGGACATGCTGAGCTAGAGGTTCATGGCAGGGAAGATGTTTGTTTATTACTGTACTCTCCTGAGTGCTCTGCACACAGTAAGCGCTCAATAAATATGACTGAATGAATGAATGACATATCTTAGAGGCAGGAAGAGATGTGAGAGTATAGAGAAAGAGAGAGGTCTCAATTAGCTATGCCACTGCCATTTATCTCTGAAAGTGTACAGAAAAAAAACCCACTTTGTGTGATAATGATGCCGACGGATGATAGAGTCTCTTCCAGAAAACAACTGGCGGGTCTCAGCCCAATTCCAGAGATTTGGGGACTGACAACTGGTAGGACAAAATCGATTATATATGTCATTCATTCATTCATTCAATCATATTTATTGAGTGCTTACTGTGTGCAGAGCAGTGTACTAAGCGCTTGGGAAGTACAAGTTGGCAACATATAGTGACAGTCCCTACCCAACAGTGGGCTCACAGTCTAGAATTATATCTGCAATTTATTTATATTGATGTCTGTCTCCCCCTCTAGACTGTAACCCCATTGTAGGTAGGGGAAGTGTCTGTTTATTGTTATATTGTACTCTCCTAAGCACTTAGTAAAGTGCTCTACACATAATAAGTGCTCAATAAACACGATTGACTGACTGACTGACTATAATGCTGGCGGTTTGCACACTAACATTTTTGATCTCTCAACTCTGTCTGTCACATTCCCACTGGAGCAAGGACCGTAACAAGGAAGCAGGGAGGGAGGGGTGCAGAAAACTGTGAAACATCCATACCGATTTTACACACCAAATCCATTTAAGGCCAATGTAATAATAATAATAATAATTATGGCACTTGTTAAGCGCTTAATATACGCCAAGCACTGTTCTAAGCACTGAGGTAGATACAAGGTAATCAGGTTGGACACAGTCAAATGTGACCATGGCTCAGTGTTGATTCTGTGCCATAGCTCCATAGACCAGTAGGCAGTTGCCAGGGTAGCCGTCTTGGGAGACATCGTGATCTTCGTCCTCTGTGTTAGCTGCTTTTTTCAGGATTCCTGCTGAGCCTACTCACTGTGGGCAGAAACCGTCACTATTGGTGGCAAAGCCTTAGTAAGCATTCCCCTGCTTCTGCCTTCTTACCACAGGCCCCCTTGCCAAACACACACCTCATGCAAATTCAGGTATTCAGGAATTTTCTCCTGTGCCTGGAAACACCAGCGCAATTCTAAAGACCTGCTGAATCACATATTGCCTAAGCATGCCACCGAATGTCTGAATTTTGTATTATATACGAAACAAACGTACACACAAACACACCGATCTGCCTCCATTTGGCTCAAATTTCCAAAAAGGCAGTTCACTGTCCTTCAGTAGGTCTAACAAAGAGATACGCTTGATATTGGAAATGAAAATCAAGAGTTTTATCTTCTGGGCCTTATGGTTTTCTCGTGGCTTTTCTCTGCTACTGGAAGGCCAGCAGGGCTCCTCATCCACCAGCTAAACCTGAAATTATACTTAATCCAGCCCTACACAACTCTCAAATCAGGGAAAGCCAGAGGTGATGAGGGTCCTTTTGAAAACGCTGAGGGAAGTGTGTCTGTTTTGCACTGTGCAGGAATAATGTTTATACACGGGTTTCTCTCACTAGACCGCCAATTTAACACTCTGCCAACTGTCCAATTATTCATGTTCCTGTTGGGCTAAATGGGTTCCTCTCCAGCTGCACACCTTTCCTCCTAAACATAATTAATGAGGCTCATCAAAACCCTAGAAAACAAGCCCAGAGCACCCGGTACTCTCATTGACATGTTAATAGGCGGGTCAGAAGCTCCTGACCCCTCCACAGGATGTTTCTAGAGCCCTAAAGCTGCTCACAAAATAGATGTAGTATGCACAATGCACACATAGAGTCTACTAATAATGAACAGCGTTGCTTACCCTCTATCACATTATTGAGCACTTACTGTGTGCAAAGCACTGTACTAAGCACTTGTGAGAGTACAATACAACACTAAACAGACACATTCCCTGCTCACAACGAGCTTACGGTCTGTGTGAATGCTATAATAATAATGATACTAATAACTGTGTTATTTGCTAAGTGCTTGCTGTGTCCCAAGCACTGGGGTGGATATAAAGCAAACTGGGTTGGACACAGTCCCTGTCCCACGTGGGGCTCAGAGTCTCAATCCACATTTTACAGATGAGGTAACTGAGGCCCAGAGAAGGGATGCGACTTGCCCAAGGTCACACAGCAGACGAGTGGCAGAGCCGGGATTAGGACCCATGACCTTCTGATTCCCAGGCCTGGATTAGAACCCATGACCTTCTGATTCCCAGGCCTAAACTCTCTCCGCTATGCCATGGACGAGGCAGTGAACATACTCTAGGACTGAATCCCTATATACTGAAATCTATTTTCTAGAGCTTGCCAGGAGTTTCTCTGTGGAAGAACCTCTTTAGAATGCCAGGTCTCTGGGCACCTTGGATATCAGGGTACACACAGGCAAAATCATTTTCTGAATCTTCCCTCCAGGTGAAACCAAAATGATGAGAATTTCCTGGGTATTAACGAAACTACCTGGGGAATGGTTCTTCTAAAATATCCACTGACCTCGAGTCACGCTACGAAGGCTGCCCGCTGATCTCAAGCTAGGACTCACTCTGTCTTATGGGACCTGTAATCACATCCCCCTTTTAGACTGTGAGCCCACTGTTGGGTAGGGACTGTCTCTATATGTTGCCAATTTGTACTTCCCAAGCGCTTAGTACAGTGCTCTGCACACAGTAAGCGCTCAATAAATACGATTGATGATGATGATGATCCACCATGTTAGGAGCCAAGTGCTTCCACATACTGTATGTGATAGCTGACCCACCACAGAGCTCCCTGAAAGGAAGAAGTCAAAATAATAATAATAATAATAATAATAATAATAATAATAATAATAATGGTATTTGTTAAGCGCTTACTACATGCAAAGCACTGTTCTAAGCGCTGGGGGGGATATAAGGTGATCAGGTTGTCCCACGTGGAGCTTGCAATCTTAATCCCCATTTTAAAGATGAGGTAACTGAGGCACAGAGAAGTTAAGTGACTTGCCCAAAGTCACACAGCTGACAATTGGCGGAGCTGGGATTTGAACCCGTGACCTCTGACTCCAAAGGTCGTGCTCTTTCCACTGAGCCACGAAATGGCACCCTACCTCTATCATTAAGCTGGGAAGTATGTCACCTGCTTTGCCCCAACGCCATTCCAAATTCAACGTATCTGTAATTTTATTTATTTACATTAATATCTTTCTCCCCCTCTAGACTGTAAGCTTGTTGTGGGCTG
The DNA here is from genome assembly GCF_015852505.1 of Tachyglossus aculeatus. NCBI lineage: Eukaryota > Metazoa > Chordata > Mammalia > Monotremata > Tachyglossidae > Tachyglossus > Tachyglossus aculeatus. Next base: position 14,516,596 of record NC_052077.1, read on the forward strand.
GGAATGTGTCTGTTATATTGCTATATTGTATCCTTTGAAGCGCTCAGTACTGTGCTCTTCACAAAATTAGCGTTCAATAAATACGACCGCCTAACATGGAGGTTGTTTTAAGTTCTAGCTTGAGGAGTTCCCCCATCCTGAACCAAACACTTTTCTCCTCTCTCTTTGAAAAAGCAGGGTGGCACGCATAGGGCTGTATTACTGAGGATTCTATTATTTCAAATGTCTCCCCTCCTAACAGGCACAACCCGATTTCAAATTTCAATTATTTCAAATTTTCAATGAGTGGACAATTTCAGAAAATCATCTATCCCAATGCCATTTAATCATCTTTGTCAATCTTACTCCATGGATTCGCAATTTTGTGTTTGCTTAATACAGGTGCGCAGGAAAATTTCATTGTCCCACATATGTAATCTCATAATGACAACATATTCAAAATCTAACCTTATAGCACTCAATCCAGAAGTTGGAATTTGAGAATTATACACAGGAACAATGATATAAAAATGTAAATGATGGGGTGAGGAAATAGGTACCAGGTCAGCTGATTCGGGATCAAGGAACTCAGATACAATAATCATGAGACAGAGGGGACAACATTATCACTCTATTAAATAAATAGCCGAAGGGTCCTGTCATTTGACAGTTCCGTAATGGGGGTGGGGTGAAGTGGCAGCAATTGCAACATAGAGAAAAGGAAAAGGACAGAGAGAATGGCAGGGAGAGTCTCCTAGAGAGAAAGGCCAGCAATGTCTGACTTAATAATAATAACAATACTGATTATGGTATTTGTTAAGCGCTTATAATGTGCCAGGCACTGTACTAAGTGCTGGGGTGGGTACAAGCAAATTGGGTTGGACACAGTCCCTGTCCCATGGGGGGCTCACGGTCTCAATCCCCATTTTCCAGATGAGGGAACGGAGGCCCAGAGAAGTGAAGTGTCCTCACCGTACCTCGTTCTCTCCTGTCCCGCCATCGACCCCCGGCCCACGTCATCCCCCGGGCCTGGAATGCCCCCAATCCCTCTGCCCCTCCGCCAAGCTAGCTCTCTTCCTCCCTTCAAGGCCCTGCTGAGAGCTCACCTCCTCCAGGAGGCCTTCCCAGACTGAGCCCCTTCCTTCCTCTCCCCCTTGTCCCCCTCTCCATCCCCCCCATCTTACCTCCTTCCCTTCCCCACAGCCCCTGTATATATGTATATATGTTTGTACATATTTATTACTCTATTTATTTATTTATTTTACTTGTACATATCTATTCTATTTATTTTATTTTGTTAGTATGCTTGGTTTTGTTCTCTGTCTCCCCCTTTTAGACTGTGAGCCCACTGTTGGGTAGGGACTGTCTCTATATGTTGCCAATTTGTACTTCCCAAGCGCTTAGTACAGTGCTCTGCACATAGTAAGCGCTCAATAAATATGATAGATGATGATGATGATGATGACTTACCCAAGGTCACACAGCAGACAAGTGGCGAAGCTGAGATTAGAACCCAGGACCTTCTGACTCCAGTCCCATGCTCTATCAACTAAGCCATAATAATAATAATAATAATGATGGCATTTATTAAGCACTTACTATGTGCAAAGCGCTGGCCATGCCACTTTTCATGCAGGACTTACATGAAGGAGGTCATGATAACCAAGCTGATCAATCAGTGGTATTTATTGAGCGCTTATTGTGTGCTGAGCACTACGATAAGCGCATGAGAGAGTACATCCAAAGAGTAGTTAGACATGTTCCCTGCCCACAGGGACTTACAATCTAGAAGGGATCCACCAACATCCTCGCTCTTAGTACGGGGCTCTGCACACAGTAAGCGCTCAATAAATACGATTGAACGAGAGGGGCAATACAGTATTAGAAAGTGCCAAGCAGGGTGTACCGACTCCACAATTCATGAACACCTATCACATCTCTTGGAGTTGGAGGAATGCTGTTGGAGAAGAAACCCAATTGCCATATGCCACAGGGAAGCAGCATTGTCTAGCGGATAGAGCACGGGTTCTAATCCCAGGTCAGCCACTTGTCTGTTGTGTGACCCTGGGCAAATCGTTTACCTTCTCTGTGCCTCAGTTACCTCACCTGCAAAATGGGGACTAAGACTGTAAGCCCCAGGTGGGACAGGTCTGTGTCTAACCTGATTAGCTTGTACCGACCCCAGTGCTTAGAACCACGCTGGACACACAGTAAGCACTTAAATATTATTATTATCATCATTATACGTTGGTGGGCATTTAGGGTAGCACTGACTGTGCCTTTTTATAGATACAGTTCTGCCTCATAGCCTCCTGGTGACGTGGGTGGAAGACAAATACTAGATATTTCGCAGATAAGGAAGCTGAGGTACAGAGAGGTTAAGGTCGAGGCCACTAAGGAGGTCTCTGGAAAGTCCAATATCGCAATCTAAAATCTCCTGAATAACCCTCCAGGGCATTGTGAAGTAGGCCCTCAAAGCCTGTCTCCTATAACTAGTGTGAGAACCTAGTTAGCACTGACAATCCTGACTTCTTCAGCGAGAGTTCCCTGTGAGAGCTTGGTGAAGGGATAAAGAAATCGCTCAGTAAAGGCAAATGTTGTCATGAAAAAAATGTTAACTCCTGATAATCAGCATTTCATACTTCTGCCTTGTAAACTGTATGTGAACCTGAAACGCTGGAACATTTATCACTAGCTCTTTCATGAGAAACTACACAGCCACCAGAATTTGATGTAAATCTCCAGAGGACGGGTTGTGCTTCAATTGCTGATGGAAGTTCTTCCTGTAACTTTCCCGAGTTCGTCCAAAAAAGCCATGAGTCCCCTTTCTCCCTCTGCTCTCCTCCCCACTCAAAGCAATATATTCCTTGGTCCAGTTATCTCTCCAGATGTAATACTGCATTCACTTTCATAATTGCCTCCACCATATAATTCCCACCCCGTCCCCCTGGATTTTTGGAAAGGAAATAAAAGATAATTTTTCTAATCAGTGATAATGGGGTGGGCTGGGATAGAAAGAAGAGTAAGGTTAAAATGAGCTAAAGTTGTGGATACAGGCTTGTGGACATGAGTGAGTGAGTGCAGGGGTAGGAAGCTAGGAAGAGGAGAAGGAGGGAGGAGTTACCATAATTCACTAACTATGCACTATCAATTACCCTCTTTCCTTTCTCTTTCTTCCCCCTTCTTTTCCTCTTCCTTTTCTTCTCTTTCTTCTCCTGTTCCCCATACTCCTAGGCTTAATTCCCCCATGATAGCCTCTCCCTCATTTTTAGTTTGTAAACATTATGTGCAATATAGGGCACTTTATGTGAATAAATATGAAATTTCTGAATATGGAACTGTTCCTTTGGAATAATCTCTAATGGTGGGTCCTAACCTTTTTTTTCATTTTTTTGGCCAGAGCACACCTATGCATGTTCTACAATAACCTAATTTAAAGCTGTCTTACTTTTCACCCCCCAAAACTTGGGAGTAAATTGCATTTCTTGGCCTCTGTACAAGAGACGTAGATGAAAAACACCTAGCTATTATCAGTTCTGTAGGTCAAAAGAGGTTGATTTACCCTATTAGTAAAATAAGCGGAATAATGACTCCATAGAGGCCTCTCAGCATGTCAGGGAGTCTTGTGTTGGGGAAGCCAAAATATAAGAAATGCAATATCTGTGTTTGAGAATTTGCTCTGCAGATATTTCTCCATACTGGCTTTGCCCTAATTTAGTCTGTTGGAAGAAAAGAAGTTCAAAGGCCACGCAGGACCCCTTCTCATGAACAATAGGGGCAGAGGCGCCAGCTTGGCCCCCAAGAAAAAGGGTAGAGGGTTTCTTCCAGGTAGGTGGGACAAAGGGGAAATAGATGAGGATTGACCAACAGGCAAACAAGGGGCAAGATCCTGGCTCTATCACTTGTCTGCTGTGTGACCTTAGGCAAGTCACTTCACTCTTCTGTGCCTCAGTTATCTCATCTGTAAAATGGGGATTAAGACTGTGAGTCCTGTGTGGGACAGGGACTGTGTCCAACCCAATTCCCTTGTATCTACTTCAGCACTTAGTTCATTGCCCGGCACATAAGCGCTTAACAAATACCATAATAATTATTATGTCACAAGGATGAAGAGTGGCATAAAACAATAATAATTATAACTGTGATATTTGTTGAAAGCTTACTATGTGCCAGGCACTGTACTAAGCGCTGGAGTAGATACAAGGTAATTAAAATTCATTAAGTTAAAATTCGCCCTTTGCTCTCCAACCAAATTGCCACCACGTTGATCCAAACACTTATCCTATCCTACCTTGATTACTGTACCAGTCTCCTTGATGACCTCCCCGCCTCTGGTCTTTCCCCCCTCTCCAATTCATACTTCACTCTGCTGCCTTGTTCAATTTTCTTCAAAGATGTTCAGTCCACGTTTCCCCACTCCTCAAGAACTCCAGTGGTTGTCCATCCCACCTCCTCATCACCCAGAAATTTCTTACCATCGGCTTTAAAGCCTGCTCTCTCCTACCTCGCCTCACTACCCCACTACTACAACCCAACCCACACACTTCACTCTCTAATGCCAACTTACTCTCGAACTTAACAATCTCACCTCCGGCCTCTCACCCACGTCCTGCCTCTGGCTTGCAATGCCCTCCCTCTTCATATCTAACAGGAAATTACTCTCCCCACCTTCAAATCTTTATTGAAGGCACATCCCTGACTAAGCCCTCATTTCCTTTTCTCCCCTTCCCTTCTGTATCACCCTGAATACACCCTCCCCTCAGCCCTACGACACTTTTGTATATATTCGTACTTTATTTATTTGAATTAATATCTGTCTCCCCTTCCGGAGTGTAAGGTTGTTGTGGGCAGGGAATGGGTTGCTGTGTGTCTGTTATATCATTATATTGCACTCTCACAAGCACTTAGTACAGTGCTCTACACACAGTAAGCACTCAATAAATACGATAATCAATGATCCCCATTTCTTCCTCCTCTTTTCTCACTAATAATACTATCAGCAGGATTTATTGAGCTCCCACTGCATTCTGCCAGGCATTTGAGAGCCTACCGTAGAAGGAGAAGATATCATCCCCACCAAAGGTGTCCACTACGGCAGGGCGATGGCCCCCTCAGCTGTATGAGCAGACGGCCCAGATTTGGAGAGTTTCCAATTGGGGCTGAAAAGATCTAAAATGGTGGTTTTCTGGCCTATTAGCTCTTTGTACCTATTCCCTTCCAGTCCTCATCCCCCATGCCCAAAATGAAAAATTGGCACCTCCCATCCTACCTTGAAGGATGGAGCCAAGTCAATATAAATGGCAAATATACAGTACTGAATATGTAGGGGGATAACACGGACATAGGCACAAACGATAACAATGAAAGTGGGCGAGGTTTGTCAGATTTGAGGGGAGAGGGAAGAGGTTGGTCCACGCAGGACGAAAAGTGCATGAAAAAGATGGCCAGGGGAGAATACGGGTTGGGGGGATCCAGTTCAGGGGACATGGGCCTCCAGGGCTTCCGTGGCGCAGAATAACAGACCCATTTGGGTGATCAGCAAGATCCAGGCCAAATTCACTTGGGCCTCTTTGCAAATAATGTGACTTCCGTATTTGCTCCACTGTATTGTGGAAAAGGCATTGTCCCTGCTCTCCCAGAACCTAAAGCCAGTATTAAAACCAAAAATTACCACACAATCCATCAATTAATTGTATTTATTGAGCGCTTACTGTGCAACGGCACTGAGCCAAGTGCCTGGGGGAGCACAATACAGCAGAGTTGATATTACCTTGTACCATATTTAAAACATCGTTTAATCACTAACTGGCATAAATTGAAAGCTCCCAGTTAAGAGGAGCAGCCCCAGATGCAAAAGTCTTTTTCCCTGAAATACCTGAGATGTAACCAAAAGCTGTGCATCCAAACGACCATTATTGAAACGGACTGCTTACTGAAACTGATGTTAGCTCGGACAACTGAAATAATCTCGGAAAACTGGACGGAATTGGTACTCCAAAGGAAACAAACCTAGTTATTTTTGGTTATCTGAAATCTTGATTACTGGGACTAGCCTCCACTCAATCTGCTTAATTGGCTTTTTACTATTGTTCCATCTCTCCCGGATTGTAAAATAGAAGGCTAAAAACAGTTATTACTCCATTCTTTTCCGAAACTGTTCTCACCCAACAGTTTATGTCACTTTCGCCTCTGTGTCTCCAGGACTCTGGCAGGGCATCAGTCAGGATTTTCAAAATATGCTGGGATATATACGGACAGGATTCATTCCATCCATCAGAAGGAACATTTTATTTATTATCTGGATTTTTACAGCCCCAGTGCCCACTAGTCTCCTCTGCTTGGCCCTAGAGTCATCAGGCATGAGTGTTCTGCCAATATTTGTATCCTGCCTCTGAGTAACCAAAGGCACTTGGTAAAACCATGAAATCTAGTCATCCTTCCCCATGCCCTTGAATATTTCCATTTACTGGCTGTTAATAAGCACACAATCACACAGTTCTCGGATCAAAACACTAAGGTTTACTGTGATCCTGCAGCTCATCCGAAGGAAGACCTGTGTGTTAGAGTGTGTGTGTTTTACCTTTGGGATGCTTAGAGGCACTCTCAGGCTTCCTAAATGGCCAGAAAAGAAGGGCAGAAAATGTTGGACAAGATGAATGGAAGATGATGGGCAAATGATTATAAAAATATAATTATATGCACTTCTAGGAGCACAAGGTGCTACAGCTGACAATATTCCCAGCAGAATTGTATTTAAACTGAATGAGAGGGCTCAAGACTTTGAAAATTAAAGTAAATTGCTTCTTTATAGCTTTTCAAGAGGGCTGCCAATGCTGGGCTTTGGATCTGACTGAGTGGATTTTATGGCTTCAAAAAATGAAACACCGACTCCTCAGCAAAGGATAGCTGACACATTCTGATGCGGGAAACTGTAAAAATAGTATATATGTAAGAGAAGGTAGGAAAAATGATTAAACATGTCCTGCTATCTGTGTAGTAGAAGTGCTCTCCTACGGGCAAAAATAGGGTTTGGTTCTTTGCTTTTTATATGATCACTGATTCTGATTCTTTTCTTGATTGTTTTTCAGAGTTGATATCAAACACATCTCTAGTCCAAACTTTTTTACATAATATGTATTGAACATGCTATTGGCAAGATATTCTTAAAAATGAGCCAACTAGAAAGATACTGTTTCTGCCCTCTAAGGAACTTGTGTTACAAAACTATGGCAATCTGGATTCCAACCCAACAGGACTGTGTAGCAACATGGACACACCCACGCAAACTAAAGGCTTCCTGCAATTTGGATATTTTGCCTTGCCTAGGGAACTGGGGGAACACCGAAAAGGAAAATGGTGGTGAGGAGCATGAGAGGGGTCACAGAGAGAGGAAAAAGGAGGAAGCAATGTAAAGAGAAGACTGAAAAGTTCTCCCCACCAAAACAATGGTTTGCAACTACAACAGGGAAATCAATCAATCTCAGAAGAAGGTCTTCTTCTGTGCAGAGCACTGTACTAAGCATGTGGGAGAGTACAATATAACAGAGTTGGTAGTGACGTTCCCTGCCCACGGTGAGCTTACAGTCTAGAGGGAAAGACAATGGATGACAACAGTGCTAGACCGACAACGTCAAATGTGGCTTTTAATGGCAAAATGTAAAGTGACTCCTTTAAAGGCAGGAAGAGCTCGCTTTTCATTTCCTGGTACTTGGAATCTGTTTGAGTTGAATCAGCCGGGAAGTGGTAGAGTTCTAAATACCTCCCTACTACACCTTAACCAAATTCTCAACTTGGTGAGTACCCAAGTCCCGCAATCACCTAGGTGCCTCGTTGCCATTTTCCTTTACTGTTTTATAGGTTGTCCCTTAAAAGAAAATGTCTGTCACGGAACACTTGCCTAACCAATGACACTAGCATTTTTTCATTAACAATGAGAGAAAACGTACTTGAATGCATCCATGTATAACCACGGCTTATACATGGTTTATAATTGTTTTGCAGTAATACCATCTACTTGCATGTCATTCATTCATTCATTCAATCATATTTATTGAGCGCTTACTGTGTGCAGAGCACTGTACTAAGCACTTGGGAAGTACATGTAATTGTACATTCAGTGTACACTTTATTTACCATGTATGTGGGCCCAGTATTTCAGATTCAGAAAAAAAAAACCCAACACAAAATGAAAAGGAGAACATGCTTGTAGATAAGCACCAACATTTTTGAGGTTGGGGGAGATGCTGAATTTTTTTCCAAACTGAAGTGAGTTAACAGCATATGCAAATATGCTAGAAGTCCAGAGGTCTTTACCGCTCTTGCTAACATTGAATTCTTTTATTACTAGTTCACCATACCAGTTTTCCAGGTTTTGGTTGAAGAATAACATCAGAGGAACTCAGAAAAGGAGGGAGGAGAAAAGTGTGCATATAATCGCCCAAATAATTTCTTTTCTCTTCTCCACATAAGCATTTCCAAGACTGTGGCAGAGAAGATATGTGTTTGCATGTATGCTCATCTGCAGACCATCACTCATGTCAGTGGGTAGGCGGAAAACCATGTTTTAGTTGAACAACAAAGCAGCAAATTTAGAGGACCCCTACCTCTCCCTATTGCCAAATTTAAAACAGATTTGGTGGTAACAAGAACACACAGGCCATCATCCTCACGTGTCTGCAGAACACATGAGCAGAATTAATTATCTCCAGCCTGGCTCAAAAGGTGCATTGGGCTGGCGGTGAGGAGCGAATACAGTAAGAACAGTCTCATTTCAGACTAATAATAGTCTAGTCAGGCAGCCTACCATTCTATCACAACTCCTGACACATTTTGCTGATCGAAAATTCCCCATGTGTTACCCTCATTCTTTGTCGGTGCAGGAATCGAATGACTATCAACTTATTTAAAAAGTTGAGCCTTTTGGTGGGCTATAATATGGCCAAAATATAAATGAAGGGAACTTCACACTTTCTGTGGAACTACGCTTCCTGCTACTGAACCTGCAAGCAATCCTAGTGACAATTATGCCGATAGAAATTTATCTGGGCCCACTAGGTGCCCTCTGAACCCTTGGCGGAAAGAACCTGGGAAGTTTAGAGGTTGAAGGCAATATGAGGCACTGTCACAAGCCATTAACTTCGGATCTGTCTCTGGGCCAACATAAACATCAGATCCTCCTTCAAGCTTTCAGGAGACCAACTTCACAGAGCACGAACAGCGCCATCGCTCTCACTTCCTCTAGCAAACAGAGCAAAGCACATGGAAGCCCACACTGCAGGGTCGTTTGCAGCCTGTTTTTGACTTCGATGCCTCCAAGGGGAAAGTAGCTTGGCTCAAATTCATTCACTCTTTCATTCAATCATATTTATTTAGTACTTACTGTGTGCAGAGCACTGTACTAAGTGCTTGGACAGTACAATCACTCCCACAAACCTCAGCAACCTTATGTCAACAGACCAGAATGGCGAGATGATCCAAATCAGTGACACTGCCAAGTCACAGGGAGGCTAAGAACAACTCTGAGAAGAACAGGCATGCTCAAGACCATCCTAGTCCAGAATCGGACACTGCCACAAATTCACCCTGCTGCTCTTTAGTCAAATAATCACACTTCACACTGAATTACGCTGCCCCGTCCGGGAACCCCTTTTCCCAAAGAAAAGAGACCCCTCTCACAACCAGAAAAATGACCCAAAAAACCGGAAAGGTAGACACAAACGAGGAGAGAACAGCGTGAAGCTCGGCAGCAAGCTCTGAACAGCCGACAGAGATCCATTCTGAGCGATTCCAAGAAAGTCGCTGTTTCTCCCTTACCTGGACATGGGATGGAAGGGCTGCATAGGCCATTGAGGGATTCATCACTCCTTTCTGCTTCATGATGAGCATGCGTTTCTGCTCCTCGCTCAGGTGGGCCATCTGAGCTTGGAGCTGGGACGGCTGCTGCGGCTGCTGCTGCTGGATGTACGGCATCATGGGGTTCTTGTTGGGGTTGGCCATCGGCGGGGTCATCCTCTGACTTAACTCGGCATTGAAGTGGGTCAGGGGTTTAGTGTTGCCATAACTGAGTACGTTGTGCTGCTTGCTCAAAGAGTTTGTACCCAAGTTATTTGGCTGCTGATTGATCATATTCATGTGGTTTTGAGGGAGGTAGTTGTTCATCGTGGTCTTCTGCAGGTTGTTGGCCATAGGAGGCACTATGGGGTTTTGGTTGTTAAAGGGCTGGGGGTACATCATTGGGCTATTTGGTTTGTCTGCACTGAAAGCTCCTCCGTAAGGACTGGATGGAGGTCCCACAGGTGACCAGCTTGATGTTTGATTTGGATGTTGCTGCTGCTGCTGCTGCTGCTGTTTCTGCTGCATGAGTTTAGCTCTTTGCTGCTGCTGAGCAGCCATCTGTTTGAGCTGCTCAGCCGGAGACAAGTCGGCAGTGGGAACGGTCCCCGGACCGGGCCCTGAATTCGCCCCCGTTACAGCTGCCGCCGCACTGATGAGATAGCCGTTTCCCGATCGAGCTGGGGCTTGGCCGGGAGTGTGGGCTTGGTTAGGGGTCTGAGGAGACTGGACGGCGCAGTTTGCTGGTGATCCAGCAGCGACCGGAGCGGCCGGCGTGCTGGAGACCGAGGGGACGCTAGAAGCCGTGGACACATTGGAAAAGGGGGGACCGGATGAAGACGGCCTCACTTGGGGGGATCCCAGCGGTACGTGAGCAAAGGGAGAGTGAGAGGGATCACTCTTGACGCTCACGCTCTCTTGGGAGAGAGGGGCTTCGGTGGTCGGCCTGGAGAACTCCGGTTCCTTCTTCTCTTCGAAGTCTTCGTTGAACAGGTCCTGGATATCGTCTTCGGGGACAGTGTTGGCCAGTTCATCTATCAACTCTTGCCATTCCTGATCATTCAGGTTAATGTCCGAGAACAACTTGTTTTGATTTGACAGGGAGGTTTCCGAGGGGTCTATGCAGTTGGGGTCGTCCAGAGGTTCTTGCTTGAGCTCCTTGCTTTGCAAGATGGCGAAGCCATCCTCAAGCTCGCCGCAACCATTCACGGGAAGCTTGATCTCCGGAAGTCTGCCGTTCTTCCCCAAATCTTCCACGAGCCCCGGGGCGTGTGCACCGCTGTTCTGCGAGGGTAAAGGGGGCTTCATGTCAAGTTGGTGAAGAGGAGAAGCAGAGGGCAGCGGCATGTTGTTGGGCAAGTTACCGATCGCATCCATCCCGGCAGAAATGTCCTTCCGGACCCGTTTGCTCGTAGGAGAAAAGCTCCCATCGCAGGCACCGTTCTGCTGTTCTCCATTAAGTGGTGACCGGGCACCTTCCAACTTCCTCTTCACCGTCTCCTGTAGCTGAAAAAGAAATATAAAAGAGAAAGGGAATAAATCTCGGATACAAACCTCATGCTTGCCAGAAATCTGATGAGCACTGCTATAAACTTGTAGGTTCCAGAATCCCCCAGTGGCATTCAGTAACTCAGGGTTTAGAAGCTGTTTTTCTGCCAGCCTGGGCAGAAAACCCAGATCTAAGAAAAAAGGCTGAACAGTACTGAGAACTGCGCACTATATCTCAGCTCAACTTTCATGGGTAAGGGAACAAGAATCAAAGAAAAAAGAAAAGGCATTGGGGGGGGCGGGGGTGAATGACCAGTGTGGGGCTCGCCACAACAATAACTCATCTCTTGCTTTTGTTTTAAAATCAATGCTAGTCATATGACTGGAGATGGATTAGGATTAATTGCACTCCAGGAAAAGCCTCAGTTATGTCCTCGATTATTTTCACATCTTACCTAACAAGTACATCAGCAACATTTTAAAAAATGAAACAGATTTTTCCGGCTCTAAGGATTTCTTTTGAGAACAACAACGATGGAAACGACATGCTAGATATTAACATTTTTGCTTCTCGCGGATTTTTTTTTCCATACTGATTCACCTTGAGTGTGTTTTTTCGATCTGGAACCTTACTGTCCTTTTACTACTTATAATGGGGTTCCCTTTACGGTGATTCTGGCTTTTCTCAGAATTTATTACCCCTAAAGCGGAGGGTTAATCTGATTTTCAGGGGGACGAGAGGGAGTTACGAATGTGCAATACGTGCACTTGTCCAGGTCTGCTGGGTGCCATGGACTTTTGGGCTTGGTCAGGGCCAGGCTCTGGCTGGTACCCGCAGAAGCTCGGTAATCTTTGGATGTGTGGGAACATCTTCACCGTGGCAATGGTTCTGGAAGCACTGCCACAATTTAAGGGCCCAACTAATATTGGGCCCTGAGGGTCTGAGCCTTGGGATGGAGCAACACGATCCAGTGGAAAGAGAATGGGACTGAGAGTCAGGGGACCTGGGTTCTAATTCCAGCTCTACCCCTTGCCTGCTGTGTGACCCTGGGCAAGACACTTTACTTTTCTGTGCCTTAGTTTCCTCATCTGTAAACAGAGGATTAAATACCTGTTCTCCCTCCCCTTTATACTGAGAGACTACATCAGATCTGATTGTACTCTACCCCAGGGCTTAGTACAGTCCTTGGCACACAATAACTGCTTAACAGATACCATAATTATTATTATTCTCATTCCCTTTCCTACCTCTTTGTCCCATTTCCCAAGCAGAGAACTCTAATTACTTCAAAAGGAGATTCATGCTCAGGAATGATAATTAATAAGAATAAGTATAAGACCCCTACCGCTCTCCTATTCTCTAGCCAGTAGATAAATCCGTTGAAAAGTAAAATAATTAGAACCTGGGAAGCCATCTCAAGAGGACACATATCACACGTTCCCGTTCCAGGTAAGACTGTCCATAACTCTCTCTCAAAAATGTAATTTTTCTAGAACCAAGATTTCATTTTTGAATAAACACTAAGACACAATGACATTGTACGTTGCTTCTTGTTTGATCTTGGGTATGCCATTTAATTTCTCTGTGCCTCAGGTACCTCATCTGTAAAACGGGGATTAAGACCATGAGTTCCATGTGGGACACGGACTGTGTCCAACCTGATTAGCCTGTACTAGTGCTTAGTACAGTATCGGGCACATAGTAAGCACTTAAATACTGCTCCCCCCACCCCGCCCGCAAAAAAAAAAAATTGCTGAGGACCAAGAAACTAAACTCTTTGAACTATGCCAATCTCAAACAGTAATCACCATTCTCCCTTAAACCAAGCCTGCCGTGGAATTCTGGATTCAAAAAAACAATATTAGCTGGACCTAGCTTTTCAATGGGCTTAGCAAAGGATAATACTCATCCTGAATATTCAGGAAGCTGTGGCTTGGGCAGGGATATGATCATGTAGTGCTACATCTGTTGGAGCCTGGTTTTAAATGCAGCTCATTCAATCAATAAATCAATCAATGGCATTTTCTGTGTGCAAGGCACTGTACAAAGTACTCGGGAACGTACAATACAATAGAATCCCTGGCCACGAAGAGCTCACAATGTCAACAGGCCTAACTGGCAGAGGGTTCTGAGAGCTGCTGTTTGGGGTGTCATAGTGGTTAATTAATAAAATGACTCAATAAGCTTATTGCTACAGAAACGTTGCTTACAGTACTGTTGGCTTTCTTAACAAAAATGATTTCTGGTTTTTTAGTTTTTAGATGGATGACTCATTTTAGAAAAGAGCGCGCAACCCAAAGCAAAACAACTTTTCTCGCCTCCCCAAGCCGATACTGGCAAATATTTGAGGCAGGATGGAGAAACGGTAAAAAAAGCCCTCTCCTACCTCCTATGTACAAGAATTAAGAGGTCATTTATTGACTGACTCCCACCCCTCCATAAGGTACAAATAGGCAGTATAATTGTATTCCCCTTTCATTAGTTGCCACAGCCTCATTATTTTCCAAACATATGGTATAGGTTTTTTGAATTTGAACAGTAGCAAAATTGACAGCTCTAATCCACAGCAACATTGTCCAACTTTAGTTGGTTAAAAGTCACCCTCTTGTTCAAACAACATGCTGTGTGCGTTTTGTGGGGGCAGGGGGAAGTAGGAAAGTAGGAATGGAGTGGACCGTCACTGAGAGCAGGGCTGGATCGACACGGAACCCCTTATCTTCCTACCCAAAGTCTGTTCTCCCCTTGACTTTCCCATTACTGTAGATGGCACCACCATCCTTCCTGTCTCACAAGCTCGTAACCTTGACTCCTCTCTCTCATTCAACCCACAGATTCAATCCATCACTAAATCCTGTCGGTCCCACCTAAACATGCTAAAATCTGCCATTTCCTCTCCATCCAAACTGCTACCATGGTAATACAATCACTCATCCTATCCCACCTTGAATACTGCATCAGCCTCGTTGCTGACCTCCCGGTCTTTTGTCCTTCCCCACTCCAGTACATACTTCACTCTGCTGACCGGATCATTTTTCTCCAGAAACACTCGGGACGTGTTTCCCCACTACTCAAGAAACTCCAGTAGTTGCCCATCCTCCTCCATAACAGACAAAAACTTCTCACCATTGGCTTTAAAGCACTCAATCACCTTGCCCCCTCCTACCTCACCTTGCTTCTTCTCTTACTACAACCCAGCCCACATATTTTGCTCCTCTAATGCTAACCTTCTCACTGTGTCTCAATCTCATATCCCTTGCCCCCGAGCCCTCGCCCATGTCTTGCCTCTGGCCTGGAACACCCTCCCTCCTCAAATCCAACAGACAATTACTCTTCCCGACTTCAAAGCCTTTTTGAGGGCACATCTCCTCTTGGAGGCCTTCCCTTATTAAGCCCCCCTTTCCTCTTCTCCCACTCTCTTCTGGTCACCCTGCCTTCCTTCCTTTGTTCATCCCCCTTCCCAGCCCCACAGCACTTATGTACATATCTGTAATTTATTTATTTAAACTAATGTCTGTCTCCCAGCTTCTAGACTGTTGGCTCATTGTGGGTAGGGAATGTGTCTGTTTATTGATGTATTGTACTCTCCCAAGTGCTTAGTTCAGTGCTGTGCGCATAGTAAGCACTCAATAAACATGATTGAATGAATGACTGAACACTTGCTAGAGTCCAGGGCTAATCGGTTTTTCAAGGTCCCCAGGTGGTATGTATTGTCATCACATTATGGGGTGTATGATGAACAGAGAAAGAGAGAGACAATTGCCCGGAGGAAAATTAGGGTTCTCTAATACCACACTTGCCCCCACGCCCTCCGCTCCACACCCCTTACAGCTTTCTTTGTCTCTCCAAGCCGTGAGCCTTGGTCCCTTAGACAGTGAACTTGCTGGCGGGCAGACCATGTGAGGGGCTGGCCAGGGGCCTCCGAATAGGGCAAATCACGTCAAGTTGACCGGCAAGTTAGTGGGGAGGGCAGGCATCCGTTTTCTGGCCTGGCAGGTGGAGGAGGAGGATCAGAAAACCGGCTCTTGGCCCCTTAACCAGGCCCCGCCCTTTAAGCCAGTGGCAGTGGCTGCTTCCCAAAAAACATCTCCAAATTCCAGATTCGGGGAAAATTCCAGCTCACATGTTTTCACTTTTTTCCTCCAACTCAAGAAATTGGAAAAGCTCCTTGAGAAACAGTAGTTGATTGAGGCTACTATGCCGACAGAGCAGAAGCAGGTGGCTCAGGTGGGCAGGGAGTCTTGTGTCCAGGCACAGTCTTAGGCGGCACCAGTGTCCCCAGTGGTGCCACTGGTTCGCCGGATGAGATGGGAGCAGCCACCTTCTGGGCTCCAATGTCTTCTTCCCCAAAGAAGCCATCCCCTTCTCTTACCATGGCTCTTACGTGTCAGCTCTCTGGGAGCCTCACTTTCCCACTGTCTTGTTCTGCCTCTCCCTGTCCACAGCCTCCGACCCAAGAGAAGGCCACATTTTTTGCCAAGCAGTTGCATGCTCCATCCATATAATAATAATGGTGGTATTTGTTAAGCGCTTACTATGTGCGAAGCACTGCTCTAAGCGCTGGGGGGATACAAGGTGATCAGGTTGTCCCACGTGGGGCTCACAGTCTTAATCCCCATTTTACAGATGAGGTAACTGAGGCACAGAGAGGTTAAGTGGCTTGCCCCAAGGTCACACAGCTAAGTGGCTGATCCGGGATTCAAACCCATGACTTCCGACTCTCAAGCCCGCGCTCTTTCCACCGAGCCATGCTGCTTCCCATACGTGCTTGAGGGTAGCTCCCAAGTGCTTAGTTCACTGCTCTGCACACAGTAAGTGCTCAATAAATACAATTGACTGACTGACTTTTTGGAGGAGGTGGGGATTGCATCAATTGGAGCAGCTCATGTGGCAAAACTGTCTGAGTTTTGGAGGTGAGGGGGACGGTGGGTTCAACCCCATGAATCCCAGTAATACTGGACTACTTGAGAGTAAAATAGTAGCCACTCAGATTAAAATCAATCTGTACTTTGAGAATGCCTTTTTCTGTGTTCTTGACCTCTGGCTTCCAATAACTCAAATTCAGCCATGCATTTCTCCCTCAACCTCTATCTCACAATGCCATTCTGCCAGAGAACCCCCAGAAAATGAGATTAATTTTTCAGGAATTCTTTGGCTCTAGGCCAGCAGACCTCCAATTCAGCTATCCCCTGTGTAAGAAGTAAAATATAATTTAGTAGTGAGGGAGGTGAATTCAGGGTGGGGCTAGGGCAGATGAATGCAGGGACAGTTCTGATTCCAATAAGTTTCGGATTATGGGTGTTCATAAGAGATAACTCTTCAAGAGAGAGGGAAAGGGTAACGTCCCCGCTCTGCTAAACCTGTTTTACAGAAACCTCAAATTGGGTGTCTCACAAGAACAGTGAACAGTAGTCCCATCTCACAAGTGGGAATTCAGACGGAAATCCACTCTCCAGGGAACGTGACAGTTTCTCTTCACTTCCTACCCTTCAGCTTTCCCTCTCTCCTGCTATGATTCTGAACATCTTTTGGGGGGTGGAGGAGGGAATATTTTTATTCTTTATAACTTTACTTGATGGTTGTTTTCAGGAAGAAGGGATTTGGGGGAATTCTCTTGGCTCAAATTCAAAGCCCAGAACATTTACAAAGCCCAGTACACAACATTTACGAGTGATCATAACAGTTTCATATGCTTTGTTGCTAATTTCAGTTCACTTCTTTCTCTTTTCCCTTTCTCCCTCCTTCCCCATACGGAAGCACAGAATCTGAACTGCTAAGTGATTAGGAGAAGCAGCCACTAAGAAAATGACTTCACCAAGTAAGTTCCTTGAGTTTTGTTCAGTGGTGGAAGACCACCGTCATGCCCCAAGAACACTAAAACTGTGATTTTGAACTGTAGGCCCTTAGGTAGTAACCAGATGGATAACTTGAATTCACATTCACTAAGCGTCCCAAGATCCATTTTTGGTGACCCATGTTGCGAACAAACAAGTCCACATTTTTCTTAGAAAATCATGCAAGGTATTTAGTCATCAGAGATGTGATTATCTGGAGAGGATTTATTCGCATCTTTAGATTGGATCTGCCTTATTCACAGAAAATCTTTAGGCTACTCTACTGGGAAAGCAGTTCTTATTCTTGAATTTAGCAGGTGTGGAGAACAAATGAGAGCTGCAGCCCTGAAAATTCAGGAGTTGGGTTATCATTGTGGCAACTCCTTGCACCAAACTGCCTTACAAAAAAATGCTCACCTGAATCTTCAGTTACCATAAATTCCTACAGTATTGTCTTAGCTACTTGTCCCACTGCAAACGTGGAAAAAGAACACATTTTATTTCTGAGTACCCATAACACCTTTTATACCATTTACTCTTTTAAAAACATTTTCGACGTCACCTAAGTATTGTTTTATACAAATTTACGCTCCTACAGATTCATCCGATGAAGGATCTGGAATGGCTTCTGTCTACTAATTGTCTTGTATTCTCCCAAGCTTTAAGTCCAGTTGCTCTGCACACAGTAAGCGCTCAGTAAATTCTTTCCGAGCATAGTTTGTTTTGGAGGACTGTGGAATTGTCAGTGGAAGGGAGGGATTAATAGAAGGTGAAGGGGGAAGAGATGGAGCAGAAAAGAATGGTGGCAGCGAGGGAGTCGGAAGACTGCAGGTGAAAAGACCAGATATAGAATACCCTTGTCACAGCTGAAAACTTTCACCACCACCAAAGACCTAAATAGCAAGCACGTTAGAATGAAAAATCAAGTCTGGTTTCCATTTGTTTGTTGGAGGGGGAAGACACAGGCAAATGGAAGGATGAGAAGAAAAAAATTTAAATTTTAGTCCCTAGGGGAATCAGAGTACTTTGCTCTCCCTTGGATATCCCGGAAGACTATTTTGATGCAAGCCACTCAATCAAGTTTGGTCATTTCAACACGAAAAGTTCATTTCCATTTTCAGACCCTAGAACATCCTTGTTTAGTGACCAGGCCGAAAGTCCTGCACTGGCCCCAAAGATGCAAATCGCTTCGAGCACCGGGACCTTGGCACTACTTTTGAATAAAATCCCAGCATGCTTTCTTCCCCTTCGGAAAACAAAAATATTGAAATAAGATATCTAGTCTATAAAGGGCCTCCGATTTCCCTCCAAGAAGCCATCACGGCTCTTCCGTGGGATCTGCAGTTTGCATAATGCAGTGACTTGCAGGCAGCTCAGAGCTTTCCACTTCCTGGAATAAAATTTTTGGTGCATAAAAATTAAATAAAAAGTGTCAGTACCCTAGCAGGACATTATTCTTATTTGCAGACAACGTCTGCCTCCAGAGCTCCGTTCACAGCGGGCTCTTACCCCAAAGCAAAAAAGCAGAAGGCAAGGCAACCAGGGCTGGCTTTTATTTACGTACCTAGAGAGGAACTTTGCGGATGAAACAGGAAAAGGTTGAACTTTAAGGGCTTTCCTTTCAAGAATAAATCACAAGTGGGTGAGGGGGCTCATAACTACACACCCAGGCTGGCAGATGCAAACAAACCAAGAGGAGCAAACACTACGCATGTGTGTTCGCGTGCACACAGACACACAAACACAGGGAGGTAAAAGTCAGCTGCCTTGTAAATTGCTAAAAGGCAGCGGTGGCATGCACCGTACAATGCATGTGATGCATCAACAACCGAACACTTGAGGCTGCCGCTGAGCTTTCATCTGCTGGGAGACGCTGCTCTGCTCCATCCCACCAGCGGCAATTCATTTTTTCAAAAGAAATTAGACCAAGGCGCTGTTGTTATAGCAACAGTCAGAGCCACTTACACAGCCCGATCCCCACAATCCCCCTCTGACTTCAGTGGGCAGCTATTTCAATTATGTCTAGGGAGTGACCAGGACTGAAGCCCGGTTAGCCCCTTCATTAGGCTTTAAAGAAGAAGAGGGGAAAAAAAAGCCAAAGCTAGCCAGGGTGAAATTCGCTTTCTATTTCCGAACTGGTTGTAAAGATGAACAGACTCGGTTGCGTTCAACAGAGTTTCACCCGGACTCTGCAATCGGATGATCTGGAAGTCCACAGGGGGGAGGTTTCATTTACAACTACAAATCTTTCCTCTTCTGGGTCTAGGGGGGAGTCTTCTGGCACTAGTCTTTTAGACTGTGAGCCCACTGTTGGGTAGGGACTGTCTCTATATGTTGCCAATTTGTACTTCCCAAGCGCTTAGTACAGTGCTCTGCACATAGTAAGTGCTCAATAAATACGATTGATGATGATGATGATGATGACTAGCTTCTCTTGTGGCTTTCCTGATACTGCTCATTTCGACCTAGGAGCTACAGGTGAGAAGCACTGTGGCCTAGTGGATGATAATAATAAAATAATGATGGCATTTGTTAAGCGCTTACTATGCGCAAAGCACTGTTCTAAGCGCTGGGGAGGATACAAGGTGATTAAATTGTCCCACGTGGGGCTCACAGTCAATCCCCATTTTACAGATGAGGTAACTGAGGCTCAGAGAAGTTAAGTGACTTGCCCAAGGTCACACAGCAGACATGTGGCGGAGCGAGGATTCGAACCCCTGACCTCTGACTCCAAAGTCCGGGCTCTTTCCACTGAGCCACGCTGCTTCTGGGAATCGGGAGGAACTTGGTTCCAATCTTGGCTCGGCCACGTGTCTGCTGGGTTACCTTGGGTAAATCACTTCACTTCTCTGTGCCTCAGTTACTTCGTCTGTAAAATGGGGATCTAGACTGCAGGGTCCATGTGGCACGGAGACTGTATCCAAGCTGATTAACGTGAATCTATCCCAGCGCTTAGTACAGTATGTGGCACATAGGGAGCGCTTAAGAAGTATCATAAAAGAAAGTGGGGACAGTGACAGAGCTACCGATTGCAAAAACCTTGAAGCTCTTGGGAGAATTTCCCTTATCCTTTTTTGGTAGGTAAAATATCCTAGCTGCTTTGTTTGTAGGAGAGGCAGCTTGGTATAGTGGTGATCACCGGTCTGGAGGCCGGAGGACCGATTTCAGTCCGAGCTCTGTCCCAGGCCGGCTGTGTGACCATGAACGAGTCACTTAATCTCTCTGAACCCCAGTTTCCTCATCTGCAAAATGTGGATATTAATACCTGCCTTTCTATCTACCTTACAGGAGGGTTGTAAAGGCAAAAGTGAGATAGGTAATGTGAGAGGGCTTTGGGAATAAAAACACTTTACAAAACGAAAGTATTACTATTACTGACCAACTGTGGATTTGAACTTCTCAAACCAACACCCTCACCACCATTCCTGAAAATAAAAATAATCTCTCAGGTAGGTTGTTTTTTTTTTCCGTGCAGAAATAAAACACAGGTCAAATTCTGTTGCAGCACATAAGACAACGCTGAAATGATTCCAAAACATTTTCCGGCCTACCTTCTCCTCAGGAGGCACACGGTAGCCATAGTAGTAGTAATATTAGCCGTAGTAGTAGTAATATAATTTAAGTGCTTAATTTATGCAGAGCACAGTACTAAGGGCTAGAAGACAATACATTAGAGGGAATTAGACATGGTCCCTGTCTCTCAGGAAGCTCACAGTCTAAGAACCAGCATTTTTTCCATACTAGATTAATTTTTTAAAAGTTCACTCAGTCATCCTTAAGTATTCCAAGAGCACAAGACCCAGGGTCCACACAATAGCACCTCACTAATCATATCACTTTTAGGGAGCAGCATCCAGTGACATATGAATGGAGGAAGGCTGTAAATTACGGGCTGCTACCTTCCAGTACTCTTACCAGTGATACGGCCAACGCATCAAAGAGTGGTATCTAAATTATACAAACAAGAAAGACAATCCTTTGAGTGCTCCATGGCATTTCTCGTGGATGATGGTAGTGTGAACTATAAGCTCCTTGTGGGCAGGGTACACGTCTACCAAATCTATCCTATTGTACTCTCCCAAATGCTTAGTACACTGCTCGGCACACAACAATCACTAAAGAGATACGACTGATCGATTGACTGTGGCCAACACCGGTGTGTTTCTCAACAGATATTTAGTCCAAACCCATTGTTTTAGATCTGCTTGACACTTCTAAAGGCCTGTAGTCTCCTCTTTTTCCTTATTTTTCTTTTGGTTCTAACCACCTTCCTTCGATGTCCCTATTATTGTTGAAGCAGTAGCATCTTGAGATCTACCTGAGAGTTACAATAGTCAGTCAGTCAGTCGTATTTATTGAGCGCTTACTGTATGCAGAGCACTGTACTAAGTGCTTGGGAGAGTACAATATAATAATATAACTGACACATTTCCAGTCCACAATGAGCTTACAGTCTAGAGGGGTCCCTGACCCAGGCAGAGTGCCTAACTTCCAGGTGGCTTTCAAGTTGACTCCTTCAATATTGGTCAATTTGTTCTGTGGTTAAATAGTTTGTCTTGTGAATACCACGGATCTCCCAAGCTCGGAAGGCTGGTCCACAGTGGTCAGTGCACCTTTCAGGGAACACGGTCATGCAATTACAGAACAGCTGAAAAAGAATTCAAATGCAAATGGGCCGAGATGGTGAGCTATCCTACTTTTAACTATTAAGTATTAACTATCCTATTCTTATTAATAATAATAATAATGGCATTCATTAAGCGCTTACTATGTGCAAAGTACTGTTCTAAGCGCTGGGGAGGTTACAAGGTGATCAGGATGTCCCACGGGGGCCTCACAGTCTTCATCCCCATTTTACAGATGAGGTAACTGAGGCACAGAGAGGTTAAGTGGCTCGCCCAAAGTCACACAGCTGACAAGTGGCAGAGCCAGGATTTGAACCCATGACCTCTGACTCCAAAGCCCGGGCTCTTTCCACTGATCCATGCTGCTTCTCTTCTCTTAGGAGAAGCAGCATGGCCTAGTGGAGAGGACACAGGCCTGGGAGTCTAAAGGACCTGGCTTCGGATCCCAGCTCTGCCACTTGACTGCTGTGTGACCTTGGGCAAGTCACTGCACTCCTCTGTGCCTCAGTTACCTCATCTGTCAAATGGGGATTAAGACTGTGAGCCCTACGTGGGGCAGCCCGAATTGGTTGTATTGATTCCAGTGCTTAGTACAATGCCTGGCACATAATAAGCACCTAAGAAATGCTATCATTATATTATTATTATTGTTAACTACCATCAGTGCAGGTGAGACCATCATCATCAATGGTATTTATTGAGTGCTTCCTGTCTGCAGAGCACTGTACTAAGCACTTGAAAGAATACAATAGGACAGTGTTGAGAGACAGGTACCTGCCCACAACAAGCTTACAGTTTAAAGTCTTGGGGCGAAAGAGCTGCCCAGGCACAGCAGCCATGAGCCCCGGGAGCTGCCTTTGTCACATGCCTCCCCTCCGTTTACCAAAGATAATAAAACCATCCTGGCGGCAGTGATGGAGAGCCTGCAGCGGAAATCCAAGCACCTCATGTGAGCTCCACCCAGTGCCGCGTAGGAGACGCCTCCAGTGGCACTGAGGGACCGCCACTCCTTCGAGTTGGGGGTGCACACCCATGGGGGTGCGATGGCAGGGACCCTGATGTTGGTCTCTCTCTTCTCTCCATGAATTCTCTCTGTTAGCTGTTCAGTTTCAATCAATGGCAATTAATGAGTACTTTCCAGTGCGGAGAGCATTGTACTAACTACTTGGGAGAGTACAACAGAGTTGGTACACACAATCCCTGCCCTCATGGAGCATACAATCTCTCTGCTATCTGTTCAGTACCAACCTTCCCAGATTTCCCTTTTGTGTTACTTAAATACGCCAAATGGAGCTCTGAAACAAAGAAGAAGCAAGCATTCAATTTCAGAATCAAGGAGGTTGTGCAGTGAGACTACAATCCCACAGGTGGGTATACGCTGGGCCTTTCTGCACCTCTGGAGAATCACTGAAACATTCCTAAATTGCGGGCTGCAGGAACTACACTATTGTACCACACTGTAAAGTGCACATTTCACTGGTTCTTAACCACCTCCACACCCACACATTATGTAGACACACTTTCCATTTGGATTCTATAGTTGAATTTGCAAAGTAGTATCTTTACCTTTCACACGTTTATGACTTTCTCAAAACCCCTCTGGGTTGAATCTTTCCATTGTTGGTCTCAATCCCGAGAGAGTTTTTGGAACAAATTAAGAAGATGCCTTTAGGTTTTTTTTTTAGTCGTGAGAATGTGAAAAATGTTTACCCATTGTAATGAATATCTTGTTACCTTTTGTCCCTTCCTATACTACAAATCAAGAACAGCCAAGCGTAGACGCTTCGTGTTTAGCACGTACTAGTCTTCCCAGAGGACTGCCCATATGGCCCATTTTTTTTTTCCCGGTTAGTGAAAACAATGCTAAGTGCTACAGATATCAAATATGACAACACAATAAGGGACAGCCTTTTTGAATGCACAATGTAGTCCGGACTGTGGCCTACAGTCACAAATACACTCGTAGGTTTTCTTCATCAGTGGTATCTTCTTCAAAAATGAAGAACAACTACATTCTGTATTTACTCACAGAATTACCCAACCCCAATTTTAGAGGGAAAAAAATTTTTTTTGTACTGAATTATTGTAAGCAGTGACAGCTGTGCAAGAGAGAAGAGCTGAAAGGTGAGAATGGGACAAAGACAGGGTGGGGAGGAGGGGAAGGCCAGGGGAGTAGCTGGTTCATTAAGACTGCCATTAGGCCAAGATGTGAGGAGGAGCTAATTCACCAAGTGTATTTTGCATGTAGCACTTGGGAGATACAATAAAACAAAGAGAGGCATTCTCAAAAGTACACCTTTGCCTTTCACTTCTTTCCCCCCTTTTTCCTCCCCCTTTTTTCTTAACCTTCCCTTTTCACTAGACTTTATAACAACGATAATAATAATAATTAGGATATTTGTTAAGCGCTTACTTTGTGCCAGGCACTGTGCAATGCACTTGGGTGGATCCAAGCAAATCGGGTTGGACACACATAGGGCTCACAGTCTCGATCCCCACTTTACAGAAGACGTAACTGAGGCACAGAGAAGTGAAGTGATTTGCCCAAGGTCACACAGCAGACAAGGGGCAGAGTCAGGACCCTCTCACTCCCAGGCCTGTGCTCTACCCACTGCGGCACACGGCTTCTTTATTCCCCAGGTAATAGAGTTTTCCCTGCTGTGGGGTTGCAAAATTATGCAAAAAATGAGACAATTATGCGAGGAAATATGCGAGGAAAAACCTGCTTTTAAGTATATGAAACTTGCAGGTAAGCAGTGTGCTGATATTTAAAAGTCTTTTGAGTACTTATATATCCAACAGAAAGGCTCATGAACTTGAAAAGTTCAGGTAAACACCAGAGCCTTAAAATTTAAACTGAAGTAGAGCAAATAA
The DNA here is from genome assembly GCF_015852505.1 of Tachyglossus aculeatus. Classification (NCBI taxonomy): domain Eukaryota; kingdom Metazoa; phylum Chordata; class Mammalia; order Monotremata; family Tachyglossidae; genus Tachyglossus; species Tachyglossus aculeatus. Next base: position 14,541,225 of record NC_052077.1, read on the forward strand.
ATAAATGTTAGTCCATGTTTTCAGTTAATTAATCAATGGCATTTATTGAGGCCCTTCAGAGTGTAAAGCACTTACTGTTTGAAAGAGCAAAAAGTAAAACAAAAGACTGTAATGGTAATTGTAATCCTCTAGACTGTAAGCTCGTCCTCTAGACTGTAAGCCTGTTGAGGGCACGGAATGTGTCCATTTACTGTTATATTGTACTTTCCCAAGCATGTAGTACAGTGTTCTCCACACATTAAGCGCTCAATAAATACAACAGAATGAATGAATAAAGGATATCGTCCTGGTCCTCAGGGAACACAGGACTCCTCTTCAAATACTTGAAGCTTCAAATACTTGAAGCTTTGAAGTTATCTGGTAAATAGTCCATGTTAAAGACTCCCCAACTTCTGTAAATTTCAAAAACATGTTTGAAATGGAATTACATTGTTTAAAGCATAGGCAATTGATTAATTATACAGTATATGAAATCGTAGTGATTAGCACCTTAACAGCAAACTTCTCAATATTAAACTGACCAAAAGGCATTTTGAACAGTTGTGTGGGGGTCTGTCTAAGGAGGGTAGGGAGAAGAGGTAGGGAAGACACAATAACTATTCCATGTCCGTCATCCAGGACATCACCTTAGAAACATAGGCCCTCTCCACAGAAAATACCCATTGGGCATTATGCTTTGCCTGGTGAGCAATGGCAATCCCAAACTTACAATTCTGTTTGTCCATCTTAATGAGGATAAATGACTTGGAGAGGGTAAGGGGAAACTCCATGGTGATTAATGAATTTGAAAACAATTCATGAAGAAGTGTGGAAGGAAAAGCTGAAGGAAGATTTGATAATGCTTTCAAGTATATAAAGGGTTATTAAACAGAGGGTGGGGACCGGCTGCTCTCCACCTCCTCTGAGAATAGAACAAGAGGAAATGGATTGAAACTCCAGTTTCTGGGTTAAAGATAAGGAAGAATTCCCTGGCAGGGCGGGTAGCTTGATGCTGGAATGGGTTTCATGGATAGCTTGTTGAATCAGCTTCTCTGGAGATCTTTAAAATAAGATCGATCCAGTTTTCTACCCTTTTCTCAAATTTCTAGGATGGTTTAGGTATGATACTTGCTGAAGGAAAAGGCACTGGAAGACGGATATGTTAAGATCCTCTCTAGCCCAGAGATCCAAAAAGTTCAGCTAACCCTCAGGGACCAAAATGTATATTGATTCGGTGGTGAGTTCTGATTCTATTTTCCTTAAAGCCTACTGAAAAACTGACCCAGGGCCAGCTCGCCAACCAAAAAGTTAAACTTCCAATGAAAGCCTGAAAAATGTGCTTGGGAAGCACATGTCCCAAGAACCACAGCAGGATCCTTGTTCTCATTGAGAACTGATTATTTCTGCTTCCCAGAAGCCATTCGTGAAGGCAAGAATTTGCAGAGGGTGCTATTATTGAGGGGAAAGACTGACATTAGTTCCTTTTGCAGGTGACACGAACAATTCACCATCTACTACCACCAGAGACTTGAAGATAAAATACTAAAATCAGTTGCACAGCATCATTTTTACTAGCCGGGAACATCTTCATCAAACTGCAGTTACCACTACAGTAATGAACTCAATCAACGATATCTATTGAGCACTCACTCTGAGCAGAATACTGTGCTAAGCACTTAGGAAAGTATAGAGAAGCAGCGTGGCTTAGTGGAAAGATCCCGGGCTTGGGAGTCAGAGGTCGTGGGTTCTAATCCTGGCTCTGCCACTTGTCAGCTGTGTGACTTTGGGCAAGTCACTTAACTTCCCGATGCCTCAGTTACCTTATCTGTAAAATGGGGATGAAGACTGTGAGCCCCATGTGGGACAACCTGATTACCTTATATCTACCCCAGCAATTATAACAGTGTTTGGCACATAGTAAGTGATTAACAAATACCATAATTATTGTTATCATTAATAATACAGTAGTCTCGGAAGACACGATCGCTTCTGCGAGGAGTTTTCAGTCTAGTTGGGGAGACAGATGGGTGGGTAAGTACTAATAACTGCTGGATAAATATTAATGATTTAAATACACACAGCTCTGATCCTGGGAATTTTAGTCATATTATTACAACTTGCATTTGCTTGCAGAGTAATTTCTTTCAGGCTCTGGGCCTGGGTTCCTGACACTATCTGCATGGCTTGTCCTATAGTTCATCCAAAGGAAGGAAATATCCAAGAGCTGGTAATGGTGAATGAATGAAAGGATTTGAATTTCTGAGGGAAGAATTCAGATTTTCCTTACAGTTTCAAAAAAAGAATGGTAAGGCAATAAATACTGGAGAACTGACTGAAACTAGAAGCTCACAAATTTCAAAGAAAAAAATTCTGAAACCCAATTCTCTTTTGCCTCCAAAATGGTATCTATTTAGCTCTTAACCAACCTACCAAACGGAATTTATTACATGACCTGTGAGAGAATTAGTTTTCTTAATAATAATAATAATAATAATTTTGGTATTTTTTAAGCGCTTACTATGTGCAAAGCACTGTTCTAAGCACTGGGGAGGATACAAGGTGATCAGATTGTCCCGGGGGGGACTCACAATCTTAATCCCCATTTTACAGATGAGGTAACTGAGGTCCAGAGAAGTGAAATGACTTGCCCAAAGTCACACAGCTGACAAGCGGCGGAGCCAGAATTTGAACCCATGACCTCTGACTTCCAAGCCCATTCTCTTTCCACTGAGCCACGCTGCTTCTTAGGAGTACATATTATGAAGTTCGAATGTAAAATGTCAGGCCAGCTCTTTACGAAAATAAAATACGATTTGCATTAAAACGTGATCAATTTTGTGTGGTGTTTGAAGGTAACCATATAAGATGTGGCATTCTTCCACAAAGGAAAGGGTCCCATTTTTGTGCATACATTAAACAGCATTTAGAAGACTGTGAGCACTCAATAAATGTTAACATTCAACGGCACCAACAAGACAGTCCAGAAATCACAAAGAGAGTGTTCTGGAAAACCCAAACCTGACAATAAAAACCAGATTTCCAGGTCGGAAAGAATGCTTTCTTATATCGATCAATTTCATCGTCAAAGGAAAAAACACGCTTCTGAATGTTATTTAATCCAGCTTTCCCTGTGACCCAAAGGCAATGGATATTACTGATATTCTTTTACATGTGCAATTTACCCAAATGTGTACTTTAATATTGTAGCCACGATATTATCTCATTAGATACATACATACAAATGATCGTAAAAATGCTCTCTGCGAAATACCATTTATATCGCATTTAGCAAATTTCTTTACTAGAAGGCCGGGGAGACTGGGAGTACTACGTCAGATTGAAGCCAGAAAAGCTCTTTGCGTGTCCAGGACCTTAATGGGAAAGAAACATAGGAGTCACTGACATCCTTCATCGCCCTTCCAACCTCTTAGTCTGCTGCTCTGCTGGATGGGAAAAGGAGGGGGAAGCTGGGCTGCAAACCAAGCCCACACTACTAGGGTCGCGGGGGCTGAATCGATATTCTGAAGCCTCCCCTCGCAATCCCTCTCAGTATCATCTGCTATGTGGCATCAAACCCTGTAGAAGAAACTTGGCCTAGTGAATGGAGAACAACCCTGGGCGTCAGAAGGACCTGGGTTCATTCATTCAATCGTATCTATTGAGCGCTTACTGTGTGCAGAGCACTGTACTAAGCACTTGGAAAGTACAATTAGGCAATAAATAGGGACAATCCCTGTAATCCTGACTCCATCGACTGTCTGCTGTGAGACCCTGGGCAAGTCACTTCTCTTCTGTGAGCCTCAGGTACCTCACCTGTAAAATGGGGATTAAAACTGTGAGCCTCATGAGAGACCTGGACTGGGTCCGGCATTCATTCATTCAATCATAATTATTGAGCGCTTACTGTGTACAGAGCACTGTACTAAGCACTTGGGAAGTACAAGTTGGCAACATATAGAGATGGCCCTGCTGACATGATTACTTTTATCTACCGCAGTGCTTAGAATAGTGCCTGGCAGATGGTGACCACTTAACAAATAGAAAAATAAAATAAAATAAATAACTCCTCCTCCTCCAAAAGCTCAGGCTGGATTGTGGGGCTGCAAGAGTCAGGGACCATGTCTAATTCCCACCTAGATATTCTTTTCCATCACTTAGTACAGTGCTCTGCAATAAGCACATAATGGATACTATTACCACCAGTACTATGCATCAATCATATTTACTACTATTTAATTGCACTACTGTGGCCCAAGCTTCTGCCATTCTGTTCAGGCTGCATGGGGCTCTGAGACCCCCTCACTACTACCAGCCCCCATCACGTGCATAACTCAGCTTCACAGGCAAGAAGCAGAGAACAGGGCACAACGATTCTCTTATTCCTTCTTAAGAAATCTTAGCCAGTTATTGTTTCCCGCACTGAAGGAGAGAAGCTTGGTAGGGAGAGGGTTCACCTTGCTGCTGGGAGGGATCTTCTGAGGCAGCAATGTTTTGCCATACTTACTCGCATAAATTGTCCCACCCCAATTTTTCTGGAGGAAATAGAAGAATTGTTTGATTTTGGTACCACATAATTGTCAGCAGTGATAGCCCCGACCCTGGAAGAGGAGAGTATGACAAAAGAGTTGGGGGCAAGAGGGGTTGCATTCAGTAAGTACCTTATTCTAAGCAACAGTTGAGAGCCTGCAATAGAGGTAAGAATCACAGCTTCAATTCTGGGCCTCAGTTCCCTCATCTGGAAAATGGGGATTAAGACTGTGAGCTCCCCCGTGGGACAACCTGATCACCTTGTAGCCTCCCCAGTGCTTAGAACAGTGCTTTGCACATAGGAAGCACTGAATAAATGCCACCATTATTATTAGAGAAGCAGCGTGGCTCAGTGGAAAGAGCACGGGCTTTGGAGTCAGAGGTCATGGGTTCGAATCCCGGCTCCGCCACATGTCTGCTGTGTAACCTTGGGCAAGTCACTTAACTTCTCTGAGCCTCAGTTACCTCATCGGTAAAATGGGGATTAAGACTGTAAGCCCCACGTGGGACAACCTGATCACTTTGTATCCCCCAAGCGCTTAGAACAGTGCTTTGCACATAGTAAGTGCTTAACAAATGCCAACATTATTATTATTATTATTATTACTTCCCCTTCCTTCTCCCCTCTCTTTCTTCTCCTCCTCCTTCCCTTCTGCTAGACTTAATTCTTGTATGAACTATGTAATAGCCCTACCCCTTTTAAATTTACAAAAATTATGCACAAGTGGGATGAGTGTGCAAGTACTCTGTTGTCACCACCATTCATGGTGTTAACTGCCAATTGCTTGTATTTGTGTCTTCCCTTTTAGATGGTGAATTTTGTATGGGCAGGGGCTGTCTCTATTTTTCTTTGTACATTCTTCAAACATCTTGATCAAATGCCCTGTGTAAAGAAGGTGACCAACCAATGAATTGGGTGATGACGATAATGATGACGACTTTACCCCCAAAGAATTTATGAGGATTAATTGGATGGATAATGCCTTAAAGTGCTCTGTATTTTGGAGGAAGGTATTACAAAAATTACACTGTACACTGTAGTGACAACATCTCTCAGAGTGGTAAAGGTTTCCTGAGTAAATGAATATTCATTAACATATGGAATGCCAACTTGAGTAAGCCCGTTAAGGGCAGGGATCTTGTCTATCAACTCTACTGAACTGTACGCACCCAAGCACTTACTACAGTGCCCTGCACGTGGTAAGTGCTCAATAAATTCCACCGATTGATTGATTACACTTCATTTCATATGTACATCTCAAAATGCTCTACAAGAGTCAGTCAGCAGTTACTGTTTTAGGGACCAAGAGATTGATGGAAATATTCAAATAGCCAATGATTGAGTCTGGGATACACAGGCTTCCATTGCCTGATCTCCAATGACCAACACACTACACAACTCACCGTAAATGCACTTCTGAAAAACATGCTAATATCTGCAACATCACTTTTCAGTATAATTTGGGCTCTGTCGAAAAAGGTAATTTTGCTATTATTTGAATTAATTAATTAATTAATTCAATCGTATTTACTGAGTGCTTACTGTGTGCAGCGCTTGGGAAGTACAAATTGGCAACATATAGAGACAGTCCCTACCCAATAGCGGGCTCACAGTCTAGTAGAGGATACAGCACCCGGTATTTCCAGGCGGTCTCCCATCCAAGTACTAACCAGGCCCGACGCCACTTAGCTTCCGAGATCAGACGAGATCGGGCTCGTTCAGGGTGGTATGGCCGTAGACGATAACAACAAGGTTGGACAATCAATCAAATTATCATGTTTATTGAGTGCTCACTTTGTATACAGCACTGTACTAACCATTTGGGACATCCCCTGCCCACAATAAGTTTACAGTCTAGATGGGGAGACAGACATTAATATAAATTATGGATATGTACCTAGGGGCTGTGGGGCTGAAGGAGGGTGGAATAAAGGGCGCAAATCCGAGTACAAGGGTAATGTAGATAGGAGTAAGAGAAGAGTAATGAAGAACCTAGTCAGGGAAGGCCTCTTGGAGGAGATGTGCCTTCAATAAGCCTTTGAAGGTGGGTAGAGTAATTGTCGGAGACAATGAGGGAGGGCATTCTGGGCCAGAGGCAGGACGTGGGAGAGAGGCTGGCGGTGAGATACACGAGATAAAGGTACAGTAAATAGGTTGGCACGAGAGGAGTGAGGTGTGCGGGCTGGGTTGTAACAGGAAATCAGGGAGGTAAGGTAGGAGGCAAAGTGATTGTGTGCTTTAAAGTCCATAGTAAGGAATTTCTGTTTGATGCGGAGATGGATGGGCAACTACTGGGGGCTCTTAAGGACACCAACCAAGTTCATGAATTCCAGGTAAGGGGATTCACATAATAATAATAATGATGATGGCATTTATTAAGCGCTTACTATGTGCAAAGCACTGTTCTAAGCGCTGGGGAGGTTACAAGGTGATCAGGGTGTCCCAAAGGGGGCTCACAGCCTTAATCTTCATTTTACAGATGAGGTAACTGAGGCCCAGAGAAGTGAAGTGACTTGCCCAAAGTCACACAGCTGACAATTGGCAGAGCCAGGATTTGAACCCATGACCTCTGACTCCAAAGCCTGTGCTCTTTCCACTGAGCCACGAAATGTTATGCTCTGTACCAAGCATAAAATAAGGATGTCCAAGGTGCCTTTTTGTGAGAGGAAACCTGATTTTGGCCAAATCTGGAACATTTCTCCATGAGAGGGGAGCCATTTTTCAGAGTCCCTGCATTTCCCCCCAAGGCCTCTATGAACTCTAATGCCACATTGAAGCCACCAAAGAGGGAAGTGCCAAGATAGAGGAAGACTCAGCACTTGAAAATATAAAAACAGACATGAAAGCATCTGGTTCCATGCCAGTACTGGACAGGAGAACAGACTCCTTGGCACAGAACCAAATGAATGTCCACCCCTAATAACAGCCCTGCTAAAAAGATTATCTTTCTTCCCCAAGCAAAAAAACGAGCACGTCTGAACCTCTAAATTGTAGGCTTCTGAGATTCCGAGGCAAAGTTCCTTCCTAGGAGAGAATCCAAGGACTGGGTTCCGGAAAGGCAGGGCTAGAAATGTTCTCAGTAGTAATTCATTCAATCGTATTTATTGAGCACTGTACTAAGAGCTTGGGAAGCACAAGTTGGCAACATATAGAGATGGTCCCTACCCAACAACGGGTACCTGTGGATTATTTTAGGCTTTGTTTCACGGCTTCATCCAGTTCTTAGCTGTGAAGTTTGTTCTTTCAGTGAAATAACCCAAAGATGTCCTGTTTAATTGCCTAGAATTGCTAACTTCTGTTTTCCTTTTCACCTGCTTCGCCAAACTGAACCTACAATTATGCTTCGATGTCGCGAAAAATTCATTTCCACAGTTCATGTGCAACTAGTGGGTCATGGCAACTCGGTGAGATGTTGGAACCCTCCGGAATTTTCCTGAGGACTCCGGAATGAGGCCACAGTGGATTTCACTACCCACACAGAGAGGGTCCTTTCCAGAGGAGCCGCCCCTCCGGGGTGCGTGACTGGGATCTCCTGGATGGGGCTTTGGAGGGCTGGATCCCCCACAGACCACTTGGCCAGAAGCAAAAATGAAAAAAAGGTGGGGGAAGCACAAACTAAAACTTTGTAAACAACTCTGGATTTTCCAGCCACCGGGATAAGACTCTTCCAAAGACTATCTTCCAAAGACAGGATCTTCCAAAGATGGCAGGAGATTTCCAGTAGGTCTTAGCCCTGCCCCTGACTCTTGGAAATTATGTTCCCCAAATCCTTCGTGCGATCGTGGCAAAACCAACCTGTCCAGGCAGTTCGGGAGGGAAGGCTCAACTGCAGCAAATACGGAGTCTCTGGGGATTATTTCCAATTTAACTTCTCAGGAATTTGCCAAGGTGGAGCACAAGTTAAAATAAACAAAAGTAGTCCTCCCCTTTTCCCTAATTGCTCCTTTTCACCAGCGAGAAAATTGCTTAAAGAACAGTCTAGGACTCCCTTAAACTTTCAGCTCCATGAAAGAATGAGAAAGGAAAAAAAGGCCAAGGAGCTTAATAAATTGTTCAGTAAACAAAAAATCCTTTGGATTGTGAAATTTCAGTTCCTCTTTTAAAGGAAAAGTGTCTAGACAATGAACGCCAACTAAATATATATATATCTATGCTTTCAGACTTGGGATTTTCACGAGGACCGTGGGGTCACCGAATTGACTGGCATTCTAATATAACTTAAGAATAATTCATTTAACTGTACCTCACGCTCTACTCTCCTGCTCCCAGTCAACGGAACACACGCTTTCCTCATCAGAGGACACTCTCTGCTCTGAAATTTGCCAAACCAGCTCCCACCATACGTCCAAGACCTCCTTAAATCAGCTCCTCCTCCAGGAGGAATTCCCTAATTAATCCTCAACCCTTCTATCAAGTCGTTATTATCTGCCACTTTCAGAATTTATGGGACTATTGACCGGTTTATTCCAGTTATTCATGTTTAGTCGCTTTTGCTTAGTGTTGGTTTTACCAACTGATTTATCAGCCTGAGGTCTCCATTTGATTTTAAGCTTCTCAGGGCTAAGGAGTACGTCTTCTATTTTTACTTGAAACGCTGTGGTTTATTGAAAAGAGCAGAGGCTTGGGAGTCCAAGAACCTATTTTTTTTATGCTATTTGTTAATCGTTTACTATGTACCAGGCACTGTCCCGGTGCTGGAGTAGATACAAGGTAATCAGGTTGGACATGGTCCATGTCCCGCATTGTGCTCACAGTCTTAATCCCCATTTTACAGAAGAGGTAACTGAGGCACAGAGAGGTTAAATGACTTGTCCAAGGTCACAAAGGAGACAAGTGGCAAAACCAAAACTAGAAAAGGTCCTCTTGCTCCCTGGCCCGTGCCGAATCCACTAGGCCATGCTATTTCCCACAGCAGTGGACCTGGGCTCTAATCCCATCTCTGTCCCTTTTACCTCATGGGTGACCTTGGGCAAGTCACTTAACTCTGTGCCTCAGTTTCCTCATCTGTAAAATAGGGATTCAATACCAGTCCTCTCTCCTACTTAGACTGTGAACCCCGTGTGGGGCAGGGAGTGTGTCCAAGCTGATTATCTTACATCTATCCCAGCGTTTATTACAGCAATTGGCATAGAGTAAGGGCTTAACAAATTCCTCAATTATTATTATTTTATGGAAGTCGGTCCGAGGCCACCCGAACCTACAGCTTTTCTTCATGGGGACCCCTGACCCCCTCCACAGCCTCTTCATTGTCTCCCCAGGCCCTGTGAATGCAGGGACTATTTCTGAGCTGCGGAACTCGATGGCAGGAGCTGGGGAGAAGAGAGGCTGGGCGCGTAAAATAAAAGCACTGGACATAAAGGTTTCTGGGCAGGATCCAGTTGGGGGACAGGCCACCTGAAACCTGGACTGTCTAGTATGAGACTCTATGAATAGCCACCAGAAATGTACTCATCCCTCCCATCCTCGGAAAAGTAGGTACGTAGCCCTTAGCTTCAAAACAGGTTAGTCTCAAAGGACATTCAATAAGTGTGCTCAATTGAGACACATCCAAGTTGCAGGAGATGATTCTCATTCCCTCTCTACTGAGAAGTCATGTTGCATAGTAGATAGAGCCTGGGAGTCAGGAGGACCTGGGTTCAAATCCTGGCTCTGCCATTTGTCTGCTTTAAAGTGCTCGTCTTGTCTTTAAAGTCTGCATCACCTTGCCCCCTCTCCATCCAAACCACTACCACATTAGTACAATCACTCATCCTATCCTGACTGGATTATGCATCAGTCTCCTTTCTGACCTCCTAACCTCCTCTCTCTCCTCACTTCAGTCCATACTTCACTTTGCTGCTCGGATTATCTTTCTACAGAAGCATTCTGGGCATGTCACCCCCCTCCTCAAAAAAATCCAATGGTTTTCTATCAACCTCCATATCAAGCAAAAACTCCTCATTATTGGCTTCAAAGCTCTCCATCACCTTGTCCCCTCTTACCTCACCTCCCTTCTCTCCTTCTACATTTCAGCCCGCACACTCCGCTCCTCCGGTGCTAACCTTCTCACTGTGCCTCGTTCTCGCCTGTCCCACCATCGAACCCCAGGCCAAATCCTACCTCTGGCCTGGAATGCCCTCCCTCCTCAAATCCACCAGACATCACTCTTTCCCCCTTCAAAGCCCTACTGAAGGCGCACCGCCTCCAAGAGGCCTTCCCAGACTAAACCCCACTTTTCCTCAGCTCCCCCTCCGTTCCACGTCTCCACGACTCATTCCCTTTGCACTCCCCCCAACCAGCACTTATGTATATTGTTTATATATGTAATTCTATTTATTTATATTGATGCCTCAACTCAAAATTGATGTCTGTCTCCCCAGCTCTAGACTGTGAGCTTGCTGCAAGCAGTAAGCCCATTGTGAGCAGGGATTGTCTCTATAGCCGTATTGTACTTTCCAAGCAGTTAATACAGTGCTCTGCACTCAGTACACACTCAATAAACATGATTGAATGAATGACTGCTTTGTGACCCTGGACAAGTCACATAACTTCTCTGTGCCTCAGTTACCTCATCTCTAAAAAATAGGGATTAAGACTATGAGCCCCAAATGGGATATGGACTGTATCCAACCTGATCAGCTTGATCTACCCCAGAGCTTAGTACAGTGCCTGGCACGTACTAAGTGCTTAACAAATTCCATTTAAAAAAACCCCAAAACAAAACAAAAAGATGGTCAATGAGCGTGACAGACTTGTCCACTTTTCTAAATAATTCATTATGTACTTCTCAGTGGCTGAAGATTGAAAAAGCTTGAAGGTCATGAGCAGGAGAGCCTGAGACTCTTGTTAGTCAGAACGATATTTAAATTCCTCTTCTTTAGTAAACACCCAGGAGGTTATGTGATCAATGAACTAAACAGTAAACAGGAATGAGTGTGTTTTCTTCAGCCACTTACTCGCTGTGAGGATGGCTGAGTTAATTTACTTCGGTTAACTGCCTCAGTTTCATTATTTGTAAAACGGGATAATCAAAAAACTCTGGTGAAATCCAAGTGACATCCAGAACTCCCCCAGACTAATGAATTTAGTCTCATACCTGCAAGTGAGCATAGCTTTCTAGTGGCCATCCTAAGTGATCTGGGAGAGTGCATATACCCTGCTGACCTCTTATCTTTCTATATCACCTCTGATTAATGAGTATCCCCCTCAATCAATTGTATTTATTGAGCGCTCACTGTGCGCAGAGCACTGTACTAAGGGCTTGGTCTCAACAATATGCTCACAAGCTGACATACGGGACTGCTGCCTATTAAATTCACCTAAGTTTCATTTCAGAGGCTGTATGTTCCAGGCCTCAGTAGCGGCTAATCCAAATTAAATTTGAATTTCAATTACTTTAGCCATCACATACACACCCATATATCGAAACACATGTGAGAAGATCTATTTTAGGTAAATAAGACCTAAGAGAGTTCCAGAGAGCACCACAGCTTTTTTACTAAAGTCCTTGAAGGCAAGGAGTACAACACACTCCACTATAGCTTACTGTTAGCAAAGTTTGTGGAAATAAAGGCCTCCCCCATTCACTAATACCCTTCCAATCACCTTCTTTTCTTTTTATTGAGGGTCACTTGCTCCTTCTGCTTCTGAAGTGGTAGTAATCATACAGTCATGACAGGCCTTAGCTCTTCTCTTCGCATTTTTTTAAATGGCATTTGTTAAGTGCTTACTATGTGCCAGACACTCTACTAAGTGCTGGGCAGATACAAACGAATCAAGTTGGACACAATCCATGTCCCACAAGGGGGTCACAGTCTAAATTCCCATTTTACACTGAGGCCTAGTGTACACAGTCGCGGAAATAAAACTTAGGTGAATTTAATAGGCAGCAGTCCTGTATGTCAGCTTGTGAGTATATTGTTGAGACCCTCTGTGTAAATGCGCACAGAGAAGTTAAATGACCTGCCCCAAGTCTCACAGCAGACAAGTTGCAGAGCTTGGGTGAGAACTCAGGTCCTTTGACTACGAGGTCTGTGCTCCTTCCAATAAGCTATGCTGCTTCTCAGTTGAAGAAGTCTAGCACGCAGTAGGTTCCCTGTATTCTGAAAGCTGGACTTCCACTCCTGCTCAAACCAGAAAAGGGAAAACATTTACAAAAACAAGTTTCTCTTATCCCATAACTTCTGCTACTAGTTAAAAATGTGGACCTTCAATCAGATTGACTCACACCAAAAAAAACACCTTTACATTTATAATACATTTTAAAAAGTGTACATATGTAAAATAAAGGGCAAGTTTCAAAATACAAAATGTTCATATTAACAAACTCTAGGATCCTTGAAGCTTATTAAAATGAGACTTTACTATAATAATTTTCTTCCACTCACTTTCTCCAACTTGTTAAATCCCAGATTAAATTTTAATTCCGTGCCTACAGGCCTACAGTGGACGACTCGCATAATCTCAACCGTGAGATTTTTACTTCTGAAGCCGAGAAAGGCGGGAAATTTCTGGAGAAATGTCTCGTTTAAAAGGAACGAAACTTTAACGGAAAGTTTCGCACTTACTGTTTCCACTCACAAATTCATTAAAAGCCTCAGTTTGCTTCAAATAAGTGATACCATCCTAAAGAAAACATTCTAAAGACTCAGCCTCCCCCAGCGTACATCCACATGAAAGCAAGCAAACATGACAGAATGATATTAGACCTCTGGCGCTGTGTCATCACCCCAGCCCATATTCTCCATGTAGGTACAGCTTTGGGAACGCTCCACAATAAGTAATTAAGGAGTAGCAAAAGGCTAATCTACTTAAGCTTCCTTTAAAACCCATCTCTGGCAAATTGTCAGTTGGGGAACCAAAGAACACGGGTGGGTGCGGGGAGGGCAGACAGGCAGCAAGTTTCTACAGTTTGCTTCTAAATTTAAGTTGGTATTTAGGGATTCTCTACTGGAGCCAACGCCCCTAGGGAAAATCCCTGAGGAGTAATCAGCTCCATGTGAGAAATCCTCAAAAACTAACTTTAAATTCAGAAACAAACAGTGGGGAAACCACATCCCTCCTTCCATCTCCACCCCCAGCCCCACTGGTCACCACACCCTGAAAAATGATTCACTGCAGCCCCCTTTAAAAGTCAAACATCAGAAAAACAGAACTACTTTCTGCTAGGAAAAACAGCTTCGCCCCTAAGCACCAACACTGATCCTAAATCTCTACTGAGACAGACACCTAAAAAGATCACCTTCCTAGAACACAATAATAATGATAATTACAATGTTATTTGTAGGTGCTACCTATATGCCAAGCACTGTACTAAGCGCTAGGGTAGAAACAACATAATCAGGTCGGACACAGTCCCTGTCCCACCAAGGGTTCCACGGATAATGGTACGGTAGAACAGCGTGAATCCTCACTTTACTGAGGGGGAAACAGCCACATAAAAGAAGCGTGGCTCAGTGGAAAGAGCCCGGGCTTTGGAGTCAGAGGTCATGGGTTCAAATCCCGGCTCCGCCACTTGTCAGCTGTGTGACTTTGGGCAAGTCACTTCACTTCTCTGTGCCTCAGTTCCCTCATATGTAAAATGGGGATGAAGACTGTGAGCCCCCTGTGGGACAACCTGATCACCTTGTAACCTCCCCAGAGCTTAGAACAGTGCTTTGCACATAGTAAGCGCTTAATAAATGAAATCATTATTATTATTATTAATTCATTCATTCAATAGTATTTCGTGAGCGCTTACTATATGCAGAGCACCATACTAAGCGCTTGGAAACTACAATTCGGCAACAGATAGAGACAATCCCGCAACAGGTAGAGACAATCCCTACCCAACAGCTGGCTCAAAGTCTAGAAGAGGGAGACCAAAACAAAACAAGTAGACAGGCATCAATAGACTCAGAATAGATAAATAGAATTATAGATATATTGCCCAAGGACACACAGCAGACAAGTGGCGGAGAAGAATTAGATCCCAGGTCCTCTGACTCCGAGGCCCGTGCTCTTTCCACTGGGCCATGCTGTTTCTCCTTGAAGGTAGGGATTGTGTCTACCAGTGCTGTTGCACTGTACTTCCCCTAGTTGCCTAGTATAGTACTCTGCAGAAAAATATTCGATAAATATAATTGATCGATTGGTTGGTTCAACCCATTTCCCTCCTACTGTTACCTTTTTCTCTTACTTGCTATCTCCCAACTCCTCTTCTCTTCACTCCCCCAAAAGTAACCTACTTTTGACTCTCCAGACTCTGAGCCAGCACTACTTACGGCCTTTTGGCCCTCCACAGAACTCTCTCCTCCTTCAAATCATGTCCCTCACAGCCTTGAAAGCCTCCCTGCCAAGCCATCTCCCCAGGAGACATTCCCTGACAATTAGGTCATTCCCTCAGTTACCCTAGGACTTATAAAAGCGTGGGTTGGTTAATTTATTTATTGCTTACTTTTGTTGCTACCAGTTTTCTTCATGTTTCCCCTCTTGTTCCCATTCTAAGTTCACTGTCCCTGTCTCCTCCTATTAGAATGTAAACACTTGGAGGGCAGGTTTTTTGTCTTTTTACTCTGACTGAAGGCTCCCAAGTGTCCAATGCAGGCCCTGAACAAATACTGACGATGAAATGAAGCCTAAATTTTGTAGTACTAGATCTCATTCTCTGGCATAACATAAAGAAAATTTACAGTGAGAGCTGTTGAACAAAGAATGGCTTACTAGGAGAGGGAGCAGAAGTTTCCTAGAGGGATTTAAAAATAGATTCTTCTGCCACAGATGATTTTCCCAGAAATGAGACAGAGCAAAATGGTGTTTCCTAATCTACTTGGTCAGGGAACGTGTCTATCAACCGTTTTATTGTTCTCTCTCCCAAGTGTTTAGTACAGTGCTCTGTATGCAGTAAGTGCTCAATAGATACCACTGACTGACTGATTGCTTGATCAGGAAGTCCAAAGGACACATAAGCTATTACTGGAAGAGGATTAGCCCCAATCCTTCCTCAGTAAAGTAGAGAAAAGAGAGTAGAGAAGCAGTGTGGCTCAGTGGAAAGTGTTTAGTACAGTGCTCTGTATGCAGTAAGTGCTCAATAGATACCACTGACTGACTGATTGCTTGATCAGGAAGTCCAAAGGACACATAAGCTATGACTGGAAGAGGATAAGCCCCAACCCTTCCTCACTAAAGTAGAGAAAAGAGAGTAGAGAAGCAGTGTGGCTCAGTGGAAAGTGTTTAGTACAGTGCTCTGTATGCAGTAAGTGCTCAGTAGATACCACTGAATGACTGATTGCTTGATCAGGAAGTCCAAAGGACACATAAGCTATGACTGGAAGAGGATAAGCCCCAACCCTTCCTCAGTAAAGTAGAGAAAAGAGAGTAGAGAAGCAGTGCGGTTCAGCGGAAAGAGCCCGGGCTTTGGAGTCAGAGGTCATGGGTTCAAATCCTGGCTCTGCCAATTGTCAGCTGTGTGACTTTGGGCAAGTCACTTAACTTCTCTGGGCCTCAGTTACCTCATATGTAAAATGAGGATTAAGACTGTGAGCCCCTGGTGGGACAACCTGATCACCTTGTAACCTCCCCAGCGCTTAGAACAGTGCTTTGCACATAGTAAGCGCTTAATAAATGCCATTATTATTATTATTATTATTATTATTATTATTATTATTAAAGTGAGGTACACGGCAGTACCTGAAGGGGGTGCAGCGTGTACACTTTCTTGCCCTACGTGGTGTAGCTTTAAAGCTCCCAGATCCATTCATTTTCTAGAGAAAGAAACCTTGGAAACAGGCAATAGTCAGAAACGGCAAAGGACATTCTGAGCGAGATTCTAAAATAATGAGGAAGATCCAGAGGGGATTGGGCATGCACTGGGCAAAACCAAGGCTCGCTTCCAAACACACACTGGGGCCCGGACGATTGTGGATGGCGCAAATATAGCTTGCTCTGCTTTCACTCCAGCAGAAGGGGCTGGAAACCGGACCTGCTGTCATATAATTTGGGGTCAGTTTTGGCTTGGGTTTGCATCATCGGTTCCTTCCAGGATGCATGTGGGCTTTCTGGCCATGTGTTCTCTGGCAGGCCTGCTGGTTTTGCACAGAAGACTACCTGATGGACACAAGATTTTTCTTCCAGTCCTTCCTCCTTCTCCAGAAAGGGACTTATAGCAAAACTATATACGCTGCTGTTGTTGTTTGGACATTCAGAAAGTTACCCGTTTGTTGCAATGAATTTTCAAAGGCCTCATTTCCTAAAAGAGAATTTGGAGGGTTGCAAACAAATCTAAACTTAGACTTGTCAGCCTCATGTGGGACAGGGACTGTGTCCAACCTGATTAACTTGTAACTTCTCCAGCACTTAAAACTGTGCTTGACACATATTAAGTGTTTAACGAGTACAATAATAATAATAATGATGAACGTGAACTCTTTCTATCTTAAATAATAGTAATAATAATAGTATTTGTTAAGTGCTTACAATGTGCCAAGCACTGTTCTAAGCACTGGGGGAGATACAAGTTTATCAGGTTATCCCAGGTGGGCCTCACAGTCTTAATTCCCATTTTACAGATGAGGTAACTGAGCCACAGAGAAGTTAAGTAACTTGTCCAAAGTCACACAGCTGACAGGTGGCGGAGCCATGATTAGAACCCACATTCTTTGACTTCCAAACCCATGCTCTTTTATCTAAGCAACACTGCTTCTATCCTTCTAAATGAGCGGTTAATCGTCAACAGTAATTATGTGCTCCAAAAAATTAAACCTACCTGATAAAACATGATTTTTTTTCTATCTATGTGGCAGGCACTGTAGTAAGTGCTGGGGTAAATCCAAGCTAATCAGGTGGACCCAGTCCATGTCCTCCATGGGGCTCACAATCTTAATCCCCATTTTACAGATGGGGTAAGTGGGGCACAGAGAAGTTAAGTCACTTGCTCAAAGTCACACAGCAGACGAGTGGAGCAGTTGGGATGAGAAAACAGGTCCTTCTGATTTCCAGACCCGTGCTCTATCCACTAGGCCATACTGCTCCTCCGATGATTGCTTGGGTCCATACCTCCCCTTCTTTTGATGTTTTACCCCATCAGACTCATTCTCTCTTCCCCTTCCTGCTCCTTTTCCTCCCGTGCCACAGCAATAGAAAAGGGGAAAATCTCAGATCCAAAAGCCTCTGACTAACTCAGGAGTACTGTGCACAAATGTCACTGGCAGGCGGGTTCTGAGTTATTTTCAGGCTGTCAGTCAAGCAGGGGTGTTGACAGCAAGGTGCCTAGGAAATAGGAGTGTTGGTTCTGGAAACATTCATCCAGCCTGCGTGGCGCTCACGTCACTGATGCTGGATTGGCTCAGAACAATATGCCCAGTGAACACTCAGGACACCAAGGGAATTTTCCTCCAGAAAAAACTCGGGAGATGAGGCAGAAATCCATTTGGAGAAAATGGCGGGAGGAATGATGCCTATGCCCAGAGGAAATGGCCGAAAAGAATGACATCCCTGAGAACTGGAGAAGAGCTAAGACAAGTGAATAAAGAGACTTGGAGGAAACACAAAGAAGGGAAAGAGACCCCCGTCAAACCAATCCAGGGGAAGGCGGTGGAGCCCAGACGTGCAAGGAAAGTGGAAATGTGAATCAAAAACAATTGAAAAGATGATGCTGCGTTTCAAAACAATTAGAAATACTGATGCTGTGGTATGACTTTTAGGGCCTTGGTGGCTGCGTTAGAGGGAGGGTCTTGGCCTGAACCTGTCTGGTTTGTAGGACTTCCAGGCCAAAGAATGGGGCTCCTTCCCAGCCAAAAGGAGCACCTTTACACCACAGACAAGAGAGCTAGAGGTGTTTGGGAACAGCATGTGGGGGGGTCCCCAATCCCCAGAAAGGGAGCCCAAATCACAGGACTCACCGTGAACAACAGATGTGCTTACGAGCCCAGATAAAGAGGACAGAACTTCCCTTACAGATGAGGTAATGGAGGCCCAGAGAAATAAAGTGACTTGCCCAAGATCACACAGCCGACAAGAGGAGAATCCTGGATTAGAACCCAGGTCCTTCTGATTCCCAAGCCTGCACTCTTAGATGCTGCTTAGATCAGTCCAGCGGTGTGGCTATAGTATTAAAGCTAAGGATTCTGGCTCCCAGGAGTGTTCACCCCATTCCCTTTCAGTTCAGACTTGGTTCTAGAGAGGATCCCCCTCTTGGATTCCCCCATTGACTTTCCTTTTCCCAGCAGCTGGAGTGAGGCCGAGACTTCCTGGAAAAACCTAAGAGAGCTGCATACCATTCTCTGGACTGAGAGAGCATGGGGGCTATTTTCTGAGGTTGTTTTAGCACATTTGACCACAAATTGATGGGAAGGATTGGTTTTTTTTCCTCCAACTGTTCTTGGGACTCCTTCATCCTTTGAAGAGGTTGCACATTCAAAGAATAATAGATTTGAACTCCCATAATAACAATGGGTTTGACTATGCGTGAGGATGGAAGCGGGGCTGGAGAGTGCTGGCGATTTATTTTTTTTCTTCTCAGCGGTGTTTGCACGGTGTAACTATTTTGCTAACCTGAATAAACTTAGTGCTAATTATCAAATACATTCATCGTAAACCCCAGTGGATATTACAAAATGATGCCTACGTGATTACAGTTAAAGAGAGAACCACAGGAACCAAACTGCCTAAAACTACAACTTTCATTGTATTCTCGGAACAAAAGATGAACCATTTTAGTTTTACTTAATTATTTTGTGTATGCATACATGTCAGCCCAGTTAAGGAGGATGGAAGCACTGATGCACCTCGCCCCCTCCCACCTCACCTCCCTTCTCTCCTTCTCCAGCCCAGCCCGCACCCTCCGCTCCTCTGCCGCTAACCTCCTCACTGTACTTCGTTCTCGCCTGTCCCGCCGTCGACCCCCGGCCCATGTCCTTTCCCTGGCCTGGAATGCCCTCCCTCCGCACATCCGCCAAACTAGCTCTCTTCCTCCCTTCAAAGCCCTACTGAGAGGTCACCTCCTCCAGGAGGCCTTCCCAGACTGAGCCCCCTTTTTCCTCTCCTCCTCCCCTTCCCTCCCCGCCCTACCACCTTCCCCTCCCTACAGCACTTGTATATATTTGTACAGATTTATTATTCTATTTATTTTACTTGTACCTATTTACTATTTTATTTATTTTGTTAATGATGTGCATATAGCCTTAATTCTATTTGTTCTGACGATTTTAAACACCTGTCTACATGTTTTGTTTCGTTGCCTGTCTCCCCCTTCTAGACTGTGAGCCCGCTGTTGGGTAGGGACCGTCTCAATATGTTGCCGACTTGTACTTACCAAGCGCTTAGTACAGTGCACTGCCCACAGTAAGCGCTCAATAAATATGATTGAATGAATGAATGAATGAATGATGCCAAGACGACATCTTTAATGATAAAGTTCATGGAGAGTCATTTTGAGAGGCATTTAAACTTCATGGAAAGCAGAGAAGCTTTAGGGGAGTCCTCAGAGACCCCTTCTCTTTAGTTACCTGCACCAGCTACCACCCTCTAGACCGTAAGCTCCTCATGGGCAGGGAACGGTCTCTACCCACTGTGTTGGATTGTACCCAACAGAGAAGCATCGTGGCTCAGTGGAAAGAGCACGGGCTTTGGAGTCAGAGGTCACGGGTTCAAATCCCGGCTCCGCCAATTGTCAGCTGTGTGACTTTGGGCAGGTCACTTCACTCCTCTGGGCCTCAGTTCCTCATCTGTAAAATGGGGGTGGAGACTGTGAGACCCCCCGTGGGACAACCTGATCACCTTGTAATAATAATAATAATAATAATAATAATAATAATGATGGGATTTATTAAGCACTTACTATGTGCAAAGCACTGTTCTAAGCGCTGGGGAGTTTACAAGGTGATCAGGTTGTCCCACGGGGGGCTCACAGTCTTAATCCCCATTTTACAGACGAGGTAACTGAGGCCCAGAGAAGTGAAGTGACTTGCCCAAAGTCACACAGCTGACAAGGTGGCAGAGCCGGGATTTGAACCGATGACCTCTCACTCCAAAGCCCGTGCTCTTTCCACTGAGCCACGAACCTCCCCAGCACTTAGAACAGTGCTTTGCACATAGTAAGCGCTTAATAAATGCTATTATCATGATTATTATTACTACCCCCCCAACCGCTTAATAAATACCATTGATTGACTGACTGACTGACAAAGCAGCCCTACAGACCATTTGTTTTGGCTCAGCGTAGGACCTTCGGTGGTTGTTTACAAAATCTCGGGCTTCTCTTACCCGTTTTCAATTCGGTTCCTTTTGGGCTCTACAACACCCACACCAACTCTACCCTCCTCCAAGCACAAGGCAGCAGGAACTTAGAGCAAACAGCCCCACTGCTCTTCGCCAGCCCTTCCTCCGGTGCCGTGAACGTTAATGCCGATCTGCTGGGAGATTGCAATTCTAACATAATGAGATATTAATGAGCTTTGCACATGTTCCTACCCTCAAACAGTTGGCCCCCTCCCGCCAACCACCTTTCCCCTTCACCACAAAATGCAGAGCGAGCCTACATCTCCTTGACACCACAGTCCCCCCTTCTTCCCTCCCGCACTGCTGCACTGCTCCCCTTAAGCTGCCAACACTAAACAGCACCAAATGGGCCAGCGCAGCCTTGTTTCCCGGCCTAATGGATGCTTGTTTAAACACTGGAGCTGTTTGCATTGCTGCGGCTCACTGCATGTTAAACACAGTCTTCTGAAACCCTATGCCAATCCAATAAAGGTATCAGCAGTTCAGTGTGGGGAGGCAATTACTATACAGTCCCAAGTGTCCCTTCTAAGCTCTAGGAAGGAAAATTTGATCGAACAACTAAAAGGAAAATCTGATTCGGCTCAGCATCACGTGGAGGACACAAGGCTTAACTGCAGCCAGGTCTACGGAGGGCAGGAGGAAATCAATGGAGGAGCTAGTGAGACCAACTGCACATTGTTAAGAGGGCTTTAAGCCAGTCAGTTAGTGCACTGTTTCCTGCATTTACCAAGCTATCTGCCTTCTTTCCCCAGCCCCGGCTCCCGTTTGCTTGCTTGCTTCTTTGGCTTCTAATTTGAGGGGGACTCCGTTTTGTTCCTAAATGACATACAGTCACGCTCCCCTGCCCCTGACCAACCCTTTTAACACTCATTTCCTATAAAGCCACAATCATTACCATATCAAAAGTGATGATGGGGGGAGAAAGGGCCAACATTGGGGGTGGGGGTGGGGGGTGAGGGGAGAAAGGAGAGCTGCCCACCTCAAAGTAATGATCACCAGTCGATATTGCAATGGATTGGCTTCCTGCTGCGTGATCTAAGGCTGAAAAAACCATGAGCCAGATGCCAGATTTACATCTGTCTCTTATCCGGAGGGGCAAAATCTTCTTGAGTATGTCCAATGCCCCGTTCTTTCGAGGGCAGATATGACAGAGGTGGGAAGCAGCAGGTTTGGGAGTGTTAATACCAGTAATAACAATAAAAAAGCAGTGTGGCTCAGTGGAAAGAGCCCGGGCTTTGGAGTCAGAGATCATGGGTTCAAATCCCATCTCCGCCAACTGTCAGCTGTGTGACTTTGGGCAAGTCACTTCACTTCTCTGTGCCTCAGTGACCTCATCTGCAAAATGGGGATAAAGACTGTGAGCCCCACGTGGGACAACCTGATCACCTTGTAACCTCCCCAGCGCTTAGAACAGTGCTTTGCACATAGTAGGCGCTTAACAAATCCCATCATTATCCCCCCCTCTAGACTGTGAGCCCGTTGTTGGGTAGGGACTGTCTCTATATGTTGCCGACTTGTACTTCCCAAGCGCTTAGAACAGTGCTCTGCGCACAGTAAGCGCTCAATAAATACAACTGACTGAATGAATGAATAATGATAATAATTGTGGGTTTTACGGTATTTGTTAAACACTTACTCTATGTCAAGCACTGTTTTAAGCACTGGAGTAGATACGAGATTGGATACAGTTTCTGTCCCTCATGGAACTCATAGCCTACGCAAGAGGGAGAACGGGTATTGAATCCTCATTTTAAAGATGAAGAAAGCGAGGCACAGAGTAGTTAAGTGACTTGCCCAGCATCACACATTAGGCAACTGGAAGAGCTGGGATCAGAACCCAAGTCCTCTAAGTCCCAGGCCCGTGCTCATTCCACGGGGCCATGCTGTATCTGGTAAGCACTTCCAATGTGCCAAACACTAAAACAAACACTGGAATAGATACAAGATAATCAGGCTGGACACAGCCCTTGTCCCACATGGGGCTTATAGTCTGAGAAAGTAGTCCCCTGTCTGCAGCACCTTTAAAAACTGTGTGGCCTCGTGGAGAGAACACGGGTCTGGGAGTGGGAGGACCTGGGTTCTAATCCCGGCACCGCCACATGTCTGCTCTGTGACCTTGAGCAAATCACTTAACTTCTCTCAGTTTCCTCATCTGTAACATGGGGCTCAAATCCTACCACCTCCTGCTTAGATTGTGAGCCCCACGTGGGACAGGGACTGTGTCCAATCTGATTATCTTGTATCTTTCCCAGTGCTTAGTAGAGTGCTTGGCACATAGTAAGTGCTTAATAAATGCCAATAAGTGACTTCTTCACATGGCCAGGCTAGGGTAACAACACGGCCAACCCCATCACCCCAAGATGGTGAGGATGAAAGCATCTAGACTGTGAGCTCCTTATGGGCAGGGAATGAGTCTACCAACTCTGTTACACTGTGCTCTCCCAAGCACTTAGTACAGTGCTTTGCACACAGTGCTTTGCACAAACGATGGATTGACTGGTTGGGGTCTTCTCCCATCTTACGCAAGCCTCAAGAACACCAGGCACCCACAAAATGTGCAACATTCAAATTTGCATTTATTTTTTCCTCCACACAACACTATGGTTTCCTGTGAACCTCACCACCACCACCACCAATAATAATAATAAAAATAATCATAATGATCACAACAGCATCGATTAAGCACTTACTACGTGCCCAGCACGGCGCTAAATACTGGGATAGATACAAGATAGATAGGACACAGTCCTTGTCCCACCCAGGGCTCACAATCTTAAGAGGGAAGGAGAAAAATGAATTTTCTCTACACTGCAGATGAGGAAACTGGGGCACAGAGAGGTTTAGCGCCTTGCCAAAAGTCGCACAGGAGGCAAGTGGCAGAGCCTGGGCTAGAACCAAGGTCTTCTGACTTCCAGTCCTGTGGTCTTTCCACAAGGCCGCACTGCTACATCTCCTTGGTTATTTTCCTTAGTATCAAGGCAGAAAACTCAGTTTATCAGCACCGGGAATAAGAATAAGAATGAGTAGCCATTGGCCCATGGCCAGCCCCTCCATGCTGGAAAAGTTCTGGGGAAAAGGCACTTTCCACTAAAAAGGGCATCTGAGAGTCTCAGAGCTAGCAGACACCAACATAGGGGAAAATGACTTCATTTGTGGCACCAGCGGTATGGGTGGCCGGTGTCAGGTGACTAATGCAATCTTTCCATCTGGCCAGTTGTTATGTAACATTACACTCCTTTAGTAAAAAAGGGAAAATGACTGTCATCTTCCCAGAAATCAGCTCCTGGAAGCCACAGCCCATTAGGAATCGACCAATTTCCATAAATGTGAAGGATGGGGGCGAGACACCCAAGGCAAGGCCACTTTGCGATCTCAATAAAAGAAAAGCAATGTCTTCACCAATCAGCCATATGGTCATGCTCAAAGGCTGGGTGTCAGCCCCAGGGAGAAAAGAATACGCTGAGATTCTGGGACTTAGATTTGGAAGAACAGACAAGGCAAAGGAATAGCAAATGCTCTGGAACAGAAAAAAGCAGTCTAAAGGCATTCCAAATACTGACCTGGAAGAGGAATGGAGAGGCTTTGAACTTCCTTATACACATTTCCCTCTGCCAGGAGGGCTGCTTCCCAGAGGATTCCTTCTAGCTGAATAACCCCAGTACCAATTTCCAATCTCCACTACCCAGCCAGGGATGCCAGTCTGGGAAGATGGACCACCACTCTTGGGAGAAACCTTAGAAACTAGCCACTCACCTAGTCACTTGGGCAGTCATGGCAAGGGAGAAGGAAGTAATGCCGCAGCCATCACACAATTGGACTGCAAATCATGATCACCGCCATCACCAGCAGTTACTGAGTGCCCACGGGGTATAGATAATCCTACTTGGCTCTTAGGAGTGTAAAACCAAACAAAAAACATGATCCCTGCCTCTGAGGAGCTTATAATCAAATGGAGCGGAAATGGTCGATTATACAATAGGGAATAAGGGCATAATGATCCCATGGGGGAAGGATAGGCATGTAAAGAAAAGTATAGGGTGGTAAATCTGGGGTTCAGACTTTGAAAGCTGCCTTAAGGATAGCAGGAATATTGAACAATCAAATTTCTGGCTGTTTTGGGGGGGAGGTGAGTGATGCTCACCCCCATTTACAGTCAGCGGGTAAAGAACACCTCCTTTTGATTTTCCGGAGCAAGTGAACATTTCTCAGTTACAGACTTGGTACCATGGAAAACACGAAAAGCTAAACATGATACTAATTAGATATTTTTCCACTCCCCACCTACCTTATAATTTCTGGGCATCGCTACTTTCAAAAGATCAGCCCTATCCTGAAAAGAAGCAACTTCCAGATTAGGATGAGTTTGCAGGAAGGCCGGAGTGCTGTGCCTCTGGGATTTGGAAGGAAAGTGAGAGCACATTCTATCTGATCACAGCCAGGGACAGTACAGACACATGGATGATTCTGTTCTGTTGATTGCTTCTTTCTTTAAAAACTAAATGACGGTCTGGAACGTCAAGACTTTTTTTTTTTTGCTGATGTCTTTGTCCTTAGCTTCCATTTTATTTCCTTCATTTCAAAAATCATTTTCTACTTTGTTTCCCTTTGACCCCAGGCCCATTACTTGAAACTGGAGCATCCCCTCTCACCTCTTAAAAACACCTACTTCCACTCTCCTCTCCTCCCTTCCCTTACCACCATTTCCAGTCCCTTATTTTCAGATGGCATCTTCCCCTCTGCTTCCAAACTTTCCCAAGTGCTTGGGAGATTACAGTACAACAGAGTTGACAAGTAGCATGGATTAGTGGATAGAGCATGGGCCTGGGGGTCAGAAGGACCTGGATTCTAATCCCGGCTCCACCACTTGTCTGCTGTGTGACCTCGGGCAAGCCACTTAACTGCTCTGGGCCTCAGTTACCTCATCTGTAAAATGGGGGTTAATATTGGGAGCCTCAAGTGGGACATGGACTGGGCTCAACCAGATTAGCTTGTATCTATTCCAGTGCCCGGCACATAGTAAGAGTTTAACAAATACAATATAAAAGGACAATTACAATCAGATTGTCGCCCCTTAATGACATCCTCAAAGTCAAACCCAATGGGCTCTAGTCTTTCTTAATCCTCCTTGACTTCACCCTTTCTTCAACACTGTTGCCCACTCCCTCTCCCTTGAAACTCTATCAGATCTTTGTATCGCGAACTTGGTACTTCTCTTGTTTTCCTCCTACCTCTCTTTCCCTGCCTCATTCACTGACTCCTCTCCCACCTCTCATTCCCTAAACTTTTGATGTCTTGGGTGACTCTGGGTCCTTTTCTTTTCTTGCTCTACACTCACTCTCTCGGGAGGCTCATCCATTCACATGGCTCCAGCTATCATCTCTATGCAGTTGATTTCAAAGTCCACTCTGTCAGCCCATAACTCTCCCTAGCTGTACAATCTCACATTTCTGCTTGCCTTCACAACCTTTCCACTTGGATGCCCTGCCCGCCCCTTCAACTCGACATGTCTATCATGCATCCTTTCCGCCAACTCATCAGAAGGTGGAACAATGATTCCATTTTTGAGGGTGAACAGTTGGATGAAATAAGACAGTAAGAAATGAAACAATTGAGAATCTTCGGTTACCATACTGGCTTTCATAATCACCTCCACCACATAGCTTCCCACCACCCCTCCAAGTTTTGAGGAGGAAACAAAACAAAGTTTTTGAAAACAATAACAACAGTGTGAGCCGAGGTGAGAAGAGGAGGAGGGTCAGACCATGTCCACGCCCAAAGTACAGGCTAGTGTTGGGGAAGAGGAGTTTTTTCACTGAGGCTTCTAAACTACGGGACGAGGAGGGTGGCAGTTCATGCATCAGGTGCCTATTATGTGCAGCACTTGGGAAAGTGCAATAGAAGTGAGAGTCTCAAGTGCTCACTTATCTTTCTCTTCCTTCTCCCCTCCTTCCCTCCTCCTTTTTTCCCCTCTCCTGTCCCCCTTATTGCTAGACTTATTTCCCCATATAATAAGCCCCATTCTGGTTTGGGGGTTGCAAAAACAGTGCACAAAAGGTGGAGCAATTGTGCGAGTAAATACCGTATTATATTTCTGTTACATTAGTACAGAAAATAAATTAAACAGCTCCTTGTTTAACTCACAAACAACACTGAGGAAATTGATGCAGGTTTTGACATCACACTTCCTCTTAATTCTCCCGCCTGTCACTTTCTCCGAGAAGCACTACTGCCACTTTTACTATCATTTCTGAGTCAGACCATTTCTGAGTCAAATTCTGAAATTTGAACTGCAGAGTTAAAGTCCAAACCCAAGAGTCAGTCACCAACTCATCTCCGGCGATCAGAAATCTCAAACTGGTTACTAGAAGTCCTTTTCCATGAGTACCTAGCCTCCCATTTCCACAACTGGTGGCCTGGTAACTGGAGTGTGGAGCAGGGTCCAGGGGTCACAAACTGTAGAGTTAAAGTCCAAACCCAAGAGTCAGTCACCAACTCATCTCTGGCGATCAGAAACCTCAAACTGGTTACTAGAAGTCCTTTTCCATGAGTACCTAGCCTCCCATTTCCACAACTGGTGGCCTGGTAACTGGAGTGTGGAGCAGGGCCCAGGGGCCACAAACTGTGTTTGGAGTTGAAAGCGTGGTCTTAGGTGAGAAGGAAAAAAAAAACCCCTCCTCAATAAATATGGTTGATTGATTATTATCTGATCAATCTGATTATTGTGTATCTACCACAGTGCTTAGAGCAGTGCCTGTCACATAATAAGTGCTTGAGTACCATAATAATGATGATTACTATTATTAATCATTACTACTACTACTATTAATAATAAAATAACCTGAAAGGTCCCTTCAGTCAGCTCCAGGATATGTGATTCCTATTTTTTAGGGAGAATTTCCATTCTCAAGAACAACTTACAACAGAGCAGATAACGTCGTTCTGTGTAAAGCTTGCAATTGATCCCACAGCCCGGCAGAAACCAGACAGAACACTGGGAAAACAGTTACGGTCTACTTTATCAACCACAGCAGAAAATACAGTTTGTTATCAGAAAGCCATGTACATATGTCACTGGTTTCCAGCCAGTCAACATCCACCTGGATGCTCCCTCCAGGAGGGGAAGTAAGATCAAGGAGACAGCTGGTCTTAGGAGAGGGAGGCTGGGGAAAAGGCCAGAAAAAGTAGGCTCCTGTCAGCCTGTCTCTCCACCCTACCTGCCTCTCCATCCCCAAACTCCATAGGCCTGTTTTCAATCAATCAATCAATCAATGAATCAATGAATCAATCAGAATCAATCGTATTTATTGAGTGCTTACTGTGTGCAGAGCACTGTACTAAGCGCTTGGGAAGTACAAGTTGGGAACATATAGAGACAGTCCCTACCCAACAGTGGGCTCACAGCGTAAAAGGGGGAGACAGAGAACAGAACCAAACATATTAATAAAATAAATAGAATAGATATGTACAAGTAAAATAAATAAATAAATAGAGTAATAAATATGTACAAACATATATACACTCTACCTCCTCTTCCTGTCACCCTGAAGTGGCTTCTACTGACCGCAGCCCGGCTCCCCGGCTCCTGCACCTCATCACCCCCTCTCGCTAAATAAACCCATCATACTAAATTGATCTTTAAAATTTCCAAAAAGGAGGGAACAAGGTGCCACTAGTGAGTCTTTTCTGACCTCCTCCCTGCTGAAGAGGCTTCACTCCATGAAGTGAAGCTTCAGTTTGGTTACGGGGAAAACGTGATAGTCTTCTAAGGGATTGTTCTCCCTCCACTAGGTTGTGAGCTCTTTGAGGAAAGAAGCTGGCATCATTTTTCTTTTCTCTGTCGAAACTTTCCTACCACTTAACACAGTCCTTAATAATTCACAATGATGATGATAGAGAGGAGATGGGTTTCAATTATAGTTGGAAGGTTTTAGATTAGATAATAATGAAGACACTTCTGACAGTACAGGTTGTTAAACTCTGGAAGAATGGAGATTGGGGAGTCTTCTTGCCTGAAGACCTTCATCTGCCTGGGTCATCCCAGGAGTAAGGGACACTCTTTGGAGTTCAAAGGTGGTGGATTGAAGAAAAAAGGAAACACTTCTTCACAAAGCCAGTGGTAGGGATAGAGAATTCACCGTCACTGGCGTCACTGGAAGTTGTGCAGGGAGAAGCTATCCCTTCGCCAAAGGATTTTGAAAAGCAGTGTGGGAAGAGCACAGACTTGGGAGTCAGAGGACCTGAGTTCTAATCCTGGTTCTGCCGCTTGTCTGCTGTGGGACTTTGGGCAAGTGACTTAACTTCTCGGTGCCTCCGTTACCTCATCTGTAAAATGGGGATTAAAACCGTGAGCCCCATGTGGGACATAGACTGTATCCAACCTGATTACCTCGTACCTATCCCAGCACTTAGCACAGTGCCTGGGATATAGTAAGCATTTAGCAAAGACCTTAAAAAAAATAATTCAAGATGAGAGGGCTGTAGAGGAAAAAAAAACTAGGAAATCAGAAGATTTGAGAAAAGATTAGGTTCATCAATAGGTCACGATGTCTCACTGGAGGAAAAACATAAGGATGCTAGATAACTCATCCTACCCCCTACTATGAGGATGGATGATAATGAGAGCAATCAATTAATGGTATTTATTGAGCACTTACTGTATGTACAGCACAGTACTAAGCAGTTAGCACACTGCTGTTGTTTTTTTCTTTTTACATATTTGTTAAGTGCTTTCAATATGTCAAACACTGTTCTAAGTGCTAATTAGGCTGGACACAGTCCCTGTCCCTCATGGGGCTCTCAATTTCAAGTTGGTACTGATGTCGGAGACAAAATGCCAGGTTTCATGAACCACTGATCTGTCTCAGCAGGCCATGTCTTATATTCTTACACTTCTCCTTGAGGCTGGGGAATAGATCCACCACATGATCTATGGGACACATAATTCTTACATTTCACCTCATGATATAGGGAATCAATTTATTACATGAAGGATTGCTCCTGATTCTAGACTGTGAGCCCACTGTTGGGTAGGCACCGTCTCTATATGTTGCCAACTTGTACTTCCAAGCGCTTAGTACAGTGCCCTGCGCACAGTAAGCGCTCAATAAATACAATTGATTGATTGATTGATTGATTCTCCCAAGCACTTGGTACAGTGCTCTGCACACAGAAAGTGCTCAATGAATTCCACTGATTGACTTTTGTTTTAAATGAAAAGTACATATCATTCTTCCGTAGGAACAACACAAAGGCAGTCAAATAGAGATAAATGAGCATGTATTATATATTTTAGATTGGCACTAATTTTAATTTACCTTCCCTTCATTTTGATATTTCTTCTGCTTTTGGGGAGAGCACAAAAAGATGCAGAAGTAAGAAAAATTTCCAGTACCAAAGGGGCCCTTCCAAAAGCAGAAGAAATATAAAAAAGAAGGTAAGGTGAAAAAAAATTGGTGCCCACCTAAATTATATAATAAATGTTACTGCTACCCTTCTCGCATCAGTATTGACTGTATTTATGAGGACCTACTTTACTAGACACTTGGGGGACATCGAGGTGAAGTATTAGCTGCAATCTCTGCTCTTAAACAGCAACAGTGTAATGAGGGAGGCAAGCTCATATGAGTGGTGACTATACAGTAATTAAAAGAACATGAGAATTGCTATAGATAATAAATACAAGTGGACAAATAAATAGCAAATAAGCAGACAAGCACATAAGATGGTTGAAGTGGCAAAGGGGATGACAGGAGACTGATGAGGGAATGCCTCTGGGGAAGGTGGTTCTTGAAAGGGGCTTTCACAGTGAGGAGGAAAATGGTGTGGTAAAGCTGATGGGAGAAAGAATGCTGGGAGGACAGGGAACAAATAGCCTTGGGGCATGCATCAGAGATGGAAAATCAAGGGTGAAGGATGGATGGTCGGGAGATTTGCACAGTTAGAGTGAAGAGTGGGCAGAGAGGGGTAAGCATCTTGACCCAGTGGGAAGACCGTGGGCCTGGGAATTCCAGATCCGCTCCTTGCCTGCAATGTGACCTTGGGTAAGTCATTCTCTGAGCCTCAGTTTCCTCAACTGTAAAATCAATACCTGTTCTCTCTCCACCTTACTCTGTGACAGACTGATTTATCTTGCATAAAGAAGTTACATGACTTGCCTGAAGTCACACAGAAGACAAATGGTAGAGCCGGGATTGGAACCCAGATATATCTGATTCCCAGGCTCATACTGTATCTACTACTACTACTACTAATAATAATGATGATGGCATTTGTTAAGCACTTACTATGTGCAAAGCACTGTTCTAAGTGCTGGGGAGGATACAAGGTGATCAGGTTGTCCCACTTGGGGCTCACAGTCTTCATCCCCATTTTACAGATGAGGTAACTTCCCTCACAGAGAAGTTAAGTGACTTGCCCAAAGTCACTCAGCTAATTAGCGGAGCCGGGATTTGAACCCATGACCTCTGACTCCCAAGCCTGTGCTCGTTCCACTGAGCCACGCTGCTTCTCTATCTACTAGTCTATGTACTTCTCTATCTTCTCTTGGAGACAATATGCCTTCAATAAGGCTTTGAAGGTGGGATGAGTAATTGTCTGTTGGATATGAAAAAAGAGGGTATTCCAGGCCAGAGGCAGGACTTGGGCAAAAGGATGGCAGCGAGACGGATAAAATCGAGGTAGAGTGAGTAGGTTGGCATTAGAGTGTGAATGCTGGGTTGTAACAGACTAGCGAGGTGAGGTAGGAGAGGGCAAGGTGACTGAGTGCTTGAAAGCCAATGGTGAGGAGTTTCTGTTTGTTGTGGAGGTGGATGGGCAACCACTGGAGGTTCTTGAGGAGTGGGGAAACACGTACTCAACGTTTCTGTAGAAAAATGATCCGGGCAGCAGAGTGAAGTATGGAGTGGAGAGAGGAGGGAAGCTGGGAGGTCAGCAAGGAGGCTGATCCAGTAATCAAGGCGGGATAAGCTAAGTGCTTGGATTAACATGGTAGCAGTTTGAATGGAGAGGAAAGGGCAGATTTTAGCAAAGCTGTGAAGGTTGAACTGACAAGATTTAGGGATAGATTGAATATGTGGGTGGAATGAGGGAGAGGAGTCAAGGATAACGCCCAGGGTACGGGCTCGTGAGACAGGAACAATGGCGATGCTGTGTACAGTAATGGTAAAGTCAGAGAGAAGACAGGGTTTGGGTGGGAAGATAAGGAGTTCTGTTTAGAATATGTTAAATTTGAGGTGACAGCAGGACATCCAAGTAGACCTGTCTTGAAGGCAGAAGGAGTGTGAGACAGCAGAGGAGGAGAGAGCTCAGGGCTGGAGCTGTAGATTTGGGAATCATCCCCTTAGAGGTGGTGGTTGAAGCCAGGGGAAACCATGTTATGGCAAAACAAGGCTCAGCCTGGGAACAGGCCCCAAACTTGGAGGATTTGGGATGGGGCACCCAAATTCCAGCCCTAGCTAAGGCTGTGAAACACACAGAGAAAGCCAGGCTAATAGATCTTGTAAAGACACCCTGCACTTGTGAATGCTAAGGTCTATTGTTTGCAGTGGCTGGGCCTAATGCCAACTGTTAGTGGTTGAGCCTGTCATATATCCTTTGATGCTCACAGTCAGGACAGCCCAGGCCTGCTAAATATTTATCTAATCCAATTTGGCCAATCAAACCTCAGGACTAATAAATGATTACAGTAATTGACAGCTCTTAACCCACAGTACCCCACTACTTCCTCAGGTCAGCTTCGGGCTTTGTTCAGAAACAAGGACCTTTGACAGCACGGAGGAAAAAAATAGCAGGGAAAAGGAAGAAAAGGATGAAAGGAGAAGAGGGAAAAACAAGAGGGAGACATGTGTGTGTGTCTGTGTGCTGGCCAGTGAATGTTGAAATTCTCTTTTCACAGTGCTTTACAATACAAATTCCCCCTGGAAATAACAGAATAATGTGTCAAATAAATCAAGTTTTCAGCGTTTGTAATAGGGTGATGTCAACCTCCATGAAACAGAAAGCTTTCCCAGTTCCCTTCCTTCACCCCTTCCGATTTCTCAGTCTTCTGGGAGGGTGAGGAGGAGAAGAGCGGCTCTTCAGCTTCTCCTCCCACCCGCACTGCTCTTGAGTTGTTGATTTTTCAGAACTGTGAGCCACCAATAAGCAATTATGACTTTCCACTCTCAAACTGGATAAGGCTGCCTGTAGGGCTGGAGGAGTTGTGGGGAGATCTGGCAACTGGGGAATGTTTATTCATTTATTACTGAGACATACCTGAGCATGTTGCTGTTGTAGATGCTTAGGGATACACAACAAAGCTCGTTGTGAGCAGGGAATATGTCTAGTATATTTAAGTGTTGTTCTTTCCCAAACGCTTAGTACAGTGCCCTGCATGCAGTAAGTGCTCAATGAATTATTGATTGATTGACTGAATAAAGACATCAACTCGATTTTGACACCTGTCTACTGCTTTGTTTTGTTGTCTGTCTCCCCCTTCTAGACTGTGAGCCTGTTGTTGGGCAGGAACCATCTCTATATGTTGCCGACTTATACTTCCCAAGTGCTTAGTACAATGCTCTGCACACAGTAAGCACAACTGAATTCAATAAATTCGATTCAATAAATACGATTGAATGAATGAACTGAACACAGTCCTGGCCCACAAGACACTTATAATCTAGGGGCAGGGACAGGAAAAGGGAAAGAGGAGCGAAATACCTAGAAGCCACATTCACGTTAACATCAAAGATAACAGGATAAAGTTGCATCTGTCTAAACAATCCATCAGTCAATCAATGGGATTTATTGAGCACTTAGAATGTTCAGAGAGCACAGTACTAAGCGCTTGGGAGAATACAATACGACAGAATTAGCAGACACCTTCCTTGCCCATAATGAACTTACAGTTTAGAAGGGGAGACAGATATTAAAATGAATAAATAATTTACAATATATAATTTGAAGTTATGTACCTAAGTGCTGAGGGGTCGGGGTGGGGCGTGTAGCAAATCATCATCAATCGTATTTATTGAGCGCTTACTATGTGCAGAGCACTGTACTAAGTGCTTGGGAAGTACAAATTGGCAACATATAGAGACAGTCCCTACCCAACAGTGGGCTCACGGTCTCAGATTCAAGGGCATAGATGACGCAGAAGGAACAGTGAGCCCAGGAAAGACAACTTAATTGGGAAGGCCTCTTGGAGGAAATGTGACAACAACAATAATAATAATAGTATCTGTAAAGCACTTTCTATGTGTCATGCACTGTTCTAAGCGCTGGGAAAGATACAAGCTAATCAGGTTGGACAAACTCTCTGCCCCACATGGGGCTCACAGTCTCAATCCTAATTTTACAGATGAGGTAACTGAAGCCCAGAGAAATTAAGTGATTTCCCCACACAGCAGTCAAGTGGAGGAGCTGGGATTAGAACCCAGGTCCTTCTGTCTCCCAGGCCTGTGCGCTATCCACTAGGCCACGCTGCTTCTTGTTACAGGTGGAGAGAGCGGTGGTCTGGAGTTTATGGAGGGGGGAAGAGTTCCAGGCAAGTGGGAGGATGTGGGAAAAGAGTCAGAGGGGAGATAAACGAGACGGGGCACAGTGAGTAAGCGGGCGCTAGAGGAGTGGAGTGTGCTGGCTGGGTTGCAAGTAGGAGATCAGTGACGTAAGGTAAGATGGGGCGAACTGATTGAGGGCTTAAAAGCCAATGGTAATGAGCTTCTGTTGGATGTGGAGCTGGATGAGCAACCACTGAATGGCCTTGAGGAGTGGGAGACTGAACGTTTCTGTTGAAAATGTATATTGTGAAGCAGAGTGAAATATGGACTAGAGTGGGAATTGACAGAAGGCTGGGAGGAGGGTCGGTGAGGAGGCAGATGCAGAAGTCAAGGTGGAATAGATTAAAGTGTTTGGAGCAGCAGTTTGGATCAAGAGGAAAGGGTGGATTTTAGCAATTTTGTGAAGGTAGAACCCACAGGATTTGGTGACAGATTGAATATGTGGAAGGAATGAGAGAGATGAGTCGAGGACAACACCAAGGTTATGGGCTTGTGACACCGGGAGGATGGCGGTGTTGTCTACGGCGATGGGAAAGACAGGGGGAGGGCAGGGTTTGGGTGAGAAGATAATTTGTCCCTTCTTCTTCCTCCTCCTCTGCTGTCCTACCTCCTACTTTAAGTCCAATTCCTGAACATTTGAAATACAAAGGCCGCACGCCTCGTTTCAGCTGCCCTTTGCTCTCAAAATTAACCCGACCCATTCACTACGTGTCCTTTTCCATGTGAGAAGAAAAGCAGTTGGCTGATGGGAACGGGTTTTGTTTCAGAAATCTTTGCAGTGTCATAACAGTGACGATCAAGGGATAAATAACCCAGGATTCTTCAGCTGCAGACGAGCAAACACACTCACCTACATACAGGAAGCAATTTTTAGCTTGTTGATTCTTGTACCCAGTTTGTCTCAACCTAGTCAAATCTCCTCAGGACCAAAGGACCTAATCAATAGGGCAGGAGCCTTCATGCTACAGAAACAGTGTTTAGCAATGTATCTCTTTGCTTTGCCAGTGACTTAATGTTCCAGGCAACGTATTAGAGCCAACATCCGTTCGATTAGAATATATTAATCATCCATTTTACTAGATCCCTCCCCTTTATTCGGCAGACACAGAACAAAGCAGTTTCCTCAGCCAGCAAGCATAAGCAGACACCATCACACGGCATCCATAAAAATACCTCTTTTTTCCCTCTAGTCCAATACTCTATTAATCCTTACACGTTTATTAGCTCTGACTCATAACAATCCATCACCTATAACTACAACAAATGATGCTCAGAAATTAATACTCACATTTTGGTGGAGGAGTTTTTTTTACATATGAAATTATCTTTAAAGTCATAAATAAATAACATTCAGGAAAGAGATTCAAGCTATAAGCTCATATCCAATCAGTGACACTAGAGTGATACCACTTTGTTAATATCTCCTCCTCTTTTGGCCCTTCTCTTCCCTTTTCCCCTAAAATCCATAAATCCATCATATCAAATGTTGGGCCATTTCCTTTTCTATGATAAATAATGTTTTATCAAACTCCCACTCATTACCCTCCAGTGTAAGGTTGGATGGTCTAGAGGTTACAAGCACAATCCTGAAACATGCAGAGGTTTTAGCCTGCACATAATCCTTATTCCTTCTAACTCAAATGCCACTCGCCTGGCCTTTTACAGCTCAACCTGCTTTAAAACATGTCTCTCTGGAAAACCAGATCTGGACCAATGTTAATGGAAGCAATCTGAACCCTTCGCAGCCAGGAGATGGGTATTTTAGAGACCTGTGAATTTATTTTGCTGATGTACGAAAGGTTAAGGGCTGGGGAGGGGCTGGTTTCCACCAGGTGTCAAGCTACTGTGCTGTATCATCATCCATCATTAAATCAGAAAACATCTGGCCTTTTTTTAAACAAGAAACAGCATTAAAAAAAGAAACATGCAAAACCCACACGGCTGTTTGCAAAATCAAAATGCTATTTTTTTGCTGGATGGATTTTAGTTTAATTTTTCCAGGTTCAGACAAGAGACCTTTTATAGAAAACCTTTGCTACCCATAATGAACAGACATGATTTTTTCATCAACTATAACCTATTATGAGGGTGGGAAAAATTAAACTCTGCGGTCACACTAATACTATTACAGTGACATGATTTAATTCTTTTTTTTTTTTAGGCTGGAGTTCATTCTTAGTTTTAACTGGAACAACAACAAAACACCCTTTCAGGGGTTGTATTTAAAGTGAATTTTTGAGTTACCGCCAGATTAATTCCTGTTCATATGTTACTAGAGGGTAATTTCGACAACTAGAAAAATATTTCCTTTGTAACTTCAAAGCCCCAAATCCCCCAGAAATCTCTGAACGATCCATCTCTTTTCTCCACTTTTTCTGCTTTCCTCCATCAAGGCTTGGTGTCTTCATAGGATTCTGCTTCCAGAAATATTTCATCCTTCTGACCATCTCTCAATTTCTCCAGAATTCAGAATTTCACAAACCAGACAGATAAAGATGCCTAGACTTCAACTCAGTGTCCCTACTGGATTCAAAGACCAGATAGCCACTAAATCAGCATTTGTCTGTCTGCTGGGTGAAAGCAATTATTTGATACGCATAGAGCTAAAACCTTCTCTCCGCTCCCCCTCCCCCACCAT
Organism: Tachyglossus aculeatus; assembly: GCF_015852505.1. Taxonomy (NCBI): domain Eukaryota; kingdom Metazoa; phylum Chordata; class Mammalia; order Monotremata; family Tachyglossidae; genus Tachyglossus; species Tachyglossus aculeatus. The sequence goes on from NC_052077.1 coordinate 14,578,138, forward strand.
CTGTTAGGGTATCGTAGATGTGTGTCATCGGCTGTGTCTGCACAGGACAGACATATGTTTTGAAATGAATTTTCCGATAAAAAATTCCCATTTTGCCCTGAATCTGCCCAGAGCAAGACTAATTTTGGCTTGTACTACCCCACGTAGACAAGACCGAAGGCTTTGGGTGCAAATCATCATCATCAATCGTATTTATTGAGCGCTTACTATGTGCAGAGCACTGTGCAAATTCCACCTGTCTCACCTTCCAGCCTGTTCAGAGGGCTCTGAGAGCTGTCCCTCCACCAGATAAATTGATTTCATCCCAGGCTGTGTAGGGCCTAGGAGGCTATAGTAATGATTATACTAATATTACGACTAATAATATTTGTTTATTGCTTACTTTGTGTTGAGCACTGGGGTAGATACAAGAGAAATCAGTTTGGTCACCATTCCTGTCCCAGATGGGGCTCACAGTCTAACAGAGAACAGGTACTGAATCTCCATTATGCAGGTGACATAACTGAGGCCCAGAGAAGTAAAGTTACTTGCCCAAGGTCACTCATCAGGCAAGTGGCAAAGCCGGTATTATAATTCAGGTCCTCTGTGGACTCCCAAGCCCATGCTTCCTGGTTGCTGACACATCAATCCACCAGTAACCTAGGGAGTAACAGTATCCACATTTTACAGATGAGGAAACTGGGGCTAAAAGAGGTTATGTGGCTTGCCCAAGGCCACACAGCAGGCCAGGGACAGAACTGAGACTAAAACCCACATCTTCTGACTCCCATAGGCACCGTCTCTATATGTTGCCAGCTTGTACTTCCCAAGCGCTTAGTACAGTGCTCTGCACACAGTAAGCACTCAATCAATACGACTGAATGAATACCCTCTCACAGGGCTCCCAGGCCAATCACAAGAGACTCCCCCAAAGGATACATCTTACAGAGGAAAAAAATTCCTGGCTGAATGAACGCAAGCTTTTTCCAGCCCTTCCATGTTCAGTCAATCAAAGGACTTAATGAACACCTACTGCATACAGAGCACTATACTAAGCACTTGGGAGTACAATACATTATCCCTCAAGCAGCAAACCCTCCAAAATTGGCCATCTAAGCCGTCAGCTACCACAAAACCTTCAAGCCAGAAATGGATTCTCTCAAATATTTCCACCTGAAATTGGTTGGCTCCACTCAGAGGGGGCCATTGTCCTTTCGAATCAAATATGCTGCTACTGAAGTGGAACATTCCACAAATGCAGTTGTGTTCCAAGAGACTCATATGGGATTTGTGGCCCCTTTTCACAATATAATGTATTGAGGACAGAATCTGTCCTCTTCAAGATGTTGTAAAGAAGGAGGGATACTTACCTCTCAACACTGTAAGCTCATTGTAGTCAGGGAACATATCTACCAACTCAGTTGTCCTGTACTCTCCCAAGAACTAACTCTGCACACAATAAGGGTTCAATAAATACCATTTTTTTGTAATGGCATGTGTTATGTGCTTAATATGTGCCGATACTATATTAAGCACCAGGGCAAATACAAGCCATTCAGTCCATGTTCCATGTCGGGCTCACGGTCTTAATACCCATTTTACAGATGAGGTAACTGAGGCACACAGAAGTCAAACAGCAGACAAGTGGCGAAACCGGGATTAGAATCCAGGGCCTCGGACGCCCAGGCCCGTGTTCTTTCCAATAGGCCATGCTGCTTCTCAGTCAATCAACCGTTCCAGGCAGGGTCCTGTTTCGTACTTCTTCCAAGCCCTTCTCCTCCTATTTTCCTCAGGGGCCCTTGAGATCAACCTTTCTCCTCTCCTCCCTTCCCCACCCTGGAAGGGTGGAGGGTGGGAATGGCAACAAAATGCTACTTGGATGCTTATTCCCAGTACCAGTAGCAATGGTGTCGGTGGAGCACCTGACGTGGCAAAGTTACTCAGTGCTTGGGGATCATTCTCAATCTTGCCCTCAACAGTTTGTTAAGCAAAAGGGTGGATTGGGGGCATCTCAGAGTGCTCTAATATGTAATGTGCCTCTTGGAAATACCATCTGCCCTACAACTGCCATGAGGCAGAGGTGGTCTTTTTTATTCTATTTGTTAAGTGCTTATTATGTGCTAGGCACTTTACTAAGCACTGGGGTAGATACAAGCTAATCAGATTGGACACAGTCCGTGTCCCACATGGGGCTCAAAGTCTCAATCTCCATTTTACAGGTGAAATAACTGAGGTACGGAGAAGTGAAGTGACTTGCCCAAGGTCACACAGCAGATGGGTTCTTCTGATGTCCAGGCCTGTGCTCTTTAAATCTTGGGGGCCAGGAGAGTCCTGGACACCACTGTAGTTTAGCCATGCCACCAATGTGTGCCCACTGTTGGGTAGGGACCGTCTCTATATGTTGCCAACTTGTACTTCCCAAGCACTTAGTACAGTGCTCTGCACACAGTAAGCGCTCAATAAATACGATTGAATGAATGAATGAATGGGTTGAGGATCAGAGAAAACCGCGACTGAGGCAGGGGTAGGTTAGTGTAGGGCGAATTAGGTCGTCACTTCTTCCTTGTAGCTAATTTCCTACTTGTTCTGTCTATAAGGACATCCAGAGAGAATAGTCAAGGGGCGCCCGTACCAAAGGCTTAATTACTAATTCTGGATGAAATCCAAAGAGCGGTTACAGATTTCTTTTTAGCAGTTTTGATAAACTTCCAGCTACCATTTCTCCCAGAAGCACACTTAATACAGTGACGATCAAGTCGGATACATTATAAATAGGCCCGTGCACGTAGTTGGTTCAAAAGAAATCCTTCTCAAACTGCACTAAATCCACTTCAGCTCCTTGCTACAGATCCAACAGCAAAACCAAAATAGTCGTCAAACTTCACTAGCCGAAGCAAGCTGCACAGAAAAATATGCTTTACGAAAGCAAACTTTGCAACATGCTATAATTAAGCTCACATCCTGACAGAGGGAGCATGGAGTTTTGTTCTAAATATAGAGGAAGACTTCACTGTGCAAACCCCAAGGATATTTTTTTCGTGAAATTTATAAAATTAGTTACTGATATATCAGTGCCCTCCTTTCCATGGAAAACTGCTCACTTTGAAACACAGATACACACACATCCAGGGAAATTCACTGCTTTGGTACAATTCTAAATGAGAAGGATGGATTATTTCCCTTGCTTTCCTCTATACCCCTTCCGTGTCCCCTTCCTCTTCTTAATATCGCCTTTCTCCAGGTGTTAACAGCTGTTTCAAATAACATTTTGCTTTTAGCTGGCTCCTTGCTAGATAGACTTGCAAAATAGTCTATGGCTCACTTAGCAGGCCATAATGTTATACTAGAGCTGCCTCTTGGCTTTTCTCCAGAGACCCGAACAGATCCATAGAAAAGAACCCCACACCCAGAAGTCAGTAATCAGGGATCAGGTAGAAGTAGATTCTGATACATTAGCAAGACTTTTACTTACCCTTCATGCTTCTTCCAGAAAACTCAGGATTGTATCCTCAGACATGACTATTTGTCTATATGGTCTGTGCATGCATATAAGTATTTCTATATGCCCCTATACCAATCCTTTGTGTTAAAAAATGATGTCGCTGGCAAGAGGATGGTTGTGGCTGGAAAGATCGATGTGGGACTGATGATCCATTCCACACAGTTTGTCTCTTAACACGTCACAGGCTCTCACCATTGCAGCTAGCGTCGTTTGGAATCTGCCTCTTAGTCTCACCACCTCATAAGGGAAACAGCATGGCCTGATGGAAAGAGCTCAGGCCTGGGAATCAGAAGACCTGAGTTCTAATCCCTAATCTTCCAGTTGCCTGCTGTGAGACCTTGGGCAAGTCACTTAACTTCTCTGTGCCTCAGTTTCCTCAACTCTAATGGGGACTCAAAACCTGTTCTCCATCCGACTTAGCCTGTGAGGCCCATGAGGGACAGGGACTGTTTTTGACCTGGTTAACTTTTATCTACCCCAGTGTGAAGAACAGGGCTTGACACACAGACACAAAAGTGGCACAGCCCATGGGCCTGGGACTCAGAAAGACCTGAGTTCTAATCCCAGCTCTGCTACTTGTCTGCTGTGTGACTTTGGGCAAGTCACTTAACTTGCCTGAGCCTCAGTCACCTCATCTGTAAAATGGAAATTAAGACCGTGAGCCCCATTTGGGACACGGACTGTGTCCAACCTGATTATCTTGTATCTACCCCAGTGCTTAGTATAGTTGCCCGGCCAATAGTAAGCTCTTAACAAATATGATAAAAACAAAAATGACAACAAAAAAGGCAAGCACTTAATAAATACCATAAAAAAATAATAAAAACCAAAGCATTCTCCCAAAGCTTCTTCTCAAGGAGAGTAGTCTGTCTCCTGAGTGGCACATATAGTCCGGTTTGCTGATTACACCCAGTACTTTAACGCTCCACCACATTGCTCAAGTCCATGTTCAACTATCTTCAGAACATTTGTCCTGCCCTCTCCATCTGCACAGGCCCCAGTTTGGCATCCTGCTCTCGTAATTCCCCATATGGGCACAAGCACAATGAGCATGGAGCAGTTTCTGAATGATTGCCTCAAAGATAACCCATGTGTCTGGCTGAGTTGGTAGGGCAACTGGACACCAGCTCTTGGTCTCCCTGTCACATCCCCAAGCAGAGTGGCAAAGAATAAGTTGAGCAGGACCAATAGATGCCAATTCTGAGAGGTCTATACGAGCACACGCCCTCCCAACCTCACTCATGCCACAGCTCCTACAGGACCTGAGAGTTTCCACATAGGCCTGAAAAGACCAGAATGGAGGCCTTCTGGGCCTCTTTGAAGCCTGCCCCCGTCTCAGTTGCCAACTTCCACCAGATTTTTTTCCCCCTGGACTCACAGTGAAAAATTGGCACCTATAAGGAGTACTGGATCTAAATCCTAACTCTGTTTCACTCCAAGGGTGATAGGGAAAGGGTCAGGCAAGAAATCTTCACCCTTGATGAAACTAGACATGCCTAGCATCCTTGGTGTTCTTGCCCAGTCAACCACATTTGCTAGTAATTGCCAGGCCCCAAGTCTGATGACGGTATGAAATATATCTGTTCAGTTTAGAAGTGTAATATGTAGATATTGGTGTTGCTCCCTGTGTGTCTCCCTTATCTGCCATGTTGTAAAGATCATGCTTAGGATGTTGCATTTTGGTCTGTTATCTGTCTTGCAATTCAAGGAGTGTGTGATTAGAGGCTGTTTCCAAAGGGCTGTGGCTAACACCTTGCTGGCAATGGAGAACGCTAAGATATCTGAACGTTCCCAGAATCTCCCCCCCATCCCCCCCACCCTACCTCCCCCCCCCCCCATAGCACCTGTACATATATTTGTACAGATTTATTATTCTATTTATTTTACTTGTACATATTTACTATTCTACTTATTTTATTTTGTTAATATGTTTTGTTTTGTTTTCTATCTCCCCCTTCTAGACTGTGAGCCCGTTGTTGGGTAGGGACCGTCTCTATATGTTACCAACTTGTACTTCCCAAGCACTTAGTACAGTGTTCTGCACACAGTAAGCGCTCAATAAATACGACTGAATGAAATTGTACTTCCCAAGCACTTAGTACAGTGCTCTGCACATAGTAAGCGCTCAATAAATACAATTGAATGAATGAATGAATGAATCTGAACAGTTTCTGTAATCAGCTGTCTCCTCTTCTCCTTGAAGATGGTGTCTGCGGTGGAGTCTTTCAAACCTTGACATTTCCTTAAGGGTTGGAATACGCAGGAATATTCTACACAGACATCTGTGGGGGAAGACTTTTTTCCTTGTCAAAACCTGTGGGAATGTCAATCCCAGTGCTATGCCAGTTACTACAGTGTCAGCGACTTCCTCAAAAGTGGAAGCGAAAGGTATGTTTTTATATCTCGGCTGGATGTGTGAGCTTTGCGGGGCCTCATCCGTAACGGAGGAAAGTGTGTTCAAAAGATCATTGAAATGTAGTAGCCAATTCTGCAGGATTTCTTTCTTGCAGTGAGTTACACAGCCATACAGCTTTTTCAGTAATGAGTGAAATCCTTGCTTTGGTGGTGACCAGCCTAACTCTAGATCTCTTCCCCAATGAGTCTGCTAGTACACATGCCTGATTTGCATGACATATTACTGCCTTCTATAAACCTCCCTTTCATCCAGATCCTGCAGAGCTCTGAGGTCTTGAAAATACATTTCTTGTATTATCAGAAGTAGTTTTTAATCTCTGAATCATTTTCATCACACTGAAACTTGCTATTGAATCATATTTGTATTGACTTAACTGTTTCCCTACAGGAAACATAACCTCCATAAAATACAACCCCTTAAGATCCCTATAATGTTATTTTGGGGCTGGTTCTTAAAGTCCAGGTTGAAGATGAGAAAATCCCAGGTCTGAAGGGAGGAAGGACGGTGACCCAAGTCAACGTCTATGATAGCACACCTATGCCCAGTTGCTATTTCTGTGCCTACAGCAGAAATGTCCAGGGAAGCTTGTTCACAGGGATTCTATCCCCATCTTGTCCACTCTTCCCCCACCCACTGTAGCTAACTTACAGGTTTCAGCTCTGACCCTCTTGTTCTACAAACTTCCCTGCCGGGAAAGTTTGCCTGATCAATTTTGAAATTCCCAAAGACTGTCAGCATGGTGACACCATGGCAGCGACCTCTCCTGCTGTTGGAAAAATTTCCGCTTTCAGGTGCTTCCAGGGGATGAGTATCTGATTCCCCTTCTGCTCCAGGTCTCACTCATTAGGTCACTCCAAAGAAAGGCAAACATGGTAGTAACAAATTCCCCATCCCCTAAAGAAAAAACCTCAAGAGGCCAAATGTTCCCTGCATCCTCCCCTTTCCCCTCCCACCCCATCCAGCCCTTAAATCCGAAAGACACGTTTTGCAAGAGGCCTGAGTTGGGAGCTGGGAACAGGTCGCGCTGAGAAAAGCCACCATTTACCCAAGGCTGTTTCCCCTGTGGTTTCTTCAGCAGCAGGCATGCATGCCTTTGGTGTTTACCGTCAGCAATTTTCAATATGCTGACATGGTGAAAAGTGACCACAAAGCCCATGCAAGCGAGTAAGGAGGAGGGGTGGGGGAAACAAACAGAGAAATGCCAGGGGGACCTTCAGCCTCAGATACTGTGCCAGCCGAGGATATGGGAACTGGGAGCTGAAGGCCCCCTCACCTTTCTCCTGCTTTTTTCACTGCTATCAGAGGGTGGTTCCTGGTTTTTTCTATTTTAGTGGCTGATGCATGCAGAGCAGAGGAGGAGGAGGAGGAAGAAGAGGAAGAGGAGGAGGAAGGCGCCATTCCCTCTACAAACGTTACATCTCTCTCCCTGCTGTTGGCTCACATGAAGGCAAAGAAGGAGGCAAGGGAGAGAAGAAAGGAAGGCGGGGGGGGGGGGGGTCGTTTAGACTGCGCTTTTCCAAGGCCATTATGAACTTTTCTTTCCCTCTGTTTTCCCCACTAAGGTTCCTTATGTGTCTATTTGCTGTTTTTTCTTCCCCAACAGTAAAGGAAACCTTTGTATACACAAGAGTACCTGAAAAGAGTTGTCCTGTATATATCCAATTAAAAGGGGGGGCAATCAAATTAAGGAGAAATAATGCTCACTAAAAATCATCACAATCTCGGGGCTGAAATTTTGAGAACTTGGACTCCATTCCTAAATCACCACTGACTGCCTGTGTGATTAAACCGTGAGTCCCATGTGAGACAAGGACCGTGTCCAATATGATTATTTTGTATACATTCATTCAATCATATTTATGGAGTGCTTACTGTGTGCAGCGCACTGTACTAAGCGCTTTGTATCTACTGATGTTGCACTTGGTATTTGTTAAGCGCTTACTAGGTGTCAGGCACTGTATTAAGTGCTGGGGTGGATACAAGCATATCAAGTTGGACACAGTCCCTGTCCCATGTGAGGCACACAGTCTCAATCCCCATTTTAGGTAACTGAGGCACAGAGAAGTAAAGTGATTTGCCCAAGGTTACAGTCTCAATCCCCATTTTAGGTAACAGGCACAGATAAGTAAAGTGATTTTCCCAAGGTCACACAGCAGACAAGTAGTCTGAGCAAGTCACTTGGTCCAAGGCACTTCGTGGGAATAGCAGCCAGGAGTGGAGTTTGCCAAAGTCTTCAATTCCTTCTAGTCCGTAAGAGTAGACAGTAAAAGGTGTGGGCGAATGGGGAGAAGGAAAAAAGGAGGGAGAGAGAGAGAGAGAAACTCAACTTTCCAGTCTGTTTCAAGAAGCAGAGAGAGCGATGTTCAAGATCCCTTGCAGAGGGCAGTGAATATTGGCTCCTATGTAGTTTCTGTCAGAGAAAATGGATTTCCTTCCAGGGGAAAGAAGAAACGAAGCAGGTGACCTTACACACTGTAAAGTTATGAAAGCAGGACAAGGGATTATGCCACTGGGTGTCCCTAAGACAAAGAACTAAGAGCAAACTGCTTCTAATACCAGAGCAGGGCTTCCACGACCCCACTCCAGCAGCCTAAGTCTGTTCCGGATAAACTGTAGCCCAGACTGACTTGCCAGCTAACCAAGTTTGACCATGACAGGTTAGGTTTTGGTTTGTGGGAAACCCTGAAGAGGGAAAGAGCATGAGGCGGGGGGATTTAGGGGAAGTTGCTGGGAAATGACACAAGACAGGGGAAGGATTCAAGAGAACAGGCTGAGGGGTATCAGAGAGGGAGAAGAAGAGATGGAACGCAAAGATTACCGTCAATGTTTGGGTCCAGAGAAATCTTGCAAGTCTAAGGAAGGGTGAACCCCTGACCTAATCTTCTCGATGGCTGATCGGACTGTCTTGATCCAGGAAGTCACTTAACTTCTCTATGCCTCAGTTACCTCATCTGTAAAATGGGGATTAAGACTGTGAGCCCCCCGTGGGACAACCTGGTCACCTTGTAACCTCCCCAGCGCTTAGAACAGTGCTTTGCACATGGTAAGCACTTACCAAATACCATTATTATTATTATTTTTTTTTTTTTTTTTCTGCTCCTTAGGTAGAACTGTCTAGGAGAGGCAATCCACCATTTTATATAGACTGCTTAAATCATGGGGATTCTGAATATGCAAAGAAATTGTATCCCTACGTGGCAGGCTAATTTTGTTGTTGTTGTTTTTAATGGTACGTGTTAAGCTCTAGCTCATTGTGGGCAGGGAATGTGTCCGTTTGCTGTTGTGCTGTACTCTCCCAAGAGCTTAGTACAGTGCTTTGCACACAGTAAGAGCTCAACAAATATGATTGACTGAATGAATGAGGTAGATGCAAGCATTAGGTTGGATACAGTCCATATCCCACGTGGGGCTCACAGTCTTATTCCCCATTTTACGTATGAGGGAACTGAGGCACAGAGAAGTGAAGTGACTTGCCTGAGGTCACACAGCAGAAAAGTGGTGGAGCTGGAATTAGAAGCCAGGTCCTCTGACTCCCAAGCCTGTGTTCTTTCCACTAAGCCATGCTGCTTCTCAGACTAATAAAATAGTCAGTCTCAAAGTAGCCCAGTGATTTTCTTCCCTCGTTTCTTGACAATCCTTTCTTTTCTAACTAAACTGTTATGATCATACAGCTCCTTGTGTTTTAAACTTATGAATCATTGAATAATTGTTAGTTGTTTTGTTGTTGTTGTTGATGTTGTTTTACATCATTTGCTAATCCACAGCTAAAATGTTCCCCCAAACTTTAGCGAGACAGGAGCAAAGCAATTATGACACAGTTGCAAAAGACGATCATTTGCATATCCGTGACTGACACAGAAGATCATTAATTAGGCATTCTGAGTTTAAGTATATATGTATAAATTAGCATTTATTCACCATTTAAACTGTAATAGATTTTTTCATATCTGAATATTAACTATGTAGGAAAATTACTAAGTTGCCTGGGCGAGGACATGAAACAATGCCCTCGGCAGCAAAAAACAAAGGAGGAGAAGAGAATGTGAAGCCGAGGACTGGACATGACAGAGAACGAGTAGCCTAATACTGGATTTGGCAGAATACGTCCCTCGGTGCCACCCTCAGAGAAGGTGTCCGTTTATTGTTATATTGTACTCTCCCAAGTGCTTAGTACAGTGCTCTGCACACAATAAGCGCTCAAAGAATACGATTGACTGGCTATTTGTTATCTGAAACTGGACATCTTTTCAGCAAGTCCCTCCAACTTACAGGCCTTATTTCCATTAAGCCTCACATGTCTATCACCGGCCTTTCCGTGACCTTTCTGTGCCTTTCCGGACCATGAGGTTTCTAGGTCAGCAGCAGCATTTACAGTGCAGAGCACTGTACAGGGTTCTTGGAAATACACAATAGAAATGAAAGACATGGTCCCTGACCTCAAAGAACTTACAGTGGAATGAGAGTGTATCCTTCTGAGCTGAGCCAGCTGACGAACATTAAGGCCTACGATGCCTGAATCTGGAATAAGGCTTTTTATGCTTCAAGAGTGCTCTGCTCACAGAAGGTGCTCAATAAATATCATTGATGGATTAGTTATGAGGCCCACCTGGAGAACCAGAGGGGGGGTTTTTTGTTTGTTTTGATTATTTTTAATGCTACTTGTTAAGCACTTGCTATGTGTCAGGCACTGTACTAAGCGCTGGGGTAGATATAAACTAATCACAGATGGCTCACAGCATTAATCCCCATTTTACAAATAACTGAGGGACAGAGAAGTTAAGCGACTTGCTCAGGGTCACACACCATTCACTCATTCATTCAATCGTATTTATTGAGCACTTACTTTGTGCACAGCACTGTACTAAGCGCTTGGGAAGTACAAGTTGGCAACATAAAAACACCAGAAAAGTAGCAGAGATGGGATTAGAACCCAGATCCTTCTGCATCCCAGCACATGCTCTATCCAGTAGGCCAAGCTGCTTCTCGTGCCTCCCGAAGTGGACACTGGATCCACCCAATACTAGACCCAAAATGACACTCTGTGTTTCTACACCATCCCCACCCCATCAAAACACCTACCTTCTATTGAAAAAAAACTATTACTTCTTCTACCTGACTGTTGGAGGGAAAAAAATGAAGGCTGAGAGATTTCAATGACTCCATCCAAGGTCACCTGGTTGGTCGAGGTTGTTAGAGTTGTGAATAACAATCTGCAATTGTTCAAATTTATACTCCCCGATCAGTGCAACCATGAAGGAGCCTGGTTTCTTGTTGGTTTTTTTTCTTTTAACTGGTACTTGTTAAACACTTCGTATGTGGCGAGCAATGTTTTAAACACTAGGGTAGATACAAGTTAATTAGGTTGGAGACAGTCCCCGTCCCACATAGGGCTCAGAGTCTAAGAAAGATTCATTCATTCATTCATTCAATCGTATCTTTTGAGCGCTTACTGTGTGCAGAGCACTGTACTAAGCACTTGGGAAATACAAGTTGGCAACAAGAGACGGTCCCTACCCAACAGCGGGCTCACAGTCTAGAAGGGCTCACAGTCTAGAAGGATCTAGAAAGATCCAATATCTCCGATTTCCTGCAGCCAAGGCCAGTCTGTTCCCAGCGGGAGACCATGTCTCTGGCGACCCCAGTTCCTTGTGGACTGAAAAGACCAAGGTAGCTCCCCTGGACGATCTATACCAGGGTGGTAGGAGTTGAACACTCAATCCTTTCGCTAGCACTGACTTCACAGTTCAATATGTAAATGGCTCAAGTTTGCCCCAGTGGGCACAAGATACACATTGAAAATGCCAACGGCAGTCCCACTGCTGCACGCCTGAGGAACGTCAATGAAACATTTAGATACCCGAAAGGAACACAATAAAAGTTAACCTGGAAGTGCCAACCATAGCACAGGCCTGCACAATGCCAAACCAGTGTTCCCTGGGCTGGGGTCGGGGGGAAGAAAACGACACAAAAAACAACCCTAAATTTCGAACCCCTGTGTTTCAACGCCTTGCAATTGGAGGAAAGAGTCTCTTTTGCAATTCAACACAAAAGGGATTGGCACCAAATTCTTTTGTCTTAATGTAGTTTCTTTGAGCTCCTGCAGACACAGGTTTTTGGATTGTGTAATTGCTGCCCATTTTGGCCTCATTGTCCTTGGAGTCATCGAAATTGACAGCTGCTTCCTGGGAGTCCTGCCAGCTCTGGGCTGTTCCTGTCACCCCGCTGCCAGCCTTCCTGGGCTCTGGGGAGGGGCCGAGAGCTCTACGGAGTGGTTGTGGGGCGGGAAAGCCTCGTGGGAGCTGAAATGTGTGAAATTTTGTCAATCAGACGGGGCTTCAGACATCAAGATTCCCGGGGTGGGACCGGGAGCAGGACTGGTAGTGCTAGGTTCCATTAACGTTACCCTTGTGCACATGATGTGGTGCCTGAAAAGGCTAATTTCCTCCCAAAGACAAAACTGGAGCTTTCCAAAGGAAAAATCCTTTCAAAAAATATTCTTCTCCCAGGTACTTTCTGCCTCGGGACACCCCGTGCATCAGTCAATCAATCAATCAATCGATCAATGGTATTCTTTGAGTACTTACTGGGTGCAGAACACTGTACTAAACGCTTGTGAAAGTACAATATACCTGAGTTGGTAGACAGGATCCCTGCCAGCAAGGAGCTTACAGTCTTGCCTGGGGAAAAAAATTCATTCATTCATTCAATCGTATTTATTGAGCGCTTACTATGTGCAGAGCACTGTACTAAGTGCTTGGGAAGTACAAGTTGGTAACATATAGAGACGGTCCCTACCCAACAACAGTCTCACAGTCTAGAAGACGGGCTCACAGTCTAGAAGATGCAATTTCCAGTTGTCTCTGTTGTCCAGGCGTATATAATTTATTTAAGTGTCTGTCTCTCCCGCTAGACCATAAGTGACTTGAAGGCAGGGATGGTGTCATCTATCTTTTTTAATTTTCCCAAGCTATTAGTACAGTGTTCTGCACATTGCACATTGTAGGTGTGCAATAAATGCTACTGATGGTGATGCACGGGGCAGAGCAGACCCTGTAAGTTGACAGCAGAAGAACGCTCAACTCGATGAGCATAGAGTTTATGCAAGATGGCGATGGACGTCCCACTGGGCATGAGTGAACAGTTTCAACCCGGGGACCACTTCTTGTTAAAAAAGATACATTAAGCTGCGGGAAAGGACCCCTCTCAGGGTCACACCTGGAGAGTTCCCAGTCCTCTACCAGTCTTGTCTACAGGAGGGAGAGTCAGGCAGAGGCATATCCATTAAATTGCTAGCTTGGGCAATGGCTAACAAGTGTAAGGCAATCTGCTACAAGTCGAAACTCACCTGTGCTGGGCAACAGAAGCATGGGAGAGAATCAAGGGCAAAGACTCAAGTTTACTGCACAGAAGGAGGCAACGGTAAACCACTTCTGTATTTTTACCAAGAAAACTCTATGGCTACACTACCAGAACGACTGCAGATGGAGGTGGGGCGTTCTGGGAGAGACGCACCCATGGAGTCCCTATGGGTCGGATATGACTCGACGACATAAGACAAGAAGGACTGATGGAGTCGTAAGAGGGCACACGTGCACTCAGAAGAAGCATCGTTGAAAGTCATGGAAACTGAAGGAGTTATGAGTGCGTAGACATTCTGCCCCAGAAATAACCCACACAGTTTAAAATCATGGAAACCAGGTTAGGGGATTGATGGAGTCATAAGAGGGCACACGTGCACTCAGAAGAAGCACCGTTGAAAGTCATGGAAACTGAAGGAGTTATGAGTGTGTAGACATTCTGCCCCAGAAATAACACACACAGTTTAAAATCATGGAAACCAGGTTATGGGAATCGAGAAGAGCAGAGAAGCAGCATGTCCTAGTGGACAGAGCATGGGCCTGGAACTCAGAACCCAGCTGGGCCACTGTCAGGCTGTGTGACCCTGGGGAAGTAGCTTGACTTCTCTGTACCTTTGTTACCTCATCTGTAAAAGGAGATCAAGACTGTGAGCCCCATGTAGGACATGGACTGTATCCAACCTGATTACCGTGTATTAACTCCAGTGCTTACTACAGTGCCTGGGACATAAGCGATTAGTAAGTGCTTAACAACTGCCATTAAAAAAAAAAAGAAGAAAAAGTAAAGACAATTAGACCTGAGTTAAATTTGTGCTCTGAGGCATCCAAACGCAGGGAAAATAGGCTAGCTCTCTGTGCTCTTTCTTACAGTGATTCCTTCCTATAGCTCCAGGAGTCCCTCCAAGTCTCTGGACACACAACTGAGCCCGAAACACGCCAGCCTTATGTCAGACACAATCGGTTTCCTGGATTTCACCACTGAAGCTCCTCTTCTGTTTGAGAGAAGCTCGGGGAGCAGAGGAAGAGCAGATGACCTGAATACAACCTCCTCCGACACATTCCGATCTGGGCTGCGGAACTAAAATTACAGGGCAGCAAGAAGTGCAAGTTTAAAATTAGGACAAGCTTCCTTTCGAACCACTTGCCCTTCAAAGGATTAGCAGACGAAACAGAAAATTGAAAAGCATAGTGGGAGGAGGCTCTCGGTGCCCCAAGAACCACCCGACTTTCCCCCTTCTCTCTCTTCCCTTTTAGTCACCCCTTTCCCCGTCTTATTCCTTGCACATAAGACAACAGCCATATATAAGTGCCCTGCGAGCAGATGCTTTTTCTTGAAGGCATCCATCTCTGAGATCCAAAATAGAAAGGGAGGAGAGGAAGGGCAGCCTACCCTGAAGGCTAACAATCATGAGCTTTCTAAGTGCTGCTTCTACTGCTGGTTAGTCGCCTGCAGATTTTGCTCAAGAGCCATCTAGAAACCTGACCCATGGAGGAGATGAAGGAAGTGAATCGGGCCCCTTTTTCCCTCCCTAGAGACCACTAGGTTTTGACTAGCCCCATGACAGCAGGCCTGGGGAGCTGGGAGGGCCTGAGTAGTGGAGGAAGGGAGGAGAGAGGAGGAAATGGATCTGATGAAACAAGGCCACTTCTGGATGACTCTAGTCTGGAGAAGCCCAGGAATCAGCATGGAGTCCCTGGAGTGCACCTAAGCATCTCACAACATGGCCTAGTGAATAGAGTACGGCCTGAAAAGTCAGGGGATCCGGGTTCTAATTCTGGCTCTGCCACGTCTACGTTACCTTGAGCGAGTTATTTAACTTCTCTCTGTGTCTGTTTCTTCACCTGTAAAATGGGGGTCAAGACTTGATCAAGACAAAGTCTTGGTCCCATGTGGGACACGGACTGTGTCCACTCTGATTAGCTTGTATCTAACCCAATGCTTAGCACAGTGTCTGGCACATAGTAAGCACTTAACAAAGACCATTAAACAATGAAAGTGGACTGATTTCCTGGAGCTGAAATGGAGAGAGCCCCAGGGGAGAAGCGGCGGGACAGTGCATTTTTGTTTCCTCATTCCTCTATGTCAGCTCAAGAGTCACTGCCGCTCTTCGTGTGGAATTGATCTAGTCTCTGTCAACAGTGCTGTCCCCTGGTCCTTGCCACAAGGCTCTATAAGTGGGTGTTTTGCCTCAGGGTCCTATCTTCCCCATCTAAAAGGAGGGATGACAAGATCTGCTGTTGAACTTCTTCAGACGGAAAATCATGAGCTTTTCACTACATTTGGTTCCTAGGAAGAAATACATAGTACTTCTCTGTATAGAGGAACTCAGGATGTTCCCATACTTTGCAATCCTCATAGCATCCCTCAGAGGTAGGGAAGGCCATAGATCAATCACCTGATTTTACAGGTGGATAACCTGAGGCACAAAACAGGTGGTTTGCCCCAGAAGACAAAGTTGCGAAGTGACAGAAACAGAACCAAAACCCAGAACCCTGGCTCATGCATTCTACCACACTGCCTCCCTGCTTCTAGGTATTCCTCACACTACACTCTGTGGGCCTGTAAATACAAGAAAGACCACAGGAAGGGCTGCGTTTTGTGGTTTGCATGAAGCAAAAATGTAAACAAGCCCTGCATAGGCCACCTGGCAATATCTTTAAACATCAGCAAAGAATCAGGTGTCCAAAGTAGGGACCTTGACCGCAGGCAAGTCACTTTAATTTCTCTGCATCTCCATTTCCTCATCTGTAAAATGGGAATTAAGTTTTCAACGACCTTCCCTATTAGACTGTGTGCCATATGTGGAACAGGGACTGTGCCTGACTTGATTATCTTGTATCTATCCCAGAATTTAGTACAGTACTTGGCATAAAGTGCTTAACAAATAAAAGCATAACTCCAGAGTCCATTGGCAAGGTCTGGGGAAAGGAGCAGTCCTTTGCCTCCTCTCAACCCAGATTTCAGCTTGGAGCACAGTCTAAGACCCTTAACTTCCAGTTCCAAATGCCCAGAAAAAGGGGGTAAGGCATCTTAAAATGGACTTCTTATTGCTATCTGTTTCCAACTCCCCCATCCCCTCCAATGGCCCTATGTAACGGAAGAGTTCAGCACAAAGAAGAAATTTTGTACATTACTGGCCTAATCTCCATCCCTATTAATGAGGATGCTAATAAGGAAGGAGTGTTCTATCTGTCACCTTAGGTGGCTCTGAAAAGTAACAAACCATCAGTCAACAAGTGGTCCTCACAGGTTACAAAACTGACTTCACCAGAACTGTTTATTCGGAGCTCCGGAGAACTAGTTACACGACTTGATCTTAATTGAAATATTTGGTGCCTGCTGATATGTTCAAACAAATTCACCAGATCTTGATTATTCACTGGCAATTAAAGCCATTAAGTCAGTAGATAGGCAGCGGGTTATTTCATTGCTATTTGACAAAGCCAGCTTTCTTTTTTTCCCCTTTTATGTGACAGCACTGTAATTAGCCGTAATCAAATACTATTTGTGCTAGATGCTGTAAGTTTGCTTCCCTAGCCAGGAAACTCTCTCTGCCAATCCAAGAAAAGTGGAAATGCAATTCTGGTAGACAGGGGAAAGAGAGGAAAGAGAAGAGAGTTGAAAGGAGAGAAGAAAAGGAGAGGGAAGAAAAGTGGAGAATGGGGGGAAGGGAGCATGGGGCAGGAAAAGGGGAAAATGGGGAAAGAAAGCAGGGAGAGAGCAAGATATTGTATAGGCCATCACCCTTTTAGTAATGCTAATGATGGCTTTTATTAAGTGCTTACTATGTGCCAAGCACCTGGATAAGCACTTGGAGTAGTCACAAGATAATCAAATTGGACACAGATTTAGCTATTTGTTGGGAAAACCAAGGATCTGAAAGAGGCATTTGTGAGGGCCAATACCTAGGAGACAAAATAGTGCCACCATCTGCTGTTCTGTCCTGTATATTACTTCACCTCTCTGTCTAAAATGGGGAGAACTAGGAGATCAAGTCTTCTTTGTCTTTGTAGAGACAGAGGGTTCCAAGAGATGGAAAAAGCAAGGGAAGAGAGCTGAGGAGATTTCACCCTCTCTTGCTAGTCACCATTAGCCCACTCCACTCCTTTCATTCATTCATTCATTCGTTCATTCATTCATTCATTCCATCAATCGTATTTATTGAGCACTTACTGTGTGCAGAGCTCTGTACTAAGCACTTGGGAAGTACAAGTCGGCAACATATAGAGACGGTCCCTACCCAACAACGGGCTCACAGTCTTGAAAGTTTAGGGTCAAGACCATCGGGGTCGGATGAGGATAAGGACATTCGATTTGGAGGCAAAGGGGAGCCCGAGGTCAGGAGTAGGGTTGGGGCCAGTGATAAGAGTCGAGCCCGAAGCAGAGCTAGGATCGGGTGCAACTTGGTCCCAAGACTTGGAAGGTAGACCACAAGATGAAAAGAATGGGGTTCGGAAAGAGGCTGGGGGTGACAGTGGAGCTGGCCAGAAAGGTGCTGGGGAGTAGGTCACTGATGTGGTGTGGTGAGTTTCAGCTGCAGTAATAATTGTGGTATCTCTTACGTGATTACTCTGTGCCAGGCACAGCACTAAGGGCTGGAGTAGATACGAGAAATCGGGTTGGACACAGTCCCTGTCCCTCATGGGAGTTACAGTCTTAATCCTTCCTCTCCCCACTCCTCCCCCTCTCCATTGCCCCCGTCTTACCTTGTTCCCCTCCCCACAGCACCTGTATATATGTATATATTTTTGTACGTATTTATTACTCTATTTACTTATTTATTTTATTTGTACATATTTACTCTATTTTATTTTGTTAATATGTTTTGTTTTGTTGTCTGTCTCCCCCTTCTAGACTGTGAGCCCACTGTTGGGTAGGGACCATCTCTATATGTTGCCAACTTGTACTTCCCAAGTGCTTAGTACAGTGCTCTGCACACAGTAAGCACTCAATAAATACGATTGAATTGAATTGAATTGAATTCCCATTTTTCAGGTGAGGACACTAAGGCACAGACTTGCCCATGGTCACAAAGCAGACAAGTAGCAGAGCTGGGATTAGAACACAGGTCCTTTGGCTCCCAGGCCCTAGCTCTTCCCACTAGGCCATGTTGTTGCTATTGAAATGGCTGTTATAATAATACAAAATAAATAATGATAATAATAATAATTATTATAGTATCTGTTAAGCACTTACTATGTGCCAGGTACTGTACTAAGCGCTGGGGTAGATACAAGCAAATCGGTTGGACACAGTCCCCATCCCCCGTGGAGCTCACAGTCTCAATCCCTATTTTAGAGACGAGGTAACTGAGGCCCAGAGAAGTGAAGTGACTTACCCAAGGTCACCCAACAGACAAGTGGTGGAGCCAGGATTAGAACTCATGACCTTCTAACTTCCAGGCCCGTGTTCTATCTACTATGCAATGCTGCTTAGTAATAATAGTAATGATGGCATTTATTAAGCGCTTACTATGTGCAAAGCACTGTTGTAAGCGCCGCCTGTTCAAAGCGCTGCACCACCACAGAACTTTGAACTGAATACGGTACTTTCCAAGCATACTGAAGTCCACCAGAAACACTCTGGTAATTTCAGCCACTATTACTGCCTCTCTGAGAGTCAACTATTTATTTATTTTAGGACAGCACTATGCAAGTATTTCACACCAGTTTTCTGCTTTATGGTTTCCCTTTTTCCTCAGATAATCGTTTTCAAATCCTGGACAAACTTACCAATCAATGAAAAGTATTTACTGAATGCTTTCTGTGTGCAGAGCCCTCTACTAAGGACTTGGAAGAAGTGTACAATAGTAGTAACAGACATACTCCCTAATGCAATAGTAGTAATAGGCATACTCCCTAACCTCAAGGAGTTTACAATATACCAGGGGAGACAGGCACTAAAAAAAATTATAGCGGGAGAAATGGAGTATAATGTTATGTACACAAGGGCCAACAGTAAGTGCTTTGATGGCATGGAATATGAAAATGGCAAGTGGGGATATAAACTGAGGAAAGCCTTATAGAGCATGGGCCTGGGAAATCAGAAGAACCTGGGTTCTAATCCTGACTTTGCCACTTGTCTGCTGTGTGACTTCGGGCAAGTCATTAAGTCACTTAACTTCTCTGTGCCTCAATTATGTCATCTGTAATATGGGGATTTTATGAGGCTCATGTGGGACATGGACTGTGCCTATCCTGATTATCTTGTATCTACCCCAGCGCTCAGTACAGGGTCTGGCACATAGTAAGTACTTAACAGATTCCATTTTTTAAAAAAAGGAAACTAGAAATTGATTGAGGAAGGCCTCCTGGAGGAGATGTGATTTCAGAAGGACCTTGAAGATGGGGACAGAAGAGGTCTTCTGGACATGAGAGGGAAGGGAGCTCCAGGAAGGAGGGAGGGTGTAAGAGGTTAGCCCTGGGGAGATGTGAACAGGGCACGGTGCATGGGTTCGCAAAGAATGAAGAGTGCGAGCTGAGGTGTAGTGAAGAAAATGGGTACATAGGAGGGAAAGAGAACTGATGGAGTGTCTTACAGCCAATGGTCAGGAGTTTCTGTTTGATGTCGAAAGGAATGGGCAACTGGAAGTTTTTGAGGAGTAGGAAGACAGGTAAAACAAAAATAAATAAATAATGGCATTTTGTTAAGCGCTTACTGCGTGCAAAGCACTGTTCTAAGCGCTGGGGGGGATATAAGGTGATCAGGTTGCCCCACGTGGGGCTCACAATTTTACTCCCCATTTTACAGATGAGGTAACTGAGACTCAGAGAAATGAAGTGACTTGCCCAAGGTCACTCAGCAGACAAGTGGCAGAGATGGGATTCGAACCTATGACCTCTAACTCCCAAGCCTGGGCTTCTTCCCCTGAGCCACGCTGCTTCTCTATAGAACTAGATTTTAGGTAAATGGCCTGGGCAGCAGATTGAAGCAAAGGAACTACAGAAGGGGGAAAATGGAGACAGGGAGATCAATAAGGAGGATAATGCAGTTGTCAGGCTGCCTGGACCGGTATGGTGGCCATTTAGATGGAGAAGAAGGGGCAGATTCTGGAAATGTTGTGGAGGAAGAACCAACAGGACTGGTGATAGACAGGTAAAGATGTCCTGGCAACAGGAGAAAATGCAAGACGGCGGAGGAGTGAAGTCACGGCAAGCAAGGTAGATTTAGGAGTCACCCTCATACAGATGACAGTTGAAACTGTGGGAGTGGATGAGCTCCCCAAGGGAGTAAGTATAAATTGAGAAGAGTTGGGAACCCAGAGCTGAGGTTTGAGGGACGTCTACATTTAGGGAGTGGTAGACAGAGGAAGAACAGACAAAGGTGGCTGAGAAGGATATGCCAGACAGCTAAGAAGAGCCATATCCTCTTTTTGACAATAATTCCCTCCCACTATGTGTAAACAAGTATATCCACTTCAAAGTTCACCACCACACAGAAGTACAGACTACCAATGCCATTGACATTCCTGAGGAGACCTGATGTCTACAATATCTACACATTCATGCATTCCCAATAATAATGATGATATTTGTTAAGCGCTTACTCTGTGCGAAGCACTGTTCTAAGTGCTGGGAGGATACAAGGCAATCAGGTTGTCCCACTTATGGCTTAAAGTCTTAATCCCCATTTTATAGATGAGGTAACTGAGGCACTGAGAAGTTAAGTGACTTGCCCAAAGTCACACAGCTGACAAGCGGCGGAGCTGGGATTAGAACCCATGACCTCTGACTCCCAAGCCCGTGCTCCTTCCATTGAGCCACGCTCAGAGAATAAACAGAATGCCCCAAATTATTTCCTTGGTTACATTCATTCAATTGTATTTATTGAGCTCTTACTGAGTGCGGAGCACTGTACTAAGTGATTGGGAGAGTACAAAAACAACAATAAACAGTGGCATTCCCTGGCCACAACAAGCTTCTGTTCACAACACCCATTGTCTACCTGAGAGAACCAATTTTATCCTATTAGCAGTCATTTGTTTAGTCAAGAAACTTACTTGAAGTAAAAAAAAGGTTTACAAGACGACAATCCAGGACTACTGCATCAGAAGATAATAGAAACATCTCTAAATCTGGATGTATTTTAGGGAAAAAAAAGTACCAAGCCTCCAAGAATAAATAGCCTGCATTATGGATGGTATTTTCCTTGTTCGTCTTAGGAACATTTTATTGTGGTGACATGTAATAACAAGACAGATATGAAGTTTCTGATAGGTTCATAATGGAAAAAATTGTAGAAAGCTAGTTGGTAAATTCACGATGAATTAGACTCCACTTAACCCAACCCCTAAAGCCCAAAGTCTTCATCCTAATTTCCAGAAAAGTAAAATTGGAAGAAAGTTCAGAGGCTTGGGAAATTGGTGGGGGTAGGGGTGGGAAGGAGGATAAGGACTGATCAACACAGTGGCTCACACAACATGCTAGGGTTACTGAATCTATGAACTGTCCTTAAAAACCTAATTTCATTCTGCTAAAAGCACTCCACGCATAGGTGACTGCCCATATCCATACAAAGCTCTAAACTCCCATTTCTAACAGAACAAGGTTTGAAAGAGTCAGTAATTTGGATTTTTCCCTCCATGTGTCTTTCTTCTCTGAGATGGAATTTTACAAGTCCTTCAAGGCCAGATTTAGAGAGTAACTTTTCTTTTCTTTCAGGGAGTAGTGCTTTCCATGTAAAAATTGTGGGTGAGAAATGACTGGTTTACACTGGCAAGGAACATGCATTCTATCTGCTGAACTTCCCCAAGTGGGAACTCACTACTACTACCATTACTACAACTGCTCCTGCAACAAGCCACCAACTGAGCTCAAATGCATCATAGATATGCATGCCATATAAAATTCTTCCCCATTCTGGCCTAGACGGTTATACTTTATTTAATGGTATTTGTTAAGTGTTTATTATGTGTCAGGCACTGTTCTTAGCACTGGGGTAGCTACAAGATAATCAGGTTGGACGTAGCCCACATCCCATATGGGACTCACAGTCGAAGAAGGAGGGAGGATAAGTACTGAATCCCCATTTTTCAAACCGAGAAACAAATTAGTTGAGTGATTTACCCAAGTTCACAGAGCAAGCAAGTAGCGGAGGCGGCATTAGAACCCAGTTCCTTTAACTCCAAGACCGGGCTCTTTACACTAGGAAACACTGCTTCCCACTATTTATCATTATTTATTATTATTCAGCTGGGCATCCTCTTCAACAGCGTTATTTTTTAATTAATTCCGGCAACACCTGAAACCAAAGCCAAACATCCTTGCAGAAGGGTCAAAACATTCTGTTCTGACCTAAACTAGCTGTGGCTATAGTCAGAGTTAATACTGTCAGGAGAAAAGGCATAGGTCTTCGCAGCTCCTTGATCTTGATAGAACAGAAGTCCTGTGGAGTGGGAGGGAGTGGACCATTTGAAATGATACCAGGCCAGACATCGGTTGGCAGTTCTGCCTCTGTCCTGGGTGAGGGAGTAGGGGGTTCCTTGGTCTCCGTTTTAATTTCTAAGAAATAAGATTTGTAACTCCCACCTCCTCCTCCTTTTCCTCCTGCCTCACGGAGATTATTGTGAGGATTAAAGAGATTATAGACTGGCCAGTCTCTGAGATCCTCAGGGGAGACTACATTATACTAAACATCAGAAAACACATATGAAGCAAAAAATGCTTCCTAAACTTCTTGGGGTCATCACATGCTTGAGGTTTTCACATGTACAAAGAGTGCTTACTATGTTCCAGGCATTATACTGGACTGTAAACTCATTGTGGGCAGGGAATATGTCTGTTATAGTGCTATATTGTACTCTTCAAAATGTTTAGTACAGTGCTCTGCACACAATAAGGGCTCAATAAAAGCCACTGACTGACTGAAAGCTTGCTCTTCTGGTAGTGGCCACCACAGATTCAGGCCGGGGGATTGATTTTACCTATTCCTCACCACACTCTTTACACCCAAGTAAGATAGGATCCGTTTTACTGTTTAAGAGGTGATACCAGTAGCTGCCTATTCTGAAATCTATAACTTCCCATGTACCTTCTGCATATATTTTTTACACTCCTGTGAAACTTTGGTGAGAAAGGGACATACGGTCCTGTTTTATATTCCCATTATTATTTTCCCCTCTTGGCAAAACACTCCAAAGCCTGCTGTGACACCCGGACGGGTCAATGTTTATATTGCCTCAAACTGTATCACAAATGTGTATTTTCTGCTTTCTGAGACTGTTTTGTTCTCCCAAGCTTTTCACCTTGTGGATATGATTTTTGACCACCACATGTTGCATTCAATAGGCCTTGTTTGTGATTTCCCCCATTTCCCTAATTATGTCCTCCACCCGACCTTCTCTCCTTTCTAGGAGAACAAGGCCCAGGAGACACAGGGACATTGTTATGGTGATTTTATTACAAAATGCCCCAAAATAAGGGTTGGGGGGGGGGATGTGTTGTAATTTTAAAACTTCTAGTTCTAAGCTGCCTTTTCTTTACAGCTCCCCCATTTTGTAACCTAAGAACAGAAGCTCAGGAATGTCTCCTTTTCCAGCAAACCCAAAAGAAACCCCTGCTGCTTTTCTAAATCATAGCCCCAATGGCCTGTATAATTACGAGAGCTCTATAAACTAAGCCACTCGGACTTTCAATGACACAAGCATGTTGAAAGGTCAGAATTCCTCTGACATAAAATTGGGAGTAGAATAAAACACTGCTGTTCATTCTTTTCTCATTACAGCCCCCTCCCCAAACCAACCTCTTTCTTTTATAAGTTGACATCCCAACCTTCCTACTCCCATCCTGAAGAGAAAATGTAATTACACGGGCCTTCTACCTCTACAAGAGCATTAGTGACTAGAAAACCATTTTTACACTACAAAAGTATTATTTATAGAAAATAAGAAAATATTTCCACGCCCATAACTGTATACTCAAAAAGTTATAAACTCAAAATAAATTCTCTATTCACATATTTCAGTTGCCCAACACATGACAGACTTCATAACCCTGAGTTGTTTTTCCTCTTTTAATCTGGGATATCTTTATTAAGCTTTGTTAGCAGATTTCTACCCACAAGCACACCTGCTTATTAGAGTTCTGTGAAGAGTGACTTAACAGCAAAGAAAACTACCAGCTCTAAAGATGGGGGAAGGGAGCAAGATGGATGGAAAATGTCTGGCCAAGTAATGTGATTAAGTTGAAGGATAACATTTGCATCATGACAGCATTCATGTCTTTCTTCCAGTCCTGCAAGCCAAAAGCCAGCAAACAAAGCAACCAATTCTTTGACCATCTCAGCACATAAATGATGTGAAAATAATAGTTACCGTGAACCCACTGATTACCAGAAAAAAAAAGCCCACCTTCAGAAAATCAAGGCTTCCTGATACTGAATTTTTGATATACAATTTGATCAAGTACTCCGCTACATTTTGTGTAGCACACAAAAAACATTGAAGCCCCTACAACTCTACAGATGTTTGAGGCTGGAACATGCAAGGACTTTTCATGTCGTATAAAGGGAAAAATAGTCATCTTATCAAAGGTTAAAGCAGGGAGAATATGCCCCTGTCTGTGTCTTTCCTGGGATGAATTTAAATTCACTAGGTTCATCCTTAGTTTGACAGGATTATTAATGAGATGAGCTCAGTGTTCATGTGGGTGAATTTGTCAACTGGTAAAGCCTGCTCATATGCTAGATTTCCATTATCAAGCATTTTTTGAGAGCACCAATATTGGGAAACTGCCTTGTCCGAATGGGTACACCTTCGTATACACCTAAAAAATGAAAATCTCCACAAAACTGCCACTCCGCAAACGACTGTAGCAGGGACCCCGTGACTTCCCACCGTTCAAGCTTAGTAAAATCGGCCTCAGGCTGGCTCCGCTGGCCCAAAGGCACTTAGAGCCTTGAGTTGAAACTGATCAGACTGGAGAAAGAAAAAGAAAGGAGTAATAAAGAAAAATAAAAGCCTACTGTAGGGACGTCCAGATCTAGGCAATAGAATGATGCTTCATCATCATCAATCATATTTATTGAGCGCTTACTGTGTGCAGAGCACTGTACTAAGCGCTTGGGAAGTACAAATTGGCAACATATAGAGACAGTCCCTACCCAATAGTGGGCTCACAGTCTTTCCTGAGCTACAATACATAAAGCTAAGCAGCAGGGTGTAGTGAATACAACACGGGCTTGGGAGACAGAAGTGACTCTGGGCAAGTCACTTCACGTCTCTGTGCCTCAGTTACCTCATCTGTAAAATGGGGATTGAGACTTTGATAGGGATAGGGACTGTGTCCAACCCGATTTGCTTATTTCCACCCCAGGGGCTTAGAAAAGTGCCTGGCACAAAGTAAGCACTGAGCAAATACCATAATTACTAAATAAAAAATGAACGACTAAACAAAAAAATTATCCATTCCATTTCCCCTGGAAGAGACAAAATGACCACAAAGGGGCAATAAGAAAGAGCATCTCTGACCCCAAATCAAGGGGTCACTGCCCCTCTGTCGCAAAATGCCTAGTGTAAATCGACAGTCATGTGGGGAAGAGACAGTGGGGAGTGACACATGGAACAGATCTCTCCCTTTCAATGTTATTTATTGAGTCAGCTGTGTGACCTTGGACAAGCCACTTAACTTCTCTGTGCCTCAGTTACCTCATCTGTAAAATGGGGATTAAAACTGTGAGCCCCACGTGGGACAATCTCATCACCTTGTATCCTCCAGTGCTTAGAACAGTACTTTGCACATAGTAAGCACTTAACAAATCCCATCATTATTATTATTATTGAGCACTTACTGTGTGCAAAGCACAGTACTTGGGAGAGTACAATACACCAGAGTTGGTAGACATATTCCCTGCCCACAACAAGCTTATAATCTAGAGGGGGAGGCGGATATTAATACAAGTAATTTACACTATATAATTTATAGAAATATACATAAGTGCTGTGGGGTTGAGGGTGAGGTGAACACCAAAAGCCCAAAGATCACAGATTCATTCATTCATTCAGTCATATTTATTGAGCGCTTACTATGTGCAGAGCACTGTACTAAGCGCTTGTACTAAGTACAAGTTGGCAACATATAGAGACGGTCCCTACCCAACAGCGGGCTATAGATCTAAGTAGACAGATGATAAAGAAGGGAGAGGGAGCCGGGGAAAAGAGGGCTTAATTGGGGAAGCGCTTAGTACAGTGCTCTACACACAGTAAGCGCTCAATAAATACGATTGATTGATTGATTGGAGGAGATATGATCTTAGATTTCTCTCTGAACTTCACCTTATCAATCCAATGCCAATCTGACTCCCATATGTTAATGAGATTTTTGACAAAATAATTCAGAGGATGTCTAACCTATCCACTGTCCAAAGGCCCCTTCCTCCTCCACTGCCTTCAACCCAGGACACAGTTCTTAAAATCTGCCATAGAAAACAGGTTGACGAGAAAGAATAATTAAAAAAAAATCCCTTCCTTTCACGGCCCTCTGAGCTTTCACAAATGAGAAGCTGCCATTATGATTATGCATGTAGAAGATCATTTCTGCTTTACCAGGACTGAAGAGTCCTTTTGGAAATAATAGTAATAATAATATATAATAATGATTATAGTATTTGTTAAGCGCTTACTATGTGCCAAGCACTTTACCAAATGCTGGGATGGGTAGAAGATAATCAGTCCCACATACGGCTCACGGTCTAAATACGGGGGAGTACAGTTATTGAATCCCCATTTTGCATACGTGGCTCAGTGGAAAGAGCGTGGGCTTGAGAGCCAGAGGTCATGGGTTCGAATCCCGGCTCAGCCCCTTGTCAGCTGTGTGACCTTGGGCAAGTCACTTTACTTCTCTGTGCCTCAGTTACCTCATCTGTAAAATGGGGATTAGGACTGTGAGCCCCATGTGGGACAACCTGATCACCTTGCATCCCCCCAGCACTTAGAACAGTGCTTCACACATAGTAAGCGCTTAACAAATACCACCATTATTATTATTGTATGAGGTAACTGAGGCACAGAGAAGTGAAGTGACTTGTCCAAGGTCACATAGCAGACAAGTGGCAGAGCTGGGACCAGAACCCAGGTACTTCTGACTCAGAAGCCTGTGCTTTTTCCACTAAGCCACGCTTCCTCTCACTGCCCTCTGAGCTTTCCCAAACAAAAGGCTACCATTATGATTAGGCATTTAGAAGATCATGTTCCTCTTTACCAGGAAAGAAGAGTTCCTGTGGGCAAAGCCCAGATGTTGCAAATTGGAAACGTATAAGTTCTGCAGTACTGTCTACCAGCGGGGCAGAGGTTTTCGGTTCAAAAAAATACCTGACTCCAAAGCAAAAAAAAAGGATTCTGCTGACAAACTCCAAGCTACCACTTCATACAACTTCTCAGATTCCCTCTTTTCCATCCAACTCCCTCTCCGCCTTCTCCCCGCTCTACTCTCCATCCTCCTTTATTCGCTGTATGAAATCATATTGCAGTTAAGAGTCCAACACATCAAAGAATCTAGCAGGGTGAGAATATTCATCTGAGGAGCAGGCTGCCTTACGAGTGTCTCTACTATTTCAGGTGACATTTATGCTCTTCATTTAGCCCCTGATTTACCCCTCTGCCCTTTGGCCTCCCTGTGGGCCAAGGCAGTTGAGGACAAAACTCTTGGGGAGGCATTCAGATGAAAGGATCTACCTGAGAACCAAATCTTGCTCCTATTAGTTCAAATTGATGGATTCCAAGTTCTCTTAAGCAGGAAGAACTGCCACACATATCCACCCCAAGAGGCCCTTTTGGGGGGAGCTGGGAATCCAACAGGAAAATGACAAGCAGTAGGTATCCATGAGCATCCCTACTGTCACTCCCAGCCTATTTTCCTTGCTTCAGTTCAGTACTTGGGCCACTGAGGGTTCTGTTTCTTGTAATCTTTGGCCTTGGAATCTAACATGAATGCTCCCCAACCCCTCCAATCGCAGACAAGAAGAGGGGCAGTGGGGTAGGGGAAGGAGACAGAAGTGTGTCTGAAGAAAACCTGAAGGCTGAGCTGGGGATGGAGGCCCATGGAAGTTGATGGAGGCGGCCGTGGGAGCTGAGTCAGCCAGACAGCAACTCTGAGCTCTTTAGCTGAGTAAATGAGAGGCTGCGGGAGAGATCTCTGAGGGTCCTGCCGTGATTGATTCCACTAATGACAGGGCTTTGTGACTTTTCACTAGCCAGTAATAGCCGGCTGAATGGGCAGAGGAAGGAGCTTGCTGCGTGAATAAATGACTAATGATTTGCGAACCCCCATCTTCCCTCCCCCCATCCCACGCAGGCGGACTTCAGCGGCCCTCTCTTCTCAGCCGATTTTTACACATCTGAGCTACCAAGGAGAAGCTAAAATGCTCGATGTTTAAGAGATTTCTGCACAGTCCCCACCGCCCCCTGCTTTCACTTCTGCTCCCATTCAGAACCCAGCCAAAAGGGAATAGGTCCAGTTAGTTTAACTAGTTCTTTATGTGACCAACATGTGACTCTCCCCTCAGCACCAGGAATATCATTTACCGAATGGGTTTTGGACGTTGAAAGCTGGTCCGGACTCTCATTCTGCCTCAACTTCCCCACAGTTTTGCCCCAGGGCCCCCGGCCAGAGAGACAGGCTTCAGAAACCTCAGAGGGGGCTGGAGGGGGCCTACTATACCATGGAGAAAACACCACACGTGTGTACATGCATGTTTATGTGTGTGCCAGTCGCTAGTTCGGTGAATATCTCACTCTCAAAGTGGTAAACAACCCCCTTCTCCCTGCTAAGGGTCAGAGGCCTATCAATCAATCCCTTGGTATTTACTGCATGCTTACTGTGTGCAGTGTGAGCACTGTACTAGGTGCTTGGGAGAGTACAATATTACAGAGTTGGTAGACGTGATCCCGGACCGTAATCTAGTGATAGTCCTAGCTGCACTTTCTCCTAAGGAAGCCCAAGGCTAACTTACCTCTCATTTCCAACTCTGAAGTACTGTACTCTCCCAAGCACTCCAAATAGTGCTCTGCACAGAGTAAGCACTGGATAGATACCAATGATTAATTATCTCCCAAACCTATTCTCCATCCCTTTCCCCACCCTATTCTCCATCCTTTTAGCATCACTTAAGTCCATACCTCCTAAACATTTTGAAGCTCACCCACCCCCACCTCCACATCACTTATGTAAATATTCTTATACTCAGTTTCTTCTTCTACTTGTAATTTATTTTAATGCCTGTCTCTCCTGCTGTATCGCAAGCTTCTTCAGGACAGGGATTGTGTCTATCAACTCTGTTTCATTGTATTCTCCCAAGGGCTTAGTACAGAGCTCTGCATACAGTTAAGCACTCAAATAACTCTGACTGATACACAGAAAACTGAATGGAAACTTCAGAATTCCTTTCATTTCATATTTTTAAGCAGACCTTTACCATGCAATTTTTTTTTCTGTATTTCATCCGATCCAACAAACTTCTCATTGGAGTTTAAAAATATAAGCCCTGAAAAACTCAGTAACAACATTCCCGTCCAAAGGTCATGTTGATTGAAAGAGGATACAATTTATCTTCTATTTTAATTTACATTTCCACTTGCACTAGTCTTTAACTCTTTATGAAACAGTTCCCAAAGCCTCCACCAAATATAGTGGGAGGGGGAGAAGGAAGAGACTGTGTAAGTATTTATCCATTCAGAATGTGTCCATTCAGCTTCAGCCGGCTAGTCAGGAAAGGAAGTTGGAGGCATACTATGACACTATCACTGACTCACGAGTGTGGGTTTACAAGACTAGGTTAATAGTAATACACAATGTAATTACGGGGCTTGTTAAGCACATCTATGTGTCGCATACTGTTCTAAGCGCTGGAGTAGATAGAAGATAATCAGGTTGGATACAGTCCCTGTCCCACATTGGGCTCACAGTCCAAGTAGGAAACAGTAGGGTTTAATCCTCATTTTACAGATGAGAAAACTGAGAGCCGGAGAAGTTACTTGCTCGAGATCACATAGAAGATCAGTGGCGGAGCTGGGATGAGAACTCAGGTCCTCTGATTCCCAAGCCAGTGTTCTTTCCAGTAAACCACGCTGCTTCTCTTAGACTATGCATTTCATGATATACTTATCACTGCATCGTGAGATCTATAAATGCCCTCTTTTAGAATGGAGAAGCTGGGGCTCCAGGACTAAGCAAGAAGGTCTTAGTGGGCAGAGAATATGCTTACCTACTCTGTTAATTGTACTAGCTCATTGTGGGCAGGGAATGTGTCTGTTAAGTGTTCAATAAATACGACTGAATGAATGAGTACTCTCCCAAACACTAAGTACAGTACTCTGCACACAGTAAGCACTCGATACATTCCATTGATTGATTGCCACAAACATTTTAGGAGTCACAAGTGGGAGCTCCGGATTCCAGGTTTTTTGTTATTAATAATGATAACAATAATGATGGCATTTGTTAAGTGCTTACTATGTGCAAAACACTGTTCTAAGCACTGGGGTGGGGGGGGATACAAGGTGATCAGGTTGTCCCACGTGGGGCTCACAGTCTTAATCCCCGTTGTACAGATGAGGTAACTGAGGTTCAGAGAAGTTAAATGATTTGCCCAAGGTCACACAGCAGACATGTGGCAGAGCTGGGATTCGAACCCATGACCTCTGACTCCAAAGCCTGTGCTCTTTCCACTGAGCCATGCTGCTTCTCTAACCAATCAGCCAACCTTCTTCCAAGATGGTTTTTTGGAATTAGTTAAATTTTGTGGGAACCACACCACCCTGTTTGAAGCTCAATCCTTTCATACTGCTGTCTGGCAAAACCTCATGCACTTTCTAAAAATTGTATCCATTAAGCACTTACTATGTGGCAGGCACTGTACTAAGCACTGGGGTAGATACAGGATAATCAGGTTGGATGCCGTCCCTGTGCCACAAAGGGGTCACAGTCTCAATCCTCATTTTATCTTGTATCTACCTCAGCGCTTAGAACAGGGCTTGACACAGTAAGTGCTTAACAAATGCCATCGTTATCATCGTCTTTATTTTACAGATGAGGGAAATGAGGCGTAGAGAAGTTAAGTGACTTGCTCAAGGTCACACAGCAGAAAAGTGGCAGAGTCAGGATTAGTAGAAGCCAGGTCTTCTGCTGCTTCTTGCAGGGTAAAATTCTGCCCGCCCCCAAAATCTTTGGTCCAGTTCAACTCAGCCCTAGTTCAATCAAGCTGAGCTGTGGTGACCAGGTCTGACCCGAATTCAATCAGAACTGGAAGGGCACCTGGGCCACTTTTGGGGTTGCCTTCCCCGATTAACCCCTCTTTTCCCCAGCTCCTTCTCCCTATGTATATTGTCTATGTACTTGGATCTGTCTGTGATCTCTGGGCAGTTGATATTCACCCCACCTTAATCCAGAAGTATTTATGCTCATATCTTTAAATTATATATACAAATTATTTATAGTAATATCTTTCTCCCCCTTTAGACTGTAAGCTTATCGTGGGCAGGGAACATGTCTGCCAATTCTCGTCATATTGTACTTTCGCTTAGTACAGTTGCCTACACATAGTAAGCACTCCATTAGGTATCTTTGATTGATTGATTACTGCCATGCCTATAGGATGCAATCAAGCATGCAGGGTTGTCCTTGAAGGCATTTGAAAGACAGCAGCCCTGGGAAACAATGGGATGTGTATACATGCACCATGCCTGCTTCAGCATGCCCTCCTTTTCACCCTCCTCATCCTCCCCGACAACAGATCCTAAATGGCAGAGGTAAGGAGGTCAAAGGGGGATGGAATTAGCACGAACTCAACT
Source organism: Tachyglossus aculeatus (assembly GCF_015852505.1). Lineage (NCBI taxonomy): Eukaryota > Metazoa > Chordata > Mammalia > Monotremata > Tachyglossidae > Tachyglossus > Tachyglossus aculeatus. Next base: position 14,610,175 of record NC_052077.1, read on the forward strand.
GCAAATTGTTGGCGCCAAATCCAACTTAACCTGTAGGCTGTTGGGGTTCAGGACCAACAAAAGGGTTAGCAGGGAACGTGTCCGCTAATAAACGCTCAATAAATACCACCAAAGTTAAAGGATAAGGCTCCTGAAAACATTCTGAAAAGCTGCTATTTTGAGGGATCTTGAAAGCATTTCTGAGAAGCCACGATTTGGGGGGTTCCTGAAAACATTTCTAAGAAGCCACCATTTTGGTTCAACTCCACAACAGGGACTAAAACTGCTCCCCTTTCAAAGGAGCAACTCATAAGAAGACTCTGTCATAAATATGTACCTGCTCTGGACAAAGACTTTGTTCCATCCTAAAATGTCCATTATTCGCCATGCTAAAAAAAACCCCCAAAACAGAGATAGCTTAGAGTCAATTAATGCTACCCCACTACTGAATTTTCAGACATCATCTCACAGAGAGCCATACTCTACAACTTAAAAATCCACAGGCACATTTAAGCCAACAGTTTTGAGATGGGGGGGAAGAAATCAAGCCTAATCATTCCGAAAAATAAATTTCATATGTCTCTTCGGTCTGATTATCTGTGTTTCAGGGTGTGATTGGTAAATGGAGTAAGGAGAGTTGAGGCGTCACTTTCAAAAATCACATTTGGACAATTTAAGAGAGGCTTTCAACCTGTTTTTATCATTGTAAAGGGGGAAAAAAACCCAAAGAATGAGCCATGAAAGAGGTAGCAAATAAAAAATGAAGGGTTACACAGTCTTGTAAACCATTATCCAGTTGCCCCATAAAACTTCCAGTTTTAAACTTAACTTGCTTCTAGACATATTGATTGCAATTTTCTTCCTGATTACATTTCTGAGAATGCTGAAAGGAAACTCAAAGAGGAAGAGGTGGAAAAAGTACTGCATACCCTGTTTTCCTTTTAAGGCAACTTCAATCTAAATGGCAGAGAAAAGCTTCACACATTTTATGCCTTTTGCAAGATCAGTTTTGAGGACCACAAAATTAAGTCTCGGAAATGCCCATCCTCTAGTTCTGGGTATTTTTTTCTCTCATAACCCTGTTTTTTGCCCCAGATATTTGCAAAATGCAACAACACTAAATCTTTCAAATGGCAACCTCTATGTAATTAAATGAATTGAAAATGGAAAGGTAAAACTTTTGAAATGCAATTATTAGTACTCTATGCAGATGGTTTGAGTTGGCTAGAGCTTCGGGAGGAAAAATGCTAATTGAATATGTAAGTGTGGGGTTAATATCTTATTCATGAATTTCTCAAGGTATTAATACAAAGGATATTAAAATTCAGTAATCGAATATTATTTAGAGCTAGAAATGGCATCTCCTTACCAACTAATCAAAGAAAACTCAAATACAGAAGAAGCTATTAGTGAAACCCTGATGTTGAAATTTTATCCATGCTTGCAGGTGTGTCTGAAAAGCTGGTGTGCAACTGAAGTATTCCCCACACTGAACAACTATAACCAACTATCCTTTGCTGGAAGTTTTCATTTGTCCAGAAGTCTTTTTAACAATAATAATAATAATCAGGTGTTGGTTGAGTGCTTACTATGTGTCATACAGTGTAGACTGCATGGGGTAGATACAAAATCAGCAGGTCCCACATGGGGCTTGCAGTCTAAGTAAGCAGGAGAACAGGTATTGAGTCCCCATTTGCAGTTAAGGAAACTGAGGCACTGAGAAGTTAAGTGACTTCCCCAAGGTCACACAGCACATAAGTAGTGGAGCTGGGATTAGAACCTAGGTCCTCTGGCTCCCAGGCCTGTGCTTCATAATAATAATAATAATGGCATTTATTAAGCGCTTACTACATGCAAAGCACTGCTCTAAGTGCTGGGGAGGTGACAAGGTGATCAGGTTGTCCCACAGGGGGCTCACAGTCTTAATCCCCATTTTACAGATGAGGTAACTGAGGCCCAGAGAAGTTAAGTGACTTGCCCAAAGTCACACAGCTGACAGTTAGCGAAGCCGGGATACAGTGCCTGGCACGTAGTAACCGCTTAACAAAAACCACCATGACTATTATTATTATTACCTTTTGTTATGGGGTTATTCTTGCTTGAAAAGAGCTTCCCCATTATCAAACATTGGATGGCCAGTCACCCAAAGCTAACAGCTAGCAATACACTTGCTAGGCCAGATTATTGGAAGTTGTACTTTGTGTCTTTAAAACATTTTTTCACCACTCCTTTGTTAGTTCACCAGCAATCAATCAATCAATGATATTTATTGAGTACTTACTGTATACAGAGCACTATACTAAGTGCTCAGGAGAGTACAATACAACAGCGTTGGTAGATGCATTCCCTGCCCACAGGCTTTCAGTCTATGGGGGGCAGACAGGCATTAATATAAATATTTAAACTATGGATATGTCCACACGTGCTGTGGGGCTGAAGGAGGGCTGCATACCAAGCTCATGTATCCTGCTTGCTGTTGTCCATTCTCTCCATTTTTTCTACGATTTGAAACGGATTTCTTCCGTTTCAAATCCCGGCTCCGCCACTTGTCAGCTATGTGACTTTGGGCAAGTCACTTAACTTCTCTGTGCCTCAGTTACCTCATCTGTAAAATGGGGATGAAGACTGTGAGCCCCCCGTGGGACAACCTGATCACCTTGTATCCTCCCCAGTGCTTAGAACGGTGCTTTGCACATAGTAAGTGCTTAATAAATGCCATTATTATTATTATTTTTCTACCCAATGAAGTTGTACAGAGATGAGCACTGTTCCAGGGTGAATGTAATAATAATAATAACAGAAATGCTAACAATAATTATGGCATTTGTTAAGCACTTACTGTGTACCAGGCACTGTATTAAGTGCCGGGGTAGGTAGAAGCTAATCGGATTGGACACAGTGTCTGTCCCACGTGGGGCTCACAGTCTTAACCCCCATTTTACAGATGAGGGAATTGGGGTGCAGAGAAATGAAGTGACTTGTCCAAGGTCACACAGCAGGCAAGCGGCAGAGCCGGGATGGGAACCCAGGTCCTTCTTACTCCTAGTCCCATGCTCTATCCACTAAACCATACCGCTTCTCTGACTGTAGACTGGTGGCATTCATAATACCTCATGGTTTACAATTCTTTCCTGCCACTTGATACTGACAACGACTCATGGGTGATGCTAAAGAAACGGAGCAAGTCTAATGGGATCTCAGTGGTAGCTGAAGGACTGATGGCCAGGGGGAAAGGATATACACACAATGACAGCACGTAGGCCTTCAGTTTAGTATTGTCCTTTCATTCCAGGTTGGAGACACACTCTATCTGTCAGTTTCCTAAAGTTCATGTCACCTTTATGGATTTATTTTTCTATTTTTTTAATGCCATGCTGGGAAGCAGCGTGGTCTACTAGAAAAAGCCCGTCCTGGGAGTCTCAGGACCTGGGTTCTAATCCTTGCTCTGCCACATGTCTGCTGTGTGACCTTGGGCGATTCACTTCACTTATGCATGCCTCGGCTTCCTCATCTATAAATTGGGGATTAAATCCTACTCCTTCCTACTTAGACTGTGAAACCCATGTAGGAGGGGGTACTGTGTCCAGCCTGATTACCTTGTATCTACCCCAGTGCTCAGTATAGTGCTGGGCATATAGTAAGCGCTTAAATACCATGATTATTATTCATGCATTTGCTACCAAGATATTATAACAACGATAATAATTAAAATGTGGCATTTGCTAAGAGATTACTCTATGTCAAGCACTGTTCTAAGGGCTGGAGTATATACAAGATCGTCAGATCAGACAGTCCCTGTTCTAAATGATGCTCACTGTGGGGAGAAAACATACTGAATCCCTATTCACCACTTTACAGATGAGGCCCTGAGACACATAATTAAAATGTGGCATTTGCTAAGAGCTTACTCTACGTCAAGCACTGTTCTAAGCGCTGGAGTATATACAAGATCGTCAGATCAGACAGTCCCTGTTCTAAATGATGCTCACTGTGGATGGGAGAAAACATACCGAATCCCTATTCACCACTTTACAGATGAGGCCCTGAGACACAGAGAAGTTATGTGACTGTGAACAAGTCACTTAACAGGCAAGTGGCAGAGACGGAATTAGAACCCAGGACCTTTGACTCCAAGGCCCGCGTTCTTTCTACTAGGCAGTGTATAACTATCTCAGTTTTCTTTTGGCTCATTGTTAGTCCACAACATTGCAGTAATTAAAAAAAGGAATTCATCAACTTGCATGAGTGCTTCAGAGAACAACCATCAAGGTAAAACAGCTCCTATAAGACCGATTCAGGATTTTTGATGAATCTATTCTCTTGACACTGCTGTGCCCTTCCTTCATATTGAATTCCCAGATGGTCAGCACAAGATTCTTGGCTGTAGCCAGCTGCTTTGTGTTGAAGTTCAGGATAACTGAACTAGGGTAAAAACTGGAACTCAGGCAAGTCACAGAGAGTTTCTATGGTCCAAGTCCCCTCTATGAATTAAAGTCTTAAGACAGCCTCGCTAATCCATTCCCTGTATGATGCGCTAAACTTAAGAAACCGGGCAACAGTACTTAAATACAGCTGTAGCTTCAGAGGAAGCTTTTACCAGAAGCCAGAATAACCTCAAAAAGGGCTGTTTAGACAAGCAGAGAACCTAACATCTGCTCCAGTTATGGATAGGTAAAGGCACTACAAGCCACTTCTGCCTGAAGGAAAAGTCTTTGGGGAAATGGAAACCTGAGTTGCAAAGGACAGTCCTCGTTTCCTCCTCCTCCTTTGGAGAGGGGGTAGTTACCTCCTTTGCCACATCCTCCAGATGCTTCCCCTGATCCTCGCTCAGCGATGCCATCTTAAAAGAACCATAATTGCAGCGGGGGAGTTAGAAAGTCACTCCCACTAGGCCAGATGAGGACACTTGCAGCTGTTCTATGTAACAAGTAGCTCCCAATAGCCCCAGACATCGTGCTCTCTCTAACCTCAGGCTGTCATTTCCATAAAGCTACAATTCTAGAAGAATGGTCTCGAGTAGCAGTGTGGCCTAGTAAAAAGAGCACAGGCCTATGGGTCAGAGGACTTGGGTTCTAATCCTGGCTCTGCCACTTCTCTGCTCTGTGACCTAGGGCAAGTCACTTGACTTCTCTGGACCTCAGTGTCCTGATCCATAAAATGTGGATTAAATCCTACTCCCTCCTACCTACACTACGAGCCCCAAGTGGGACAGGGACTGTGTCCACCCTGATCACCTTGTATCCCCCCAGCACTTAATTAAGTGCTTATTAAATAGTTATTATTATTAATATTGTTAACAATCCAATTTGCCCATGCCAGATGAGGTCCTTCCAGCTGCTGTTGGTCCTGGAGGAGCTGATGCCCATTTCTAGGACTTTTGACCCTTCTGGGCCTGGGACATTGCTTCCAGTTTGGAGTGGTCACTCCTGAGTCTGCTTCACTGACCTGGGCACCTCCACTTCTTTCTCTCCTTCCCAGATGGCAAGACTAAAGATGTGGAAACAGATGTGACACTGAAAGCCACGACTTTGAGCTCGCTGTAGGCAGGGAATGTTTCTGTTGTTACATTGTACTCTCCCAAGTGCTTAGTACAGTGCTCTGCAACAGTGAGCACTCAATAAATACTATTCACTGACTGACTGGATCGTGACCATAAAACCCTCTGACACTTTGGCAGGTGTCGTGACAGTGGCCACCAGAAACCCCCACTGCAGTTTTAGGTTGTTGATCTCCGGGCTAGATCAATATTTTTCATGGATAACTGCTCACAATAATTTGGTGCCTGCAAATCGCCTAATAAGGGAAAAATCATTTAAAATTGGTGGCATCCTTCCTGCCTAAACTTATGTGATGTGATATGCAAAATGTAGGCCGATTATTTCATTTCCAATTTGTGTTGGGTGGCAAGAGTGATGATTGGAACAAATTTAACAGCATATTTTCATTTTAAGATAACACATGATCTTTGCAAAATGGCAAGAATGTATTCAGATTTTAAAGGCTTACGTACATTAGATACTTTATGAGCCTTATGCTTTAAGGAAAGAGATAGCAAAGCAATGTTTCAGCCAGACGCTACTCAGTGAAATAAAGAATAATTTGATCATTATGAGTAGAAAATTCTTAAAATGCTAGAAAAAAAGTACACTTTACAAATATGAATGTGTGCCTGTTTTTGTATCTGAAGGCATGAGTGAACACCTACAGCAATATATACAGGTGCTTGTGTTTATGTGCAGGGTGTCTGAGTATGTGCAATTACACACGTGTATGCGGCCGTAGCTTAGTGAAAGAGAAAGTGGTTGGCCTAGAGGATATAGATCATGGGCCTGGGAATCGGAAGGACCTGGGTTCCAATTCCAGTTCTGCCGTTTGCCATGTGACTTTTGGCAAGACACTTGACTTCTCTGTTTCTCAGTTACCTCATCTGTAAAATGGGATTAAGACAGTGAGCCCCATGTGGGACACGGACTGTGTCCAACCTGATTAGCTTGTATCTACTCCAGCACTTAGTACGCGACTGGTACACGGTAAGCGCTTAAAAGATAGCATTAAAAAAATGGCAGAACAGGGGCTGGAGGCACTAAGTTTAAGGCAGCAGGCAAGCAGACCTGTGAGTGCAGGGAACAAGGTGGTGAGATCCGGAGAGGGACCAGCTTCTCTACCTCAAGGATCCCTGCCCCACCACCCCACACAGCAGCTCAACCGAGCCAGAGAGTGGCAGCCTCCATCTCAAGCCTGGCAATTCAGAGCCTGGAAGCGCTATCGTGGGAAGCCTACTCTAGGCTGGCAGAAGAGCTGAGTTGGACATGAAGGGGGTGAGTTAGATTAGCGGGCCCCCTGGAATAGTTGGGAGCCGTTAGTCCCTGGGTGGAAAGCAAAGTGAAGAGCCTGATAGTTAGGGCTTTGTGATTGGCAGGGAGGTTGCCAGGTCCCCCAGATTTTTGTTTTGATGGTATTTATTAAGTGCTTACTAAGCGCTGGTGCAGATTCAAAGTAATCAGGTTGGATGTGGTCCCTGTCCCACATGGGGCTCACAGTCTTAATCCCCATTTTACAGATAAAGAAGAAGCAGCGTGGCTCAGTGGGAAAGAGCACGGGCTTTGGAGTCAGAGGTCATGGGTTCAAATCCCGGCTCCGCCAATTAGCTGTGTGAATTTGGGCAAGTCACTTAACTTCTCTGGGCCTCAGTTACCTCATCTGTAAAATGAGGAGGAAGACTGTGAGCACCCCCGTGGGACAACCTGATCATCTTGTAACCTCTCCAGCGCTTAGAACAGTGCTTTGCACATAGTAAGCGCTTAATAAATGCCATTATTATTATTATTATTATTATTATTATTATAAAGGTAACGGAGGCACAGAGAAGTGATTTGCCCAAGGTCACAGCGGACAAGTGGCTGGGCTGGGATTAGAACCTGGGTCCTTTTGACTCTCAAGCCCGTGCTCTATCCACTAGGCCACGCTGCTTCTCAATTTAAATGTGCCTGTTGTTTCCCAGTTCAATCCATCGGAACAGATAGGGAGGGCCACAAAGAACTGGGTCATCATATGACTGCTCTATGGCATCCCCGTTATGGTATATGAATCCCACACCCTATTCCTGGAGTTTTGTGGGAATAACACCTGAACAATGCCACCAGATTGGGTTCTTTTATTCTGCCCCAGCGAACTGCTCACTCGTTTTGTGGAAAAACATCTGAATAACCACCAGAGCGGGAGACACAATACAGGTTGTTTGGGCCTCCAAGGACCACTGATGAGCCCTGTTCCATTGATATTACTTCCAGAACCCTCCACCTCATTTTGTACTTGAGTTTGTTTCCCTAATTATGGTGCTATTTGTTAAATGCTTACTGCGCGGCAAGCACTGTGCTAAGCACTGGTGAGGAAACAAGACAATCAGGTCGCTACCTTGTCTTCATCTGCTGAAATCCATGAGAAGGAGGTACCCAGATGCATCCTTACCACCTCTGCTGCTCTGTTACCGTTCCCTGGCTATTAACATAAGAAACCACTGGTCAGTCCAATGATCTATTTATGCTACAATTCTGACTCCCACAGGAACTAGGTGTTGGGGAAAGCACGAAACTTCTAACATCCCTCGCTTTTCCTTGTAACAAACCACCATGGAATCTTAATGTGTAAATCTACTTACGTTTTCTTAGGTGGCCACTGCCCTGGGTCTGTGCAGGGTCAACCGTAGACAGGCTAGATGGTGAGCTTAGCCTTTCCATACTCTGCAGCCTTGCCCATCCTCAATGCAAGGGTTTACTAAGCAACGTTCACTGCTTCCTCCTCTGCCCTCCATCTGGTGATGCCACCATGATGCCACTTCCCCCCTCGCCTCCCACTAGTTTTCTCCTCCCCTACTGATTAGATTCATCTCCCTCAGTACACTTTTGCCACCTCTCATTTCCTCGAGGATACCAGGATCAGGGTATGCAGTGGAATGGTGGACCTGCCAACGTGTAATCAGTCCTGGGACGCAACAAAGAAAACGATCCCGTGTAGTCAAGTGATAGATTCTCTTCTCCTTAATCGTCCCATTTGGATTTTTGAAAACTGATTAGTTTGGGCTGCTAGTCATTAATTATTCTCCCTCTTCAAATCTCTAAAAATCTGCATTCCAAACAACTCTCCGGGATCTTCTCCCAATCAACCATCTAACCATTAGTAGTCCTAATACAAACTGCCACGCTTTAGTGGCTCCATTAGGATTTTAAAAACCGCAAAAACTTTTTTTTAAATCCGAATCTACAGCAAAAAGAGAAAAGAGGAGCTGGACACAGTGGTCCCGATGAAAAGCAGACCTCCTGCAGCCACTCCAAGAGACAGAAATGAATAGCCGCAGAGCAGATCCGCAGTAAACTTTATACCCAAAGCAGGTCTAGGTGATTTGCCTGGTGAGGTCGGGACATCATGTGGCTGATAGGTCTCAGGAGACCCGGGACACACAGGCACAATGGAGTAAATGATTGCTATTGGCTGTGTGCTTGCCCTGAATACTTCACCACAGACAGTAATCAATTACCAGAGGCTGATAATGATACTGATCAAATGCACTTAGCACTGCTGCTCTACCAGCTTGGGGTAGCGAGCAGCCTTGACAGTTTGCAAAGGCTCAGGCCTGTATAGGAGGGGAGAGGTGGGCTGGCCAGCCATTGAGGGGTCTGCAGATGTGGAATAATGATAACAATAATAATAATAGTATGTTAAGCACTTACTATGTGCCAGGCACTGTACTAAGTGCCAGATGGAAGCGGACTGCCTTCCCTCTCTTATTAAATGACAAATGGATCCTTGTGTACCCTCCCCACGAACTCAGTCCCCCAACCCCTCATCAAGGCTTACTTTGAAGCAAGCAAATTCCCCCTTGCCAAAGGGAAACCCATCAGGAGCTAGTCTAGCGTAAGGTGAAGTGCCTCGTCAGCACTGCTAAAACAAATGACCGCAGCCTCTGCGGTCAAAGGGGAACCAGCTTCTTGTCTGCTCTGAATTCCTCCAGCCACAGGAGAGTCCAGTTCCTCTGATGTCACTTCCCAACCTTTTGTTCTTGATTTTTGGAGGGAAACATCGTACTTCATTCTCGGGATTCTTACAAAGGCTCACAGAACAGAATCTGTTTCCATGCAGGTAACGGAGGCTAGACGGATTTAAACTTTGGTTTCTTGCTACTTCAGGCATCCAGAGGAGAAAAAAATCTCCCCTGCCTTTCACCTTATAAATTCCAGAACAGTCATTTGCTCCCAAATTTGCCTTCTTCCTCTAGCCTCCACCTGCTCCTCTTTTCTGGAGACCATTCTGTCTGCAAAATGGCAGTCCCACAGTTACACTCGGGATGTGCCTGTGTGGCATATGGGAAATAATTTCACAAATTCTACCTAGGACTTTTGTGACACTTACCTATCTACTCATTAGCAGCTGTATTAGCAAGATTTAACACTCGTATTTTCTGTTGTAATTCAACATTACTCAGGGCAGCGTTAGGAGAATCTGAGCGGGAGTTTGGCCAAAAAATTGCTTCTTCATGCATGACCCTTAATTGTCCAGGCAGCCTGATCTATTGAAAGCTACTGCCCGGGTGTTAGCATTTCTGCAACATGTTGATCTGGCAGATGGGCTGACATCAGGGTTCCGTGGGTGGGCTTTGAGGTGGTTCTAGCGGTATGTGGTTCTTAAATTTTGTCTGCATGGTGTAATCCCCCCTAACTATCAGTTGGGTCATCACATTAATCGTGCCCTGGGCAGATTTGGGCCAAAATACTTATTTCTACCCAAACTCCTGTTCCAGAATTATACTTACATTATTCGGGCTCAGCTTCTGGCTGACCCCTGGGCTGTGCTAATCATGAGAATGCATTGGAAAAGTGGATCAACCTCAGACCAAAGAGTCATAATTAAACAAAACTTTCAAAATGAAGCTACTTCCAGGGAATTTACAATACAACATTTTCTGCCAAGTACACAGTCCCAATTCCCTGATCTAGAACAGCATTTCTCAAATGTCAGAACTCCATAAAGCTGTTTGATGGTGATGGTAATGTAATTCAAAAGCACAATCTCTTCCCCTGCCCCTTCAATCCATCACCACTGTTGTGCTATTTTCCTAGACACCATGTCTACACTCCTCCAGCCCCACCCTCTCATGATCTCATTCCTTGTTTTCTATCAGTTTCATCTCATTTGCTTCTCTTATCTGGGACAACACAAGCGTAACATGTTTCTCTTCCCACCTAACAACAGCACTGACAGCAACAATTTGCTTTAGGGAGAGAAAAGGCAGAAAGTGCTCTCCCTATCTTCAAAGCCCTTTTGAAATTCCACCTCCTCCAGGGGACCTTCCCTGATTACAGTTCAAGTGTCCCAGGAAACATCCATCCAAGAGCACTTGTCTATACACCTCTCCTAGCAAGAGCTGATGGAAAGAGCAAGGCCCCAGGAGTCAGAGGACTCCTCAGGCGGTCAGTAAGTCAATTGTATTTACTGAGCGCTTACTATGCGCAGATCACTGTACTCAGCACTTTGGAGAGTACAATATAACAATAGACAGGCACGGTCCCTGCTCACAATGAGCCTATAGTTTCGAATGGGTTCTAATCCTAGTTCCACAATTTACCTGTTGCATGGCCTTGGTCAAGTCACTTAACGTCTTCTCAGTGCTTCAGTTCCCTCATCTGCAAAATGGGAGTCATTACCTGTTCTCCCTCCTACTTAGACCGTGAGCCCTGTGTGGGACAGTTCAAAACTAAGTGTTTTCTGTAATCCCAACTTCAGTCATTTGTTCAGCCCTAGGGCTCTCCTTCAGCCATGCACACCAAGAACCTCTGTTTGCTTTTGCTATACCACTAAGAACTTGTGTCCAGAGCCTGGACCAATTTCCTTCAGGCACTACTAGGGAATATTTTTCTTCTTTACACTGTTAGAAGACAAAGCCAACGCCAACTAAATAGTTTCCTCCTCTGCCCAATCCCACCCAGCAGCAAAATTCAAAGGCCGCCTACCGGCCCATCTCTGCTTCTCTCGGAACAGAGCCACGATGAGGAAAGGAACGACTTCACTACAGACAACTATCAAAGCCTCTGGTCTCAAATGAGCATTCTGCATGAACTCACTCTCATTTCACATTTTCAAGCATGTAGCTGATAATATGGACCTCCTATCTCTCCCACTGGGGCTCTGAGAGGATTAATGAGGCAAGTCCATCACTAAAGCCCTTTAAATACATTGGATGGAGGGGCCACACAGACAGAAAGCATTAGCGCTGTCCCATTTAAAAGAGAAAGTACTACTGGTGGCCACCTCTCTCCCTTGCTCTTCCCTGCCCTCTTGCAAAGCCCTCCCTAAAAACACCCCCTAATGTTCAAATTTGCTTCCACGCATTCATGGCTTCTTGACCAAAGAGGCACAGGATTCCATGCAGCTTTGGATATCATTTCTACTGGGAGCCATAGGGCTCTTTGTGAGCCTGAGAAATGTTGCCAGTTTTGCATATTTAATCATTATTAATTTACCCGGCCATCGCCAAGAGACTTTGGTGTGCCTCATTGTGCTGATGAGGATAAATGTTCTCTCTGTCTGCACTACAGGTGCTGACGGGCGGCCTGGTCCTCTGGATGTCAGTGGTCGTGGTCTGCAGGATTGAGCGAATTGTAATTCACATGGTCTGAGGCACCTGAAAATTGCAACTGAGAGATCTGCTGCTTCCACTGAGATTCCCCACCCCTCGAGGAGACTCTCCACATTCCCCCCCAGGCCCCCAGATAATGTGGATTTCCCAGCTTCAGGAACAATTAAAAAGAATCGACAAAGATGAAGTGCTGCCTTTATTAGGGAGAAGGTAAAGGGCAGTAAAACAGTTTGGACGGTTGGGCAAAGGTTAGATAGGAGGTACCGAGAGGATTAGGGGACAGAACCTGTAGGGTCTAGGAAGTTGTTAATTTTGTTCTTTCATTAGGAAACGCTCCCGAGGATGTCTTTTCACTTTGACTTTTACAAACTCCCAAGTGTTAATATCTTCGCTTTTCTAGGGAAACATTTTTCTTTCAATCCTACCCTCTGAATCTCAGCAACGATTAGGAGCTTCCAATTGTTAGTTGATTTTGTCTGAACCCAAATCATCCCTGGGAGAAGAAAATGCCGTTTGAAAACTGAGCCCTTTGCTCATGACTCTAAACCTTCAGGAATGTGAGAGGGAGAAGAGAAACCAGGAGAAGAGGACCCACTTAAAAAAGGAAGAGAGGTGAGAAGCACCAGGCTCTAAAGCTGACTTCAGTAAACACGCGTTTGCAAATCAGATCTCCAGTCAGATACTTCTACGATGAGAAGTATAGCCCACTGTTGGGTCGGGACTGTCTCTATATGTTGCCAACTTGTATTTCCCAAGCGCTTAGTACAGTGCTCTGCATATAGTAAGCGCTCAATAAATATGATTGATTGATTGTATCTTCTCTTGGGAATCTGGTATCTTAGAATATTGTTTTACTGCTTCATCCAGTAGGATATAAAAAAAAGTTTGAGTCAAGGACCATGCAGAGAAGCCATGTGGTCTAGTGATAAAAGTGTGGGCCAGGGAGTTTAGAGGACCTGGGTTCTAATCCTGCTCTGTCAACTGCCTGCTGAATGAACTTGAACAAGCCACTGAACTTCTCTGGTCATGCTGCTTTCTCAGCCTTTTTCTACATCTGTTTCTGTACGTAATTATATCAAATTACCCAGAAAGGACCTGTATAGAGGAGTGTGGCCTAATGGTTAGAGCATGGGCCTGCGAGTCAGAGGACTTGGGTTCTAATTCCAGCTCCACCACTTTCCTGCTGTGTGACCTTGGGCAATTCACTTCACTTCTCTGTGCCTCAGTTACCTCATCTGTAAAATGGGGATTAAGACCGTGAGCCCCATGTGGGAAACTGACTGTGTCCAACCCTATTAGCTTGTACTATCCCAGCTCTTAGAGCAGTGGCTGACACATAATAAGTGCTTAATAAATACCATTTCATTTTATTTTTATTTATTTAAGGAGTGTTTTTCAATGTTCCCTCTAGAACAGCTAAGATCACCATGCCTAACAGTAATTAGTGGTACTTATCAAGTGCTTACTGTGTGCAGAGCTCTGTATTAAGCACTTGGGAAAGTACAATACCCCAGTTTGTGTTTGTTCACCCTTGATCGTTCCCCAGTGGGTTCAGTGAACAGAATACATTCAGATCATTGGATGCTCTGTGGCTATGTTAATAGTAACAGATTGCTTTGACTGGCATGGTTTGGCTTCACCGGGGACTCCATTCACATGGAACAAGAAGGGGCCATTTTCAGCTATTGATCCAGAAAGAGTTTGATGGGTAGAATTAAAATTACAACCGGAGAAGTATAAAGTGAAAACAGAAAATCAAATATCAAGAAACTCCACGAAAAAAATCAATGTATCTATGACTTCCATCTCCAGTCCACAAAGATGCCAATCAGTTCAATAACAAAACAAAGCAAAACAAAAAAACTTCACCAAAAACCAATGTCTCACAATATGCTGGCAAAGTTTGAATTTTTATTTCTGATTCTCCAACCTGGTTATCTTGCATCTACACCAGCACTGAGTACAGTGCTTGGCCCATAGTAAGTGCTTAATAAATACCATAATTATCTTATTGAGTCAGAAGCCAAGGTCCTAAAGGTCTCCCAGGAAGCTGTTGTTGAAAAAAGGAAGAGGGGTCGGGATTCCTGATTCATAATCTCACACGACATCCTCCTGCTGCTTAATCCGAAGTACGTAGATGACCAAACCACACAGACAGGGGCTCTTGTTCTTGTGTTTCACACACAAAAAACCCCTCTTCCCTTGCCTCCTCCATTATTGGGGATTTCCGCCCACCAAAGAAGAGGAGAAGGGATGAGATGTAGGGGTATGGAAAGACATTTACTGAGATGAGACTATCAGATCTGGTCCCCTAATGTTCTCATACACAGCAGAACAAGGACTATAATAGCCCAAGGAAAACATAACTGCCAGAACCTTCCTTCGGCCAACAGAGAAAAAGGCGAGAAGCTGATAATAATAAACAAATTTAACATCCCAGCTCTGCCACTTGTCTCTTGTGTGACCCTGGGCAAATAACTTCACTTCTCCGGGCCTGAGTTACCTCATCTGCTAAATGGGGATTAAGAGTGTGAGCCCTATGTGGGACAGGAACTGTTTCCATCCTAACTACCTTGTATCTACCCCAGAGCTTTGAATAGTGCTTAGCACATAGTAAGTGCTTAATGAGTACCATAATTATTGCTATTATTATTTACCAAACACTGGAGTAGATACAAGATAATCAGATCAGACACAGACCACGTCACACTCAGGGGTCACAGTCTAAAAAGGAGGAAGAACAGGGATTTTATCTCCATTATAAGTGAGGGAAGGAGGGGACTGAGGCACAGAAAAGTTAAGGGACTTGCCCAGGGTCATACAGCAGGCAAGTGGAATCACTAAAACTAGAACCTGGGACTCCTGACTCTTTAGGCCATGCTGCCTCTCAAATCCAGAAGTTCATGGTAGAAAGTCCTTTAAAGCATGCAGGCCTCCTTGCCCTACAAGAAGGACTATGGAGGAACTGAATGGGTCTCTGAAGTCAGTTCTCTGTCAGCCCAGATTAGTTGTCCCCACTTCCCTCTTATCTCATCTTTCTCCCCGCCCATTAGTTGTCCCCACTTCCCTCTTATCTCATCTTTCTTCCCGGCCCCCACCTCCAATCCCTTCCCCCCCCCCACCTTCATCGTGAGTGTCAGTTCATCCATCTACTTAGAGAGTACAGATCAAGCCTCTCCGAGTTTTATAAAGAATCTGCAAAATGGAGAATCGACCCCTGTTCTCCATCCCACCTAGACTGTGAGCCCCACCTGGGACCTGATTATCTTGTACCTACTCCATGTCACAGTACAGTGCTTGGCACATAGTCGGTCCTGAATACCACAATTGTTATGTACTCAGATGAATAAAGTGATTTTATTTTTGGCGCTTTAGAGATTACCTTCCAGAATAATTTAAGACTTCAGAAAATGCAACGGAGGTCAAAATTCTACTTCCCCAAGAGGCTACACAACAGCACTCTACCCTCTGCTATCTCAATCATGTGCAGATACTCGAAGATGGCACTCAACGAGGGCAAGACCCTGGGGTTGGTCTAGTGAGAAAGAGCTCAGCTCTGGTAACCAGGAGATCAGACCTGGGTTCTAGTCTCAGGAGTCAAGCAGGGGAGGGCTTGCTTGGGGCTATGCCATTGGTGGTGAAGGATTCTGACCCAAAGCACCACTCCGACATAGCAGGACCAGCATGAGGACTTTTTTTATTCCCTAAATGGTATTTGTTAAGCGCTTACTATGTGCCAGTCACTGCACTAAGCACTAAGGCAGATACAACCTAACCTGGCTGGACACAGTCCCTGTCCCACATGGGGCTCATAGTCTTAATCCCCATTTTACAGATGAGGTAACCGAGGCATAGGGAAGTGACTTGCCCAGGGTCACTCAAGTGGTGGAGCCAGGATCAGAACCCAGGTCCTCTACACCCAAGGCTGGGCTCTTTCCCCTAGATCATGCTGCTTTGGAGTCAGAGGTCATGGGTTCAAACCCCGGCTCTGCCAACTGTCAGCTGTGTGACTCTGGGCAAGTCACTTCACTTCTCTGGGCCTCAGTTACCTCATCTGGAAAATGGGGATTAAAACTGTGAGACCCCGTGGGACAATCCGATCACCTTGTCACCTCTCCAGCGCTTAGAACAGTGCTTTGCACATAGTAAGCGCTTAATAAATATCATTATTATTATTATTATTATAATAGCTGGCTAATCTAGATTGTGAGCTCCTTGTGGTTAGGGAATGTGTCCGTTTATTGTTATGTTGTATTCTCCCAGTGCTTAGTATATAGTGCTTTGCACACAGTAAGCACTCAATAAATACGATTTGAATGAGTGAATAATCTCCCCCTCTAGGCTGTAACCTCAATGTGGGTAGGGAACGTGTTTACCAACTCTGTTGTACTGAATTCTCCCAAGAGCATAGAACACTACTCTGGGCACAGTAAGCGTTTAACAAAAACCACTGATTGATTGATTAATCTGGGCAGTGAAGATTACCGTGGCTCCCGAGGCAAATGCTGGCATTATGCTGCAGTTATTTCAGCCATAAATGGGTCTTGAGCATTAAAAAAAAAACCCTTTGTGTCTGAATATTGCCACGTGCTCACCTCCTCACTTCCTCACCTGTTCCACCCTGCATCCTAGGGAGAACACGGCTGGCGGGAATGAGAGAGTAAGAGTAGTGCTGGGCAAAACCCTAACACTATAACCAATTCCTCAGCACAGGTTCTCAGTCCTGAAATCTTAGGTCCGAAGTTCCTCCACTGTTCTCCCTCCACCACCCAAAGAAGGCAAAATTTGCAGAGTAAATTGACATTCCTTCTTACACAGTCTCCTTCTTCACGGATGGGAGGTTGGGTCGAAGAAGCAGGACCAGAGAAGCAGCCTGCCTTAGTGGAAACAGCATGGGCTGTCAGAGGACTTGGGTTCTAATCATGGCTCTGCCACTTGTCTGCTGTGTGACCTTGGGCAAGTCACTTAACTTCTCTGTGCCTCAGTTACCTCATCTGTAAAATGGGGATTAAGACTGTGAGCCCCACGTGGGACAAGCTGATTACGTTGTAACTACCCCAGTGCTTAGAACAGTACTTGGCACATAGTAAGTGCTTTACAAAAACCATAATTATTATTATTATTACTATTAATAACCACTAATAAGTGCAGTAATTCTTCTCCTTAACCATTTTCCCTGCAGATCGAGCCTAAGAGCCTCTCCAAGGGCAATTTGGTCCCCACCAGCTGATTCTTTGGACCCGATAGCTCTGTTATTGAAAGGAGATGAGGTGACGGGGCACTGGGGGGGGTGCAAGGAGGAAGGGAGGGCAATACTCTGTGGATGACCCAGGAGAGAGTGCTTAGTCCAGTACTCTGCACATAGTAAGCGCTCAATAAATATGATTGATTGAATGAATTCTATTTATTTTATTTTGTTACTATGTTTTGCTTTGTTGTCTGTCTCCTCCTTCTAGATTGTGAGCCCGCTGTTGGGTAGGGACCGTCTCTCTATGTTGCCAATTTGTACTTCCCAAGCGCTTAGTACAGTGCTCTGCACACAGTAAGCGCTCAATAAATACGATTGAATGAATGAATGAATGAGAGAGAGGACAAGGTTGGCAGAAGGAGGTTGCAAAACGGCTGGTCAAAGTACATGCACTCCAACATTTCCCTATCACAAGCGTGGACGTGGATCAGAATGTGCTTTTCAAATGCTTTTCTGGAGATCTTACAATTAACAAGGTTGTTATTATATTTCTTCCCTGATTAACAAAGGCATGGGAGGCCAGGCCACTTATCAGTTTTCTAGATACCCCAGCATGCTTGAGAAGGTTGGAGAGCACATCAGGCAAAAACGTAGGCTCGCCCCTTCGTGCAGAAACAAGTATTTTAATTAGAAAAGAATCCATAAAAATGTGATATGTCTATGTATAAATATATATATGAGAACACTAAAACTCCATATAAGAAATGTTCTCTTTATGTCATTAAGATTATTAGAAGGCCTACCCTTTGAACATTCACTTCCCAAATAAGCTCACAAATTCCTTGAATCACAAAACCAACACAGAGAAAGGTTGGTCGGGGGCTGTGGTGGGGGGGGGCGGGAGAGAGAGGGAGAGAGAGAGAAAATGAGATGAACAAGAGGCTGGCTGAAACTACAGGGCGGGTGGCATAAGCTACTCTGAGCAGACAAAGAACACCCGGAGATTCGTAAGGAGACAATGAAGGCTCAGAGAAAATCACTGAGAACTGGGGACTGACAGGGAAGCTGATGTTCAATTCCACACTGGAATTACATTTTCTCTTTGCAAGTCGAAATGCTCACAGTTATTATTATTAGACAGATGCAGAGTATCATTTCCCAGTTAGGATAAATGTGTCCATTTTAATTACTCTGTAAACAGGTTCAGAAAGTGGAGATTTTTAAACACCGGTGACCAATTCCATCACCAGCCCCATTTCCAACAATGACCAGCTAAGACATTCCCTCTGACAGTTAATTCTTCAAGCGCCACACCCACAAATCCAGGGGCTTGTAGTCTCTTTTTGAGTTTGGCAAAGTAGCTCAAGCCTCTTGTCAACCTGACAAGAGAGGGAGAATAGGAAGAAATGAGGGTACTTGTCAGCATCACAATGGAATTGGTGTGTGCAAGACAATGGCACCCATCTTGCTGAGCTTCTTGGCAAGGTCCCTGATGTCTTTGTGGAATAATTCCCCAAAATATAGTTTAGCCTCTCTCAGCTTGCATTAGAATATTTTTCCCTGTCCCCTAGTCACATCCCAAACGGGTATTTCTTGGAGCAGGATGCAGGATGTTCTCCCTTCTACTTAGACCATGAGCCCTGCGTGGATCATGGATTGTAACGGAACAGATTATCTTGTACTGACCCCAGTGCTTACACACTGCCTGGCACACAATAAGTGTTGAACAAATACCACAATTATTACTAGTGGTCCCATGTCTCCTAGACAGGTGAGCTGCTGGGAGATTTGAAAAGACAAAGCACCCATATCTTCTCCTTCCAAAAGAAGTGATAATTGGGTAGGAGTGGTTCAGGAGATTTGCACTCACTGAAACCCAAGTGCAGCAGATGAACAACTGTATATTTTGGTGCTGAACGCCCAATTATATTTATGTCTTTCTAGACCACCTATATGTTGAAAAACAAATAATAATCTGCCTTCAAATGTAGCAGGTAATAGTAGATCATTAAGAGTGTAAGCTCCTGTGGGCAGGGAACATGTCTTTCTGTTGTACTTTCCCAAGCACTTTGCTTGGGGCATTGCACTCAGTATACACACAATAAATGTCATTACGATGGGAGGAAATAGACAAACCCAGGAGGGAAAAACCCATGTTTTTTGCCCTTAAAAATAAGAATATGTGAAAGGAGGAAGATAAATACACTAGATGAGTTTTGAGAATGAGGTCTTTAAAAATGTAGGTACATGTTTATCACCTGCTTAATTATTAGTAGTAGGAATAATAACAGTAGTGTTTGTTAATAATAATAATAATGAGATATTTGTTAAGTGCTTACTATGTGCGAGGCACTGTTCTAAGCGCTGGGGGGATACAAGGTGATCAGGTTGTCCCACGTAGGGCTCACAGTCTTAATCCCCATTTTACAGATGAAGGAACTGAGGCACAGAGAAGCTAAGTGGCTTGCCCAAGGTCACACAGCTGACAAGTGGCGGACCTGGGATTCGAACCCATGACCTCTGACTCCCAAGCCCGTGCTCTTTCACTTACTATTTGCCAAGCACTCTACTTAAGTGCTGGGGTTGAGAAAAGATAATCAGGTCCCACAGTCTAAATAGTAGTGAAAACAGGTATTGAATCCCCATTTTGCAGATGAGGGAACTGAGGCTCAGAGAAGTTAAGTGACTTGTCCAAGGTCTCACAGCAGGCAACGGGGAGAGCTGGGACTAGAACTCAGGTCTTCTGACTCACAAGCACAGGGTCTTTCCACTAGGCCACGCAGCTTTCCTATTAAGCTTTAAAAAAAAAACGCAACATGTACTCGTCTGTTCAAAAAATGCTTGGCATTGAAGAGGTGACTCAGCATGAATATTACAATTTATCTTTTCCACAGTCAAGGACTTCACGACCATCATATCTAGAGCACATGAAAAATATCCAGTGTGCACTGAGAGACGCCTTCAATTTACCCAGATGGAATTTGACTACTCCTACAACACCGCCACTCAGCACATTCAAAGCACCTTTCACTGAAGACTGTTCAAGCTCTTTTACCAACATGACTTAATTAGTCTTCAAGACACCCTATCAGTCACACAAAGAAGACTTTGCATCATCAGGTGGGTGAACTGAGGCCATTCTCTAAGCTTAAATCTTAGCTTTGTATTTAGAGAAGCAGCGTGGCTCAACGGAAAGAGCCCTGGCTTTGGAGTCAGAGGTCATGGGTTCGAATCCTGTCCTCACCAATTGTCAGCTGTGTGACTTTGGGCAAGTCATTTCACTTCTCTGGGCCTCGGTTCCCTCATCTGTAAAATGGGGATTAAGACTGTGAGCCCCTCATGGGACAACCTGATCACCATGTAACCTCCCCAGTGCTTAGAACAGTGCTTTGCACATAGTAAGTGCTTAATAAATGCCATTATTCATCATCATCATCATCAATCGTATTTATTGAGCTCTTACTATGTGCAGAGCACTGTACTAAGCACTTGGGAAGTACAAATTGGCAACATATAGAGACAGTCCCTACCCAACAGTGGGCTCACAGTCTAAAAGGGGGAGACAGAGAACAAAACCAAACATACAAACAAAATAAAATAAATAGAATAGATATGTACAAATAAATTGAATAAATAAAGAGTTAAAAAAATTTATTATTATTATTCTTTTCCAGGAAATGGGCTTGACTGGCATTCTAAACCACTGTGACAACAGCAGGGCAGTGTGTTCAACTGAGGTGGGGGAAACAGAGGATACTCTGGCAACTCGGCCCTCCTTCCCCCTCATCCCAGCCGCTCTTCCCTTTGGAGCAAAAAATGCATAAAGTCCATAGGCCACTGGAGTGCTCTTTCACCTTGATTCAATAAGCTCTGATGCTTTATAGGATGAAGATGAAACTCAGCACCTGGCAGGATTTTTTCTTCCTCTAAGAGCAAGGGGATTGGAATTCTGCCACCTCTGTTGATGGGGCAGTTGAAAAGATCTGCATCAATAAAAGTTCACAGTCAACAGCAGGAAAGCAAACACCTAGGTTAGGAAACCTAAAGGGAGGGAGGGAACGAGATATTTGAAATGGACCACTCGGCTTCTTCTACCACCAAATATCTGTTTGGAGTCCTGTTTTTTTTTCCCCCTGCTCAGCTCCAGCCTCAGGAACTCATGTTATTAAATAGCAGTAAAGGTTATTATAGAGAAGCAGCATGGCTCAGTGGAAAAAAACGGGGCTTTGGAGTCAGAGGCCATGGGTTCAAATCCCAGCTCCGCCACTTAGCTGTGTGACTTTGGGCAAGTCACTTCACTTCTCTGTGCCTCAGTTACCTCATCTGTAAAATGGGGATGAAGAGTGTGAGCGCCCTGTGGGACAACCTGATCACCTTGTAACCTCCCCAGCGCATAGTAAGCGCTTAATAAATGCTATCATTATTATTACTAGGCACTTATTATGTACTGTGCATTGTACTGAGCACTGGGAGAGAATACACAGTTGGGAATTAGATAGGTTCCCCAGAGTGGAGGGTTCACAATAAATCTTGACAGTGGTGGGGAGGGTTTACAATGAATCTTGGACACCCACCAGTCCCCTCACTACCCCAGTCTTAGAGCCGGGCTCAGGACCAGAAGTCAACACTGCTGGGCCAATTTTATGTAGAAAAGAAGTCCAGAAGTTCACTCAATGTGCTGGAACCTACAGGCGTGGCTGACCACGTACTGGCATTGAAAATGAGGGAGGCTACAATCTGCCCCACCATAAGCAAATTAGCTGCAGCCCTGAGGCCCCTGTCAAGTTGTAGGCACAGCCTGCATCTGGGCAAAGTTTCAAGGCCCCTGGACTCGGCGGCGGAGGAAAAGAGCTGGTTGCCCAGTGGAATTGAGGCTTTTGAGTCCACTGGAGAGGCCCCGCTGACCTCGTCCAGCTGATTACAAGCAGGGTGACCCAGGAATGAACTCAGCTCTGGACAAGGATCAATTGGGGCCCGAATTCCCTATTCCTTTAAAACAAAGAGAAATGTACAAACCAAACACTTTGAGCCTTTTTATGACGAGCAAACAAAAATGGTCCCGGTAGTTTGGGTGGCAGCTCCTTCAGAGACAGGGGAATGAGACTTCTAACTTCTATCTAATTCCCAACTGTGTATTCTCTCCCAGCGCTAACTTCTGAGACCTAGCTCTATAAGGACTCCAGAGAAATATGATCCTGGAATATCAGGCTCCCGTCTTCGGGACTTTGTTTAAATAGCCTTCATCTTCCTCCCCTACCCTAGGGGGACCACATTCCAGCAGGGAGATTGCTACAGCTCCACAGGGAGGTTAGGGAATGATTTAGGGGATTAGTAAATGGGAGCAGTGGTGAGGGATGATATGCTAGGTTAACAGAAACGGCAGCTGCTAAAATCTTCTCCTGATTTACAGAGAGCACATTAATGGGAGAGTTATACGGTCCTCCCCTCCGCAAAACAAGTGCAAAGATTAACATTCCCCCACCCTGCTAAGCATTTCCTGTCTGAGACTCCAGGTCTTGCCTTAACAAGGTGGAATCTTTTTTTCATTGTCAAAGCCTGTCTCCATGTGTGAAATGGGAGAAGCTGAGCCATTTGTGCGCCTCCCCACATTTCTGGGGAGGGAACGAGAAACCCTACCAGGGAAATCAAAACAATGGAGAGTGAAATGGAAGCTATTGCTGCCCAGGCTGCCCTCTGCTTATCAGCCGCATTAGGAGCACAACATATGGAACAGGCAGACTTGGGGCCAATCGTTTGTGTTCAGATGCGAGCCAGAGAAGGGGAGGACAGGTTGGCGAGCAGCAACCCTCCCAAACTCCCTAATTGGCCAACGGAGATTAATGTTCCAGCACAGACGCCTGCCAGAGGGAGGTACACCAGGCCACACTATGGGGTAAGCTAGCCCCTAGCCATGGCTCAGTCCCTACTTCTGGTTTTCAAGGTCATCTCCAACTGCCTTTTCCTCTCCCATCTCCTCCGGCTGTATTTTTTTTTTAATATGCTATTTGTTAAGTGCGTACTACGTACCAGGCTGTGTACTGAGCACTGGGGTAGTTACAAGCTAATCAGGTTGGACACGGTCCCTGTCCCACATAGGTCACTTAGACTTTATCCCCATTTTACAGGTGAGGTAACTGAGGCACAGGGGAAGTGAAGTGATTTGCCAGGGTTACACAGCAGACATGTGGCAGAGCTGGGATTAAAAGCCAGGTCCTTCTGAATCCCAGGCCCGGGCTCTATCCAGTAGGCCACACTGCTTCTCAGTTTTTTGCCCAGCCCACACTCGCTCGGTTAGCAAGCAAACTGAGCGCCTGGGATGGTGACACGAGTGGAGGCAGGAAGACATCCTTGGAAGGAACAGTAGCAGTTTGTGCACAGACTCCTGCCCAAGGCTGACTTCTGATATTTGGCAGTCCTGAGGTGGGAAAAAGGTCCTGGGCCTTCCTTAAGGGCTG